>NC_060124.1:56638298-57838298 GCF_021461395.2 Schistocerca americana | reverse complement strand
TGGGATGGATTGAAAAGAGCTGTTTATGGACAACGTGACCCACCAACCACTCTGAGGGATCTATGCCGAATCGCCGTCGAGGAGTGGGACAATCTGGACCAACAGTGCCTTAATGAGCTTATTGATAGTATTCCACGACGAATACAGGCATGCATCAATGCAAGATGACGTGCTACTGGGTATTAGAGGTATTGGTGTGTACAGTAATCTGTACCATCGCTTCTGAGGGTCTCGCTGTATAGTGGTACAACATGCAATGTGTGGTTTTCATGAGCAAAGAAAGGGCGGAAATGATTTTTATGTTGATCTCTATGCCAATTTTCTGTACAGGCTTCGGAACTCTCGGAACCGAGGTGATGCAAAACGTATTTTAATGTGTGTACATTGCCACTTCAGGGATCTAGTTCCTGGTAGCTGTAGGGAGAAGCTCAGATGAGTTCCGGCTACCAATTCCCGTCACAGTATACGCTAATCTCAATTACCGAAGTCACGGCTGTTTCCAACAAGATAAATAAGATTGGGCATATACCATCGCAAAAATTCGTCAATTTTTGTGGCTGTGGCAGAAATTAACTCTAAATTAGCACGACTCATCATGTAACACTAGATCGCAGAAGAATAAGTAAATAAATTATTAATACTTGTAGCTGTCTAGTGTTAGCTGGGAGATACTCTTACCATAAGAGATACAAACTTCAGATAAAAAGGCAGAAAAACGTTACACACGTACCAGAACCAAAGTTTGGGGATAGACATTATGACAGAAATATTTAAAGCCGAAACGATGCTCAGTATTTCATTATTTGTTTACTTTTTTCATAGAAAGGGTTAAGGGGATCTTCAAAGGAAAAACACCTGGAATTAAAGCGAACGATCTCCCACTCACTACTTACGTTTTGCAGATGATATAAACTTAGTAGCTGACTGCATAAAGCTTTTGCAGAATATAATTTCTAAATATTCAGCATTTATAAAAAAAATTCTCAAACTTAATAGTAAAGAGCTAAAATTATTATAGTAAGGAGATAAGAAATGAGGAGGATATATGCAATCTAAATAGCAAAAAAAAAAATGTTAAAAAATTATGTTATTTAGTCACCCTAATTAGACATGACAACAGATGCAATATGGGAACTGCAAAAGCTAAACGTGCTGTCGAAGAACAAGCTGCTAGTGAGGAAGTCATTTAGGAAGGAAAAAATGTCAAGACGTTTACCTGAAGTGTGCTCTTGTACCAGTGTCAAAGTTGGGAAATGTTGCAGGCAGACAGAAAGTACTCAAAAGTGATGGAAATACTGCTCTGGAAAAGGCAAACGATAATGAACTGAACAGAAAGAAAATGCAATTGAGACGTTTTAAGAGAGATCAACGAGCACAAAAGCCCCGTACCAACTATTGATCTGGGAACAACTGCAGATTTGGTGTTCCGCAGCGGTTAGCTAACGAAATATGAAAACTACAAACCAAAAAGAGCGCGACTTGAAAATGTTTCGATGTTTCCTGAGTGGTGTGACCAGATGGTGTGACCAGATGAGAGGAAACGTAGATTCCGGCCGGAAAAACAAAATACTTTGGTCATAATTTATTCACGGAAAAAATTATGGTCTTTAGTGTTTTCTAATCTGTAAGTGTTGTTGTTGTTGTGGTCTTCAGTCCTGCGACTGGTTTGATGCAGCTCTCCATGCTACTCTATCCTGTGCAAGCTTCTTCATCTCCCAGTACCTACAGCAACCTACATCCTTCTGAATCTGCTTAGTGTATTCATCTCTTGGTCTCCCTCTACGATTTTTACCCTCCACGCTGCCCTCAAATACTAAAATGGTGATCCCTTGAAGCCTCAGAACATGTCCTACCAACCGATCCCTTCTTCTGGTCAAGTTGTGCCACAATCTTCTCTTTTCCCCAACCATATTCAATACCTCCTCATTAGTTATGTGATCTACCCATCTAATCTTCAGCATTCTTCTGTAGCACCACATTTCGATAGCTTCTATTGTCTTCTTGTCCAAACTATTTATCGTCCATGTTTCACTTCCATACATGGCTACACTCCATACAAATACTTTCAGAAATGACTTCCTGACACTTAAATCTATACTCGATGTTAACAAATTTTTCTTCTTCAGACACGCTTTCCTTGCCATTGCCTGTCTACATTTTATATCCTCTCTACTTCGACCATCATCAGTTATTTTGCTCCCAAAATAGCAAAACTCCTTTACTACTTCAAGTGTCTCATTTCCTAATCGAATTCCATCAGCATCACCCGACTTAATTCGACTATATTCCATTATCCTCGTTTTGCTTTTGTTGATGTTCATCTTATATCCTCCTTTCAAGACACTGTCCATTCCATTCAACTGATCTTCCAAGTCCTTTGCTGTCTCTGACAGAATTACATGTCATCGGCGAACCTCAAAGTTTTTATTTCTTCTCCATGGATTTTAATACCTACTCCGAATTTTTCTTTTGTTTCCTTCACTGCTTGCTCAATATACAGATTGAATAACATCGGGGAGAGGCTACAACCCTGTCTTACTCCCTTCCCAACCACTGCTTCCCTTTCATGTCCCTCGACTCTTATAACTGCCATTTGGTTTCTGTACAAATTGTAAATAGCCTTTCGCTCTCTGTATTTTACCCTGCCATCTTTAAAATTTGAAAGTGAGTATTCCAGTCAACATTGTCAAATACTTCCTCTAAGTATACAAATGCTAGAAACGTAGGGTTGCCTTTCCTTAATCTTTCTTCTAAGATAAGTCGTATGGTCAGTATTGCCTCACGTGTTCCAGTATTTCTACGGAATCCAAACTGATCTTCCCCGAGGTCGGCTTCTACCAGTTTTTCCATTCGTCTGTAAAGAATTCGTGTTAGTACTTTGCAACTGTGGCTTATTAAACTGATTGTTCGGTAATTTTCACATCTGTCAACACCTGCTTTCTTTGGGATTGGAATTATTATATTCTTCTTGAAGTCTGAGGGTATTTCGACTGTTTCATACATCTTGCTCACCAGATGGTAAAGTTTTGTCAGGGCTGGCTCTCCCAAGGCCGTCAGTAGTTCCAATGGAATGTTGCCTACTCCAGGGGCCTTGTTTCGACTCAGGTCTTTCAGTGCTCTGTCAAACTCTTCACGCAGTATCGTATCTCCCATTTCATCTTCATCTACATCCTCTTCCATTTCCATAATATTGTCCTCAAGTACATCGCCCTTGTATAGACCCTCTGTATACTCCTTCCACCTTTCTGCTTTCCCTTCTTTGCTTAGAACTGGGTTTCCATCTGAGCTCTTGATGTTCATGCAAGTGGTTCTCTTATCTCCAAAGGTCTCTTTAATTTTCCTGTAGGCAGTATCTATCTTACTCCTAGTGAACTAAGCCTCTACATCCTTACATTTGTCCTCTAGCTATCCCTGCTTAGCCATTTTGCATTTCCTGTCGATCTCATTTTTGAGACGTTTGTATTCCTTTTTGCCTGTTTCATTTACTGCATTTTTATATTTTCTCCTTTCATCAATTAAATTCAATATTTCTTTTGTTACCCAAGGATTTCTACTAGCCCTCGTCTTCTTACCTACTTGATCCTCTGCTGCCTTCACTACTTCATTCCTCAAGGCTACCCATTCTTCTTCTACTGTATTTCTTTCCCCCATTACTGTCAATTGTTCCCTTATGCTCTCCCAGAAACTCTCTACAACCTCTGGTTTAGTCAGTTTATCCAGGTCCCATCACCTTAAATTCCCACCTTTTTGCAGATTCTTCAGTTTTAATCTACAGGTCATAACCAATAGATTGTGGTCAGAGTCCACATCTGCCCCTGGAAATGTCTTACAATTTAAAACCTGGTTCCTAAATCTCTGTCTTACCATTATATAATCTATCTGATACCTTTTAGTAGCTCCAGGGTTCTTCCATGTATACAACCTTCTTTCATGATTCTTAAACCAAGTGTTAGCTATGATTAAGTTGTGCTCTGTGCAAAATTCTACCAGGCGGCTTCCTCCTTCATTTCTTAGCCCCAATCCATATTCACCTACTACGTTTCCTTCTCTCCATTTTCCTACTACCGAATTCCAGTCACCCATGACTATTAAATTTTCATCACCCTTCACTATCTGAATAATTTCTTTTATTTCATCATACATTTCTTCAATTTCTTCGTCATCTGCAGAGCTAGTTGGCATATAAACTTGTACTACTGTAGTATGTGTGGGCTTCGTATCTATCTTGGGCACAATAATGCGTTCACTGTGCTGTTTGTAGTAGCTTACCCGCATTCCTATTTTCCTATTCATTATTAAACCTACTCCTGCGTTACCCCTATTTGATTTTGTGTTTATAACCCTGTAGTCACCTGACCAGAAGTCTTGTTCCTCCTGCCGCCGAACTTCACTAATTCCCACTATATCTAACTTTAACCTATCCATTTCCCTTTTTAAATTTTCTAACCTACCTGCCCGATTAAGGAATCTGACATTCCACGCTCCGATCCGTAGAACGCCAGTTTTCTTTCTCCTAACGACATCCTCTTGAGTAGTCCCCGCCCGGAGATCCGAATGGGGGACTATTTTACCTCCGGAATATTTTACCCAAGAAGACGCCATCATCATTTAATCATACAGTAAAGCTGCATGCCCTCAGGAAAAATTACGGCCGTAGTTTCCCCTTGCTTTCAGCCGTTCGCAGTACAAGCACAGCAAGGCCGTTTTGGTTATTGTTACAAGGCCAGATCAGTCAATCATCCAGACTGTTGCCCTTGCAACTACTGAAAAGGCTGCTGCCCCACTTCAGGAACCACACGTTTGTCTGGCCTCTCAACAGATACCTCTCCGTTGTGGTTGCACCTACGGTACGGCTGTCTGTATCGCTGAGGCACGCAAGCCTCCCCACCAACGGCAAGGTCCATGGTTCATGGGGGGAATCTGTAAGTATCACATACAAAAACAAATCTAAATGATTCTAGATCAAATCCACTGAAGATGCCTTATTGTACAACGTGAAATGCATCTGGAACCGTAAAAATAGATATGGAGCAGGAAAAAAAAAGAAAAAATCAGATTCTAAAGCGAATAGTGAGATAGGCCATATATATTCCTTTGTTCTCAAATGCTGACAGAACGGATTTTTTTGCAACTAAGTCAAACGCCTTCTCATCGTCTGCAAACCCGGTACAAAGTGGTGATATTTGTACAGTAACTTCACTGACAACCCGTAGATGGTCCACTGGATTATACACAATTCTAAAGCCAGTTAAGTCTTTTCGCAGGTAAAAGTCTGTAGTCTTTTCTAGACGATTACTAAGCATTTTTGCATAATTTGTGTGTACCCCTGGCAAAAAAATTAATGAGTCTTTAGTCCTATGCATCTTTCCTAAATGCGTTATGAACGCATAGTCTAAAATTTAGTTACCACGAATAATACAAAAGTAAAAATTCGGTCTTGGTGTACAAAGAATTATCTGAAGTACAAAGGGGCTGGTAGTTGTAGACAGGTGGCAATATGTAAGTGAATACCCAAGGAACGGTTTCCTCCTTTTCCTGTTCATCGGCAACTGATCTTCCACTAAAGGGGCGCGGGTACAGGTTGGATGGGTCATCTCGTTATAAAGCATCTCAGACTCCGAATTCTTCAGAGATAACTGACCCCAGGGACCAGTACGGGAGGTCTTGGGAAGCAGACCCCGGAAGCGCAGCAGACCTGCCCTGTCTTCTCGGTCGGGAGCCGACGGGTCATCGCAACAATAGCGCCTGCCGCAAGCCGGTCTGTCTCCCCTAGGACGAGCCGGCGTCGGGGGCAGGTATGACAAGCCGAACCGCGCCCTGTGTCAGCATCCCGAAGTGACCAGCGAGAGACACCGGCCTCGACCGATTCCGCCAGTCTCACGAACAGGACCAGGTCACGCTCTCCGGATGCTCGGAGAATCCTGGACCACCCAGCTTCATAGCAGGTCGGACTTGTACCACCGCGTCCCGTTTCACCATCCGGAAACGAAGCTAGCAAACATTTATGCCGAGAGGTTTCCGCCGAGAAGGGGCTGAGATCGTGGGACACAGTTCGCCAAGCCCTTGGTGAACTTTGAACCATCCAGATCGACAGAAGGTCTAACCGCTCCTTGCTTCAGCATCCGGATATGTAGCCTCTGAGACATCAACAGTAGTAAAGTGATATCGATCGGCTCTTTTGACCACTGGTAAAACTGGGCCACCAAGCACCCGCAGACTAATGTTAAATGGATAGCACATACCCTCGTGTGAAGTCTCATCTGACACCACACTGAGCCAGGGAATTTGCTGCCTAAATAAACGTGAGTTAAGGATTCGAAAATAAAATTTATATGTATGTTACGGTTTTTCATAAATATACGTAATTATTTTTTATGCTTTTATTCTACCTGGCAAGGTCAGAACCTTGTGACTTAACACTAAATTATCCCTAAGACGTGAGTATTACATAATAACAATAAGAATAATAATCATAGGAATCCTGCTGGCATTAGTTAGAGACACCCTGACGGATGCAAACTTCAAGATAACGTTCCAAAGATGCCTCTAAGATTCCTTTGAAATCAGAAAAGGAGTCAGGCAAGGCGATCCCCCGCCTCTGATGCTTTTCAGCTGTGTTGTTGCAGAAAATCGTCATGACCTGGTGAACGAGACTGATCGGAAGCGGCTGTAATCCTATAAGAATGAGAACTAAATCCAAGGGAATCATGGTAGACTGTCTAGCTTTTGTCGCTGATACAGACATCTTGTCAAACGACGTAGAAACTGCTAGGATTCAAATCAAATCGTTAAAGGAAACCGCCTAACAAATTGGCCTGCAGGTATCATTTGGAAAAATAGAAGTAATGGCTAATAATAAAGATGCTCCTTCCCACAAAACAAAACAAAAATCCAGACGAAATATGAAGACATCAGCTGAGTAGAAAAAATTAAGTACCTGAGTGAGGTCATTATGAAAAATGGACTGGACAGGGAAGCAGTCGAGCGAGGTGGCGCAGTGATTAGACACTGGACTCGCATTCGGAAGGACGACGGTTCAATCCCGCGTCCGGCCATCCTGATTTAGGTTTTCCGTGATTTCCCTAAATCACTCCAGGCAAATGCCGGGATGGTTCCTCTAAAAGGGCACGGCCGACTTCCTTCCCCATCCTTCCCTATTCCGATGAGACCGATGACCACGCTGTCTGGTCTCCTACCCCAAACCGACCGACCGGGAAGCAGTTAAGCAACGAAAACGTAAATCTGAAATAGGCTATCAGAGGTCGCGCGAGACCTACAACAACAACAAAAATGTCTTTCACAGAACACTAAGATACATTACAATGAAACGGTTCTGAAGCCACTTTTTGTGAATGTATCAAAAACCCTATCTCTAAATGCGAATAAAGATCTCCGACGAGAACTGCACAGAAAAAGCACAGAGTCATTGGAACAATCATGAATCTACCTATAAGAATGGCATCCACTAAAAAAATATCCATCAAGGAAGTCACGATATAGAGAAAATCACAGACATAATCCGCAAAAGACATGTACGACTTCACGGTCACTTCAGACGAAAGGACGGGAAGAGCCTGATCAAGAAGATTTTCCGCTTTTTTTACTCAAACCCCAAAACCACTGTGCCCTGGTTTAGAATTATCAAAGAACACCAGCTACCACAAATCAAACGCGAAGACACCTGTGACAAGGACCTCTTCCCTGAGGAGATAGTGACAAACGGGCTGCGGTAAGACGAGCAACAAAAATGGAGGCACAGTGTCTGTTGGACCGAGGATCTTAAGCAAGACCACTCACAAAGGGTGGAAGAAATTTGGGCTTCAAAGAAAGAAAATTAACTGTGAAATGTAACTACATTTAACGTAGATACAGATAGCACGAGCGAAATAATAGTGATAACAAAACTAAATAAGTGTTAAGCAATTTCCTTGTTACGTTACTGTCGAACGTAAGTGGTGAAAGCTACAGAAGCGTCTGACAAAGTACAGAGGGAAACAATGTGGAGAAGAAATTGTCTGATGAGAGGAAAAATAATAAAGATTAGCAGATGAAATGGAAGGAAGAAAACAGAGATATTGGTACGCTATCCCTCAAGGCGTCACCCAGTTACTCTCTTAATCAATGTCAAGCTCAATAACTGCTTACATAAAGCACAGAGGTGGACCAATTTGTGAAGCTCTATCTCTTGAATAAATCATCCGATTTTTCTGAAACTTATGATTTGTTTTTCTGTACATGTACATCACATCTCTCGATTTCTGTCCATTTCGAATAAGTTCGTCGCGCTGCGTCGTTTTATTTTGTTTGCCAATGTGTGGCTAGAACGGCAGACGCTTCAGCATGGTACCAAATATCATAATCAAACAGTACAATGCAAGATCTTGCACTAATAGAACACAAACGCCTTGAGAGTAAACAGATCCTGAGTCTGCTGCCACGTCTCCTAAATTATCAGCCCTTCAGCATGTCTGGGATGTTGTGAGAACACGTACAATTTCACCAGCCTCGAAGTCACCAATCTTCATGAACTGACACAAAAATTTCCTGAAAGTGACATTCAGGGGATGTTTGCTTCCACGGCACAAGGAATATTATAATCTGATTAAAATTACTTGACAGTTGACACTTCACGCGTTGGAGCTGGTTTTCTCCAGTCGAACGCTCAACGTCACGCCCAAACCGTTCGCCATTGCCAAATTTTTGGTCAGTTGGTCAGTTCACTTCCAATTCCTTGTCCGGCATTCTTTCTTTATGGGTTTGGATTTGGTGTCAGGATCATGGGTCTGGTACTTTTATTTCGTATTTCGTCAAACACGATACCCCACTAAAACCAACACACACGCACACGCACACACACACACACACACACACACACACACACACACACACATAACGACGCTGATGAAATACTCATGTGTCATTCACAGCATTAAGTAAACACTACTGGATACTTCAGCACAAAATGCAATTCAGCGCCACGCGGGATTAGCCGAGCGGTGTGGGCGCTGCGGTCATGGACTGTGCAGCTGGTCCCGGCGAAGGTTCGAGTCCTCCCTCGGGCATGTGTGTGTGTGTTTGTCCTTAGGGTAATTTAGGTTACGTAGTAAGTAAGCTTAGGGACTGATGGCCTTAGCAGTTAAGTCTCGTAAGATTTCACACACATTTGAACATTTTTTTTTTTTTTGCATTTCAGCGTCACATAAACGGTTGTCGCTATCACAGACATCGGCTTACATTAGGTAAGCTTCGCACGACGTTGCGGGAAACCGAATTTTTGAAGGCTGCAGTTCATCTTAGCGACTGGACTATCATAGCCACAAAGGAAACAACGCCTATAACAGTTGTAGCGTAGCGCAACGGTGAGCGTGTTCAATCCACTCAAATGTAGCGAAATTTTTTTTCTAAATCTAATGAAAAGAGTCTGATTATTATTTTTGTCCAAGTTAATTGGTTTATGTGTAATTTTTTGTTTCTAATTCTTTACCACGTCCTATTAATCCTCGTATTGACGTTTTTTTTTACTCTTATTTACATCCCACTATCCTTTTTTTGTGTGGAATCTGCCTTTATCGTCTATAATCTGCTACCAAATGCCAACGAGGATTGCTGATCGGTTGGTTTCGTGGCAGGTCGTGTAGCCAGTGAGAGGGTACTTTCAAGAGACCAGTGACAACGAGAAATTACAGTTTGCTTCCAGCGCTTAAACTGAACTTTTTCTCTCTTGAGTTTGCTCGTAGAGGTTAACTTGAATCTCCGTAAACAAAGCGATCGTGATGTTAGCTGTGCCGCACAGTGTTGTCCGCTCTTTATTGGGAAACATTTCATATAACGAGGTTGTGGTTCGATTCAGGGCTAAAAATGGGTCATCTGCCCCAGCTCAGTTATTGGTCATATGAAATCAGCTGTCGACAGAGAATATCGCATTTCCGACATATCAGAGACGACCGCTCCAATATCACTCCGTGTCACACATTCACAGAATTTGTGAAATGGAAAAAAGTGGAAACGAATGTTTGGCGTCATTGGCCGGGAGGCCCCTTACAGGGCAGGTCCGGCCGCCTTGGTGCAGGTCTTATTATATTGACGTCACATTGAGCGACCTGCGCGCCGGATGCGGATGAAGTGATGATGAAGACAACACAACACCCAGTCCCTGAGCGGGGAAAACCCTCGACCCAGCCGGGAATCGAACCCGGGCCCCGTTGGCTGACCACTCAGCTATCGGGGCGGACAGTTGTGAAATGGCCCGTCGTGTTTGTGTTTGTGTGTGTTTGTGTGTGTGTGTGTGAGTGTGTCACTTGGAACAGAGCGGCAGCCGGCAGCCGATGTGGCAACACTGTAGCGGCAAGTTAGACGTCAACTACCAAGTAGCTTTAATCGGACAATAGTGTAAAATGGTTCAAATGGCTGTGAGCACTATGTGACTTAACTTCTGAGGTCATCAGTTTCCTAGAACGTAGAACTACTTAAACCTAACCAACCTAAGGACATCACACACATCCATGCCCGAGGCAGGATTCGAACCTGCGACAGTAGCAGTCGCGCGGTTCCAGACTGAAGCTCCTAGAATCGCTCGGCCACACCGGCCGGCGACAATAGTATATACTCGTGCCCTCAGAGGTCATACAGTCTATCGGTAAACTGAAGAGCGAGCTAGCGAGTCCCTGCCTACCCAGCTACGTCACGAGGCGCTTCTACAGGCTGTTTCACAACGTAGTGCCGGCCCTGCCGCGGCGCGCGCTTTAAATCTGTGCCGACGCCGTGTACAGATACGTCCCGGCTGCTGCGTTTATTTTTAGACAAATGCGTTAAAACCATAATGAATACAAAAGACGATAGCTTCTTCGAAACAAAACACTGTAGAGTAAGTAATATTAACATAAGAGCGGAAGTCAGGATTCTACTACAAACATAGAACCGAATGCCTATCCACGTTAATGTATGTTCCTCTATTCATAAGACGAACCAGATACAGTGCAATCAGTCTGTGGAATTTGAGGCTTGTTCTTACTTTGTGTTTCTATTAAAAGGCAGAAGTTTTCTATGAAGGGCTGCATTGAAACTTGCAGCACGAAGAGTGTTTAAAAAGTAACCAGAAATTTATAATTTCGTGTGTTGTATTAGTCCGATTTGCACTACTTTTTTGTCACTGTCTTCGTAAACATGTCTGAAAAGTATCTGTACAATGTTATGCATATTGGGTATTTACTCTGGTGTCCACTGTCAAAAAGGTTACATGTGTTTTGGTAGCATCAGCTATTATTAGCTTTGTATAAAAATAGATTAGAGAATCGGTACTAAATTTTGTTATAAGAATGGACTAAAGTGTATCAAATTTTTAGAAATGGTAAATATTGCTTTTGGTGCGTCACTTATGAGTACACCAAGAGCATACAAGTGGTATAAATATTTCAAAGCAGGCTTTAAAGGACAGCGGTTTTACAAGAATATATGAGATTAAAAATGCACAGTTAAGAGACCTATGAACTATCCCGAGGAAACAGTTTCTAAAGTGCTTCGGGAATTGGAAAAAGCACTGGCATGAGTGTATAGCATGTAATGGGAAATATTTTGAAGAGGATAACATTGTTGTAGATTAACAAAAATGGCTCTGAGCACTATGGGACTTAACATCTATGGTCATCAGTCCCCTAGAACTTAGAACTACTTAAACCTAACTAACCTAAGGACATCACACAACACCCAGCCATCACGAGGCAGAGAAAATCCCTCACCCTGCCGGGAATCGAACCCGGGAACCCGGGCGTGGGAAGCGAGAACGCTAGCGCACGACCACGAGATGCGGGCGTAGATTAACAAGTAAAGTACTTACCAAAAAATAAAAATTAATATGTGAACGCACCTCGTATTTCAAACTTTTTACATAGAAGTCCAGAATCGGTGTACATGTTTGGAAAGGTATTTAAGCAGAGTTTAGAATACCTATTCGACTCATGTTTTAAGCAATATGTCTTAGAATCATGTAAATAGTAACCGAGATAGAGTTTTAGTGACAGAATACATTCAAATGCTGCTGTTCTATAAGTATCAAAGGTTTTACGTGATTGAATCACGTTCTACTGGCGAAAAGTTAATTGATGTTCAAATGTGTGTGAAACCTTATGGAACTTAAACTGCTAAGGTCATCAGTCCCTAAGCTTACAGACTACTTAACCTAAATTATCCTAAGGACAAACACACACACCCATGCCCAAGGGAGGACTCAAACCTCCGCCGGGACCAGCCGCCCAATCCATGACTGCAGTGCCAGACCGCTCGGCTAATCTCGCGCGGCAAAGTTAATTGATTTTACCATAAAGTTCTCAAGTTATTCCTGATTTTGTACAACTAGTGATAAAGATGTTTATTGCTTTGGACCACATTTGTATTTATCTTCGAAAACTGTTTAACACATCCGCTGCCATGTAGTACATTTCTACGAAAAGAAACTTTATAGTGTATGAGGAGAGTGAGGCTAATTTTCCTTCGCGGTGATTCCAGTAAACCATTAGTCCTAATGTGGCGAGGCTGATGTTGGCATAAGCTGTAGCCCTTTGATTGGGACTGGAAATATTAGCCAATAGTACTTTTTGTGTCGCCTCCGTAACACACGCTGTAATAACGATCGAACGCTCGTTACTCCGCAAATACCTCCTCTTCTTCGTATTCTGCACATTTTCTTGAAATGCTAGGCGATTATCCATCACTCCCGCATATTGAAGTATATCAGTGAGCACACAAAATCAACTGACTGACACTGGTAACTAAGATCCCACGAACAGAAACGACGTATATCGCTGCAGGCCGAACTACACTGTTAGACAGGTAACAGGCAACAGATTTTGGGTGCCCCTGTTGGCCGCTGGCAGGGTTCTTCCGCGAAGGGCCACTTCCCCCACCAAAAGCGCTGCTCGCTCTTGAATTTACAGACAGACTATACCTGATAGTAACGTTGACGATGAAAAGGAACTTTTAATCATTTAATAACCATATGTGGTGGACTTACTGACCTTACGACTTATCATAGAACAAAGATCAAGGCTACGCAGCTCGTGGTCGTGCGGTAGTGTTCTCACTTCCCACGCCCGGGTTCCCGGCTTCGATTCCCGGTGGGGTCAGGGATTTTCTCTGCCTCGTGATGACTGGGTGTTGTGTGATGTCCTTAGGTTAGTTGTGTTTAAGAAGTTCTAGGTGACTGATGACCATAGATGTTAAGTCCCATAATGCTCAGAGCCATTTGAGCCAAAGATTAAGGAAAGGCAAACCTACGTTTCTAGCATTTGTAGACTTAGAGAAAGCTTTTGACAATGTTGACTGGAATACTCTCTTTCAAATTCTGAAGGCGGCAGGGGTAAAATACAGGGAGCGAAAGGCTATTTATAATTTGAACAGAAACCAGATGGCAGTTATAAGAGTCGACGGACATGAAAGGGAAGCAGTGGTTGGGAAGGGAGTAAGACAGGGTTGTAGCCTCTCCCCGATGCTATTCAATCTGTATATTGAGCAAGCAGTAAAGGAAACAAAAGAAAAGTTCGGAATAGGTATCAAAATCCACGGAGAAGAAGTAAAAACGTTGAGGTTCGCCGATGACATTGTAATTCTGTCAGAGCCAGCAAAGGACTTGGAAGAGCAGTTGAACGGAATGGGCAGTGTCTTGAAAGGAGGGTATAAGATGAACATCAACAAAAGCAAAACAAGGATAATGAAATGTAGTCGAATTAAGTCGGGTGATGCTGGGGGAATTAGATTAGAAAATGAGACACTTAAAGTAGTAAAGGAGTTTTGCTATTTGGGGAGCAAAATAACCGATGATGATCGAAGTAGAGAGGATATAAAATGTAGACTGGCAATGGCAAGGGAAGCGTTTCTGAAGAAGAAAAATTTGTTAACATCGAGTATAGATTTAAGTGTCAGGAAGTCATTTCTGAAAGTATTTGTATGGAGTGTAGCCATGTATGGAAGTGAAACATGGACGATAAATAGTTTAGACAAGAAGAGAATAGAAGCTATCGAAATGTGGTGCTACAGAAGAATGCTGAAGATTAGACGGGTAGATCACATAACTAATGAGAAGGTATTGAATAGAATTGGGGAGAAGAGGAGCTTGTGGGACAACTTGACCAGAAGAAGGGATCGATCGGTAGGACATCTTCTGAGGCATCAAGGGATCACCAATTTGGTACTGGAGGGCAGCGTGGTGGGTAAAAATCGTAGAGGGAGACCAAGAGATGAATACACTAAACAGATTCAGACGGATGTAGGCTGCAGTAGGTTCTGGGAGATGAAGAAGCTTGCATACGATAGAGTAGCATGGAGAGCTGCATCAAACCAGTCTCGGGACTGAAGACCACAACAACAACAACATGTGGTGGACATTACACAAAGTTTGATAAATGTCTGACTGGTGCCTCGTGGTGCAAGACATTTCACCTCCGTCAGTGTATTCCGTTTCATAAGGCAGCCGAGCGCATGCTGCGTGACGGAGGAAGTGAAGTCGTGAAGCGGCGGGGGCTAACTGTGAGGGGGAAGCCTGGTGGCGGTATCTCTGGTGGAGGGCCGTGGAGATGAGCGGCCCGCAGCGGCACGGGTCGCCTGCATATCTTCGGTTTTCTCCGCCCAGCCGCCTACAACCTGCTGCCTATCTGGCCGTGCTATCGCCGCCTCGGCTCTGCCGGAATCTGACCTGCGCAAATAGGCGCCGGCCCGTCGCGCCACGCCGTGTCGTGTGGGGGAGGGAGCGCCTCTCTTCGTGGCAGTCGGGAGTATCGCGTTTCCCTGCTCGTGCGGTCCGCCTCGCCAGATACGTGCGTGCTGGATGCGAGGGGAGCAGTAGCCTTCTATAACCTCGCGGCGCGCTGCCGTGTGCTGTCTCTCGCTCTCTCTCCCTCTCTCTCTCTCTCTCTCTCGCCTATTCTCCAGTAGCAACACTACACTGCACTGCACTTCGACCAAACTGGTTCCGTCTGCGCGAGTCCCTACGAGCGGTTAGCAAGCAGCGGTATAGTCACTGATATTCAGGTGCGGATCCAGGTTGCGCCGGGGGAGGAGAATGGGGAGAGGGTGAAGGGGAGGAACGGCACAGTATATCTCTGCCTGTGTTTCTCCCCACCCATATACATGCCACTGTCATTCCCTCTTATAATGTGCCACAGATGTGTACGATTTTAATAATATTCATTATATGTAGAAAAATGTTTTAGTAGACAGGCTGAGCATGAATTCTTCACTTGACTACAAAGATTTGTTCCAAACGGCTCTGAGCACTATGGGACTTAACTGCTGAGGTCATCAGTCCCTTAGAACTACTTAAACCCAACTAACCTAAGGACATCACACACATCCACGCTCGAGGTAGGATTCGAACCTGCAACCGTAGCAGCAGCGCGGTTCCGGACTGAAGCGCCTAGAACCGCTCAGCCACAACGGCCGGCATTTGTTTCTAAGAAATTATGCCAGATACAGTTTGAAACGTCCCCTTGGAAACATTTAAAAATGACAATGCTGGAAAACCTCTTACGTTATTTGATTTTCAAACAGCTGAGCAAAACTCAACGTACTCAGACATCTCTCTCTTTACTTATTCTGGTCATCACTAAACTGACACACAACATTTTTTTTAGCGCTACGCAATCTGACTTTCAATAATCCCTACAAAAGAATGTCCCAGACTGACAATAACCTATACCTTTCATGAATCACTTACCTCACAAAAATCTTCGTTACTCGAACTACTGCAATGCAACATTCATTTATTTATTAATATCAACGTTTCCTGGCATTGTAAAATTACTGAAAGATTGTGTCTGAGTATCAAAAAGCAGTTTTTGTTAGCAATTATTTATTAATAAAAATTACTTGTTTCGTACCAGAATAAATTTACATTCCCTAAGAATCTCCTTGCTGACGTCACGTGCGATTTTGGATCGGCACCTCATCGGACTGGCTGTGAAAGCGACAGTTGACCAATCAATCGCTCGGCCCTCACTCCATACGTACTGCAGCGGTGATACGTTCACTTTACGCATGTGACACAGCAAAACTGTGAATAAAGTAAAATGCACTCTTATCTGCAAATAAAGGGTACCTTACAAGGTCTGTGTGAGATAGAAATCAGTTATGAGCTCCGTGCACTCGCTTTAATCTCGCCAGTGAGTCCTGTGACGTCATCTCCGATCTCGCCGTGTGCCCGTACACCCGGCTCGTGAGTCTCCGCCTACGCCCACTCGTCACCTGAGTCTGTACAAGTGGACTCCAGCAGCTCAGAAAGAAAAGAGAGTACACGGGTTTGCAAGTGGCACCGAACTCGCGGCATTCCCGCTACATACGCAAACCGTTTTTGAGGAAATTTCCGCCATTAAGCTGTTAATTACTACTTATTTATTTCACACAATGATAATTTCTGCTTTATAGAGACCTGCATAAATAACAGAAGCAAGTCATATACTAATATAACGACTGATCGGTTAGCTGTGAATATTATTATGCTTATACATATAGATAAAACTTTTTTCGAGGACTGCTGTAAATTTAACACTGAGGTGATATACTGTTCAAAGAAGTGAGTACCAGAAGTCATGACATGTGGATGAAGTGTAATCTGTGAAAGGTAATTAATTATTAAAAGTAAATTACAGGAATAAATGATAAGTTACACAACTCGCTTTTAGCCCACAGACCCAGGTCGTCATGATCAAATGATTACAGAAATAGCGCGCGTTTTTGTCGCAAGGGTATGATAGTGACGTTGCTCTGTGCTCAGGTTGCGTTTGACTCATTACATATGTTTCCTCCTGGTGATGATGGAATAAACATGAATACAACAATTTTATTTGTATTGCTCGAAATTTGTATGTTTTCCATCTGAAGTGTTGACTATAGCGTGAAACTTATGCCAGATATCACTCTTTCTCTAACAGAAGACATATGCAATGGTGCACTTTGCTTCAGTTAATTTTCGTCTTAAATCCTCCACAGTCACCCAAAACACAGCTTCGTTAAACGCCATCTTAGGCAGACAGTCGGCCATTTGGGCTTATCAGCGCTACTTACAGCCGCAAGGTCGTGGACTCATCCGCAGTAGTAACAGGTCATTCTTCAGCAAGAGAAAACGAGTCGACGAGTATGAAGCGACCGCAGCGCCACAGTTCGCAGGCTCGTCACACACGCGGAACTACAGCGGGAACGAAAGAAATCCGTTAGCTCTGACGTTATACCGGCGACTCGATTTGTGAAGTATGCGACCCGTAACATTAAACTGATACTCCCTCCGTTTCTGCTCTCTAGTGTGAGTACTATGTATACCAACGAAGAGAAGGTGGAAACGCTACTCATCTACGAAGGACCTAAGTTAGCAGAACAGTTACAACTGCGTTTTTGCTCAACTTATATTCGGCTGACAGAAGGAACGGTGGCAACTTTTCTTGCGTTTCGATTTATACACTGTGAAATCTAGCTCAAAACCACAACACCAACATTTTAGAAAGACGTGCTGCTGTTCATATTTTCTTAATGACCAACATCATAAGAAAAGCACTTATTTTCATTATTGTCCTCCTGGTAGGTAAACAACATTTGATCGATATTTTTTTTTTTTTGCCTCTAGACAAAAAGTTACTTCGGTGGTCAAGATAAGCAGGACACCCTCTAAATTAACAACTAGCAGCTCGGGGGCACGTGTTGTTGCGGCTCAGTCTGGTTTAATGGTAATTGAAGAAAAGACAAAGTACACATTTCTAATATGTGCGTATGTCCTACTCTTCTTATTTCTCCTATATTTGTCCTTCTACTCCCTCCCTCCCCCCCTCCCCCATCCCCTCACATCGTGCATCTCTCTCGCTATCACCTTCTCTCTCTCTCTCTCTCTCTCTCATTCCGTCTTCTTCTTCCCCTCCCTGCCCTTCTCTCTCCAGCCCCTCCTGCCCCCTTTCTTATCCATTTCTCTGTCCATCATCTCCTCCCTTTCTATGTTCACGTTCTCCTCCACCCTCTCTCCATATCCTCCTGCCACCTGTCTCTTTTTTCCGCTTTTTGTTCATTTCAGCCGGCTGTGGCCGAACGGTTCTAGGCGCTTCAGTCCGGAGCCGCGCTGTTGCTACGGTCGCAGGTTCGAATCTTGCCTCAGGCATGGATTTGTGTGATGTCCTTAGGTTATTTAGGTTTAAGCAGTTCTAAGTCTAGGGGATTGATGACCTCAGATGTTAAGTCCCATTGTGCTTAGAACCATTTGAACCATTTGTTCATCTCTTCTATGCCTTCTATTCATCTTCTCTTTCCCCTCCTTCCCCCCTCTCTGACCTTAAGCCTTGTTTATTGTTACCGAAAATTTAGAGTCTGTAATAGTATTCTAATAACAAGTTAAGAAACCATAAATACAACTTTCCTGTTTGCTAACAATGATTCGCTATTATATACTTTACATGCACATACATTTATGTACTATACATATTAAAAACATGCATCTGATAGGTGCCCAAACGTTTATTGTAGTAACGTATAAAATTTCAAGAAAATCGGTCGACTTCTTTTTGAGATTTTTGTTAACAACGTTTCCCCTTTATACATACTGTGTCCGCTGCAATGTTGATTAAACTATTGTGTAAAAAGCTGAAGTAAATCGGTCAATAATTTTTGAAATTTTTGGTAATAACGGTTCCCCTTCATACATACCACATATATTGAAAGAGAGGTATGTAAAAACACTCGCGTGTTCGAATGCAACGTTGTGCCAAATTTTCAAAGCAGTTGGTGAACTTTCTGAAATATACAATTTTGAACAAACGTACATTTACATATTTATTTGTATAGATAGCATAATACATAGAAAGTATTTTAATGTAATAATAAGAATTATTTGTTTTCATCAGTGATTAGTACAGTACTGTAGCATAACGACCAAGAAATTACAATATAAACACAGACTTTAGATAGCACACGTCAGAAAATTGGTGAAGTCTGTGTCTCACGTAAGTAATTTAAGTCTACAACAGCAACAAATTCTCATAACTATGATAATTTTATAACTTACTCAATATGTAAAGTAAGTGTGCACTGACAGTTAGCAGGATTTCATGAAGCACTACGATTGTTAAGACAGGTCTACAAAAGATGGCTATACGAGAATGTAAATAAGGCTAATGCTGTATATTTTAGTCGATCCCGGCTAAGATTCGGAAGACAGTTTTTTTTCCGCCATCTCCTATTCAGTTTACTGTGGCTTTCCATTTCTATTCCTGGATTCACGAACCGTACCGTATTTGTTTATGATAGCAGGTTGGTTAGCCTGTGAATGGGTGCCTTTATCCGGCTGGAATGTTACGCCGTCGGAGGGTAAGACCACCAACGCCACTAGGCTATCACGTAAACAAATCTAAAGTATATCTGTAAGGCGAAGCTTGTTAGGGGAATTCGATTAGGAAATGAGACGCTTAAAGTAGTAAAGGAGTTTTGCTATTTGGGGGGCAACATAACTTATGATGGTCGAAGTAGAAAGGATATAAAATGTAGACTGGCAATGGCAAGGGAAGCGTTTCTGAAGAAGAGAAATTTGTTAACATTGGGTATAGATTTAAGTGTCAGGAAGTCGTTTCTGAAAGTATTTGTATGGAGTGTAACCGTGTATGGAAGTGAAACGTCGACGATAAATAGTTTGGACAAGAAGAGAATAGAAGCTTTCGACATGTGGTGCTACAGAAGAATGCTGAAGATTAGATGGGTAGATCACATAACTAATGAGGAGGTATTGAACAGAATTGGGGAGGAGTATGTGGCACAACTTGACAAAAAGAAGGGACCGGGTGGTAGGACATGTTCTGAGGCATCAAGGGATCACCAATTTAGTATTGGACGGCAGCGTGGAGGGTAAAAATCGTAGAGGGAGACCAAGAGTTGAATACACTAAGCAGATTCAGAAGGACGTAGGTTGCAGTAAGTACTGGGAGATGGAGAAGCTTGCAGAGGATAGAGTAGCATGGAGAGCTGCATCAAACCAGTCTCAGGACTGAAGACCACAACAACAACAACAACAGTGAAACCGTGAACAATCTCCAATGCCAATTTTTCAGTCTTTTTTTCTTACCTAACTCACACTATTTCCAGGTTCAGCTCTCCATCCTCCTTACGCTTCACAGAGCGCCAAACTTATATCGAAATGCTGTAACATGCAGCACACGAAAGTCACATCAGACAAAATCACGAGGTCTAATATGAATCTGTGTATGTGTGTGTGTGTGTCCGGACCAAGTCTCAATATCATTATTGGTAATAAAGTTACAGTAACATGAAGACTAAAAATTACTTACCAAACATACTGTACACCATTATAGTGTATATGAGTGTGTGAGTTGGTTTGTATGTGATGACTAAGCTCGAGAACTGAGAAACGATCACAATAACTGAACAACAGTTATTGTGATCGTTTCTCAGATTTGGTTACTAATAACTTAATACCAGTGCCTATGAGTTTAATTTGTACACCACAGCACTGAAGATTATCACTATGTGACTGAAAATCGATTTTGCTATCAATAAACCATCGACATTACGGCCAAGGCTGACCTTCCTTTTAATTTAACTTTCGAAAGGGTTCACGTCACGAATTCAATAGGACATTGGTGCTCGATATTTGAGAGCCCCTAACCTGGCAGCAGGAATTCGAAATAGTTCGTACCTGTTCCCCTAAACGCAACTATTACCGTGCGTCATTTAATCCACATTTCCACAGCTTCTACTTTAAGAAGATTCCACAAATCATCTCCGAACGCGCAAAATAACTTTAGCTCTCAGATGTTCATTGATATTTCAACCGTAAGCAGCTGTCTCTTCCACTGAGAGATAGCGATTGCTGAGGGTTGGAAAACCGGTCAGCCCCATTCCCTCCCTATCTCTTGTCATTTCATGGTCCGCAGTCTGACCCGTTTGGTACGGATCCCACTGATCTTAGGGGAATCCTGATACAGGTGGTGCGGCCGCTTTCAAACTGGTTTAATCCACCACTGGCCCTCCCATTGGAATGCCACTATTAAGACACACTAATGCAAAACTTATACAAAACAAAAAAATTGTGTTTTTAGTTTTTTCCAAGCGTTTTACTTTCTATAGCATAGAGTGTCCTACGTTCGAATGGCTTGAACTTCTAAGCGGGAAACGTAATTAATACCTACACGATGTGTGTTGCTTATTCTGTTCTGTTAGATACACATATTTCTTTCAGGCACATGGCACAAGTAAAACTAACGCACAATTACTACAAAGCTGTGTAAGTACGAAAAATAATTCCGAACAGTGGACTGCACTGCACAAGTAATTGGGCTGATGTAACAGTGGAGGACTGTAACTGAGCTTACAAAAACCATCGCTGATACGTATATCGTAGACAAAACTGTGTTCGGAGGTCTATCAAAATGTCAGTTTATTTTGCAAATGTTACCTAGGATTGCAATAGGGGCTTTTTACTTCTAGCAGGAGGCACCTGCCACAGAGGCAAAAGTATAGGGAGTTGTCATGACTTCAAAAGCTTAAAGCCGAGGTCCGCCGTCTTAATTGCCCCAAAACGTTACCTTGTCTTGTTTTCATCATATATATAAAACACAGATTTCCCGGAAGAAACCAAATGAATATTCAAGAAATAAAATGATAGCTGCCTGCGGTAATGTGCTTCATTGGTTGAAATATTAGGAAGCAGAAGTTTCTGGCCATCCACATTGCTTTCTTAATCAAACATTTTACGCACTTCAGACGTTGGGAACGTTTAACCTTGTAAAACTTGCCTGTTTTCATCACACGTAGCTCATTTTAAGTCATTAGCTGTTGTTTCTGCTTATTCAGAGTTTGTATCTGAGATGCATTTTTCTCGTTGTTTATCTGCAAATCAAATTTAGAGCAGTCGGCTCTAAATTTGTCACACATTGAACGTGTGTCAGTTCTGAGGCACCCAAAAATTATGTTGTAGTTGGTCATAAAAATCAATCGATATTTTTCTTATCACCTAGGATTTGGAAGATTTTTCTCTGAATATAACAGCTGTAAATTTCAAATATCATGTTCTTCTGGTATATATTTCCGTTTTCTATTATAAAGCTCTAATTTGATTTGCGGCCTGTCGTTGATATATATGTTACTGCACTTTGGATACGGTTTCTCCTTTAAGTTTGTTTGGGTACTGTTATGTTTTCTTCTGGTCTCCATATGTGCTTTCTGTGTAGTAGCCAATTGAGTGTAATAAGACGTCTGTTGGCAATGTCATGTAATGCCAAGAACGATGGTTGATATTCCTGAACACCATATTTTTCGATCTTTATTAATAAGTACCCTAAATTCATAGAAAAAATCATGACATGTAACTGCATCTGGATTTTTCTTTGGTCTTTCTTGCATCGCAGGATTTACATTGATAAGTTCTGTCTGGACAGTTTTCTGTATCATAGGAAGACATTTGATTAAATTCCTTAATTAACCTACTTGTTTCTATTGCTGGAATGTTCGGAAAACATTTCAATTGTAAGCACTTAAAGCCATCACCTACAACGTAACTCATGGCCCGTAATCGTTTCGAAGAATCAGAAACACGCTGATATTTCTAATGTCTTCAGTTCACTTATAGTTTTATGCGCAATCACGGTAACAGTAATTCCAGCCTACTTTGGATGCACAACGTGGTGCAGTCTTATATCGGTCTATGATTTACTACTAAACAATATAACAATTCGAACTACGTTTACAATATGTGAGTGACTAGCAAGTATTGTTGAAAAGCCAGTAACGTGAAGCTACAGTTTTATAAAATGAAATATATAAGGAGAAGGAAAAAGTTTTTACTAGAAAATGGACTTCGATCGTTCTTCCTCAGCACAGAGTGTATCTTGATCGTTTTTCATCAGTACATCAATACATTAGCACAGAGTACTTCAAAACCTTACCACAGATTTTCAAGAATCTTGATGGTTTCTGCATAAAAAGAAACCTTGTCTCATAATAGCACTTCAGTTCCTCTATAAAATTGCACTGTTGTTGTTGTGGTCGTCTTCAGTACGAAGACTGGTCTGATGCAGCTCTCCAAGCTATCCTGTGCGAGATTCTTCATCTCCTAATAACTACTGCAACCTACGTCTTTCTGAGTCTGCTTACTGCATTCATCTCTTGGTCTCCCTCTACGATTTTTACCCATCCCCCACACCTTCCATCAAATACTAAATTGATAACCGTTGAAAATGGCACTATGAGCTAAATTTTAAGTGTTGATGGACCTTGATCGTTGTTCCCGTGTCTCCTTCATATATAAATGATATATCTTACTATGTACACTTATGTTCATGATTGTATCTGAGAAGTATATTGTACCTGATGTGATCTCCTATGTGAGGGATGGATTGATAAATAAAAGCAGCATTCACATGGCATCCTAGTTGGTTTATCACAAAGCTTGGTATACGATTAAGTACTTTGAAAATCTCAAAATGCAAGCCTAACGTAAAACCAAGCAGGTTATTCCTGAAAAAATGACACATGGAGGTCCTGTAAAAAAATATTCTTGGAAATGAAACAAATTGAGTATTGTTAAAAAGCTACAATAATTTAGTGTGAAAAGCAAGTGTGAAACTATAGGCCATTAATTAAATCTTTATTAAAATGTATGAGAAATTTCTGCTCAGGAAACATGTACAGTTACAGAGCTTGGGCTGTCAGAAATTAAAAAAATTAATTACATACTTGTTGAAGCAAAATACCCGTTTTACAGCGTCTAGGCTATTTAGCCCATTTCTTCAAACACAGTGCGTTCTTTTGCACCAACTCATATAGGAGGTATTAGTTTAAGCACCCATTAATACCATAATAACTGTCTACTCACACCATTTATTGGATTACAAATTGCTGGGATGTGCTTTCAAATGTATTTATCGTTTTTTGCTATTATTGGCCACACACTGAATGAAATTTTATTGGTAGGATTTCAAGGCGATAGGATGTGTAAACTATAATGACTGACGCACTGACAGCCTAATAAAATTTTGTTCTTTCGGTATTTCAAGAGACAAAACATGCCTTGCTTACTTCTTAACTCACTGCACACACACTTTTAATATACTAAAGGAAACGTAAGTTTTTTTTTTTTTTTTTTTTTTTTTTTTTTTTTTTTTTTTTTTGCAAACGTGAACGTTAAATATGCTGTGCATATGATTTGAAAATTGAAAATGTTAAGGGTAAGAATCTGTACCAGTAAGCGAACAGCAATGTTTTCGGAGTTTTAGCTTCATCAGTTATCGTTGTAAATATTTTAAAAGGTGATTTAAGTGGATTACGAAAGAACCGTTTTCACATCACGTACTTTTCTTCTTGTTTATTTGAAACAAGAAACAAAAATAAAGTTACATTAACGAGGGCAAATGCGAAGTGTTACTTTACGAAATACGTTTTTAAGACCAGTAAACGTGTGACAATGCGTTTTGACACTACGTTATTAGCGTAAACAATGAAACATTTACTACCTAAAACAACTATCGCGTGTAACGACAAAAATTACGAACAGAAAGCGATCGTAAACAATCTGCATGTAAACAATAGTCTGAAAATGTTTTGAGGCATCTAACATGGAAGCAGCAGCTTCCAAACAATGTACACATTAAGCCTGTAGCGCCATCTCCTCTTATTTTTGCCTCCTTGGTACCCACAGGGACTCTGAAGATGTGAAAGGTATTTATTGCGCAAGTCAGTTGTTCCCACAAGTTTTGAGCATTAGGCTGTATCCACGCGCCACACCGTAAGGTGAATATTCCTGCATGAATAGAACAGAATAGCTGTATGTTATCAAAAATAATTGAACGCGGTATATCTTAGAATACCAGACAGAATATGTGAACTTTGTACATTTACTGTAGTATAGTTGTATTTTATTAAGAATAACTGAACGCAGGTTATCTTGGAATACTAGTATATATTAACTTATATATTAACTTTGTACACTTACTGTAATTTTGCAATTAACTGCTTTATGTATTGTGTTTGTGGTGCAAGCACAGCGCATCTGGAGATGCCCAGACACATGCCGTTGGCGGTCTTTGCGCTGGGAGACCTAGTAGAGGGCAGTCAGGGTAACAGCATGTAACACTCTAGCGCATTCTATACTATCTTTTCCTTTTACGTCAAATTCCTCTATCGATGTGGCTTATCATTTCGTCTATACTGTTATCGGAAAATTTATCTGAAACTGGCCGGACTATAAACCTTTATGACTGTTAACAGAATCTTCCGTCGGATCTTGGTAGAACAACATTATAATAATAAATGAAAAGCACCAGTTTGCTTTTGTTCTACAATATTATTTTTATTGCTAACCGGTTTTCGGCTTACAAGGCCATCTTCAGACATTTACTGAGTCAAATGTCTGAAGATGGCCTTTTAAGCCGAAAACCGGTTAGCAATAAAAATAATATTGTAGAACAAAAGCAGACTGGTGCTTTTCATTTATTATTACTTTATGACTGTATTTATCGCTTCTACGATATTTAAAAATGTTTAAGATTGTCTGCATTTGGATGAGGAAATTCGGACTTGAGTTATAATAATGAAGCAAATAAATAACAATGTAATCTCACCTCTACAGTTTTTGAAAAGTAATTCCAAAAAGCTTTATTCATAATGTGGAGGGGGTTGTGGGTTTGAATCCGGTCAGTTGGTTTTGAAATTTTTGTTTTTAAATCATTTTCGAAATGACTTTGATCGTTATTTTTAGTCAGTTAACTGGTTTAAATGTAATTTTTTTTTTTAGTTCTTTTTCCCCTACTACTCCAAAAAAGGGCCCAGTCTGATGTATGGCTTCAAGCTGTGGTAACTTGGACCTTAACCTACTCCACCATACAGATACCACCCCTGGTAAGCCCCCCTTGGTAGATAGTGTAATTAAAATCCTTAATGTTTTGAAGAGATCTTTACAATGAGCCGCAGTTATTCTTATAGCCCTTTTCTGTCGTTCGAAAACGTGCACTCGTCCCCTCCCCCCCCTCCCCCCCCCCCCCCGGCTCTCCATCCTCCAAAAAAGAGAAATCTGCAGCTGAGATATTAATGTTCATATGGTAAAGCTGTATGTAGGCTGAAGATCACTCAGGTGTTACTAGGCTACGTTTTACATGAGGTTGTGTACCATTGCCGTCCTCCGACGTTCAAACTGACTTACCCAGTCAGTTACAGGAAGTCCAACGGCTCCATGTGTACTCTGCACCGCAGAGCAATTCTGCAACTTTCACATTAAAAAACCCTCTGATAAAATTCGTATTACTTGTCATGATGTTATTTTATTCAGCGTATTATGGTGTCGCAAATAAATTATGATCATACATGTGTTCAAATGTGTGTGAAATCTTATGGGACTTAACTGCTAAGGTCATCAGTCCCTAAGCTTACACACTATTTAACCTAAATTAGCCTAAGGACAAACACACACATCCATGGCCGAGCGAGGACTCGAACCTCCGCCGGGACCAGCCGCACAGTCCATAACTGCAGCGCCTGAGACCGCTCGGCTGATCCCACGCGGCTATGGTCATATATAACACACAAACAATAGCATAAAAAAATCATATAAAATCAAAATGGCATTAGAGTCACATGCACATAGATATTTTTATGTATTCGTTGGTATCCTGGTCGCAGTTAGAAAAGTCTAATAGTTGGCAAGAACAAGACAGTGGCTGTAATGTGGTAGATGGTTTGTCTGTTGGCATCACACTGACACTCTTTCCAAGTCAGCATAACGAGTCCGAACAACTTGTAGAGGACGATCTATATTTGCCGGTGTTAAGTCGAAGCCCACGATTTTTTTCTGTGATAAAGATCAGGTAGTTAGCACGTAATGGAGAGTACTATTCCGCTGTTTCAGCCAATTTTCTGTGGCGTTAAAGTACCGCTAAGTAATTTCCTGGCTTTCACGTAAGAAGGATATCTGGAGCGCAGTCTGTCGATCTCCACACCTTAGGGACAGTTGGGAAGTTGGGAGAATTTTACGAATTTCTGAATAATTTAAAATAGAAATATAATCTACATTGACAAGAACACGTAATTATCTTACTATAGTTGGAAGCTCCTGTTGCCTATCGACGTTGTGTTCCAAAAATGAACAGCATAGAGACAGAAGTGATGACACTTTCTGCAGAACCTGGCCATAATTTTGCAGGACAATGCTGAAGCACGTACAGTGCAAGCTGTTACTGATTTGTTTGACTGATGGAGCTGCTAAGTGCTATACCACCTACTGCACTTCCCTCACTTAAGCCATCTTGAGTTCAACTCGATTTCTAAACTGAAGGAAACACTTCGCGGCATTCGCTTCAGAACTGGTACAAATTCGTCGAGCATTGATCGCGCCGCTCGAACTGTCTACCACAACTAGCACTGCTAAGAGCTACCTACGACTTCCACATCGCTGGCAACGGGCTATACACAATGCTGGTGACTACTTTGAAGGTCAGTAAAACTTTGAAAGACGTATCTGTTTTGTACGAGCTGTAAATAAATAGTTGCCACTATTAAAGTTCCAACACTCGTAGTATTGCTAATCCTCTGTATTAATTTTAGGTGCTCATCCGTGTACAGCATTTGGTGATTTCTTGGCTAGACCGCCAGCACTTTATGCTTATTTTCTGTCACATATCGTCTTTCTCCTCCTTTCCTCTTCATCGTCGCTGCCACTGTGGGTATTGCTGCCCACCCTCCGGAGTTGGGCTTTCGTTGCACATAGGCATATCTGTTATGTCGTGTCCGCGGGTACTCTTCACGTGTCGTTTTTGAAATACTGTTTGTCAATACGTTTAGCTGTGCCCATTCTTCTTCGCCTCTTATTGCTGTGCATGTATCTATGTCTGTTTCTGTGTAGTCTACGTGTAGTGTTTGTTTATTGTTAGCTTATTGCCAGCGGGAAAAAGACAGTGTGTTCTGGGGAACCTTCTTCCCACGTGTGCATGTAGGTGTCTGCCTCAGACTCGCGGTTTTAAGTGCGTGGGATAACGTTCGTGTCCGGTTGAGAAATGTACCGTACCGCTGCTGGAATCGATATATTTTATTCGCAACCACTCCCTTATGTCAGAGAGGAAGTCGTGCACTCTACGTCCCTTATCACTTACTTCTTGATGCAATATTTTACCAACATTCGTATGATTTGTAGAAGTTTATTTTATTTTATGAACTTCTATGTGCTACAGTTTCGGCATTGCATTGATGATATCTTCAGGCCCTACTCGTCATAGTCGTAAAACCGCTATACATGGAAGGAGCCATATAACTGGATCCGTGAATCAATCGGCCTGCAACAGCTCTTGGTGGCCAGGCGAAACAGGCTGTGCAAGCTGTTACTGATTTGTTTGACTGATGGGGCTGCTAAAGTGCTATACCACACAGTCTGTGTCTCCTAGCCACCAAGAGCTGTTGCAGGACGATTGATTCACGGACCATGCTATATGGCTCCTTCCGTGTATAGCGATTTTACGGCTATGACGAATGAGGCCTGAAGATGGCATCAATGTAATGCCGAAACTGGTAGCACATAGAAGTTCATAAAATAAAATAAACTTCTACAAATCATACGGCTGTTGGTAAATCATTGCATCAAGAAGTTCATGCCAGCCGTCGTTCCACGATCCATAATGGATCAACGAAGATTACTGATCACTTATAACCCATTCACCTTGCCATATATCGAAACGCCAACTTTTAAGGTGGCGTATCGTCTGTATCGGCACACAAGTTATTGTGTGTACCTTATCTATCTTTAACAAGTGCCTTGTATTTGATCGTGATATCTATGGAGCGTATTCCGAGCAACTGATTAACAGAAGCTGACCCAAGCTACTCCAGCATGCTCGAAGTTCGTAAAGTAGAGTGCTCCTAACGTATCGCGGATTGAGATTGCATGAGGAGTTGTGTGTATTGACATCGGTGGTAGAGAAAAGCAGTGGGTTTTTGAGTCGGTGGAGTTTTAAAAACTAGAAAGCAAGTGCAGTGGCATGCCTGCTATGGAAGGGCCCCCAGAGAGCGTGTGGTGGCGGGCGTCCCAGCACGGTGCGCCGCGGCGCTGTTGATATCCGCGCGCGGGCCGTTCCGGGAACGGGCCGGCCGGCAGGGCCAGGCGCGCCGGCGCGGGGCGTGGAGGGGCGGGAGGCGGGGCCGCGCCGCCGCCGGGGCGGGGAGCGGGGGGCGGGGGGCGGCCGCGCGCGGGCCGGGTCCCGCCGCCGCTGCCGCTGCGGGCCGCCTGACTAACACGCCGCTCAGTCCCTTCACAGGCGCCGCACCAGCAGCCAGCCGCCAGCCGCGACCGTGCGTGCCAGCCCGAGCTGTCTGCTTCAGCGTGCGTGCGCCCCACACCCGCTGCCGACGCCGTCGCAGCCGCTCTCATTGTTGTGCTCGCGCGCGTGCCGCCTGCCCGAGTCGCTGCGCTGCGCCCGAGGCGCTCGCACTTTGGACGCAACTGTTGACGCCTACTACTGCGGTGCGGCATTGTTGTCGTGTGCCAGTGACAGTGCCGTCGGTACTAAGCGACAAGAATTCGACGTCCGTGTGCGTGTCTTGCCAGTCGGTGGTGGTGTTTGGCGCAATTGAATTTTGCCTTAAAGTGCAGTGGCCAGTGTAAAATAAGTACCGTTCTTAGTTACGCTACGCAAGTACCTTCTGAAAATCGACGCTACCTGTGTTTATTACCATCCTGTCCCCAGTGAACCGTACGAAAAAAGAGAATATATTGTTTACACTCTCCCAGCGATTACAGCCATTGATATAAAATTACGAAAGACTGTGGTTTCTATTTATCAGCAGTTTCTCGTTATCTTCTCTCGTCTGGGCGACTGCATCACATAAAACTTGTGCTGACAACGACTGGAGCAGCGACACTGAAAAAAGAAACTGAGCTGTGATCGACTTGCAGAAACCGTGTGATTGCAGAACTAGATTACTACTCGTATTCCGAGCCCAACATACATTTTCAAATTTGAGAAGCATTGTCAGTAATTACTTTTTTGTTCTCTGTGGTTTTGGGACGTTGTGTTGTTTACGAGAAGTGTCAGAAAGTGTCAGATTCCTAATAAACGACCGTGCGAAGTTGGTGTGAAATTTCAGTTGCCAAAATATCAGCCCATTCCTTTTGTGTGGAAGCTGTTCTCATGCTTGCGCGTCAGTGATATTTTTAATATCTGCCACAGTAGGCCGCTGTTTCTGTCGACTCTCTCGTGCACGTCGTTCTTACAGTAACGCGAACACCCAAATACTGCATGCTACCGAGTGTGATGCTCTCTTTCCCTTCAGTTTCTGCAGTGACTAGGGTAGTTTAGGTCGCGCTGAAATAAAATTTCACGGGAATAACATTTGCCTAATAAAAAATATTGTTAAGAAAATATTTTGACGGTAGGCAATCGTCGAAAGGGCGTGACGTGTTTGGTTTGCCTGTTTTCAGTTTGTGCAGTGACTAGCGCAGTTCCGATCGTACTAAAATAAGGTTCCGGGGAATAACAGTTGTCACGGTAAATATTGTTGAGAACATCATTTGGCGATAGACTGTCGTCTGTGTGATCGCCTGCCTTCGTGAAACAGGCTGCCTGGCTTGAGAAGAACTCTGGGGCGAGTGCCCACTAGTTACCCCACATGATGCGACAATGTCCAACGGTTTAGTAGACAGAGAGCTACGTTCTTCCAGCGCCATGGCGACAGCTACTGCCCTGCCCAACAACAAGCTGCTCATCTCCTCGCCGGGGAAATCACACCACCATAACAACAACCACCAGCACAACAACAACAACAGCCACTCCGAACAAGTGGAGCCGGCGTCGCCCAGCAGTAGCACGGGCAGCAGTCCCCGAACGAGCCACAAGCGTTCCCGGAAGTCGTCATCCGCCCCCGCGACGCCGGACGCGTCCCAGCAGAGCAACGGCGTCGCCGGCCCGGGACAGGACACGCCGGCCACGTCGCCGCAGCCCCCGCCCCCGCCGCCCCCACCTCCGGCCAAGCGGCGCCGCCACCACGCCGCGGGCAGCGCCGGCGGTCAGCCCTCCAACCCCAACATCCGCGACGACATGTTCCGCAACTACCAGCCGTGGGTTATCGCCACGTACGGCGACTCGGCCAAGACGAAGACCATCACGCTTCGCAAGCACGCGCGCATCTTGAGGACGCTCCGCGGCGAGGAGACTAATTCGGTGGAAAACTCCAAGTTCCGCTTCTGGGTGAAGGCGAAAGGTTTCCGCATGGGCCGACCGCCGGGTTACGTCCCCAAACCCGCCGACTCCATCGTGGGCACCCAAGCGCTGCCCGGGCAGTCGCCCCACGATGAACCACCGCTCTACGTTCCAGTCGCCACAGCCAAGGTAAGTGGACGCCGCTGCGCGCTCAACTCCGATGCTGGCAGCCACTGAGCGTCCTAGACTAAACTTGCCGCAGCCTCTCCTTCTATACGCACAAGGCAACTTTGCATTTTTTTTTTGGGGGGGGGGGGCGGGAAGCTGGGAGTGTAAATACGCGGTAGTATGCGGGGGAAGAGAAACTTCCATGGATGCGGAAAAACCGACCAGTTAAACCTGATACCGGTATTTTAGTTCTGAATAACCGATATTTTTCGATAGTTTTTTGATCCTGGTTATAAGAGGTATCTTTTACCGTTTTTTACTAAAAACAGAAATATCATCTAGCCATAGGAGCTGTGCTAATTTTTTTGTTTTTAAATGATTTTCTTTTTAAACGAGTAGGGCCTAAATTTTATTCGCAAAATTTCCATTGCCGTGAGCTACTGCACTTTTATAGAAAATGGGAAAAGCCGTTACCGTGGTTTTAATAAGAAAGCCGACAGAAACGAGCAACAGACACGCAGCGTAAGAACTGGTACGGCACTGATGGGACAATACTCTATCTGTTATGTTGTGGCGTGGCCTATTGGATGGTACGCGTGAATGTGCAGTGTGCGAGTCTTTCCCCATCTGGTCTACATGTTAGTTTCACCCTGTCGTCATCGCACAGCAGTTGTATTATAGATTGGCACCAACTCTTGTCTGGAAGTATTTTACGAGGTATGGTACGAATGAAGCACAATGCTCCATTTCCGTTAAAGCATCAAGAATGGCAGGAGCCACAAAGAACTTGCGGACAGCAAATTAATAACATCGTTGTTTACAATAAAAAATGAAAGGAGCTGATGTGTTGCCTGTAACTACGTATTGCACCTTATCCGCTTGTAGCCCTTGAAAATGGACGAATTGACACGAAAAATAGAGTTGCTCAACTTCAGTTTTCATCCGTTAGCACTAACTGTTCCTGGTACGGTCCCAGATTACGACGCGATTTTTGAGTAGTTCCAAAAATTAGAATCAGCAGTTTTTTTGTAGTATTCAGCCAGTTATCACTTTCAGAGAAAAGTAGCGGAGGATGGACGGACAAAGTTTTCATTTTATTTGCCTATTTCACTTAGTATTTCGGGTCTGTGTCTCTTGAAACTGAGGAGTCGAAATTTTTCGATCTTTCTTCGAGTTGTACGTTTATTACAGGAAATATCAAGAATAAAAAACCGAAACTCGGTAATTTCAGAAACCGGTTATTATGAGCGGTTTTAACGCTCAAATTAAAAGGGCGCTGAAAAACCCGATAACCGAAAACTGGCTGTTTCAACCATAACAGCCATCCCTATCTCCTTCCCGTAGCTCAGGGAGCACACTGGAAACATCATTGTAGTTTTATGCCCGCTGCAATACTGTATTGTTACCGCGTGGTGTATTATTTTCTACGTTGGCCGCGGGGGAAACACTTCGCAATTTTCCAACTCGCCCGACTACCACCGATACCTCCTCTCCCAGAAATTTGCCAAATCGGAGCAATGTGCGTTGAGTACATTGTTATTCTTTCAAGTACATTGTTATTCTTTCACTGTAAATCTTCCACCGTAATTGGTATGGGAGCAGTCTTTTAAGTTTTCGTAAAAACCACGGAGGAAAATCTTGTTTTGCCCCATCTTTTCTCTGTTTTCCCCACATATTCCACTTTAAAACTGGCACACTTTTGCATGTGCTCGAACCAAATTTGGAAACGTTTTTTCTGCTTTTTTCTTGAAAAAAAAAAGATTTTCGAAGGCTCGTGCCGCTTCTTGGAGAGATGAAATCGTTATGCACGCATATCTTGTTTGGCATAAGGGTACAATATCAACTTAATACTGCCAATGAAAACTTAACTCGATTTTTTCCTCGTCGAATAATGAATTCCGGTATAAATCTTTCACTCTGCAGCGGAGTGTGCGCTGTTTTGAATCTTCCTGGTCGATTTAAACTTTTTGCCTGGCCGATACTCGAACCTAGAACGTTACTTTTCACGAGCCACGGTCTTATGTACCGTTTTTCTACGAACTTATGGTTTTAATTCTCTCGTCACAGTATACACTCGATCTCAGTATACACACGATAAATTAGCCGTCTGTTTCATCAGATAAATTTAGACAAGATGTTCACACTTGGGAGAAGGTAAGGTACAGACAGATAAATAAAGAACCTCCTCCACATGCTCAGCCATACTCTCCCGAACAGATTACGAAAATCATTGTCATTTATTCTACATATCATCAGCATAAACAACTCCCTTGTCAAATAACTCCCGGGAATTCAGCCAGGTAAGACTTTCAGCGACTCCCTTGTTTCACCTGTTGGTATGTTTACTAATAATACAAGTGAGTCGAACGATGAGCTACTCGGGCAAGACACAGACCTGCCCTCATAGCTTTACATTCTATACTATCTCATTTCCTCCTTCCAAACTTAGCAGTTCCACTACATATCTTGCGGTATCGGCAGCGAGAGAACTAAAGACGTTACGGAGAGATATGGCTCAACCAGACTCTAGACTCAGTCGTTAAGATAATCCCCCGCGAAGAGCAAAGTTCTTAGTTCGATCCCCGATCCGGCACACATTTTTAATATGTCAGGAAGTTCGGAATAATCTCGCATTTGACGAGCTGTGACACAGCTGGCGTTATCATAATGAAGTATGACTCCAAGTTCTCGAGTATTTGTCTTGATTTCACCCGATGACTTGTGGCGAACAAATTATTACATTCCATTCTATATTAACTGTCCTTCGATGCCTTACAGCAAATGGTCACGACATGAACAGTTAACGAGCGTTAATTTTTTTTATGTATGTGCGCACGAAAAACTTTTATCGTTTTTGGGTAATCTTGCAACACCCGAACATCTGACTGCAGCGATGTTTCTGGCTTGTACGAATGTATCCAAGCTTTGTCTCCTGTTACGATGTTTAGGTGTTGTATACAGAGTTTGTAACTCCTCGGTCGAATTTGTTATGCATTTGCTTACTCCAGTTGAGACGAGTCGGTTTTGAGCTTCAGTGAAATAGTGCAGAGTCCGCCGACAACGGATCTCTCTCACAAATAAATAGAAAAAATCAAATGTACCGCTGTTTTCTATGTCTAGTAGTGCTTCTATCTCACAGTAAGGCACGTGCCTTTTGCCGTGCACCAACCCTTTTTTCCCAACAACAAACACCGAGTTGCTAAAATTCATCGAGTTGCTAAAATTCATCCCTGATGGAAATACGATCACGACGAACCTCTGCGATCCAGTTATTAACAGTCTTTTCTGAAGGTGATTGATTGACTGTCAAAAGTTGAATGAGGCGAGTCGGATCATTTGGCGAATTAAGTTTTCACGCTAGATGTTCTTGGCAGTGAAGAATAAGGTATAAATCATGTCTAGTTTGGGTCTGTCGCACAAACTATCAACGGAAATCAATCGGTTCATAGAACCGCTCTTGAGCTTCAGTTGTGATATGCAAACCTGCGTGACAAAGTTGTTGCTTTCGAGACGCATTTACAGAACACTGCATAATACTACGCTAACTATTAATATATGATAGAAAGAATTCTTTTTTGCATAAAGAATTAATACCAATAAAGTCGTAATGTAGTGCAAACTATCAGTGCGGCTGTGTGGACATGGTTTCAAAGAAAATAATTTTAAAAAGTACAAAAAACATCGTAAAATTGCTGCGTCCATGGGATATCGTCAGTGTTGAACGTCTGTTATTCAGGGAGATAATGACCAAACACTTTTTCTCTATCATTTTACTCGTATATCGTGTTGCCTGAATGCTCCTAGTAGCCGTTGTGTTTTCATGTCCACAACAACATACGTTTGCGTTTGTACTAATACTGCGCACCCTATCTCGCGTAAATTGTGATTGTCATCCTGCTGTTACCTGTTCAAAAGTTTAATATGTCAGAATTATATCAGTTGTTGCAGTTGAATCTTGTGCGACCTAAACAGTCATATAACCAGTTAACATATCGAATGACGATTGGCTGTCCAGGGAGTCAAAACTGGTTCCTTGCAAATCAATTAAAGTGTATCTAATGCCGCATTCTCTACAACAGAACGCACTTGTTCCCGTATTAAGCTAATTTAGTAGCGATGCAAGACTATTTCAACTGTGTTTGACCACACTGAATATGGCTGGTTCAAGCGGCTCTGAGCACTATGGGACTCAACATCTGAGGTCATCAGTCCCATAGAACTTAGAACTACTTAAACCTAACTAACTTAAGGACATCACACACATCCATGCCCGAGGCAGGATTCGAACCTGCGACCGTAGCAGTCACGCGGCTCCAGACTGAAGCGCCTAGAACCGCACGACCACACCGGCCGGCGTACTGAATATACGTTGGAGTTCACAGGATCTATAAATGTGTTATACTGTTGCGTTCACGTTGAACTGAGAAAAGCAGAAGTCACGAAGTCATTCGAAAAATTATGATGTTAAAGACAACGCAAGTTCCTCAGTGTGATACAGGTCTTACCGCTGCGTACTGATCTGCAGAATACAGTCTCAGCCGGCCGAGGTGGCCGAGCGGTTCTAGGCGTTACAGTCTGGAACCGCGCGACCGCTACGGTCGCAGGTTCGAATCCTGCCTCGGGCATGGATGTTTGTGATGCCCTTAGTTTAAATAGGTTTAAGTAGTTCTAAGTTCTACGGGACTGATGGCAGAAGTTAAATCCCATAGTGCTCAGAGCCATTTGAACCAATACTGTCTGATACTTTTCAAACCGGTAAAAATGTATGATCGTGCATCTGGAAGTATAATTTTCGTATCCCAATATATCAGTCATGAGTGTCCCAATCCGACTGTAATATGGTGCTTCAGATAGATTTGACGTTGCTTTCTGAATTTCATTTATGTGAATACATAAACTAGATCACGTCCTGAAGACTAACAAAACCCGTCTCTCGGCATCTGAATGACACATCGACATATGAATGTAATAGAGAAACTGACTGAATAAACGGAAAAATGTAAAGTTACGAAAACCTGACGAACCAACGGCGAAGCTCTAGAAGCAGCTCTCGAACGCTCCTGCTTTTGATTTCAACGTCTTAGCTGCTCGCATATTGGCGCAACTTATGTAAAGGTGTTGCAATAATGATTAGTTATTGATGGTTGTACAATAATACGGGAAATTTTTATTAGGGAAATTGTTTAGAAACTGTGTGTTCCCACCGGCACGACGAAAGCGCTTTGCTCAGAGGATGCATTAGTAGTTAGAAATGTAAGTATCACTGCCTTATTTTAATTATATTTTAAGTGATTTTTTTAATGTTATACTGTAGTGCTCGGTAGGAACAGGTAGTCTTCATGTTCAACGAGATATCTACGTTGGTGTGTCACACTTTGATGTACACTCATGTGTATTGCAGATCGTATAGGTTGTATTTGGCATTTCTTCATATCGCTTAAGGATTTATCTTTGCATTAATATACTTATTCCTTCTTTCTTTGTTTGCACCGTACGTTTTTCAGTGTCCGAAAAGCGCAGTGTTGCGTCAACGGCTGACATCACTTAAATAAGGTCAAATTACGTTTACATGGTCATCGATTCCATCGCTTGGAAGCACAAGGAGTATTTCGAGTACTGTAATGTGAACAGTATTAGAGATCTAAAATTCATATACCGTCTAAGCCTCCATTTAGAAGCAAAAAGGAAAGAAAGTCTCGCAAAGCTTGGTTTGTTTATTTCGCACTTCAACTTCATAGTTATGTACAACAACTGCACAGCCGTTTCCAGCAAATTATTTGTTGCAAGGACTGTCGTGACTTAAATGAAGCCACAGTTACAACTGGTAGCAAACTCATTAGTAAAAACTAGTGTAGGCTATACACTGTCCAGTAACATTAACGTGATCGCCGGCAGTATTCGACGTCAAAGTGCAATTCCACTTTCGAGGCGAGGATGGAATCATTTCCGAAACGACTAGGTTTGAAAACTTGTCGCATGCCGCTCTGGTTAAAGTATACCGTGCGTGGCAAAATGGCGCTAAGCAAAACCGGCGCCGAGGCGAATAACGTGCACCACGAGCCATAGGTGACATGTGCGGCGACGTTAACGGGCGAATAGACGTGCAACTGTTGAACAGCTGAGCGCCCAGATAATACACGGTGTCTTCAACGGCCGTTCACCGAATGTTGCCGCGTGTAGGCGTCTGCAGCAGGCGCCGGATTCATGCTGATGTTGATCGGCGACGAAGGTTGAAATTTGCCTGGCATTACCGCAACTAGACGTCCAATTAATGTCGACAGGTGGCCTTTTCAGATGAATCACGTTTTATGCCCCATCGGACATATAGCCGTTACCGTGTACGGCGTGAAACGCCTGAAAACAAACAAGGAAGGAGCTTCGTGGTCAGGGGAGTGTTTTCGTGGCATTCCCTGAGTAATCTTGTCATTCTATAAGGCACAATGCATAAACACATGTTTGATATATCCTTGGGGACCATGTCCACCCCTACATGCTGTCTGCTTTTCCTCGGCACGATGGCTTGTGCCAGAGGACAATGCAACGTATTACACAGCTCACAGAGTACGTGCGTGGTTCGAAGACGACCAAGATGATTTTACCGTCCTCCCCTGGCCAATAGGCTACCGAATTCAAATCCATTCGAGAATCTGTGGACCCTGATCGGGCTGTTCGCAGCGTGGATCGTCATCCCAAAAACCCTTGCACAGCCGGTCACAGCAATTGGGGGGGGGGGGGGCAGCATGGCTCCACGTCCCCCCCCCCCCCCCAGTACCTCAGTGCTCTCTTTCTACACGTTTCGCAACCGTCCGCGGTGCGAAAGGTGATTATTCAGGATTTCGACAGGTGGTCACATTTATGTGATTGCACAGTCTGCTCCCATACAGCTTACTTTTTAAAAAAATCCAGTAAATATAGGGCTTCCTGGCGCTGAAAAATGTAATAATATTCGATTCCGTTTTCTTCTTAAACTAGCCTTCTGTTGCTGATTAAAGCCGGGTGAAAACGGATCTTAAGAAAATTGGAAAAATTTTTTTTTTCATACTTATTGTGACCGGTCCATGCATGCAGCTGCTATCCGAATTTTTACTAAAAATAATGTGTCACAGAGACTTATCCTTAAAAGTAGTTACCAAATACGAGGGTTGGAACTTAAATAGTCCGAGCGGTTCTAGGCGCCACAGTCTGGAGCCGCGCGACCGCTACGGTCGCAGGTTCGAATCCTGCCTCGGGCATGGATGTCTGTGATGTCTAGGTTACTTAGGTTTAAGTAGTTCTACGTTCTAGGGAACTGATAACCTCAGATGTTCAGTCCCATAGTGCTCAGAGCCATTTGAACTTAAATAGTGACAACTCTTTATTCACAACCGATACAGAAGTGTTACACGTTTGCACCTCTTACTGTCCTTCGAAGTAGTCACCAGCGTTGTGTAGAACTCGTTGCCAGCGATGTGGAAGGCGTAGTATACCGTTAGCAAAGCCTGTTCTGTTGATGGTGCGAATGGAGCGGTCTACTACCTGTCGAATCTCTGGAACAGTTCTGAAGCGAATGCCACGAAGTGGTTCGTTCATCTTCGGGATCAAATCAAAGTCACAAGGACTTAAGTCGTATTACTGTTCGTTTTTGGAGCATCACCTGTACCAGCCGTGCGAAAAACGCGGCGACACTTTCTGCGCAACCGACCCGTCATTTTTCACGACAATGCGCGGGCACATACAGCGCTAGCTGTGGCTGCTCTGTTCGGTCGATAGGAGTGGGAAGTACTGTACTATCCACCATACTACCCGGACTTAAGTCCTGCCTCAGGCATGGATATGTGTGTTGTCCTTAGGTTAGTTAGCTTTAAGTAGTTCTAAGTCTAGGGGCCTGATGACCTCAGATGCTAAGTCCCATAGTGCTTAGAGCCCCAACCCCCCCAACTGGAAATTTTGTCTAAGTCGACTTCTATCTTCCTATAGTCACTCAACTTCGACACGTTACCTTACACTACGGCATCATCAGCAAACAACCGCAGATTGCTGCCCACCCTGTCTGCTAAATCATTTATGTATGCGGAGAACAACAGCGGTCCTATCACACCTCCCTGGGGCAATCCTGACGATACACCTTGTCTCTGACGACTTCTAGCCGTCGAGGACAATATACTGGGTTCTATTATTTAAGAAGTCTTGGAGCCACTATCATATTTGTGAACTTATTCCACATGTCGTACCTTGGTTAACAGCCGGCAATGAGGCACCGTGTCAGATGCTTGCCGGAAATCTAGAAACATGAAATCTGCCTGTTGCTCCTTCATCCATTGTTGTGGTCTTCAGTCCTGAGACTGGTTTGATGCAGCTCTCCATGCTACCCTATCCTGTGCAAGCTTCTTCATCTCCCAGTACCTACTGCAGCCTACACCCTTCTGAATCTGTTTAGTGTATTCATCTCTTGGTCTCCCTCTACGATTTTTACCCTCCACGCTGCCCTCCAGTACCAAATTGGTGATCCCTTGATGCCTCAGAACATGTCCTACCAACCGGTCCCTTCTTTTTGTCAAGTTGTGCCACAAACTCCTCTTCTCCCCAATTCTATTCAATACTTCCTCATTAGTTATGTTATCTACCCATCTAATCTTCAGCATTCTTCTGTAGCACCACATTTCGAAAGCTTCTGTTCTCTTCTGGTCCAAACTCTTTATCGTCCATGTTTCACTTCCATACATGGCTACACTCCATACAAATACTTTCAGAAACGACTTCCTGACACTTAAATCTATACTCAATGTTAACAAATTTCTCTTCTTCAGAAACGCTTTCCTCGCCATTGCCAGTCTACATTTTATATCTTCTCTACTTCGACCATCATCAATTATTTCGCTCCCCAAATAGCAAAACTCCTTTACTACTTTAAGTGTCACATTTCCGAATCTAATTCCCTCAGCATCACCCGACTTAATTCGACTACATTCCATTATTCTCGTTTTGCTTTTGTTGATGTTCATCTTATATCCTCCTTTCAAGACACTGTTCATTCTGTTCAACTGCTCTTCCAAGTTCTTTGCTGTCTCTGACAATATTACAATGTCATCGGCGAACCTCAAAGTTTTTATTTCTTCTCCGTGGATTTTAATACCTAGTCCAAATTTTTCTTTTGTTTCCTTCACTACTTGCTCAATATACAGATTGAATAACATCGGGGAGAGGCTACAACCCTGTCTCACTCCCTTCCCAAACACTGCTTCCCTTTCATGTCCCTCGACTCATAACTGCCACCTGTACAAATTGTAAATAGCCTTTCGCTCCCTGTATTTTACCCCTGCCACCTTCAGAATTTGAAAGAGAGTATTCCAGTCAACATTGTCAAAAGCTTTCTCTAAGTCTACAAATGCTAGAAGCGTAGGTTTGCCTTTCCTTAATCTTTCCTCTAAGATAAATCGTAGAGTCAGTATTGCCTCACGTGTTCCAACATTTCTACGGAATCCAAACTGATCTTCCCCGAGGTCGGCTTCTACCAGTTTTTCCATTGGTCTGTAAAGAATTCATCCATAGTTCGCGGTATATCATGTGAGAAAAGAGCAAACTGAGTTTCGCGCGAGCGAACCTTTCGAAAACCATGCTGATTCGTGGACATACGCTGCTTAGCCTCCAGAAGGGTTATTATATTCGAATTGAGAATGTATTCAGGGATTCTGTAGCAAACAGAAGTTAGGGGCATTGATCTGTAATTCTGCGGGCCCTTCCTTCATCTTTCTTATGTACTGGAGTCACCTGCGCTATTTTCCTGCTGTTAGTGCGTTTCTGCTGACTCATTATGTACTGGCCGGTCCACTTGTCGTGATTTTTGTGGTCAATTCCGCATTGCGTAGGAGTGACCAGATAATTTTGATCAAACAAGTGTATGCACTAGTTTGGATTTGCTGGTAGCACTGAAAGAGTAAAGAGGCGGCGGACAAAAGTTTTCTCTCAGCAGTAGTAGTGCGAGGCGAGCCGCTCCTTTTGGGAGATGCGGCGGCTATCCGCGGGCCATCTGGCGGGCAGCGAGCAGCGAGCCCAGGGTAGCGGCCCCATTAGACGGCTGCGCGGCCGCAGGCGCTGCTGTGACGCAAGCCGCCCCGGCTGTCTCCGCTTCTTGTGTAGGACCGGCCGTTCTGCGCCGCGCCGCTCCGGGCCCGACCGCCTTGCGTGGCGCAACAGCAGTGTTCGCTGCACAGTCGCCAGAGCCTTCTCTCGGACGCCTCCACACCCATTAGCGCAGCTTCATTACGAGCAACGTTAGCGCTCAAGGCCACGAGCAACGATACGCCGACATTCGTCTGGAATAACAAGTACGGAACCACAGTAGTTCGGCAGCCACCGTGTTCTACGGAAGTTTTAGCAAATGGTTCAAATGGCTCTGAGCACTATGGGACTTAACTTCTGAGGTCATCAGTCCCCTAGAACTTAGAACTACTTAAACCTAACTAACCTAAGGACATCACACACATCCATGCCCGAGGCAGGATTCGAACCTGCGGCCGGAGCGGTCGCGCGGTTTCAGACTGTTGCGCCTAGAACCGCTTGGCCACCACGACCGGCGGAAGTTTTAGCAGCTATGCCATTCCGCCAATGAAAAAACAGGTTTTGGAAATATCACTTTATCGATGCAATCTTCTCTGGTTAATAGCCGAGTAGTGGCACCTGATTTCCCTACGTTGCGACGCATTTTCTACTCGTTATCTTCAGGCGAAGATCATTTCATTGATTCCCAAAATACAGGGTGTATCAAAGAAAATCATCCTATTTTTTAAAAAAAAAAATGTTATTTGAGATTTGTGCGTGAACAACGTACTGTCGGAAAGAGAAAATTATCTAGTTTTCATGGTTCCCGCTAGGTAGCAGCAGTGTGCACCCACTTCAGTTCTAGTAAAAATGTTGCCGGGACAACAGAAAGCTTTCTGTGGTCTATGTTTTGCGCAATGCGGATCAGTAATAATAGTGAAGCGTGACTTTCGTACTAGGTACGGTGTGGATCATCCTGCAAGCACAGAGCAGTACACGATGGCATGCACAATTCCGAGGAACAGGTTGTTCGTCTAAAGGAAAACCACCGGACCATCCTCGAGATGTCAAACGCATCCACCATAGTTTCAAACGAAGTCCGCAGAAATCCGTTCGCCGTGCATCTCGACAGCTCAACATTCCCCCGATGTCCGCCTGGAGTGTGTTGCATCGACGTTTACACAAGAATCAATACAAAATTCAGCGTCTGCGAGCTCTTCGGGATGGTGACAAACAACAACGTGTGTAGTTCTTAAATTTCGTTCTTGGAAAGCTATAGGATGGCAGTTTTCTTCTACACTTACCGTTTAGTGACGAGAAAACATTCCAAGAAAATGGAAAGGTGAACCATCATAATGTGAGAATATGGGGTACAAATCAATCACTCGAAGCTGTACTACAGGAGAGGGACCCTCCACCATTTAATATGTTTTGTGCAGTTTCACACGAAAACGTTTTGTTTGCCGAGAACACTGTTACAGCAAGCACATAATTATCTCGATATGCTTGAAAACTTTCTTTTCCCACAGTTTGAGACTGATTCGAACGATTTCTTTTACCAACAGGATGGGGCATCGTCACATTGGCATCTGGAAGTGCGGGAATTTTTAAATGTAGGGATTATTTAACGATGGACCGGTTATTCTGCCTTACATTACTGGCCACCAAGGGGAACCGGACCTGATTGTATGTGATTATTTCTGGTAAGGGTTTATAAAAGACTCCGTTTATGTACCAACGACAATGGGTGAACCGAGACATCGCGCAGCACCTGCTGGGGAAGCTGTAACTCACGACATGGGCGCTGCAGTGGGGGAACAATTTGAATACCGCATTGGCACACGCCGTGCATCTCAAGGAGGGAATATTGAACACTTATGAAAAGGTATGAAAACAAGCATTTTGAGATTCCGGTTCATCAAAAAACAAATTTCATTGCTTATTTTTATTAGTTTCAGAAATACTGACGTGCCAAATCGGATGATTCTTTTTGATACACCCTGAACAGTATTTGCCCTTACAATTTATACAGTTTACTGTGCGTTCGATCCAATTTTAAAAACACATCCTCCACTCCAAGTGAGCACCTCAAAAACATGGTTTCTGATGGCTTCAGCAGTTTATTGATGTGATGAGAAAATCGTTAGATGTCAAACCAGCCGGATAGGGGAGATGAAAGATTAATTACAAGTTTTTCTCAGTCAAATAATCATTTTTGACGTCGCTCGCAGACTGTATGATTTGCAAAAATTTTTTGTATTTTGTTTATCTTTAATCGAATTTTTCCAAAATGTGACACCTTCTAAACGCTGATAAAGGACATAGTAGCACAGGCTTTTCCGAATTAACTTATAACCAAAAAGCGATTCTGGTTGCTGGAGTCCAAGGTTTCTGCTAATATAGCAGAAAACTGATGATGATGATCATGATGATGATGATGAGTATATTTGTTGACCCTGTAAGCCACAGATAGGCAACTTGCAACTGTGACCAGGTGCCATGTATCGGACTAGTCATTTCGTAATTTAAAGACTGAGCGGGGTACATCATTTATTTAGAAGACAATTGAGTAATTTTCTTGAGAAAGTGTAATCTGATGAAAGAGTGAGTGGACTGGGATGCTCAAATAATCGCAGTGCCATTTATCCAGCTCTTCAGTGAGAACCAGCTACGCTTATTCGAATCGACACTGGCTGAACTGTTTGCGGGAGTTATTCTGGTAGGAGAAGAAAAGGCTGACGGCCGGGTCCCGCAGTGGTATTTCCGTGCCGGCCCGCCTGGCCCCACCAGATAATGACGGCCCTGCGGAGCAGCCTAGTTGCGGGCGACGTGCGCCCAGCAAGGCCGTTCACAGCCCTCCCCGCTGGCTCCCACTGCCCACTCCACGGCGGCCGCTTTTTGTCCCAGCCGAGAACGCACGTACACTCCTCCTGGCGAGCTTGACAACTATTTCTAGCTTCGGATAGGAAGTACCTGTTAAGTCTGTAAGGCACTCTCTCTCTATTTCTACTGTACACGAAGAAATGCCTTCATAAAAATGCACTGAATCTCGCCTGTTTATGCGAGGGGCGTTCAGTAAGTGGTGTAACACTTTTTCCCTGAAAGTAGGTTAGTTTTCTGTTCAAATGGTTCAAATGGCTCTGAGCACTATGGGACTTAGCATCTGAGGTCATCGGTCACCTAGAACTTAGAACTACTTAAATCTAACCAACCTAAGGACGTCACACACACCCATGCCCGAAGCAGGATTCGAACCTGCGACCGTAGCGGTCGCGCGGTTCCAGACTGAAGCGCCTACAACCGCTCGGCCACACTGGCCGGCTTTGATTCTGTATTCCAGCACACTAGATTACTCTATATTACTATCTATTCCTTTGGCAACCAAACCCTGTTCTTCAATAAAATCTCTATTCAAGGCGACAAGGTTACGCCACCTTACGGTGAGGGCCCGTATGCCCGCACGGTGCCACTCCACTGGTCGACGTCGGAGCCAATATCTTGCTGCCTTAGTAAAAATGGTTCAAATGGCTCTAAGCCAGGGCTTCACAACATACGTGCTCGCGGAGCAAGCTGTGAGCAGCAAGGCGCGAGCACGGAGCAGCGCGAGCACGCTACCCCCACTACCAGACCAGAGCGGAGAGTGGGGAAAGTCACGTGGGGCACACAACAGCTGCCGCCAGTCAACGTAAATCCGCGGCGACCTGCAGGGATATCACTCACGAATTATTACTGCGACAAATGAAACAAACTAAGGAGAATGTACACATGCCACATAATTTTATTAGCTTAGTGTATGCCTCTACATTCGCATTAATTTGTGAACTGTTACACTATCAAAGGTGTCACTGAAGTGTGGGATTCTCGGTTATCTTGTACTTTTTGCCCTTTACAATTGCGTCTATGTTCGGAGTAATTGTTCTTGTGCATTTTAGGCGCAGAGTGAAGTTTAAATTTGATCAGACAATGCGTTTCTCAGGCGCGTCTTGTTACATTTCATTGCAGAGAACAGTTGTTCACAAACATACGTGGAACCGAACATTGATATTATTGTAGCCGCCAGTTTGTGCAAACGAGGAAATCTATCCTGAGGGAAGTGTCTGTAGAATTCCAAAATGTTTTTCTTGTTCTGAAATTTGTCTCTGTATTCTCTGTCACACTGCAGGTCAATAATTTCTTGCTGCAGCTCAGGACGAATCTCGTAAATATTCGCTGAATATGGAGAGAACAGATCAAAATCACTGTCTAGTGCTGTCAGATCTTGAAAGCGCTGATCAACTAAACTATGTGAATAACGTTCACAGTCTTTGTGAACATCTTGCATGGATGATAATTTAGTAAAATGAGCTAGATTTCCTGTTTCCAGCTGACTCACCCAAAGTGTCAATTTCATTTTAAAAGCTCGTATTCGATCTATGAAATGAGTAATTAGCAGATCTTTACCTTGTAGTAAAATGTTCAAAGCATTCAGATGGCTAGTTGAAGCTGCTAAGAACGCGAGATCACATTCAAACGTGCGCGCGCATTTCCCCTCCCTCCCCTCCCTCCCTACTCCGCGACCTTGCACCTGCTCGCGAGCACGTGCCTGAGCAGACACGAGTACTCGCGCTCAAAACCGGCCAGTTGTTAAGCCCTGCTCTAAGCACTATGGGACTTAACATCTGAGGTCATCAGTCCCCTAGACTTAGAACTGCTTAAACCTAACTAACCTAAGGACATCACACACATCCATGCCCGAGGCAGGATTCGAACCTGCGACCGTAGCAGTCGCGCGGTTCCGGATTGAAGCGCCTAGAACCGCTCTGCCACAGCGGCCGGCTGCATTGGTAAGATTCCCATCACCCTCATACTGCTTTCTGCGGAATGCATCATTCATTGGGCCAAACAGATCAAAGTCGGAAGGTGTGGGATCCGGACTGTAAGGTGGATGAGGGACAAGAGTCTAATTAAGTTTTGTGAGCTCCTCTAGGATGCGTAGCCTTCAATATGGTGTCTGTAACGGAGGTATGTTATAAGCAGAAAGCTGTCATTGAGTTTCTTTCGGCGGAAAACCAGAGCATCGCAGATATCCATAGGCGTTTGCAGAATATCTACGGCGTTCTGGTAGTGAACAAAAGCACGGTGAGTCGGTGGGCGAGACATCTATCATCACGCCAAGAAGGTCGCGGAAACCCGTCCGATCTCCTGCGAGCAGGCCGGCCGCGCACGGCTGTGATCCCCGCAATGATGAAAAGTGCGGACACTACTTTTCAGTGTACCACAAAAATGAAAATGAACTGCTTCTCGAGGCCTCACAGGAGCAAGAAATAGCCGATGAGAATGTTTGCGTTCTGTTACTGATATTGATTGGCTGAAAGTCCTATATGTTAAATAATTTCGCGAGCTGTCTTTGGACATTGTGAAATCGTGGTGGCTCTCGGGGGCGTATATGTGCCTTCGACAACAGAGTTTATGTTTTTGTTTTCTGTATTTCTGAAGCTTTGAGTAGATGAGCCTTGGTGCTCAACTAAGTTATCGAGTGCAGTACGGAAGCCTGTGGGAATTCGAAGTGTACTCCGAACTGCGGGCATAGTACTCTGCTCCTTTTATCTAAGACGATTTTGGTAAGACAATAAATAAAAAAAAGTGTGTGTATGTGTGTGTGTGTATGAGAGAGAGAGAGAGAGAGAGATAAACAGACTTGTCGCCTGCGGAGAGACACTTTTTCACTTAAAACGTTCACAGCGAATTTTAACACCAAGTAAACTCTATAGGAAGCTTATTGCGTGTTTGAAGAGATTACAGTCTAATTAGTTATGATGTCATTAGACTGGAAACGTATGTCGGGTTTGAAGAGGGTGGTAAAAAAGGAAATCATCCTTGTCATTTGCAAAGGAACCATTCCAGTACTCGCCTCAAGTAATTTAGAGAAACCACAACAATTCATAATCAGGATACCAATCGTGTTGGGGGGGGGGGGGGAGGGCGAGAGGGCGAGAGGGTATTGAATGATGTTTCTCCCGAATGCGAATCCATTTAGCTAACTGTTGCATCATCTCCCTCGGTGCACAGCAGTTGTTATTGTTGTGGTCTTCAGACCGAAGACTGGTTAGTTGCAGCTCTTTCCTCCCTAGTCTATATGTTCAAGTCTTTTTATGTCTTCGTAAGTACTGCAACCTATCTCCACTCGTACCTGCTTTATTTGCTTACTGTGCACAAGCCTGTAGCTCCGTCAACATTTTTACCGCCCCAAAAGTCCCTCCATCAAGGGAGCAACTATTCTTTCGTGCCTCAGGATGCAATCTAATTTTACTGGGGTTTTTTCGGTGAATGCTGCGAGTTAGTGAATTTAAATTTGTTAGGTAAACAGGTAGGCCTCAAAACAGAGCGTGGAGCCATTAAATAGCTGGAGGCGGTGTTGCATAACAGTGACGGACTTTTTATCTTTTAATCCAGTTTCTGTCACAGTTGCATTCATAAATTTTTATTTGTGTGACTAGTTGTGTGTGGACTATATTGTCCATTCTCAAGTCATAGCATTCGCTGCAAACGTTAACATAAATTTCCACCATTGCACGCATATGCAGTAGCCATAGCTGGTATTCTTACACACGTATAAAATAGTAATGCTTGTAACTGATTGAGAAACTTCACAAAGACTAGCAATGACAGCACCCCCTTCCCACCCCCCAACTGTCTGTAGTGTGCTCATTATGTACATTATGTTGGAACTTCATAAAAAGTGTCTGACTTGGCTGGGGTTAATTCATACCAATAAATTTAATTTGTGTCTGTGTAAATTTGAGTGCGATGTTTTTGTGTACCTGTACCGTTGTTGGCCTGAAACTGTTCTGTGCTGATATTTAGCGATAGCTGCTAGTGGCCACTTGAGACGATGTCCGAACTGTAAGCGCTGTTCACATTCCCATCCGATGGTCGAAACTGTGAATCTTTCTTAAAGTGGTGCAGGGCACGTAATTACTAACTGAAGTAGTGATGACTTTAACCTTGTCTTGCGTGTTAAAGATGGGCTAGCGACCCTAGTTTAAACTGACTGGTTTGAGAGAGGGAACCAAACAGCGAGGTCATCGGTCCCATCGGAGTAGGGAAGGATAGGTCGTGCCCTTTCAAAGCAACCATCCCGGCATTTTTCTGAAGCGATTTAGGAAAATAACGGAAAATCTTAATCAGGATGGCCGGACGCGGGTTTGAACCGTCGTCCTGCCCAACGCGAATCCAGTGTGCTAACCACTGCGCCACCTCGCTGCCGGTTCAAACTGGCTGGATAGCGCTGCGCCGGATCTGCCTTTGAACATTTCCATTTAAATCCGCGGAGCAAAATGTAGCGTAATTTGTCTCAGGCATTGCATATCGCCGAGAGTACGCGAATTCCGGCTGCGACCACTAGTGTGATTTCGTGTGGCGTCACGCCCAGTCGCACTGAACGAAAGTGACGTTTCAGATGCTACCATTAAACAATGGCGGATGGGTGGAAAAGTCTTCGACCATAGATACTAATAGAGTGGGCAAGCAGTGCAGCGGCTATACATCTGGCGTGGCTGTAACATAGAATCACGTGACTGTTGGCAGAACGTCGGCGGGAGTTCAAGGCAGCATTCTGATTCCTGATTTCACTTCCAGTATTTCTCAGTGGATTTCCTGCTAACTTCGCCACATTAAATGTAGCTTATGTAAACACAGCTAGAAGTGATAAATTATTGCGTAACTACTGTACAAATTTAGTTTTACAGCCATTACGTCACAATGAACTTTGTGAACTGCTGAAACACTTTCGATGTTCGGCAATATATTCGCCGCGAATATTTCAGTGTTACCAATTATGAGATGCATTCTCTACTAACAATACGCGTTATGCACTGCATAAAATGTAAATATTGCGTGTGTGTGTTTTAGTGCCTTGGTTGCAGAAAGTGTTACAGACTTCATAAATCGGCATAAACAACCAAACCTGTAACATAAACACACGTGTTCACGTCGAATGTAACGAACTCAATTGTGTCGTTCACCAACAAAACGTACAGCAGTTTCATTTGAAAGCTCTTTTTTGGTTTAAACAGTTTGTTTCGTTGATGTATCAAGTAAGATATCTACAAAATCAGTACCTACTTACATGAATACTTGTTCCACAGATCATGAATACGATACTTCGCAATGATGTGTCAGTTTAATGAAAGGTAGACCTATCATTCCATGACAATTCTTCAAATCACTTATTTATACCTAAAAAATCGTCTACTGAGCAGGAGCTGTCATTCATAGATTCTTTTAGTTTGATTTTAAATGCTGGTTGGCTATCTGTCAGGCTTTTAATGCTTTTTGGTAAATGACCAAAGATTTTTGTAGCGGCATATTATTTATCCCATACATTCCAGCTTATTATCTGGAAACTAACATAGGCCATACAACTACCTTTTTGTAAATGGTATTCAGTATTTGTTTCTGATATTCGTATGTTTTGTAACTGGGAAGTACAAAATAAAACTAAACCCTGATGAGAAATCAAACACCTAACTTGTTTTTGCAAATTGTTCTTTAAAATAATACCAGCATAATTCACCCCTTTTTGTACCAAAGTCAGATTTAAGCCAGGATAGTAAAAATCATCCTTTCTTCTTATGTAGTAGCAATGCACATTGCCATTGCTTTTGGAGGAGGAAGGGTTATTGGTAATAAATATATATATCTCTCTCTCTCTCTCTCACACACACTATATATATATATATATATATATATATATATATATATATATATATGTGTGCGGATGGATATGTGTGTGTGTGTGTGTGTGTGTGTGTGTGTGTGTGTGTGTGTGTGTGTGTGCGCACGAGTGTATACCTGTCCTTTTTTCCCCCCTAAGGTAAGTCTTTCCGCTCCCGGGATTGGAATGACTCCTTACTCTCTCCCTTAAAACCCACATCCTTTCGTCTTTTCCTCTCTTTCCCTCTTTCGTGACGAAGCAACCGTTGGTTGCGAAAGCTTGAATTTTGTGTGTATGTTTGTGTGTCTAAAGACATGCCAGCGCTTTCGTTTGGTAAGTTACTTGTATATATATATATCTTCTTCAAAGTGCTTCGAACAGATGCGTGTGTGCGCAGGAGGCTTGAAATCTTTTCGTTTCACTGCCTGTATCCACATCTGCCTGCGCCCTTCATCCTTTGGAAACCTATACGAAAGAGAAATGGCTCTGAGCACTATGGGACTCAACTGCTGTGGTCATAAGTCCCCTAGAACTTAGAACTACTTAAACCTAACTAACCTAAGGACAGCACACAACACCCAGCCATCACGAGGCAGAGAAAATCCCTGACCCCGCCGGGAATCGAACCCGGGAACCCGGGCGTGGGAGGCGAGAACGCTACCGCACGACCACGAGATGCGGGCTATACGAAAGAGAAAAAGCAGCTTTGTAGCTTACCATTTCAAGAAATATATACGATTGCAATGTGCGCCTGGAAACACACACAGCACTTCAAACCGCCAATTTACGTAACTGTGGCGTTCTGGGTAAGGATATGATACACACAATAGTTTATCAGTATTCAAAAAATGCCGCTAAATTATACTAATAATACTTACACGTGAAATTTAATGTTACTTCCCTTCACAAAACGCTCGGTACAGCCATAAGCACAACAGGATACCACCATTGTTTTGCCAATAGTCACGTGGTATAGCAGTAGAGATGTTGGTGCCACGAAATATACGTCATGACCAGTCTACCAATATCTATGGTCGAAGGGAAAAGTAAGGGGGGAGACACACATTCGGCAGTGGACGGATAGTGGCCAATGTAAAGAAGTGAAGCCCCTAGAGCGCCTAAGGTAGTAGGCATCTACGCAGCAGCGCGCGTATCTACTTTGAGGGCTGTGGATGGGGTCGGCTTGCTGAAGGCTGGCCACGTGCCGTAGGGGTAAGGAAGGGCCCCCCTCCCCCCCTCCTTCCTAGCGCGCTGTCTCAAGTGGGAAGCCAGCCGCCACCTGTTGTTGCGGCCCGTGGCGGGATCGCCTGTGCTTGCCAACTGCACGCCACGCCAGCGAACCAACGCTCTCCTGTCGCCCTATCGTTGATGAGCAAACTACAGGGCTCCTTCGCCGGACGAGAAAACCTTCGTGAACGAGGAGCTCGTGACGTCACAGCAAGTTACTAAACAGAGTGAAGCGTGAAAGGAAGAATATGGCATGTCAAATTTTACCTCGTGGAAAAGCCAATCAGATGCAGCATCAATTTTACGCAAACTTAGGAGACGCCGTATTGAATTAAGGCATGTAGTGTTGAATTTTGTATTTGGTGGATTTTATATTATAATGTACATGGTATGAATACAAGCTGTTTGAAAGCGAAAATTCGTTGTTTTAGGTACGATTTGCTTTAATAAAATGACAGGAATTGCATATCGGTATTTGAAGGCTACCTGTATTTTATGCAGTCAGTGTTATAACTTTGTGTGCTATAGAAGCACAGTATACCGTTTCAGTACTGTAGCACTACGATGACCTGTCAAATGCGCGTCGTTTTGGGTACAATTTGTCTTAGTTAAATATCAGTAATGACATTTATAGTTACAATCTTTACAAATGTTCAAATGTGTTTGAAATCTTATGGGACTTAACTGCTAAGGTCATCAGTCCCTAAGCTTATACACAACTTAACCTAAATTATCCTACGGACAAACACACACTCCCATTCCCAAAAGAGGACTCGAACCTCCGCCGGGATCGGTCGCACAATCCAGAACTGCAGCGCCGAAGACCGCTCTGCTAATCCCGCGCGGCAATCTTTACACAATGCGTACTATATAACATAGCAGCTGCTATAATGCTGAGTCTATAGTGTATTTGATAGCATCGTAAATTGTAAATAGAAAGGGAGCAGTTTCGCATATAATCTTTTTCATGTTTTGTTTTTTGGGCCTTTCTTATTAATTTAATAGAAGTATTATCTGCAATACTAGATGTTATTTAATATAAATAATGTATTTGCTGAAATTCTTGTTGCATAGGCCAGCGACTGGAATGTTTCTCCAGTGGTCAGATATCTTAATGTGACTGCCAACCTATGTTTGAAACCTACACAGTGGATCTTTTTGGTGTTACGTAAAATACGTATACCATTCTCTTGGTTTTATGGACTTCCTTGTTGTTGTTGTTGTGGTCTTCAGTCCTGAGACTGGTTTGATGCAGCTCTCCATGCTACTCTATCCTGTGCAAGCTTCTTCCTCTCCCAGTACCTACTGCAACCAACATCTTTCTGAATCTGTTTAGTGTATTCATCTCTTGGTCTCCCTCTACGATTTTTACCCTCCACGCTGCTCTGCAATACTAAATTCGTGATCCCTTGATGCCTCAGAACATGTCCTACCAACCGATCCCTTCTTCTAGTCAAGTTGTGCCACAAACTTCTCTTCTCCCCAATCCTATTCAATAGCTCCTCATTAGTTATATGATCTATCCATCTAATCTTCAGCATTCTTCTGTAGCACCACCTTTCGAAAGCTTCTATTCTCTTCTTGTCCAAACTATTTATCGTCCATGTTTCACTTAGATACATGGCTACACTCCATACAAATACTTTCAGAAACGACTTCCTGACACTTAAATCTATACTCGATGTTAAGAAATTTCTCTTCTTCAGAAACGCTTTCCTTGCCATTGCCAGTCTACATTTTATATCCTCTCTACTTCGACCATCATCAGTTATTTTGCTCCCCAAATAGCAAAACTCCTTTACTACTTTAAGTGTCTCATTTCCTAATCTAATTCCCTCAGCATCACCCGACTTAATTCGACTACATTCCATTATCCTCGTTTTGCTTTTGTTGATGTTCATCTTATACCCTCCTTTCATGACACTGTCCATTCCGTTCAACTGCTCTTCCAAGTCCTTTGCTGTCTCTGACAGAATTACAATGTCATCGGCGAACCTCAAAGTTTTTATTTCTTCTTCATGGATTTTAATACTAGAAAAAAATCTCTGTTAGAATGATATTAAGAAACGAATTTCGATCTTGGAACCAACGTGATGAAGTATATTACTTCAGAGTTACGGTAATCGATACAACAACGTCAAGAATGTGGACATAAATCATCTGCTATCTGACATTAGACACTGTACTTTAACCATATTCATCTGAAAGCAGAAAATGTGACGGAGATTCAATTGAGTTAACGAATAACCTCTACTACTATGTATCTCAGTTTTTTGTACAGCACTTTGTATTGTTCCACAAACAGCAGTTCCTGTTCAAGCCATCGAGGAGTCCAGGGGCATCTTCGCGATTTTACCAGAGTTGCCACAACTGTTTTACGTGCGTTCCTTTTCGTAAACAAACAGTGTGATCTATGCGCCAGACGCAGCCGAGAACTGCCATTAGAGAGCGCTACGGTCGCAAATCATGTGAGAAGAACGCTTTGTGAAACGTAGCACGTCGTTTCAGAGCTTGTAGCAACCACGACAGATACCACGTCTCGCGTGCTCCGCAGTGAGAAACACGTCCCATACGAGGACGGTTTACAGTCCATTTTACACGAATGCCCATCTTGTTTCAGTCGACCTCTCCTGAAAATTTGGAAACTTGTGGTAAGGTATTATGGGATCAAACTGCTGAGGTCATCGCTCCTAGACTTACACAATACTTAAACTAACTTTAACTTACGCTAAAAACAATACACACACCCATGTCCGATGGAGGACTCGAGCCTCCGGCTGGAGGGGCCGCGCAGTCCGTGACATGACGCCTCAAGACGCGCGGCCAAGAAATCGTAATTTTATGTCTACATACCGAGCGTAACAAAAAAGCTATAGCCAAACTTACGCAAACATTCTTCACACTTACAGGAAGATAACATGTTATATGGACATGGGTCTGTAAACACCCTATTTCAATTAACCAAGGGAAATAAACAGAAATAGAAAGTATCAGCATTAGATGAAACGTTTTCTCGCGCGGAATTTTCTACATATTCTCTTGATTGTATCATGAAGTACTGACCTAAATGAAATGTTCAAAATGCCTTCCGTTAGCAAGGATGCATACATCAACACGCACTGAGTCCCTGATGTGTTGATGTATCACTGGAGAATCATGCCATCAAGAAAGATCTTATGTCAACGTTTGGGCTGGCACTGTATGTGATAGTTTTTCTAAGGCCTCAAATTCTTCCACCCAGCCTCAACGCAGCGATATTCAAGACTTAATACTGAATCCTGCCCGCCACCAAATCATCAGTCCGGTCACGTACCTGGTAAGACATTCCGTGAGCACCTGTTTTGTTTACTAAACAAAGGGTGAGAAACCGAATGGGAGGCTCCACTGGATGTCAAGGCGAAACGTGACTCTGGGAGATAAATAACGCCTATTCTGGAAGACGAGCGTGACACTACGATAATACAAAAATGAATTCGTGTCCGGTAACTATGAATTAGCATCCGAAAACCCTGTTTTTGCTTATACTTTTTTCTCAGTCGTTGCACATCAAGGCAGAGCTAATGATTTCATCAAGACCATACCCGATTTTCCGCAATACATGCCACTCCCTCCACTTTTGCTAAATATAACCATACCTAGTCACGCAAGTAAAGCTGTAATCAAATAGTGAGTGTATCGTGGAACTTCCGAGGAATTCAATACGTGTACTATCGGTCTAAAACACACAAAAGTACTGTTCTTCGTGGCCTTGAAAGTAAATACGTTTCATGCGCAAATTGGTACCTGCTCTGAAACAGTACCTGAAATGGTCATCTGCTTCTGCAAATGAAATAAATGATGCTGCTATGCAATGCGATTGCGTTTGTATAAGATGTTTTCCCAGTAGTAAAGGGGAAGTGTGGAGTCGTAATATGAGCCAAAAATTCTCTTCAGTTATATTGAAGCTAGAAATAGAAGTACATGATTAAAGGACTGTATTTACATTCTGAGTTTAAAGCGCATGCCTCTTTAGACAAACTTGTGAACCACGACGACATGGAGAACTGCAGAAACCATGCTAATAAACATCATAAATATTCGACAAAAGATTTCTGCACGAAATATGTTTACGTTCTCAAAAGGGTGGTGAGGAGACAACTACTTTGTGAACATATGCGTGTCGTGAAATCACTGGCCGTTCGCTAACTTAGGTTGCGCTAAGTTCACAGCATGTGACCACCATTTGGACATATCAAATTACATCAGCGGGTGCTTAGAATAAAAGCCTGATTCCAGGTAATAATTATCATGGTAAGATCACGAATGAGATAGAGCTGCATGCCCAAATAGACTTATCCAACTTAATATACGCGGCCACCGTGAAGAGGCCACCAAGCCAGTGATTTTCTAATCATATAACTGGCATCAAAAGAATGATTCACAACATTATTATCCTGTCCTAATCATGTTACAAGTATGAGAGCTCGCGACGAACGCAAAAGCATTCGTTAGTACCTTCTTACACAGAGGGCAGCCGACACATGGACAGCAATCTGTCCATTCAAAGCGGCGGGCGTCTCGGAAGCAAGAGTGTGTGCCCACCACGTTCTGTCTACCAGTCAACTTTGCCAGAATACCGCTGGTGGTAGCTATTACCAACCTGATCCAGAACACCATAGCGGTCTACCCCATGCGTGTGTTCACATACAAAGCTTTCTGGTCGAGTTAGCAAGAAGACAGTCGATGCTGTAGGAGGCGAAGATATACTCACTACGAAAACTACAGCCAACTTCCCACGGCGTTCAGACCAGCTTTGGGGTTAAGGAAATCTTTACGCCCCATTATGATCCAAAACCCAAGTAGACTGGAATGAAAATGTTTACATTTCAGATACAGCTGCACGTGTAGGGACAGAATTTCATACTGAAATCAGTGGCGGCTTTGATCACGCATTCGCAGTTATCCCGCAAACGGCTTTTTAGCGGTGTCATGTTTACTGATACATTAATGCTTGTTATCGTATTGGTTTCGCTATGCTCATCCAGAGCGACTTTATCTTAGAATTTACACGTATTTCTGTTCGTGGAGCACGAACCGCTCTGAAAAGTGAAACCGGAGTAGCCTCTTACCGTAACATGGAACACAAATCTAAGCACACTGACTTCCTTAGATTGTTGCAGTGAACAACATTTTAAAGCTGAGTTGCACAGGTAGAAATTCATGGGAAGTTCTTAGTAACAGTCACGATACATTGAGCTCCAGCTGGTAATTTTGAGTTATTTATGAAACAATTAGATGCAGTGACATTTTTAACATGTAAACGGAATGATGTACTGTTAACGTGGCTTACGTATTCTACAGCCACCCATTAACTTCGGAAGAAAGCTTCTACAGGCGTATGCCGGCCGATGTGGCCGAGCGCTTCTAGGCGCTTTAGTCTGGAACCACGCGACCGCTACGGTCGCAGTTTCGAATCCTGCCTCGAGCATGGAGTGTGTGATGTCCTTAGGTTAGTTAGGTTTAAGTAGTTCTAAGTTCTAGGGGACTGATGACCTCAGAAGTTAAGTCCCATACCGCTCAGAGCCATTTGAACCATTTTTTTTTCTACAGGCGTATGCCCTGTTGCACTATTTACGAAAGAATTGTGGAAATCAGCGGTTCTGCTATTGATGAAAGTTTATAGACACATCGGGAGTGGATACATCTGTGCTGACTTATCGACAGAATCTTTTCCGTCTCAAGGAAATTTATTACATTCGGTTTTTGAATATGCTCTGGTATAGTTCAGTCAACCGGTGTTAAGGGAATATACAGGAATCACGTGCGTCATTTCTGTAGTAGCAACAGACGACACACTGATTGTACAGTAGCTTCCAGCTGCTCCATCAGACTTTCAGTGTGACGGTTGGAAGTAGGGAATATTGAATGAATGAGTCACGATAACATTCAGGTGACGTAGTCTAGTTTACTGACGGGTCGAAAACAGACGAAGATGTTGGGACCGCAGTGTGGGGTATGCAGCCTAGGGAGCGCACTCTGTCTAGGGAAGGTATTCCAGACAGAGACATTTGCTATCACGGTGTGCGCAGAGGTACGTAGTGCCTACATTCATTCAGACAGCCAGGCAGCTCTGAAATTTCCACCAGTCCCTGAAACGAGATCAAAGATGGTCGCAGAATGCTAGGAATCCCTTGTGAGACTCTGGGAAGGCAACAAGGTAAACATGCTGTGCTTCCCTGGTCACCAAGTAATGAACGAGCTGATAGGCAAGGCAGGATTGGGGCAAGACGCTGTTCGTTGGACCGGAACCAGTCCTACTGCTAGGGCGACGATAAAAGGTGAACTGTATAGCTGTAACAGAACGCAGCTCATAGAACTTTGGACTAAGGTTGAAAAACAGAAACATGGGAATGCGATGGTGAACAGAAAGCAGAGTAAACTCATTGTAAGTTTAATTACCGGTCATGAGAAGTTCAAGAAACGTATATACGATGTGGGAATATAGAAAAAAAGCTCGAAAGTGTAGACGATGGGGTGAGGAGGATGAAACCGCACCACATTATTAATCTCACAGTTACAAGTACTGGAGGCCCAGAGACATAACATAAATGACTGATTCATGACGGGACTCCTACTACTCATCAGGGGTAATGGCTGAGTTTACTAGAGTGGCAGTGATATATATCGCTGAGTAAACTTAGTTTCTATGTGGACAGCTGGCGGCTAAGTCAATTATTGTGCTGTCTCCCCGATTAAATACAGTAAATCAGCAGAGCACACTGGCCTTAGAAACAGTGTTTGCTATTGATTGGCAAACCTTGTTGCAGCGATTTATCGCTCTTGTATGGGGTGCTAAAATGGAAACCATCAAGAGGTACTTGTGCGGGCCTAGAAACAATGAACATAAGCGCCCACCCAGTATTTGACGTGTTGTGCCTCATGGAACCCATTTGACGGATAGGGCTCGGCGGAGCCCATTTGACGGTGGTCATCAGCTGGAGCCTGTCTTGACGGTGGGCGCAGAGCTGGGCAGGCGGCCCAAGCCGTATGTAGCTACCGTGCTAGCGGCGGCGGCAGGCGGCAGCTGACGTTTTGCTGGCTGCGCCGAGCCGAGCCGTGCTGCGTGCCGGCGGGTGGGCGGCGCGCCACTTCCGCACGCACCGCACGCGCAGCTGGCCGCGCGCACGCACACACACGCACACACACACGCACGTGCGGCGCTGCCAGCGCGGCCTGCGGCCGGGACAATTGGCGCGCCTGGCCCGGCTCTCCTCGCTACGCTGAAGCCCGCGCCTCGGGCGCACTTAGTGCTGGCTCAAAAGAGGCGCTCAGCCCTTGTTTTGGAAATACGTACTTCAGCCCAGCCCCGCACGGTGTTCAGCTATAAGTAAAGGAAATCAAGGAGGCATCAGGACACTGAACTGCAGTAAAAACTCCAGGGGCTACACAGTCCGAAAAAAAATAAATAAATAAATAAACTGAAGCACCTAGAAGACACGGTACGGATGTCATTGTAACTTCGTACACGGTGGGTGTGTAAATGATTAGAGATGTAATTCTCTGTGACAGGTAGAAGTTCCACCAGAGTACATAAGCGTTGTTACCGCTTCTGATACGGTATATTAAGGGCGTGAACAGTGTCAGATGTTGAGTGAACACTGTGAAGAATGCGTACTTGTGTGAGACAGCGTCATTAGCGCCTGACACAGTCCGAAGAGATCTCATTGTGACATCTCCCACACAGTGAGATGATCTATGGCCGATCTCCCACTACTATATAACGATCTTGATTGCTCCAGGAATGTAGCGGCTGCAGCAACTGGAATACATCGCCATCGCTTGCCACGGTAATGACGCATGATACCCATACTAACAAATCCAACCTTGCACGAACTGTCGCAGCTAGTAAGCCACTACTGCTCTTACTACCCATCCCACTGTCGCAGAGGTTTTTTTCCCACGGCACGAGCCTTGGCACTTTTTTCCCTCTGCTCTTCAAATCGCTACCCTCACTCATGTTTCGTCCACTATCACCTGATGGACCGTGTTAATGCGTAGTCTTACCCAGACGCACGGATAACTTCACAGACCAGCATCCTGTGATCCACTTACTAGATAACTAACATGTTGACGGAGGTGACAATAGGACTTTTGGTTTGGTCATCGCGTTGGTGCAGGCGTGGAGAGGCCCCATCTCTATTAGATTCCATTTGGCCGGCTGGTCGAACGGTGTAATATCCAGATGGGGCAGTCTGATGTGACAGTGGCCCGATTTTGAACTGCAGGCACATGTGGCTCCGGTCGACCACATCTGACCACCACGAGAGAAACTCGCCGCATTGTCCACCACGCACCATGTAACCCTTTCACATTTGCACCTGCCATCTGTTAACAAGTAATGGACTCCCTGCAACGTTCTGGTGACCCCGCACCATTGGTCGGAGACTAGCAGCAGCAGGACTAGAGAGTGACGTCCTATACATTGGCAGACGTTAAGACCACGACACAAACGGCTGCCTACTGTCGTGACCAGGAAGCATGGGCTGATGATGAGTGGCATCGCATTGTGTTCAGCGCTGAATCACAGTTCTGCATCACCTCGGATGAACATCGTCTGTCATTCAACTCTCTGTGACAGATAGAATTTCCACCAGAGTACATCAGCGTTGTTCGCGTTCAGCATTGTTACCAGTCTTGGGAAGAAGTCCCACTCCCCCAGTGTTTCGATGACGCACTGCGGTGTTGCTCCTGACGTCATGGTATCGGGAACCATTGGGTTTGACCTCAGGTCGTTGCTGATGGTGATTGAGGTCACTGTGACGGCAAAACGGTGGTCATAGACAGCCTGCGTCATCAGGTGTTATCTCCATGACAAATTTCAAGAAAAGAATGCTCGTCGACACATAGCACGTGCCTCCGTGAGCTGTCCGATTTACGTTGAAGTATTCCCGTGCACAGCAAGAGCCCCAGAACTGTCGTCGTTTGAAAATGTGTGCGACCAGTTCGGACGTCAACACCGTCCCAGTGCCAGTATCTTACATGTCAAGGACCAGTTACAACAGTTCCAGGTCAGCTTGCCTGGGGAGAGGATACAACGACTTAATCACGAACCAGTGCTGGCACCCAGGCTCGTGGGCGTGCAATGTCTTACTGATGTGTGGGCTTGTACATCAAGTTCTTGACAAATTTCACTCTATTTTGTAATCACTGAAATAATTTAGCATACCTTCCCAGCCCCATAAGTTTCGTTTGCTCCTCTCCTTCTGGCTGCTCCACTTCTATTTTCACAAGTGTATTTTGTGTCAAACGCCAAAGGACTTCGAAATGGTTCAAATTGTTCTGAGCACTATGAGACTTAACTGCTGTGGTCATCAGTCCCCTAGAACTTAGAACTACGTAAACCTAACTAACCCAAGGACATCACACACATCCATGCCCAAGTCAGGATTCGAACCTGCGACCGTAGCGGTCGCGCGGTTACAAACTGTAGCGCCTAGATCCGCTCGGTCACTCCGGCCAGCCAAAGGACTTCGAATTTTCCATTTTAGATTTTGAAGGCATCAGTCTATCGTTTCTACAATTTCTGATGAATTTAAAACAAATTTCATTGGCGTCGTTAATATCACATAATCAAATACAGTGGCTGCTTAGATAACCTGACAGATTTCTAATAAATGGAAATGAACACACACACACACAGACACACACACACACACACACACACACACACACACACACACACACACACACACACACAAGTGGGCGCGCGCACGAACACACAACAGGCACCTGTATCCGTTGCTGGACTGTTCCATGGTTATTACACTCCATCGCAGCTCCCAAGGGAAATATTTAATTCGCACATGGCTTGATCACTTAAAATATTCTCTCCTTATATTTCCTGTTCTTCAAATCAATTTTTTTGCGCTACTAAAGTACATGTTACACCTCAAAACCTTCGCCCACGTCTGTTAGTGGATGTCTAGTATCAGGCTCATGTCTGCCTTTCACTGATCTATTGAACTAGAAGAGTCTGAAGGCAACTTTATGTTTGCTGTATTTTATTTTAAAACTCCTTCCCGGCTATCCTACACATTTAGGGCCACACGATTTGTTTTTGATCTTGAACACAGCCGACCTGTTGCCCTTACTGGAACTGCTTTCCAGATCATGATTCACTGCAAGCTTTTCGTTTTAAAGACAACCCTGAAGCTACTTTTTGCGAGTTTCCGGCGAAGTCGGTAAGGCAATAGTATTAATGACACCCTTTCCATTCAGTGCTCGTTCCGTGCTGCATTATCCGTGTAATTATTACCTTTAGGTGTAGCTTTTATTGCTGGCCGTTGTGGCCAAGTGGTTCTAGGCGCTTCAGTCTGGAACCGCGTGACCGCTACGGTCGCAGGTTCGAACCCTGCCTCGGGCATGGATGTGTGTTATGTCCTTAGGTTAGTTAGGTTTAAGTAGTTCTAAGTTCTAGGGGACTGATGATCTCAGAAGTTGTCCCATAGTGCTCAGAGCCATTTGAACCATTTTTAACAGAGGATACAAAATGTAAACTGGCAGTGGCAAGAAAACCGTTTTTGAAGAAGAGAAATTTGTTAACATCGCATATAAAGCATTAGGAAGACTTTCCTGAAGGTATTTGGCCGCAGTGTAGCCATGTATGGAAGTGAAACATGGGCGACAAACAGTTTAGATAAAAAGAGAATAGAAGCTTTTGGAAAGTGGTGCTACATAAGAATGCTAAAGATTAGAAGGGTAGTTCACTTAAATAACTTGGGGAGACAAGAAATTTGTGGCACAACTGGACCAAAAGGAGGATCGGTCGATAGGAAGCATTCTGAGACATTGAGGGATTGTGAGTTTAGTACTGAAGGTAGGAGTGGAGGGTAAAAATGCTAGAGGGAGACCAAGAGCTGAATACAGTAAGATTTCGAAGGATAGGCTGCAGTAGTTATTCAGAGGTAAAGAGGCTTGCACAGGAGAGAGTAGCATGGATACCTGCAACAAACCAGTCTTTGGACTGCAGACCATAAGAACACAACCTGTGAAGCTTCGTTTCGTTTCCTCTTTCTCCTGTGGGTGCTTCACCTTTTTTGTCAGGCAGTGCAAAATAAAAATTGGCCTCACGTGTGATTAATGTTCAGAGAATGTAGACATTCATGTACATCTACATTGATACTCCGCAAGCCACCCAACGATGTGTGGCGGAGGGCACTTTACGTGCCACTGTCTTTACCTCCCTTTCTGGTTCCAGTCGCGTATGGTTCGCGGGAAGAACGACTGCTGGAAAGCCTCAGTGCGCGCTCTAATCTCTCTAATTTTACATTCGTGATCACCTCGGGAGGTATAAGTAGGGGGAAGCAATATATTCGATACCTCATCCAGAAACGCACCTCTCGAAACCTGGACAGCAAGCTACACCGCGATGCAGAGCGCCTCTCTTGCAGAGTCTGCCACTTGAGTTTGCTAAAGATTTCCGTAACGCTATCACGCTTACCAAATAACCCTGTGACGAAACGCGCCGCTCTTCTTTGGATCTTCTCTATCTGCTCTGTCAACCCGATCTGGTACGGATCCCACACTGATGAGCAATACTCAAGTATAGGTCGAACGAGTGTTTTGTAAGCCACCTCCTTTGTTGATGGACTACATTTTCTAAGGATTCTCCCAATGAATCTCTACCTGGCACCCGCCTTACCAACAATTAATTTTATATGATCATTCCACTTCAAATCGTTCCGTACGCATACTCTCAAATATTTTACAGAAGTAACTGCTACCAGTGTTTATTCCGCTGTCATATAATCATACAATAAAGGATCCTTCTTTCTATGTATTCGCAATACGTTACATTTGTCTACGTTAAGGGTCAGTTGCCACTCCCTGCACCAAGTGCCTATCCGCTGCAGATCTTCCACATTTCGCTGCAATTTTCTAATGCTGCAACATCTCTGTATACTACAGCATCATCCGCCAAAAGCCGCACGGAACTTCCGACACTATCTACTAGGTCATTTATATATATTGTGAAAAGCAATGGTCCCATAACACACCCCTGTGGCACGCCAGAGGTTACTTTAACGTCTGTAGACGTCTCTCCATTGAGAACAACATGCTGTGTTCTGTTTGCTAAAAACTCTTCAATCCAGCGACACAGCTGGTCTGATATTCAGTAGGCTCTTACTTTGTTTATCAGGCGACAGTGCGCAACTGTATCGAACGCATTTCGGAAGTCAAGGAAAATGGCATCTACCTGGGAGCCTGTGTCTAATATTTTCTGGGTCTCTTGAACAAATAAAGAGAGTTGGGTCTCACACGATCGCTGTTTCCGGCATCCATGTTGACTCCTACAGAGTAGATTCTGGGTTTCCAGAAACGACATGATACGCGAGCAAAAAACATGTTCTAAAATTCTACAACAGATCGACGTCAGAGATTATAGTTTCGCGCATCTGCTCGACGACCCTTCTCGATGACTGGGACTACCTGTGCTCTTTTCCAATCATTTGGAACCTTCCGTTCCTCTAGAGACTTGCGGTACTCGGCTGTTAGAAGGGGGGCAGGTTCTTTCGCGTACTCTGTGTAGAATCGAATTGGTATCCCGTCAGCTCCAGCGGACTTTGCTCTGTTGAGTGATTCCAGTTGCTTTTCTATTCCTTGCCACTTATTTCGATGCCAGACATTACTGTGAGTGGGGTGTTGTGGATGTGGCTGGTGGCTGGGTGTGGCGCCCCTGGCTCTTTTTTAGCACCTGGATAGGCGGGTGTGCCGCCGCCGCCGCCTCTGCCGCCCGTGGCCGTATCTGCTATCGATCGGCGCGCGGCGTCAGCGTCGGCGTCGGCTGTGGCGGCGTCGCTATTACGGGGCGCGGGCCGGCCCGCCTGCAGCCGCCGCCGCCGTTCCGACTGGCTGGCTTTCCGGCCCACTGGCCTTCCTGCGGTGGGGGGTGGGGGAGCGCGCCGCTGGCGCTGTGCGGCTTCCGCCGGCTCACCCGGCGCCCGCCTGGCTGCTCGTAAATTGCGCCTTGCCGCCGCCGCCGCCGCCGCCGCCACGGACGCGTCGCGTAATTATTTAAGTTGCGGCAGCACCGGGGGGACTGCGCTGTCGTGCTCGCCGCGCGGACAGCTGCTTGCAGTAAGGTAGCCGCGTGCAGTCTCTGATACAACGCTGGTTAATTCCTGCACACTCTTGTAACTGACTTGGTCTTTCAGGAGGCCACCTCTTGATCTGATCAAAAGTATCCGGACAACACTGTGCAGTGCGGACCTGGCCACTAGATGTCACGACTGACTCTAGTACAAAAGGTGTGGGGATTATTTTTCTGTCAGCAGAGAAGCGCTTACAACATCCACTCGTAAGTCGTGGTATACCTCCTAATATCGTATCGGACCACCTTTTGCTCGACGTAGTGCAGCTACCTGACGTGACATGGACTCAGCAAGTCGTTGGAAGTCCCCTGCAGAAATACTGAATCACGCTGCCTCTACGGCCGTCCGTAATTGCGAAAATGTTGCCGGTGCAGGTTTTGTGCATGAACTGACTTCTTGACCATGTCGCAAAAATTTCGATGGCCAAATCATTCACTCAAACTGTCCAAAATGTCCCTCAAAACATTCGTAAACGGTTGTGGCCCTGGTGGCATGGAACACTGTCATGAAGTCGAAGAAGTCGAGCATAACCATTTCCAGTCAATGATGAGTGCAGTTGGACCCGAGGACCCAATCCATTCCATGTAAACACAGCCCACACTATTATAGACACACCATCAGCTTGCACAGTGCCTTGTTGACAAGATGGGCCCTTGGCTGTGGGGGCCTGCTTCACACCTGAACTCTACCATGAGCTCTTACTAACTGAAGTCGGGATTCATCTCAACGGGTCACGGTTTTCCAGTCGTCTAGGGACCGACCGATATGGCCACGAGCATCCTAACGGATACGTACGTCGTACGTCCCACACTGATTTCTGCGGTTACTTCGCGCAGTGTTGCTTGTCTGGCAGCACTGACAACACTAAGCAAACAGTTAAGTGAAGGCCGTCGGTCACTGCGTTGTCCGTGGTGAAAGATAATGCCCGAAATTTGGTATTCTCTGCACACTCTTAGCAGTGTGGATCTCGGGGTGTTGAATTCACCAACGATTTCCGAAATGGAATTTCCCATGCCTTTAACTCCAACTACGATTCCTCGTTCATCGTCTGTAAATTTCCGTCTTGCGGCCTATACGACGTCGGAAACCTTTTCGCACGAATCACCTGAGTACAAATGGCAGCTGCGCCAATAGACTTGCGTTTTATACCTTCTGTACAGAATACTACCACCATTTTTATAAGTGCATATCGCTATCCCATGACTTTGGTCATCTCAGTGTAATGGGTTGGAACGACCACGTAGATTATGTTGTGGAGGAAAGAAAACCAAAGACTGCGATTTATCTGCATAACACTTGGTAAGTGAGACAGCTCTACTAAAGAGGCTGTTTACACCACGCTTGTCCGCCCTCTGCTGGAGTACTGCTGTGCGGTGTGGAATCCTTATTTGATGGGACTGACGAAACACATTGAAAAAGTTTATAATTTTTATTTGGTAGGTGTCCACAGCCTCGACGTATTTTGAGAATGAAAACATAGTCCAGGTAGGCTGTATTCTTTTTATTTTCCTTGCAACTGGCCAATTTCAACCGTGGATCATTTTCAAGAACCTGTAATGCGTCCAAAAGTGATGACATTGGTTTATACATAAATTGTCTACAAGCTCTCGCGTATACTTGTACTTTAAAACCCAAGTTACTTACATGTCTTAAGCTACTGGCTTCAATTCACATTCTAATACTTCGCCGGTACATGTCGACAGGTATACATAGTATTCTTATGAGTATATAACAATGTGTATAAAACAATACAGCAGTACACATAATTACGTCCATTAGCCAAAATACACTCTCTTAAGTGACAGCGTGGTCGGTATAGTTCTTTCGCAGCCCTACAGACCGAACCTTCATCCATCATGCGATGTCCGTAAAGCATTAGTTTACTTTGAATTCTTGACTGAGATACACAATAGGAGACATTAGTGCAGCTTGTTGGTCGCGTTTATCAAATATGTTTGATGCCGACTGCCAGACGTCGCTTTATCGGCAAAAATGAGTGTTGGATATCGCAGAAGGACAATGGACGGAAAACCGCAGCAGGCTTTCCAGCGACTGGAACGAGCAGAAAGGTGTGCAGGTGCTGGATTGGCCCCCACAATCGCCTGATGCTAATCCTGTTGAAAATGTATGGTCTTACATCAAAAAGAAGTTGCAAGGAAAAAAGATCTTCATTTCAAAACAACTGTCAGCGCAAATTCGACGCACTTGGAAGTCTCTTCCACATGAACACGTGGAAAACCCGGTTTCAAGTATGCCTCGGAGGTGCCAAGCAATTATCGACGCTGTGGGTGACAGAACGTATTATTAATTGCAATTGCATTTTTATTTTGTTCATGTATGATTATGTACATGTTTTAGTTTGTTGTCAACACAATTTTCTACTGATTAAACCGACCACGATCTCACCTAACAGACTGTAACAGCAGTGCCTACGCTATGATATGGCAACTTTCTCTTTGTGTCGGGTATGGAAGTAATCATGTATACTACTGTATTGTTTTTGTGCCACATACATATAAAAATAGGGTGTATACCTGTCCACATGTACCAGCAATGTTTCAGACTGTGAAATGTAGCTGGGAGCTTAAGATATGTAAGTAACTTCGGTTATAAAGTGTATTTATGCGCGAAAACTTTTAGACAACTGATATGCAAACCGATATCATCATTTCTGAACGTATTACACGTACTTAAAAATGACCCGCGGTTGAAACTGGCCAGTTTCATGGCAAATAGAAAGAATACATCCTACTTGGACCATTTTTTCGTTCTCAGAACATCGAAAAAGTTCAAAGAAGGACAGCTTGTTTGTACTATCGCGAAATAGGGAAGAGAGTGCTACCAACATAATACTTGAATTCGAGTGGCATTCATTAAAAAAAAAGAGGTTTTCGTTGTGGCAGCATCTTCTCGTGAAATTTCAATCACCAACTTTCTCCTCCGATTGCGAAAATATTGCTGGCGCCCACCTACATAGGGAGAAATGATCGTCATGAAGAAATAGAAATCAGAGTTCGCACAGTTTTTTCCCGCGCGCCGTTCAAGAGTGGAACGCTAAGAAAGAACTTGAAGGTGATTCTATGTACCGCCTGCGAGGCATTCATTTGTGAACTGCAGAGTAATCATGTAGATGTAAATGCAGAGAAGGGGAGTTCAGTGACTTCGAACGTGAAGTAGTCATTGGATGTCACCTGAATAAAAACTGCATGAGGGACATTTCAACCCTTCTAAAGATGCCGAAGTGGACTATTGGTGAAATGACTGTGAAGTGAAAACGCGAAGGCACAACCATAGCTAAACCAAAACCAGGCAGATCGCATGTACTGACCAACAGGAACTGTCGAGCATGCCTAAATTCATTTTAAAAGCGTAGCGTGAGATCAGCGGAAGGAGCGCAAGGTGCTATGCCAGCAGTCAACCTAGCACAGTGTCTCTGCTTTGAAATTTGAAAAGAATGAGGTGTAATGGTAGAGTAGCTCGTCATAAGTTACACATTTATGTGGTCAATACAAAGCGGCGTTTGAGGTGGTATAAGGGCGACGCCACAGGAAAGCGGTCGGCTGGAAACTAATGATTTGCCCTGATGGAAGACGCTGTATATCCTGTGGCAACCGAATGGGAGGGTTTGGGTTTAGTAAATGCCTAGAAAACGTTGTCTGCCATCGTGTGTAATGCCATCAGTGAAGTATGGGGAAGGCGGCGTTACGATATGTTGGTATTTTTCGTGGTTATGTTGTAAAACCTCACTCATTTTCGCTTTCCGGTATTCTCTGTTGAAGGTTAACTCTCGTAGGGATTGTGTTAAGTCCTCATACAACCTCAGCTATGTCTCACTATAGCAAATCAGTCAATAAGCCACGACTATTACACAAATGAATTCGACCGGAAATGGTGAACTTCCCATTACAGAAACGACATCAACATCAAAACATAACTCTCGAGAATTCTTCACGATGACATTCCATTGACAGTGTTTTCGTGAATAATGCCATTTGGAATGGATTGTGGAGTGTTTCTAGGTTCCATTCTGTGACGCTCAATGTGAATCTACCTTAGTGTAGTACCTGCGCAATACCCATCTGTAGTGTATTAATCACAGCGACAGCACGCATGGTGTTCACCATTGAAGGTTTGAGTCCGGCAACCATGACGTTGTCAGGAAGTTGAACGTGCGGGTGACCCTGTCCAGCGTGTCTACAACGAATGATGTACCATTCGCAGCCAAGAAACACGGTATAACAAGAGTGCTCGTAAAAACATTACAACCGAGAAAACCAGAGACGAGTGTCGCGTCTTGGCAATGACAGTTTGTTTACCCGACGTAATTTGCTACTGGCAGTGAATGCAAGTCCATCTGAATCAGTTTCCGAATGAACTCTGCGAAGGGAGCTGGTTGCGGTGTATGGATACCTCGCGAAAGATCATGGGTCTCAGTGGCAGACGAAACAGCACGTTTGCAGTGGGGCAAGGAATAATAGCTGACTGGAAGCTTCTAGAGTGGTCGAACAAGTGTGAGGGGTCGATTGCACCGACGGCCCAGTGAACCGTTTAACCCACAGTTTGCGGACGATGTAGTTCAGACCAGAGGTGATTATTTAATGTCTAGGGAATGCCATAATTTAGCCCCCTTAGGATATTAGTTCAAGATACCCTATGCTCTTTGTTCTACACTTTCATGAGGAGCATGCTGTGAACATTTCTGTCTTGCAAGATGAAAACAGTCGTGTTTGTAGGGCTATACTTGTACGTTCCTGCTTCGATAAATACTTAGGCGAGCTATGGTACTTTCACTCGCCCTCTGAATCAACAAATCTTAATACCATAAGATCTGTGTGAAATTATTTGGAACATCTGGTGAGACAGAGGAGTCAACATTCCCTCAAACATTTCCACTGCTCGACGTTTCGTTCCCTCTACTGGAATCTTTTTCAGGATTCTACCGGTGTCCACGGACGGTTGAACACTGTCGGAAGACAGTGTCGTGTCCATTTATCGAAGGCTGTTTTCCCAAACTTTTCCGGATTAGTTGAATTACCGACGAAAAATCTTCAAACTGCTATTGGAGGGCTGTCGTCGTCGGGTAAATACTGAAAGCAGGTAGTGAAACAGGGTGAATCTAGATTATCGTTGATGTTGTGCTGCCTCCGTTGTTTCCTGATAGTTCTTTATCTTACCCGCTCGTCGTGGCTAGATGTTTACTTCCGTGATGGAGGGCAGACATGATGACGGAAGACTGTGGTTCTCATTTCTATTGCGGCTGTATTCTTCTGTGTTTCAGCTGCATCGGTTAGGACTCTGGTAAAAACGCGAGTAACTGGCCTTTATAAGCGAGCCCACACTGTCTTCCGACAGCGTTTAACCATTCAGGGACACCAGCGGAATTCTGATGAAGATCCCATCAGCCGGAACGAAATGTCAAGTGCTGCCGAAGTGTAAAGAGAAATGTGGCACTACTTAATGATTCAGAAGATTTAACCATCAATGAAAACGATCACATAAACCTACAAACTTACGTAACATCCTTGCATCTTGGTAGCGCTACGGGATCCGATCATAAAAGAGCGGTTCCATCAAAATCATGAAAAGCGGAAAGCCTTTTGGCTTGTGTCTTTTCATTCAGTATAACAGTTTGTTCAACCAGAGGATAATGCGGAAGCAAGATCTACCAATCATAGCTCTGAAGAATAAATGCTCTGATCAGTCAGAACGTCACGACCACCGATCTACTATCGATATAAACCCGTCAAGGCGGAAGGCGCGCAATTTTTCTGAGTTTGACAGAGGGCAGATTGTGAGGGCCCGGAGGTTCGGCACGAGCATTTCGATAATGGCCCTACTTTAGGCTGTTCGAAGGGTGCTGTGACGTGGCGAAACCGAGATGAAATCACATCCAGCCGTCGTGGAGTTGTGCGACCATTCCTCATTACAGATTTCGGAGATGAAAGCTGGGCAGACTGGTAAAACAGGACAGGCGGCGAACTTTGGTGGAACTAATATCAGACTTTAATGCTGGAAGAGTGCAAGTATGTGCGAACTCACAGTGCACCGAACGCTCCTAGCGACGGGCCTCCGCAGCCGACAACATGTGCCAAAATGTTAACATCACGACATCGGGAAACTACGACTGAAATGGGCACGTGACCATCGGCAGAGGACGTAGGCACAGTCGCAGAGCTGTGCATCGTCTGTTGGATCCCGATACCTCCTTCATCATGCTGATGGGGGAGCTCTAATCCGCCGTCACCCAGGGCAACAGCTGTTTGACACCTGTAAGGCGGGACGGAAACGAGTTGGTGGCGGCTCTATTAAGCTCTGGGGACCATACACGTGGACGTTCATGGGTCCAGTGCAGCTCGTATAGGGCGCCATGACGGTCAAGAAGTATAGTACACGTGTTGCAGACCACGTACACTCCATATGACGATCTATTTTCCCACAGCAGTGGTGTATTTAACAAGATAATAAGCCATAACATCAAGAGTGTGGTGGAGTGGTTCTAGGAACACAGTGGCGAGTTGCCCCCCTCCCCGCAACTGACAGATCTGAACCCGATCGAACACATCTGTGATGTAATTGATCCTGGCATCAGATTTCATCGCTCCCCTCCCCAGAATTTATGGGTATTAGTTGACTTTTGTGCGCAGATGTGGTGTCAACATACTCCAGCTATCTACCGAGGCCTCATTGCATCCCTGCTACGACGCATCACCGTTGTTATCCGTGACAAAGATGCCATACCGGCTGTTTGGTAGGTGATCATAATGTTCTGACTGATCATTAAATGACTGCAGTGACTGTATGTGCTGACTTCTTCGTAACTTTGTGTCTTAATAAGCGTTTTCATATTTGACCTGGTGTGGGTCTGTTCTTTGCTTTTCTGCGCGAGCTTGGAAATCGCGCGCACGATGGACTCAGACATTGCAGAGTCCGGCAGAAGAAAAAGGAGGGCTTGGTATGCAGCAGGAACATATACATTCACGGAAACAGGGCTAGTCCATGCTAGGGGTAGGAAAAGAAGTCAGGGCGAAAGTTGCGTCGCCCGGAGGCTCCTTCGCAGAAGGTAGTTTTTGTTCTGTTTTAGAGCATATTTTCTCTGGCCAGGCCAGCAGAGCTGTGCGGTGGGAGAAAGAAATTCTCTGTCCGCAGGTGGTCGACGATGTGCCTTGTGCAGAATAGTGTCTTCAGCAAACAAGAATCTCAATCTTTCTATAAAAAAAAAAAAAAAAAAATGAAGATCCTGCAGAATTTGCGGCCAGCTTCAGACACAGTTTTTAACTTTTGCAGGACCTGGGAAGCGAGCCTAGCTGGTGGACACGAAAACGCCAATTGGTAAAAATGCATGTGATATCATGAGCCCATGGAGAAGAGGGGGGAGGATAGAGACGTCATTGGAGTTTTTTCTTTTTTATGTGACGTCCTCTTGGCAGGATTTTTGCTGAAGAAGCAGTTGCACCGTTGCATGCTGCAAATACTTTTAAAGTGATTGGTGGTCATATTTTCTTTGTGGGAAGAAAAGAGCAAGCTGTTCGATTCTGATAGACAAGAAGTGACTTCGACATGGGTCTTGGCGCTGGACATCTCTGCAGTATCCGGTCTCCACTGGAGGAGCCAACTGGGCGTCCAGTGTTCGAGTCTGCAGAGGGGCGATCCTAGCGTCACAATTCAGAGAGCTAATACACTGTTCGTCTTCCACTGATGAACAGTAATAGCAGCTCTGGCACATTAGAACAATACTTGATCAGCGTTCAGTCTGAGCATAGCAGTTAAGCGTTCTACGTCCATCAGTGCTTTGGTGGATGCATGTGCTTTCTTTCTTCATTTCAACATTCAGCCAGGCAGTCACTATGACCGAGCAATCTTAAGCTATTTCAGAACGTCAGTTGCATTTATAGGTGACCATTTCAAACTTTTTAAGTGGCAATGACGGGAAGATCCACTTTGCCTGAAACGCATGGTACATTTTTGTATTTCTGTGTGTTGTTCGACAGTCAGATCCGTTTCCATGTTTGTGCTTTGTTTGAATAAATTGACATGTTCTTTGAAATCGTGTTTCTGGTAAATATTTTCATTTTTAAAATCAAACAGTTCCCCCCCTTTAGGATACACAGCAAGGGCCACAATATTTCTTTTCATTTATTAGTCCGTTGTGTACAGTAATTTAGCTTTGTGTTAAGGGTGCGTGTCTGTCTGAGTTAGGTTTTTACGTTTAACACGGTCGGGGTTTCGCAATCAGACACACCTGATAAAGTGAATTCTCTTCCTCAACGACCTCATTATCAAAGCAAATGGCGTGGTGTCTTCCCGGGCATTAAGTAATATTTTGTCCGTTGTGGTTACCATTTACACTATGTTACCCAAAGTATCTGGACACTTATTAGTGCACATTAATATGGGTGTGCCTACCCTTCGCCTCTGTGGCGGACTGAACTCTGCCGGAGACACTTTCATCTGGATGTCTGTAGAGGAAGTAGCTGCCTGCCATTCCTCAAGGGCCGAAACCAGATAAGTTAGTGAAGTTATACAGAGGGGTCTGGAGAGAAGTTAATGTTCTATATCAACCAAAAGGTTTTCCACTGTGTTCAGGTTGGGACTCTTGACAGGCTACTCCATTTCAGCCACGTTATTGTCCACAAACCACTGAGTCACAGATGCTGCTTTACGACAGGGTGTAATGTCATGGTGATAGATATCGTCACCTCCGAACTGCTCCTCCGCTGTACGTACTACACAGTGGTGAAAATGAGCTTATATCCTACCGCATTTGGCGTTTTCTTAAGCGCAGCAATAGTTTAGAAGATGGTAGTGTACATTAGTTTGAATAAAACACTCCATGTAACATGTGTCCAGTTTTATTATCGGTTGCAGCTGTCAGAATGTAACATAAGGTGATACCAACAGAAGATGTTAAAGAAAGGCAAATAGTTAAGTTTGAAGTTGATCTGCATAAATTTCAAATCGAATGCTCTTTTCAGCGCCAAGTGTATGTTTTCAGTTCGTCACGGCGAACTTGTACGGGGACAGCACTAAACACAATCAGAACGATCAGTTTGTTTCTTGGGCTCACTTTTCCTTTGTAGGCTTTGTCGTTCTACCATCTTCCACGTCCTCCCCTCTCCCCTTCAAAATCTAAAGCGTCAAGGTTCAGATGTAATACAACTGCATCAGTCCCACGCCGTTACGTGAAAGCACGAATGAACTCTCGAATCTGGTACTCTGGGGTAGGGAAAACGTCTAGCGTATTTTCTACAACCTGGAGCGGCGTTTCCGTTACATATCTCGCACACAAATATCATATCACCACACTCAACATTTGCAGACACGTGCACATTGCTTAAACCTTGCAGTAGAATTGGCCAAAAAAATCGCTGTCACAGTCGAGAAAACAGTTATGCGAGCTAAAGCACAACTTCACAATGTGACATATAAGTTTGACATTGCATCAATCGATGGGGTCACCTGAGAGCTATATTATTCTTGAATAATAAAGATCGCCTAGTAATTCTTTTTATTATTATTATTACCGGTTTCCATAAATCTACACTGTACATCTAACAATGCTACAAGATCCAATAATTGCAGCGTAGATCAGTCGAAACCTGTAACAATAATAAAAGGAATTAGTAGCGACCTTGGTAAACCTGAGTCTTCAAGAATATTCACATCATGAACTAAAAAATAAGGGAAACGACAGTCGATAAGTAAGCCCTTATGAGCAAAAATTGGAACACGCAAAACGAAAAATTTGGAAGCAGCTGCAGGCCAATCTTCGTAACAAGTAAGAGCTGAACATGTATTAAATGGAATGTTTTATTCGAATTACACTCAGGTAACAAAAGTCGTGATATACCTCGTAATATCGTTCAAATGGTTCAAATGGCTCTAAGCACTATGGGACTTAACATCTGAGGTAATCAGTCCCCTAGACTTAGAACCTAGACATCACACACATCCATGCCCGAGGCAGGATTCGAACCTGAGACCGTAGCAGCAGCACGGTTCCGGACTGAAGCGCCTAGAGTTAATATCGTGTCGGACCTGCTTTTGCCCGGCATAGTACAAGTCGATGTGGCATAGGCTCAACCAGTCGTTGGAAGTCCCCTGCAGAAATACTGAGCCACGCTGCCGCTATAGCCGTCCATAACAACGAAAGTGTTGCCGGTGCATAATATCGTGCACGAGCTGGCCTCTCAATTATGTCCCGTAAACGTTCGAAGGGGTTCCTGCTGGGCGATCTTGGTGGCCAGATTATTCGCTGGAATTGTGTGGAACGTTCTTTAAACTAATCGCGAACAATTGTGGCCCAGTGACATGACATCTTTGCTTGGGAATATGAATGACTGCAAATGGTCTCCATGTAACCGAACACAATCATTTGCAGTCAATGACCGATTCAGTTGGAGCAGAGGACCCAGTCCATTCCACGGAAGCATAGCTCACACCATTACGGAGTCACCGCCATCTTGCACAGTGCCTTGTTGACAACTTGGGTCCATGGCTTCATGGGGTCTGTACCACACTGTAACCCTACCATCAGTTCTTAACATCTGAAATCTGAATTGATCTGACTAGGCTACGGTTTTCCAGTGGTCTACGATCCAACCGACATGGTCACGATCCCAGCAGAGCTGCTGCAGGCGATATCGTTCTGTTAGCAAAGGCTTCAAATGGTTCAAATGGCTCTGAGCACTATGGGACTTAACATCTGAGGTCATCAGCCCCCTAGACTTAGAACTACTTAAACCTAACTGACCTAAGGACATCACACACATCCATGTCCGAGGCAGGATTCGAACCTGCGACCGTAGCAGCAGCGCGGTTCCGGACTGAAGTCTCTAGAGCCGCTCGGTCACAGAGGCTGGCGTTAGCAAAGGCACTCGAGCCGATAGCCTGCTGCCATAGCACATTAACGCCAGATTTCGCCGCACTGTCCTAACGGATACGTTCGCTATACTTTTCACATTGATTTCCACTGTTATTTCACTCAGAGTTGCTTGTCTATTAGCACTTACAACTCTACACAAACGCTGGTGACCACGGTCGTTTAATGAAGGCCGTCGGCCACTACGTTATCGGTGGTGAGAGGTAGTGCCTGAAATGTGGTACTCTCGGCACACACTTGACACTGTGAACTTCGGAAAACTAAGTTTGTATTGTATTGTATTGTATTTATTGGTCCAGTAAATCTTACATGTACAGCACAGCACATCAGATATTGGACAGGTCAAAGTATATCTTACAATTAAAACACTTTAGAAACTAGAAAATTATGTTCACAAAAATTTTACAGCACTTCATATACTGGGCAAGTCAATGTGTAAGATATAATTAAACCACATTAGAAACTTGAAGTTTACAACTGAATACATGTATAACCCAATATTAACGATTAAAGTATTTGCATGATCCTCACTTAAGCTCTAAGGATTTTTGAGGAACTCTTCTACACTATGAACTGACATGTACACTAGAGCATTACATTCACAGAATTTTACTTCATATACTGGGCAAGTCGCTATACAACTTATACTTGAACCCCATTATAAACTTGAGAATTACATCTGAATGTATTTATAGGCCAATATTAATGGTTACAGTACTTGCATAATCATCACTTAGACTCTTGAGGATTTTGGAGGAACTCTTCCACACTATAAAAGCAATGTGTCAACAGATATTCTTTTAATGCTGCTTTAAAATTTTTTACATCTGTCATTACTTTAATTTCTCTTGGCAATTTATTGTAGATAATTTTTCCATGGTGTAATGTTCCTTTTTGGCACAAACTGGTTTTTGTATGGAGTACATGAAAGTCAGTTTTCTGTTTTGTATTATGATGATGAACATTTTCATTTTTGGGGAGGATACTAGGATTTGTTATTGTATATTTCTTTATAAACATTGCACTTTCAAATAGGAAAATACATGGAAGGGGAAGAATCCCCATCCTTTTAAATAATGGTCTACATGGTTTGTTCCTTTTTATTCCAGCCTTAACGATTTCCGAAATGGAACGTTCCAAGCGTCTAGCTCCAAATACCATTCCGCGTTCACAGACTGTTAATTCACTCCGGAAACCTTTTCACATGAATCAGCTAAGTGCGAATGACAGCTTCACCAATGCACTGCGCATCCGTACTTTATATCCGCAGCTCGTGGTCTCGCGGTAGCGTTCTCGCTTCCCAAGCAAGGGTTCGATTCCCGGCGGGGTCAGTGATTTTCACCTGCCTCGAGATCACTGGGTGTTGATCTCATCATCTTCATTCATCCCCATTACATTCGGAGGAAGGCAATGGCAAACCGCCTCCGCTACGTCCTTGCCTAGTACGGCGGTGCGGGTCTCCCGCATCAACCTCTACGCTCCGTCGAGGAGTATGGGACCTCATCATCATCTGTACTTCATGTGCGCGATAGTATAGCCATCTGAATGCGTGCATATCCCCATCCCATGACTTTTTCGCCTCAGTGCATCGTGTATTGCCACCACCTGAAGCACTCTGTAGATTTTCTCGCCAGGTGAAATAGCGTTTATATTTTTTGGACGGCATTGTAGTTGGATCTGTGACTTCCTCTACAAGAAAGGGCGGTATGATTAGCCTCGATTCTTCCCCGTAAGCTTGTGCGGTTAGCTACCCATTTGATGTTCGTCTGAATGGGTAGTAGTCTCTCACTTGACGCTGACCCTTTCTGCCGACCCAGTGGAGCACCGTGGGTCGCGAGTTTGGTCGACACGTGCAGTCGACGGCGGAGCGCGGTCGATCCGGCGCGTCGCGACGCACCGCCACCGGTATCTTATCGACTGCGGCCTGCGCACACTGCGATAAGATTCGCCCTCAGCGTCTGATGAGTCGGCGCTTGTACGGTTTCAGTCGATTTCCAAAGATACTAAATGACTCTGCTTAGCACTGTAGAAGTGTCGTAGGACGGTTGCTATTCACAATATACATAAATGACCTTGTGGATGACATAGGACGTTCTCTGAGCCTTTTTGCGGATGATGCTGTGGTATATCGAGAGGTTGTGACATTGGAAAATTGTACTGAAATGCAGGAGGATCTGCAGATTCCATAAATTATCTGGGAGTACGCATTAGGAGTGATTTAAAATGGAATGATCATATAAAGTTGATCGCCGGTAAAGCAGATGCCAGACTGAGATTCATTGGAAGAATCCTAAGGAAACGCAATCCGAAAACAAAGGAAGTAGGTTACAGTACGCTTGTTCGCCCACTGCTTGAATACTGCTCAGCAGTGTGGGATCCGTACCAGATAGGGTTGATAGAAGAGATAGAGAAGATCCAACGGAGAGCAGCGCGCTTCGTTACAGGATCATTTAGTAATCGCGAAAGCGTTACGGAGATGATAGATAAACTCCAGTGGAAGAGTCTGCAGGAGAGACACTCAGTAGCTCGGTACGGGCTTTTGTTAAAGTTTCGAGAACATACCTTCACTGAAGAGTCGAGCAGTACAGGGCTATTACAAATGATTGAAGCGATTTCATAAATTCACTGTAGCTCCATTCATTGACATATGGTCACGACACACTACAGATACGTAGAAAAACTCATAAAGTTTTGTTCGGCTGAAGCCGCACTTCAGGTTTCTGCCGCCACAGCACTCGAGAGCGCAGTGAGACAAAATGGCGACAGGAGCCGAGAAAGCGTATGTCGTGCTTGAAATGCACTCACATCAGTCAGTCATAACAGTTCAACGGCACTTCAGGACGAAGTTCAACAAAGATCCACCAACTGCTAACTCCATTCGGCGATGGTATGCGCAGTTTAAAGCTTCTGGATGCCTCTGTAAGGGGAAATCAACGGGTCGGCCTGCAGTGAGCGAAGAAACGGTTGCGGGCAAGTTTCACGCGTAGCCCGCGGAAGTCGACGAATAAAGCAAACAGGGAGCTAAACGTACCACAGCCGACGGTTTGGAAAATCTTACGGAAAAGGCTAAAGCAGAAGCCTTACCGTTTACAATTGCTACAAGCCCTGACACCCGATGACAAAGTCAAACGCTTTGAATTTTCGGCGCGGTTGCAACAGCTCATGGAAGAGGATGCGTTCAGTGCGAAACTTGTTTTCAGTGATGAAGCAACATTTTTTTCTTAATGGTGAAGTGAACAGACACAATGTGCGAATCTGGGCGGTAGAGAATCCTCACGTATTCGTGCAGCAAATTCGCAATTCACCAAAAGTTAACGTGTTTTGTGCAATCTCATAGCCGGCCGAAGTGGCCGTGCGGTTAAAGGCGCTGCAGTCTGGAACCGCAAGACCGCTACGGTCGCAGGTTCGAATCCTGCCTCGGGCATGGATGTTTGTGATGTCCTTAGGTTAGTTAGGTTTAACTAGTTCTAAGTTCTAGGGGACTAATGACCTCAGCAGTTGAGTCCCATAGTGCTCAGAGCCATTTTTTTTTGCAATCTCATGGTTTAAAGTTTACGGCCCCTTTTTCTTCTGCGAAAAAAACGTTACAGGACACGTGTATCTGGACATGCTGGAAAATTGGCTCATGCCACAACTGGAGACCGACAGCGCCGACTTCGTCTTTCAGCAGGATGGTGCTCCACCGCACTTCCATCATGATGTTCGGCATTTCTTAAACAGGAGATTGGAAAACCGATGGATCGGTTGTGGTGGAGATCATGATCAGCAATTCATGTCATGGCCTCCACGCTCTCCCGACTTAACCCTATGCGATTTCTTTCTGTGGGGTTATGTGAAAGATTCAGTGTTTAAACCTCCTCTACCAAGAAACGTGCCAGAACTGCGAGCTCGCATCAACGATGCTTTCGAACTCATTGATGGGGACATGCTGCGCCGAGTGTGGGAGGAACCTGATTATCGGCTTGATGTCTGCCGAATCACTAAAGGGGCACATATCGAACATTTGTGAATGGCTAAAAAAACTTGTTGAGTTTTTGTATGTGTCTATTGTGAAAATATCTCAAATAATAAAGTTATTGTAGAGCTGTGAAATCGCTTCAATCGTTTGTAATAACCCTGTATATTGCTCCCTTCAACGTATACCTCGCGCAGAGACTATGATGATAAAAGCAGAGAGATTAGAGCCCACACAGAAGCATACCGACAATCCTTCTTCCCACGAACAATACGAGACTCGAATAGAAGGGAGTACCGATAGAGATACTCAAGGTACCCTCCGCCACACACCGTCATGTGGCTTGCGGAGTATGGATGTAGATGTAGATGTAGAAGCCTTCTCCTTTTGCAATAAATGACTGGTATTGTACATCGCTTTTTTCTACTTATTAACACTCGGTCCAGTCACGTGACTGTGACCGCCGGCTGTGTTCAACATCAACATGCACTTATAGATGGCAGCACTACCACTAGCTGTGGAAGGTACATCAAGTGTGTAGGGGGTGCGGAAAACAGTACAGTCATTGTCCAAATACGGAAAAGGAGTGATTTATCTTACGCTCAAAAGGGCATGATCTTTGACTTTTACAGAACGGCTAAGTTCATAAACTGCAAGCGTGCCGCCGTGGCTAAAGTATATCGTAATAGCAAAGTGGCTGTATCCAAATCCGGCTCCGAGACTACTGTGTTGCAACACAGGCCATAGGTGACAAGACTGAACGACGGCTGCGGTGATGTGTACGGGCGGATAGACGCGCAACAGTCGACCAACTGACCGTCCATATGAATCAAGGGGCTTCCAGCCTCAACGACCGTTCAGCGAACTTGTATAGGCCTCTGCAGCTTGTGCCTGGTTCAATAAATGGTTCAAATGGCTCCGACCACTATGGGACTCAACATCTGAGGTCATCAGTCCCCTAGACATAGAACTAGTTAAACCTAACTAACCTAAGGACAGCACACACATCCATCCCCGAGGCAGAATTCGAGCCTGCGACCGTAGGAGCAGCGCTTGTGCCTGGTCCATGCCCCCACACTGACTGTTGTTCGTTGCTGATGAAGACTGGAATTTCCACGTCAGTGCCGCCACCGGACGTCCACGGAGTGGCTTGATTCGCCGTTTGACATAAATCACGTTTTATGTACCATCAGGCAGGTGGTCGTTGACGTGTGCGGCGTGAAACGTCTGAAAGGAAACACCCTGCGTGCTGTACGGTCTGGGAAATCATTTCGTGGCATCATCTGGGTATTTTCGACATTCTGAAATGCTCAATGGATCAAAACAATTATGCATCCATCCTTGGGGACCACGTCCAACCTTAATGATTCAAATGGCTTTGAGCACTATGGGACTTAATATCTGAGGTCATCAGTCCCCTAGAACCACTTAAACCTGACTAACCTAAGGACATCACACACATACATGCCCGAGGCAGGATTCGAACCTGCAGCCGTAGCGGTCGCATGGTTCCAGACTGAAGCGCCTAGAACCGCTCGGTCACACTGTCCGGCTCTACCCTTACATTTAGTTTGTTCTTCCTTAGCGTAATATTATCTAGCAGCAGGACAATGAAACATGTCACACGGCTCGTGCATGGTTCGAAGAGCACCAGAATGAGTTTACCGTACTCCCCCGGCCACTAGACTCCCCAGGTTTAAAACCACTCTATAACTGAGGGTTGAATAACACTTAGGCGGTTTTTTGTTCTCATGGTTTTTATTTGTATGAACTAGTTTTCGGCTTATTAGGCGATCTTCAGATAACTACTGGCTATTGTTTACAAGGAGCTTGTGTTCTTACGAACCAAATATTCTGGACTGGGATACAACGCACTTACATACGATCTTTAGTTTTGGTATTGTCTTTGGAATTGTCAAACCGGTCTTTTGACTTTTGTTCTGTAAATCTGCTCTTTAACATAATAAATCACACTTTATGGTTTATCAGTACCATGTATGACAACAAGTAGAATTATTTAGAATACACATTATTACAAAATTTCAATTTTTTTGTATTTGCTGTGAACAGTTGCAATGGACACTAATTGTTGGTTATACAACAGCGATGTTTCCTTCGGGGTTACATTTCGTAGTTAGAAAAATTGTTCAAAAATGGCTCTGAGCACGATTGGACTTAACTTCTGAGGTCATCAGTCCCCTAGAACTTAGAACTACTTAAACCTAACTAACCTAAGGACATCACACAGAGCCATGCCCGAGGCAGGATTCGAACCTGCGACCGTAGCGGCCGCGCGGTTCCGGACTGTGGCGCCTAGAACCGCTCGGCCACCCTGGCCGGCAGAAGAATTTTGCATTAGTGTGTACCAAATATTACATTGTTACAGTTGAGTTACAGTTAGGAATGTAAACACATAAGGGATATTACATTATGTTGGAGTGTGAATCTGTTTGCTATTGCGACACTTCGTGTTTAGTAGCTGGTGATGTGCTCAGTTGCAATTGGTCATTTAGAACCAGCTGGGGATTTAGGGCTTAGTGTTTGGTAATTTCAAGTGCTTCTAGTAGGCTGAATTTTCTGCCTTTGTTGGCTATATGCAGCACTTCTGTGTCTGTTAGATATTTGTGTCCTTCTTTGAGCTCATGTTCAGCAAAGATAGAGTCTGATTTATTTTATCTCCAGCTGCGTTCATGTTCAATCCGCCTTGTTGATATGGTCCGGCCCGTTTGACCAATGTACAGTTTGTTGCAGTCAGTGCAGATTAGATGGAAGACCCCACTGTTGCTTGGTTTATCTCTTTTGTCATTGCTGTTGAATAGGAGATTAGCTGTAGTGCCTCTTACATAAAATAATGTTTTATAGTTTTGGGATTTCAGTATTTTGGCTAGTTTGTCTGATAGCTTACCTAGATATGGAATGGTACACCAGCTGGTTTTTGGTGTGGTTGTTATTACAGAGGGGGGCATACATCTGTGGAAACACCTCGATCGAGTCCACTATGGATTCTCAACCGAGAAAGCTAGCCTAGCTGGTCGCGGCACTAGACTCCTCATGACTCCACATACCTGTTGGTAGCCTCCAGAACCACATTAACTCTCTTCCCGCACGCTCTCTCGGATCGGAATTAGATGTATGCAGATAATACCGAAACTCTCCTGTTAGTAATTGTACACAAGCCAGTTCTAGTCTTAGACAACACCGTCTTTGTTAGTTGCAGCCGCAGTGAAATGGTTCCCTTGCTTGATCCCAGGACCATTTGGAGCTGCTAGTCGTAGCTCCTCCACGGTGCAGGAGAGAGCTGGCAGCAAGTGGTACGTGGTCTATTCCTTTTTGCAGTCTGAGTTGTCAGTGACGACTGAAAAGTCCCATTTTTGGAGATTATATCTAAATCTTCCGACTTCTGAGCACAGGCGATTGAGAGAACGCCATGTAGTCCACATCTTGGTGACAAGGAAGGAAATTTTCAGATGGCTGAGAAGAATGAGGACTTCTTATTTTACTACCTCTGTTTCCACATTTCAGTTCTTGCTGTGGATAGAACATCTGCAAGATGCTGCTGGTTCTCATGAAGCTTTTCACAGACCGCAGTCTCTACAGTGACTGAAAATAAAATAAAAGACAAGAACACTTCTTTCTGAGCAAATAAGTCGATTTGGCTAACTGTCCCACATATGGGAAGCTACCGGTAAGCGGAATAGGCTCGACCCGTTGGTAGTAAACAGTATCATCGATAACATCACCTAGCAAGTCAGGTGACAATGATGTAAAAGTGAATGGTTCCTTCCATCACACTGGCTACTTTCTGAGGGACAGTTTTGAAATTACCAGATGTGACACTAGAAACACTCAGCAGTAAACCTTAACAAAGCCCCTTTACAGAGAAAAAGACATTCGGCGCACAATTCGGCGACGCAGTCCTCACCTCGCTGTTGAACGCTCAGAAACGTGTACCTCGAGTTGCTTTAGAAACAACTGGTGGCTACAGGTGACGAGTGTGAAGAAAACAGAAGCTCTCGAAGCGCAGGAGTGTAAACTACATTTTCACTCTCTCAAACACGAGACAGAGCCTCCACCAGCAATGTTTACCGTGGTAATTTGTGCCTCAGAAGTTGTGCGGGCTGAACTCTTCTTTACATGCGTTTATCGACACGCATAACTCTCCACGTGTCTTGGCTCATCTGCAGAAGAGACCGCATTTACATGGTCCAGTCACTTTAGTGTGACCAACGCCTGCACCCGACGTCAACGTGCTATAAACACTCACAGACGGCAGCTGGCAGCACTAGCAGTGCAGGGTATTCTGTATAAAGCGTATCGATAGGATGCGGTCAGTAGTGCAGTTGTTGGCGGAATGCAGAAACGGAGCGGTTTACACTATGTGATCAAAAGTATCCGGACACCACCAAAAACATACGTTTTTAATATTAGGTGAATTGTGCTGCTACCTACTGTCAGGTACTCCATATCAGCGACCTCAGTAGTCATTAGACACCGTCAGATAGCAGAATGGGGCGCTCCGCGGAACTCACGGACTTCGAACGTGGTCAGATCATACGGTGTCACTTGTGTCATACGTCTGTACGCGAGATTTCCACACTTCTAAACATCCCTAGGTCCACTATGTCCGATGTGATAGTGAATTGGAAACGTGAAGGGACATAAAAGCGTACAGGCCGACCTCGTCTGTTGTAGACGACCATCAGACAGGAATTCCAAACTGCATCAGGAAGCACTGCAAGTGCTATGACAGTTAGGCGGGAGGTGAGAAAACGTGGATTTCATGGTCGAGCGGCTGGTCATGAGCCACACATCACGCCAGTAAATGCCAAGACACCCTGCTAAGGGTGCCTTCATCACAATGAAATAATAATAAACCGTAAAATTACATTGCGAAAAAGCATTGGTCCGAATTTAGAGCAGCTGTGCTCACTTTAATAATAAAATAAAACGTTCCGGCCCTAGCCTTGTGTACCTAGCCAGGATCAACATCAGACTGATGTTTTACATTATTTTTGACTTGAACATAGCTACTCAAAATTCGAACCATTGCTTTTTGCACCGTATTTTACGGTTTACCATAATTTCATTCTGATGAAGACACCCTTGTATTCTATTGCATTGTATTGTATGGAACCGGGGACCTAGAAACGACGGAGAGGCTTCGTCACCGCCGTAGCCCTCAGTGATACACAACCCCACAACAGGCTACAGCAGTCCACTCACCCCACCGCCGCCCCACACCGAACCCAGGGTTATTGTGCTGTTTGGCCCCCAGTGGAGGACCACCTTCATCCTTTCATTCTTGATGTGCTCTCTGAGGACGGTGGCACCTTCCAGCAGGATAACTGTTCGTACCAAGAGGCGGATATAGTTGTAATACAACTACTGTCCCGTTAGTTGGCACAGTGGCACATGTACACTCAAGAGACAAAGAAACTAGTACACCTGTCTAATATCGTATAGGACCCACGCGAGCACGCAGAAGTGCCACAACATGACGTGGTACGGACTCGATTAATGTCTGAAGTAGTGCTGGAGGGAACTGACACCATGAATGCTGCAGAGCTGTCCATAAATCCGTAAGAGTACGAAGAAATGGAGATCTCTTCTGAACAGCGCGTTGCAACGCATCCCAGATATGCTCAACAATGTTCACGTCTGGGGAGTTTGGTGGACAGCGGAAGTGTTTAAACTCAGAAGAGTGTTCCTGGAGCCAGTCTGTAGCAATTCTGAACGTGTGAGGTATCGCATTGCCATGCCGGAATTGCTCAAGTCGGTCGGAATCCACAATGGACATGAATGGATGCGGGTGATGAGACAGGATGCGGTCGTGCGGTAGCGTTCTCGCTTCCCGCGCCCGGGTTCCCGGGTTCGATTCCCGGCGGGGTCAGGGATTTTCTCTGCCTCGTGATGACTGGGTGTTGTGTGATGTCCTTAGGTTAGTCAGGTTTAAGTAGTTCTAAGTTCTAGGGGACTGATGACCATAGATGTTAAGTCCCATAGTGCTCAGAGCCATTTGAACCATTTAGCCAGACAGGATGCTTACAAACGTGTCACCTGTCATAGTCGTATATAGACATCTTCAACTTTTGTAGTCCTGCCTTCCTCAGTTGCGTGTAATATTACGGTATATTGATAATTTTTACTTATGTACCGTCTGACAGCAACTGAATAAAACACAATTTTAGTGCCATACGCGTTTCGCCTTTATTTTCTGCAAGGTATCATCAGTGGAAGGTTGCGTGGACAATTTCCTACATATTACGCTCCTGTTGCATTTTTGGTGTTGTTCTTCTTCTTATGAACGGCAATTCGTGGTTTTTTCCCCCACATTCCACAGCACCATGAACTGTACGCTTGTTTCAATGCAATGGTTTGGTTTCTGCTGCCGACTGTCAAAGTCAGTTGAGCGTAATACGTAGGAAATTGTCCACGCAATCTGCCACTGATGATGCCTTGCAGAAAATAAAGGCGAAACGCGTATGGCACTAAAATTGTGTTTTATTCAGTTGCTGTCAGACCGTCCATAAGTAAAAATTATCAATATACCGTCGTATCTAGACGTATCAGGGGTCCCATATCACTCCAACTGCACACGCCCCACACAATAACAGAGTCTCCACCAGTTCCGAAAGCCTATATTGATGATGTTTCGTTGAATGGTTCGCACGCTGACACTTGTTGATGGTCCAGCATTGAAATCTGCAGCAATTTGCGGAATATTTGCACTTCTGTCATGTTGAACGATTCTCTTCAGTCGTCGTTGGTCCCGTTCTTGCAGGATCTGTTTCAGGCCGCAACGATGTCGGAGATTTGATGTTTTACCGAATTCCTGATCTTTCTTTTAGTGTTCAACCCTGGAGTTGGTTTACAGCAGAGCGCCATTCCTCTCTTCTGTCTGCCTTGCTCTTCATTTCCACGTATGTCTTACATCCAACGTCATTCATGGTCTGTTGCATGTATGATATCCTTGATCGCCCCCGCCGATTCCTTCCCTCAATAGCTCCTTCCGCTATTGTTCCAATGATGTTGTTGTGTCGTAGGATGTGCCCTACAACTTTGTCTCTTCTTGTTTGGATGTGCCTCCACAGAGATCTGGTTTCCTGTACTCTTCTAAGCACCTCTTCATTTGTTACTTTGTCTCTCCAGCTGATCTTCATCATCCTTCTATAGCACCACATCTCCAGGGCCTCTAGCCGTCTTCTCTCTTCTCTTCCAATCGTCCAAGTTTCACATCCGTATAGGGCCACGCTCTAAACGAAACCTTTCATGATAAGCTTCCTTATTTTCAGTCTGATGTTGTTGCTGATGAGTAAGTTCCTTCTCCGATTAAATGCAATTTTGGCCTTTTGTACTCTGCTCGCAATTTCTTTCCGGCTTCTACCATCCCTTGTGATTTTGCTTCCCAGGTAAGTAAATTCGTCTATCACTTCCAGCTCCTCTCCTTCAATTCTCATTCTCAAAGGTTCATATTCTACTCCTGTACTGCATACCATCACTTTAGTCTTTTTCTTGTTTATTCTGATTCCATACTGATTGCATAGAATTTTTTCCTCTGTTCTGAGGATTTCCTCTAGATCTTCTTTTGTCTCCGTGACTATAGCAATATCAACTGCATAACGTAGCTTGTCTATCTACTGCCCATTAATTTTGATCCCCACCTCAGTAGTTTCTCGAACTTGCTCTATAGCTTCCTGGATGCAAGCATTGGATATAAGAGGAGAGAGAGCACATCCTTGTCTTACAGCTTTTCTAATATTTCCTTCATGGTGACAGTTCCTAATCACTGCCACCTCATTCTTATAGAAGCTGAGTATCACGCGGATATCTTTGTACTTTATTCCACTTTTCCTCAGCATTCTGAACATCTCTTGCCAGATCACGTTATCAAATGCCTTATCCATGTCTACAAAGGCAATATAAGTTGGTTTATTTTTCCGTAATTGCTTTTCGATAACGAGTCTCAGTGCCAGAATCGCCTCTCTTGTTCCCAGTCCCCTTCTGATTCACGTGAAATGGTCATACGGGAAAATCCCCACTTCATCGCTACCTCGGAGATGGTGTGTCCTATCGCTCGTGCGCCGACTATATGAGGACGTTCAAACTCATTTAAATCTTGATAACCTGCCATTGTAGCAGTAGTAACCGATCTAACAACTGCGCCAGACACTTGTTGTTCTACGTAGGCACTATGTATATTACATCGACATGAATCAGGTGCGCAAGTAATTTATATGAGTAGTGAGGTTAATTAATTGCTTTATTTTGAATCTTTTTCTGTCGTAAAAGAACTGTTTATTATGGATTATGCCCCTGTAAACGTCTATTCTGACTGTTACATGCGCAACCGTTTCAATTTTTGTGTGATATAACCTTATTCCGAACGGAAATGTTAGTGAAACAGTGTATCGAATCGATGCCACAGTGAACCGCTGCTGTATTGCGTTCTACACTACTGGCCATTAAAATTGCTACACCAAGAAGAAATGCAGATGATAAATGGGTATTCATTGGACAAATACACTCCTGGAAATTGAAATAAGAACACCGTGAATTCATTGTCCCAGGAAGGGGAAACTTTATTGACACATTCCTGGGGTCAGATACATCACATGATCACACTGACAGAACCACAGGCACATAGACACAGGCAACAGAGCATGCACAATGTCGGCACTAGTACAGTGTATATCCACCTTTCGCAGCAATGCAGGCTGCTATTCTCCCATGGAGACGATCGTAGAGATGCTGGATGTAGTCCTGTGGAACGGCTTGCCATGCCATTTCCACCTGGCGCCTCAGTTGGACCAGCGTTCGTGGTGGACGTGCAGACCGCGTGAGACGACGCTTCATCCAGTCCCAAACATGTTCAATGGGAGACAGATCCGGAGATCTTGCTGGCCAGGGTAGTTGACTTACACCTTCTAGAGCACGTTGGGTGGCACGGGATACATGCGGACGTGCATTGTCCTGTTGGAACAGCAAGTTCCCTTGCCGGTCTAGGAATGGTAGAACGATGGGTTCGATGACGGTTTGGATGTACGTGCACTATTCAGTGTCCCCTCGACGATCACGCCAGTGTAGGAGATCGCTCCCCACACCATGATGCCGGGTGTTGGCCCTGTGTGCCTCGGTCGTATGCAGTCCTGATTGTGGCGCTCACCTGCACGGCGCCAAACACGCATACGACCATCATTGGCACCAAGGCAGAAGCGACTCTCATCGCTGAAGACGACACGTCTCCATTCGTGCCTCCATTCACGCCTGTCGCGACACCACTGGAGGCGGGCTGCACGATGTTGGGGCGTGAGCGGAAGACGGCCTAACGGTGTGCGGGACCGTAGCCCAGCTTCAGGGAGACGGTTGCGAATGGTCCTCGCCGATACCCCAGGAGCAACAGTGTCCCTAATTTGCTGGGAAGTGGCGGTGCGGTCCCCTACGGCACTGCGTAGGATCCTACGGTCTTGGCGTGCATCCGTGCGTCGCTGCGGTCCGGTCCCAGGTCGACGGGCACGTGCACCTTCCGCCGACCACTGGCGACAACATCGATGTACTGTGGAGACCACACGCCCCACGTGTTGAGCAATTCGGCGGTACGTCCACCCGGCCTCCCGCATGCCCGCTATACGCCCTCGCTCAAAGTCCGTCAACTGCACATACGGTTCACGTCCACGCTGTCGCGGCATGCTACCAGTGTTAAAGACTGCGATGGAGCTCCGTATGCCACGGCAAACTGGCTGACACTGACGGCGGCGGTGCACAAATGCTGCGCAGCTAGCGCCATTCGACGGCCAACACCGCGGTTCCTGGTGTGTCCGCTGTGCCGTGCGTGTGATCATTGCTTGTACAGCCCTCTCGCAGTGTCCGGAGCAAGTATGGTGGGTCTGACACACCGGTGTCAATGCGTTCTTTTTTCCATTTCCAGGAGTGTATATTGTACTAGAACTGACATGTGGTTACATTTTCACGCAATTTGGGTGCATAGATCCTGAGAAATCAGTACCCAGAACAACCACCTCTGGCCGTAATAACGGCCTCGATACGCTTGGGCATTGAGTCAAACAGAGCTTGGATGGCGTGTACAGGTACAGCTGCCCATGTAGCTTCAACACGATACCACAGTTCATCAAGAGTAGTGACTGGCGTATTGTGACGAGCCAGTTGCTCGGCCACCATTGACCAGACGTTTTCAATTGGTGAGAGATCTGCAACATGCGGTCGTGTATTATCCTGCTGAAATGTAGGGTTTTGCAGGGATCGAATGAAGGGTAGAGCCACGGGTCGTGACACATCTCAAATGTAGCGCCCACTGTTCAAAGTGCCATCAATGCGAACAAGAGGTGGCGGAGACGTATAACCAATGGCACCCCATACCATCACGCCGGGTGATACGCCAGTATGGCGATGACGAATACACGCTTCCAACGTGCGTTCACTGCGATGTCGCCAAACACGGATGCGACCATCATGGTGATGTAAACAGAACCTGGATTCATTCGAAAAAATGACGTTTTGCCATTTGTGCACCCAGGTTCTTCGTTAGTTACACCATCGCAGGCGCTCTGTCTGTGATGCAGCGTCGAGGGTAGCCGCAGCCATGGTCTTCGAGCTGATAGTCCATGCTGCTGCAAACGTCGTCGAACTGTTCGTGCAGATGGTTGTTGTCTTGAAAACGTCCCCATGTGTTGACTCAAGGATCTAGACGTGGCTGCACGATCCGTTGCAGCCATGCGGATAAGATGCCTGTCATCTCGACTGCTAGTGATACGAAGCCGTTGGGATCCAGCACGGCGTTCCGTATTACCCACCTGAACCCACCGATTCCATGTTCTGCTAAGAGTCGTTGGATCTCGACCAACGAGAGCAGCAATGTCGAAATACGATAAACCGCAATCGCGATAGGCTACAGTCCGACCTTTATCAAAGTCGGAAACGTGATGGTACGTATTTCTCCTCCTTACACGAGGCATCACAACAACGTTTCACCAGTCAACGCCGGTCAACTGCTGTTTGTGTATGAGAAATCGGTTTGAAACTTTCCTCGTGTCAGCACGTTGTAGGTGTTGCCACCGGAGTGAACCTTGTGTGAATGCTCTGAAAAGCTAATCATTTGCATATCACAGCATCTTCCTGTCGGTTAAATTTCGCGTATGTAGCACGTCATCTTCGTGGTGTAACAATTTTAACGGCCACAAGTGTAAATGGTGTTGAGCTGGCGGTAACGGTGATTTCGTTCATCAAAGTGTTACAGTGGAGCACGTTGAGGTTCGAATTCACGGCCGTGGACGACAGCTTAAGGCCTCTGAATGTCGAGGAGTGGCGCTGTCGCGAGTGGAAACTCCAGGGTTCTTGCCGCGTGTTAAGAAGTCCTGCGCGGGAGGTGCGCGGCCGGAGTAGACGGCGTGGGGTGGGGACAGGCAGACAGGCAGAGACGGGCGCGCCGTGTAGCGCTGTCGGCGGCCCGTAGCGGGACGGCCGAGCGTGGCGCGCGCACGCCGGGGGCGGAAGGGGCGGCGGAGATCGATAGCGGCGGCGGCGGCGGCGGCGGCGATAGGGGCCTAGCGTGGCCTCGCCTCGCCTCTGCACGGCGCCGTGGCCCGCGGCACCTCAAAGCGGCCGCCCGCCGCAACTTGCCTGGCCGGCCGCGCGCTACCTCGCTGCTCCCTGCCGCCGGTCTGAGCCAGCGTGAAGCCCGGCAGCCCGACTCCCCCTTTGCTAGTGTTCCACTGCTGACGCATAGCACTACAGCATTCACGTATGTTATCTGTATATTCGACAGAAGGTAGTGAATAATCTAACAATTCTTTTCTTAGTTGCACGAAGACTTCTTATTGATTATGATTATGAAACTTCCCAGTAGATTAAAACTGGGACTCGAACCGGGAAGTTTCCCTGCCGCCTTAATGTTCTTGCACACTCAGCAACCACAACTCGTCCTTACTGTTTTACTTCAGCCACTACTTCCCTCTTACAATTCATAATTCAAAAAAGCTCGTCTGCGTACTACACTACTGGCGATGAAAATTGCTACACCACGAACATGACGTGCTACAGACGCGAAATTCAACCGACAGGAAGAAGATGCTGTGATATGCAAATGATTAGCTTTTCAGAGCATTCACACAAGGTTGGCGCCGGTGGCGACACATACAACGTCCTGATATGAGGAAAGTTTCTAACCGATTTCTCATACACAAACAACAGTTGGCCGGCCTTGCCTGGTGAAACGTTGTTGTGATGCCTCGTTCAAGTAGGAGAAATGCGTACCATCACGTTTCCGACTTCGATAAAGATCGGATTGTAGCCTATCTCGATTACGGTTAATCGTATCGCGACATTGCTGCTCGCGTTGGTCGAGATCCAATGATTGTTAGCAGAATGTGGAATCGGTGGGTTCAGGAGGGTAATACGGAACGCCGCGCTGGATCCCAACGGCCTCCTATCACTAGCAGTCGAGATGAGAGGCATCTTATCCGCATGGCTGTAACGGATCGTGCAGCCACGTCTCGATCCCTGAGTCAACAGATAGGGACGTTTGCAAGACAACAACCATCTGCACGAACAGTTCGGCGACGTTTGCAGCAGCATAGACTATGCGCTGGGAGACCATGGCAGCGGCTTCCCTTGACGCTGCATCATAGACAGGAGCGCCTGCGATGGTGTACTCAACGACGAACCTGGGTGCACAAATGGCAAAACGCCATTTTTTCGGATGAATCCAGGTTCTGTTTATATCATCATGATGGTCACATCCCTGTTTGGCGACATCGCGGTGAACGCACAATGGAAGCGTGTATTCGTCAGCGTGATGGCGTATCACCCGGCTTGATGGTATGGGGTGCCATTGGTTACACATCTCGGTTACCTCTTGTTCGCACTGACGGCACTTTGAACAGTGGACGCTACATTTCAAATGTAGTACGGCCCGTGGCTCTACCCTTCATTCGATCCCTACGAAACCCTACATTTCGCAGGATTACGCACGACCGCATGTTGCAGGTCCTGAACGAGCCTTCCCGGATACAGAAAATGTTCGACTGCTGCCCTGGCCAGCACATTCTCCAGATCTCTCACCAATTGAAAACGACTGGTCAATGGTGGCCGAGCAACTGGCTCGTCACAATACGCCAGTTACTACCCTTGATGAACTGTCGTATCGTGTTGAAGCTGCATGGGCAGCTCTACCTGCACATGCCATCCAAGCTCTGTTTGACTCAATGCCCAGGCGTATCAAGGCTGTTATTACGGCCAGAGGTGGTTGTTCTGGGTACTGATTTCTCAGGATCTATACACCCAAATTCCGTGAAAATGTAATCACATGTCAGTTCTAGTATAATATATTTGTCCAAAGAATACCCGTTTATCATCTGCATTTCTTCTTGGTGTAGCAATTTTAATGGCCAGTAATGTATGTGGAACTAAGACTCCTGGAAATGCTAGCGATACGAAGGCACGACAGCGAGTTCTTCAGGGCCATAACAAAATATGTCGGCTGCTTTGGGATTTTGTGCGGAATCAGCGGCGACGAATGAAAATGTGTGCCGGACTAGGATTCGGACCTGGGATTTCCTGCTTACTAGGCAGTTGCGGTAACCACTTGCGCTACCCGGACACAGCGTTTATCCCACCCAGCGCCACCTGTCCACATTCCCCGTCCATATACTCCATGCTCGCTAGTATGAAATTTCCGCAGAGGGTCGAACGTAATTATGCATTTTACAACAAGAAAGGAAGAATGAATTGATTGTTGGTGTTAATAACGATCATCCTTCTTTACCTCCTCTGCACTACTGCAGATGACGTGTCACTGAGCACATTTGTTCTGTGCATGCAGCACACGTGAGGTGCCTAGTTGTTTCCACTGCCCTGTGTGGAATACGAAGGTTCTGTTATAGTTCACTAATCTGCTGTCTTCAAGTTGATGTCCCCAGTGCAGAAAACAGCACAGCCGTCGTAGGTTCTGTATCTTGAGGCTGAAACTGACTTTCAACGAGGTTCTGTTCTGAAATAATGTATTTCTTTGGGATGCCACTCGCGTATTTTAATATAGCCATTCGTGAAAACTACATGATCTAAATAAACACATCCTGATACAGCAAAGTGCCCGCATCTCGTGGTCGTGCGGTAGCGTTCTCGCTTCCCACGCCCGGGTTCCCGGGTTCGATTCCCGGCGGGGTCAGGGATTTTCTCTGCCTCGTGATGGCTGGGTGTTGTGTGATGTCCTGAGGTTAGTTAGGTTTAAGTAGTTCTAAGTTATAGGGGACTGATGACCACAGATGTTAAGTCCCATAGTGCTCAGAGGCATTTTGAACCATACAGCAAAGTACATGATTAAACACAATGTTTACGAAAATGTATCTTTACACTATTTGTGGCACGTGTCTGTGCCTCATGACTACCGGAGTGAATCTTATAATACTGAATACTGGCAAACACATCCTGCCACAGACAACATGTCTGTTCTTCTCGACTGCCTAATCGAGAGTGACGAACAGGAACTTAAATAAAAATTGGAAACACATCCTACGACAGACAACATGTCTGTTCTTCTCGACTGCCCAATCCAGAGTGACGAACAGCCCGACACACTTCGCGCGCCATACCAGAAAAGGCGTGACCCGAACGCTTCCGAAGCGCTTCGTCTGCAATTTCGTCATTCTTTTGTTTTTGATTTAAATTGTTTTTAATAATTCTAAAATGACTGATTGATGGTCAGCTGTTGAGAGATATTTATATTAAGAAGTGAAGTCATTCCAATGACTAGTTTAACTAATAATAATAACTATACATTAACGTTTTGGCGCCCTTGCTCCGAACACAGCAGCCAATCACAGAGCAGTAGCATTATGCTGGCGGTCTTTCTCACGGGAATGGTACCGAATCTAACATCTGTCACAGGCACCTCACATCACATTTCGTCAACTACATACTTCTTGCGTCTCCACTCCTCTGGCAACAGCTTTTTGGAGCCTAATATGATGGCTGACTATTACAGTTTGCACTGAAGGTGGTAGATTCACTGCGCTTTGAGGCGAATGAATTACGAGGGTTGCCCAGAAAGTAATGCACCGCATTTTTTTTCTCAGCCGAAAACAATGCTCCGGATGCGAGACGTTACGTATGTAGTATTTGAAGTCTCCTGAGTCAGCGCGCCAAGTTTCCGTCACTTCCGACACATAGAGTAACTGCAGGACAGTTTCGAAATGGCGTCTGTAGGTGATGTACGTTACAAGCAACGTGCCGTCATTGAACTGCTCACTGCAGAGAAATAAACTGTGCACAATAGACACAAACACTTGTGCAAAGTCTTTGCAACTGCTGTCGACAGAACTACAGTTAGTCGCTGGAAACGGAGGGTCAGTTCATCAGATAGCGGTTCGGCGGAGCTCCACGATTTGCAGCGGTCGGGAAGACCATCCGCGGCTGTCACACTTGACACACGTGACCTAGCCCCCTCGAACGTCCACTTGTTTGGGCCATTATAGGACGATGAGGACGTGATTCACATAGAGAACGCTCGCGGGAGAGCTTCTGTGAAGATTGGAAGGTGGGAGACGAGGTACTGGCGGAAGTAAAGCTGTGAGGAAGGGGCGTTAGTCGTGCTTCGGTAGCTCAGTTGCTACCGGAACGGTAGCTCAGTGTGTTCGGACAGAGAGCTGGTTGGCTTCTGTAATAAAAAAACTGAGTGGAAGGATCAACAGACGAATTTGAACGGATGTCATGTGACGTCCGCAACGACCAAACACAACCATCAACAACGAACAAAATGAGAAAAAAGAAAACAAAAATATGTTGGTAAAGCACTTGCCCGCGAAAGCAAAGGTTCCGAGTTCGAGTCTCGGTCAGGCACACAGTTTTAATCTGCCAGGAAAGTTTCACACAGATAATATTTTATCTAATTGCTTCATATTTAAAAACGTGTGTGTTGAAGCTTCTGAGATTTGTGGCTCTATTTGTGGCACTGATGTAGAACAACAGTTTTATCGTTTCGGACATTTTGTTATTAGGCCTGTGTGACAGTTTTCTTTCTAGCGACAGTTACGGTGGCTTATTTGATACTTTAAATAGTGTAGGTACGCCATCCCAAATTGGTTTTTTTTCCCCTTACTGAGTAAGAATTTTAGCTGACAGCGTAAAACAAAAACGGAAGAACTGCGAGTACGACTCGCGCGCTCTGAAGGTTCCGTGCAAACTTAAATATGTATGTGGATGCACTGCAGGTGTGCTTGATTGCTGTCACGTCTTAGTATGAAGCAAGTGTATGTTGTTGTTGTGGTCTTCAGTCCTGAGACTGGTTTGATGCAGCTCTCCATGCTACTCTATCCTGTGCAAGCTTCTTCATCTCCCAGTACCTACTGCAACCTACTTCCTTCTGAATCTGCTTAGTGTATTCATCTCTTGGTCTCCCTCTACGATTTTTACCCTCCACGCTGCCCATCAGTGCTAAATTTGTGATCCCTTGATGCCACAGAACATGCCCTACAAACCGGTCCCTTCTTCTTATCAAGTTGTGCCACAAACTCCTCTTCTCCCCTATCTTATTCAATACCTCCTCATTAGTTACGTGATCTATCCATCTAATCTTCAGCATTCTTCTGTAGCACCACATTTCGAAAGCTTCTATTCTCTTCTTGTCCAAACTATTTAACGTCCATGTTTCACTTCAATACATGGCTACACTCCATCCAAATACTTTCAGAAACGACTTAGTGACACTTAAATCTATACTCGATGTTAACAAATTCCTCTTCTTCAGAAACGCTTTCCTTGCCATTGCCAGTCTACATTTTATATCCTCTCTCCTTCGACCATCATCAGTTATTTTGCTCCACAAATAGCAAAATCCTTTAAGTGTCTCATTTCCTAATCTAATTCCCTCAGCATCACCCGACTTAATTCGACTACATTCCATTATCCTCGTTTTGCTTTTGTTGATGTTCATCTTATATCCTCCTATTAAGACACTGTCCATTCCGTTCAACTGCTCTTCCAAGTCCTTTGCTGTCTCTGACAGAATTACAATGTCATCGGCGAACCTCAACGTTTTTATTTCTTCTCCATGGATTTTAATACCTACTCCGAATTTTTCTTTTGTTTCCTTTACTGCTTGCTCAATATAGAGATTGAATAACATCGGGGATAGGCTACAACCCTGTCTCATTCCCTTCCCAACCACTGCTTCCCTTTCATGTCCCTCGACTCTTATAACTGCCATCTGGTTTCTGTACAAATTGTAAATAGCCTTTCGCTCCCTGTATTTTACCCCTGCCACCTTTAGAATTTGAAAGAGAGTATTCCAGACAATATTGTCAAAAGCTTTCTCTAAGTCTACAAATGCTAGAAACGTAGGTTTGCCTTTCCATAATCTTTCCTCTAAACTAAGTGGTAGGGTCAGTATTGCCTCACGTGTTCCAACATTTCTACGGAATCCAAACTGATCTTCCCCGAGGTCGGCTCCTACCAGTTTTTCCATTCGTCTGTAAAGAATTCGCGTTAGTATTGTCCAGCTGTGACTTATTAAACTGATAGTTCGGTAATTTTCGCATCTGTCAACACCTGCTTTCTTTGGGATTGGAATTATTATATTCTTCTTGAAGTCTGAGGGAATTTCACCTGCCTCATACATCTTGCTCACCAGGTGGTAGAGTTTTGTCATGACTAGCTCTCCCAAGGCCGTCAGTAGTTCTAATGGAATGTTGTCTACTCCCGGGGCCTTGTTTCGACTCAGGTCTTTCAGTGCTCTGTCAAGGCTGTTGGTGAATTTTATTGACATAAGTAATTATTCACCAGCCGATGTCCCCTGGCCATGACAAACCAACAGAGATTCTCGACGATTGGTTGCTGCATTCGAAAGTTGCTCTCCAAAATGATAATCTTCTGTTATTAACATTAGACAAATTAAACAGCTTATTTACTTGCATTTCAAATTAAAGCATCTCTCAAAAGCGTGATATCATCCATTATTTGAGAAGTATTAATAACCAGCAAAATAATAAACAACTGCTAAAAGAAAGCCGGCCGCAGTGGCCGAGCAGTTCTAGGCGCTTCAGTCCGGAACCTCGCGACCGCTACGGTCGCAGGTTCGAATCTGCCTCTGGTATGGATGTGTGTGATGTCCTTAGGTTAGTTAGGTTTAAGTAGTTCTAAGTTCTAGGGGACTGATGACATCAGATGTTAAGTCCCATAGTGCTCAGAGTCATTTTTTTTTAATGTGAAACTATAACTACAGAGATACGCATTTCATTAACTTGTTGGAGAATAGAAATTCTTTGTGACTCGAAAGTGGAATGTAACGTGCAATTTCTAGTGTTCTGCCAATAAAAAGCGAGTGGCATCCCGTATAAATAAACTGATTGGAGATGTAATTATTTCTAAAATAACAGTTCCACGCTAAGAGTTTCTTACAGCCTCAAGATTACGGATTCACGACCTATGTGCTGTTTTCTGCACGTGGGAACATTTATGAGAAATTAAAGCATTCGACTGTGGGCGATGGAGGCAAATATTCACCTCACGTGTACTGCAGTCTTAGTACAAATGAAATCAGTGACACGTCATCTGTGGTAACATAGAGGAGGTATGAAAGAGAGAAATATTTTTGAGGGAAGGGGTTTATCATACGCACATATACAGGGTGGTCCATTGATAGTGACCGGGCCAAATATCTCACAAAATAAGCATCGACCAAAAACTACAAAGAACGAAAGTCGTCTAGCTTGAAGGGGGAAACCAGATGGCGCTATGGTTGGCCCGCTAGATGGCGCTGCCACAGGTGAAACGGATATCAACTGCGTTTTTCTTTTAATAGGAATCCCCATTTTTATTACATATTCGTATAGTGAACTATGAATGTTTTAGTTGGACCACTTTTTTGGCTTTGTGAGAGATGGCGCTGTAATAGTCACAAACGTATAAGTACGTGGTATCACGTAACATTCCGCCAGCACGGACGGTATTTGCTTTGTGATACAATACCCATGTTAAAACAGACCGTTTTCCAATTGCGGAAAAGGTCGATATCGTGTTGATGTATGGCTGTTGTGTTCAAAATGCCCAACGGGCGTGTGCTATGTATGCTGCTCGGTATCCTGGACGATATCATCCAAGTGTCCGGACCGTTCGCCAGATAGTTAGGTTATTTAAGGAAACAGGAAGTGTTCAGCCACGTGTGAAACGTCGACCACGACCTGCAAAGTTTCGTACTTTGTAGTTTTTTCGTTTGACGCTTATTTCGTGAGATATTTGGCCCGGTCACGATGAATGGACCACCCTGAATATTACCCTGTCTCTCTTCCTCCCTCTTTCTCAGTTTGCCGTACTGTGAGACCGCACCTGAGACTCTGAGGGTTGAAGTGCTCCTCTTGTAGGAATGTGCGTAGCGATATTCCGCACGTCAGTAACGACAAATTGTGGCCTCCCCGTCTGCCGCTACGCCGCCTCGGCGGCAGCGGCTTCGGCTCGGCGCTGCGTGCTGTGGCTGGGCTCGGCCCGGCCGCCGGCTCGCCGTGTTTTTTTGCGCCGCGGCGCGCCGGCCGTTTGTCAGCGGTGCTGGCGCGGCGGTGGCGGTCGCGGCCGCTGCCGCCGACGCCGTGTTTGTTTGCCGTGGGCGGCGGCGGCGGGAGAAGCGCCTGTTGGCCGCCGCTGACAGCCGGCGGGCCGCCGCTTCTGCCCGCGCCGCCGGCCGCCTGCTCCACGTCTGCCCGGGGAAACGTCAGCTGCACGCCAGCGGCCGTCTAACACGTCATCTGATTATACGAACTACTGTGAAATATAGGTGTAAAACTTGACAGAATCGGATTTCTATACACCTCAAATATTTATGCCAATGTACGGATTCAAAACCTCAAAACAAGATCTCGAAAATACTTTAAAACTTATTGCAGAATAATGTTGTTATGACTTACGAGGGCTATCCACAAAGTACATTACGTTTTGGAATTAAAAATAAATGAAGTATTGGAAATTTTTTTTATTATGTACAGATGAAAGCCACACTTAAATACTACTTTTCTACATTGTTGCCCTTTAAATTAAGGCACTTATCGTAGCGATGGACGGACTTGGAAATTCCTTCGTCGTAAAATTCGGCCGCCTGCGCCTTCAACCACGTGGTTACCTCTTCTTGAAGCTGTGCGTCATCATCAAAACGAGGCAGAGAAAATCCCTGACCCCGGGCGTTGTCGTGAATCAGCAAGATCTTTGAGCCCAACTTTCCCCTGCGCTTGTTTTTTATTGCTCTTCTGAGGTTGCGCAGAGTTTGGCAATACCTTTGAGAGTTTATTGTAGTGCCTCTTTCCAGGAAATCCACAAAAATCACACCTTTTCTGTCCCAAAAGACAGTCGCCATCACCTGTCTTGCCGACATTGTCTGCATGCATTTCTTGGGCTTTTGGGGGGAATTTGTGTGCCCCCACTGCATTGACTGCAATTTTGTCTCGCAGTTCACGTACTTAACCCATGTTTCGTCAGCAGTAACGATGCGATCGAGTAATGAGTCGCCATCTTTCTCGTAAGCGTCCAAAAACGTTAACGCTGCAGCCATTCGCTGATTTTTGTAAATCTCTGTCAAGATTTTTGGTATCCATCTTGCACAATACTTGTGGTACCCAAGCTTTTCGGTAATGATTTCGTGCAACAAACTTCGTGAAATTTGTGGGAAACTCATAGAGAGTTCCGTTATTGTGAAATTACGGTTTTCACGGACCGCGGCATCGACTTTTTCGACAAGTTCGGCAGTCACTATGCTAGGTCTTCCACTTCCCTCTTCGTCGTGAAAGTTAGTTCGGGCATTTTTAAATTTTATGACCCATTGACGCACTCCACCTTCAGTGATTATGTTGTCCCCATACACTTCACAAAGCTGCCGATAGATTTCTATCGGTGTACAGTTTTTTTGCAGTCAGAAACCTTATTACACCACGCACTTCACACTTCGCGGCATTTTCAATTAACGCTGACATTTCAAACTGCCACAGTAACTCAACGGAGTACAGCACGAACCTCTCACTAGCATGGCAGGATGCCGACTGAGCGGCGGAATGCCATGACACCAAGATGGCCGCGCTAGCCCCACCCCTAACGGACAAAAACGAAAACGTAAGGTACTTTGTGGATAGCCCTCGTACATTCCTTGTGCTTTGAGATAATGTTTCTCTTCGGCTATATGATCCTTGTACCTAATACGCCGGAGCGCCAAACAGACTGGTATAGGCATGCGTATCCAAACACATAGATAGGTAAACAGGCAGAATATGGCGTTGCGGTCGGGGACACCTATATCAGACAAGTGTCTGGTGCAGTTGTTGGATCGGTTATTGATGCTACAATGGCAGGCTATAAAGATTTAAGTGAGTTTGAATTTGGTCTCATAGTCGACGCAAGAGGCGATGGGTAGCGATGAGGTGGGGATTTTTCCCATACGATCATTTCACGAGTGTACGGTTAACACCATGAATCCTGTAAACCATCAAATCTCCGACATTCCTGCGGCCGGGAAAAAATCTGCAAGAACGGAACCAACGACGACTGAAGAGAATCGTTCAACGTGACAGAAGTCCAACCCTTCCGCAAACTGTTGCAGATTTCAGTCCTGGGGCATCAAAAAGCATCAGTGTTTTAACCATTCGACGAAACATCATCCATATGGACTTTCGAAGCCAAAGCTTGGAACAGATTCAAAACAAAACCACAACAAACAACTGGCTGCATCCTGTCAGCAAAAATGTAACATAATATCATTGTTCCGCATGAAGATGAGAGTTTAAACTCTCGAAACGTGTTGTGTGATCAAATAATAATAGTAACTGACGCAGATAATTATTTTATTTGTTTATCGTTACAAGCACTCGCAGTTCCTAACAACATTCCAAGACAGTTGATATAAGGTCAACTTAGTTAGCGTTTCAGAAAAGTTTGTTTCATCCTTGTCGTCCGTAGCGGTCCAACTCAGCCTTGGAACACGCCCCAACTACGATACACGAGCCCGTCCGCTTAGCCACGCGGTCTAACGCGCTGCTTCCCGAGCAGGAAGGCGTGCCGGTCCCCGGCACGAATCGATCCAGCAGATTTATGTCGAGGTCCGGTGTGCCGGCCAGCCTGTGGATGGTTTTCAAGGCGGTTTTCTATCTGCCACGGCGAATGCGGGCTGGTTCCCTTTATTCCGCCTCAGTTACTCTATGTCGGCGATTGCTGAGCGAACACTGTCTCCAAGTACGCATAGACCATGATTACTACACCACACAAACGTTTGGGGCTACACTCGTCTGGTATGAGACATCCTGGGGGAAGGGGGGGGGGGGGGTCCACTGGAGCCTAGCCTCACAATAACTCTGGGTTCGGTGTGGGGCGGTGGTGGGGTGGGTGGACTGCTTTGGCCTGTTCTGGGGTTGTGAACCACTGTGGGCTTCGGCGGGACGAAACCTCTCCGTCGTTTCTAGGTTCCCGGTTCAGTACAACAATACACAATACAGACACCACACACGAGGCGCGCCACTGATCGTAATTTATAGTGCCTACCTCGATATAGCTATTTTCTAGAACTACGATGCTTATTCACGACGCAACCTTGTAAGTAGGCTGTTTAGATTTTTTTATTGGTAACGCCACCTCTGTATAAAAATCACTGGCTGTGCTGTCTGCAGTCTGTGGCTAGTTTGCATTGTTGTCTGCCATTGTAGTGTTGGGCAGCGGCAGCTGGATGTGAACAGCGTGTAGCGTTGCGCAGTTGGAGGTGAGCCGCCAGCAGTGGTGGATGTGGGGAGAGAGATGGCGGAGTTTTGTAATTTGTCATGAACTGATATATATATTATGACTATTGAGGTAAATACATTGTTTGTTCTCTATTAAAATCTTTCATTTGCTAACTATGCCTATCATTAGTTAGTGCCTTCAGTAGTTTGAATCTTTTATTTAGCTGGCAGTAGTGGCGCTCGCTGTATTGCAGTAGTTCGAGTAACCAAGATTTTTGTGAGGTAAGCGATTTGTGAAATGCATAGGTTAATGTTAGTCAGGGCCATTCTTTTGTAGGGATTTCTGAAAGTCAGATTGCGTTGCGCTAAAAATATTGTGTGTCAGTTTAAGGACAGTCGTGCATAATTGTTCAAAGGGGACGTTTCAACCTTTTACAGTTACCAGTAACACGACTCATACATGAATTGTAGTAGGTGGTGCGCATTTCGAACACCAGACCCCTCTTTGTCCGTGGTTGCTGACGCACGCCTCTGGAGTGGCGCCCCACTCGTAGGTAAGCGTGCAACCTCGGACACGGAGGGGTCTGGTGTTCGAAATGTGCACCACATACTACAATTCATGTTTGCAAAAAAATGGCTCTAAGCACTATGGGACTTAACATCTATGGTCATCAGTCCCCTAGAACTTAGAACTACTTAAACCTAACTAACCTAAGGACATCACACAACACCCAGCCATCACGAGGCAGAGAAAATCCCTGACCCCGCCGGGAATCGAACCCGGGAACCCGGGCGATTCATGTTTGCAGTTGTGTCACTGGTAACGGTAAAAGGTTGCGTCGTGAATAAGCATCGTAGTTTTAGAAAATAGCTGCATCGAGGTAGGCACTATAAATTACGATCAGTGGCGCATCTCGTGTGTGGTGAATGCGTCCATACAACTCTCATTCAGCACGGCGGTGCCAGACCACACACGATCCCTACGGCGTCTGCAACAATCCGACGCCATGAGTTGACTGTCGTCGATCATCTTCCATACAGTCCCGACTTGACCAGGCCGATTTTCATCTCTGTACAGAATTTAAATAACACCATCGAGGATTTCATTTTAATAGTGATGAAGCGGTGCAAACAGAGGTGAGGTTGTGACTCCGTCAGCAAAGTGAAACGTCCTACAGCGAAGATATCAATAAAGTGGTCTCTCGTTAAGAGAAATGTTTTGGTCGCCAGTGTAGCTACGTTGAGAGATAAAGCTGTAGAACACTAATAGCGTTTCTTTTAATCGAAAACCCTTACGAGTTTTCACGTAAGATATCAATAAAGTGGTCTCTCGTTAAGAGAAATGTTTTCGTCGCCAGTGTAGCTACGTTGAGAGATAAAGCTGTAGAATAGTAATAGCGTTTCTTTTATTCGAAAACCCTTACGAGTTTTCACATAATTTTTATCAAATTAATTAAATGCGCAGTAGGACGACAGGTTATTTACATACCTGCGACTGCATTTTTGAACTCATATTTCATTTCCCGGAAGAGAAATGTGTTTGAGATCCATCCACTGCAGCGTTTGTGTTTTTTCAAGCTAAATTTCAGTGACGAGGGTTTGTGGTTAGGGGATTCCCCGTCCCGAATGTGTGGCCCGCGACTAATAAAGACACACCAGCTCCTTCGTCACTGTGATTTCGAAGTTCCATACAAAGCAATATGAACATATTGTCTAAATGTAATACTGCCGAGGAAGAACTCGCACTGACGTGAAGACAGCGTTACGAAGCACGTGGGCTACCTCATCTGTAGGTCCACAGCTGCAGACTTCGTGTGCCGGCGCACCTGCTCTGAGGAGGTTGCAACCGCACCTATCTCTATCAGTCATACTCATTCCGATCATTATAAGTGATACTTGCATTCCCATTTGGACTTTTCAGTGCTCAGGTTATTTGTTGTTGAAAACAAACTCTTCCGTGAAAAAGTATCACTCTTCCTAACAAGATAAAAAAAAATCTGCGTCATCTGAAAGATCCATTCAGATGTAGATTTTGGCTAAAATATGTAAGTTAAAAAAGGTCCAACGCTTCTTCATACAGCGACTTGCTGAAATTTCAAAATTGTCCGTTCAAATGGAAAAAAAAATTGTGTGTGAAATCTTATGGGACTTAACTGCTAAGGTCATCAGTCCCTGAGCTTACACACTACTTAACCTAAATCATCCTAAGGACAAACACTCACACCCATGCCCGAGGGAGGACTCGAACCTCCGCCGGGACCAGCCGCACAGTCCCTGACCGCGTTCAAATGAAAAGGTCATTAATCTAAGCAAATTTTACTACCTTTTGTGTATCACAATTTCTTACCGAATTTGCTCATTTCAAGTTGTATACACAGAAGAGTAAACCTGCTGAAAGTGTTTTCTCACATAAGATGTTTTACCAACTTTGAAAATTCAATGATTTCCTGCAACTGAAAAAAAAAGCCTTACTTCACCTTCTTGAAATTTAGTCAAGCGTGTTTTCCTAATCTATAACAACTTAATAACAGATTACTGACGACAAAAAGTAATGATTAGGTGTCATACAGTTGCGGTATGTGCGGAAGGTATTAGGGAACACTTGCCATAGTAACCAAACGCTTCGGCGACACGTTGGAGAGCCCAGGTTTCTTCTGAAAGTGAAATAGGTAAAATTATTGAAAACTTTATCCTGTCACAACGCATCAAAGGAGTAAAAGCCGCCAAACGGTGTCACACGACGCAAACAAAGAAAGAAGTAGCGAATACCGAGCGCCGTATAAATATAGAGCGACATAGGGAAGGCTATACTTGTATCCCCGCACAGTGGACCGTAACTTCTATGCTTCAGCACTTCGAAAATCTGCCGTTCTTACGCCAGGCGCAACTGCGTTCTAGTTTGGCCAAGCAAACAAAATATTCGGCGGCACGAGTTCCGTGAGGTATGGAACGCGGCAACCAGCGACCCGCGCCCAACCCAAGCAGGGCCCACGGCCTGCTGTGCGCATGCGCCGACGGTGTGCGAGCGCGGCCAGAATTCCGAGAGCCGGCGCGGCCCAGCGTCGCAGGCCAGCAGTCCGCCCGCCGCCACTTCGCTCGAACACGAGTGAGTGAAGTAGCACACAGGCCGTTGCTCAGAACACACAGTCTGCTTGCATCGAGAACTTCGTCTCCTGATTTCGACTGCAAGCTATATTTACTTTTTCATTTCCTGATACCGTCCTATATCTACATGATTAATCTGCAAACCACTGACTTACATGGCAAAGGGTGCTTATGTTTGAATCAAATGCTTTTATTACTCCCCGTTCCAAATATATCGCCTCATTTCCCCGGTATGGAGGGCGAGGAAAATAAATACTTAAAAACCTTTCTGTGCTCTGTAATTAGTTTAATCTGCAGAATATACATAGATCGTTAATAATGCTTCTAGGACTCCATCCAAAACTAATTAAAATAATACAACTCACTCTAACCAACACCAAATAAAAAGTAAAGTTTAGAGGAGATATTTCGGAACCATTCCTCATAAAAACAGGCTTAAGTCAAGATGACTGCCTATCACCACTACTGTTCAACTGTGCACTGGAATACATAATGAGAGAATGGTGCAAGGACAATCCAAAGATGATAAGAATTGGAAGAGCAAAAGATGATATTAGCTTAAACTGCTTGGGATTCGCTGATGATCTTGCTCTCCTAGCCAACACCGTTCAAGAAGCCAGGCAACAAGTGAAATCACTACAAGAAATAGCAGAGAAAGTAGGCCTTAGAATATCATTTTAAAAAACGGAGATTATGCTAACTGATCCACCACTTGCAAACAAAATTACAATAGGAGAACGGGAAATCAAAACTGTTGATAAATTTAAATATTTAGACGAAATAATAACATACAATCTAAATGAGAAGCCATCATGGCAGAATAGAATAAAAAAACTGAACCACGCAAATTACATTACCAAAACTACATACAACAAAAAAAGCCTATCTATAGATGTAAAAATAAAACACTATAAAACAGTTACACAACCAGAAATAACGTATGCGATTGAAACTATCTTCAAAACAACTAATACAGCAGAAATTGACAGAAAACTAAAAATAGAAAGAATAATAATTAGGACATGTATAAATAAACAGTGTAAAATAAATGGACATTGGAGAATAGTATCAAATGAAACAGTACATAAGAAAATAGAACCAGTCATGAGCACGATCAGGAAGAAACGCATATCATTCTTTGGACATCTGATGAGAACTCCAGAAAACAGAATTAGTAAAAAAATAATACAAAAATTGTGGAATAGCAAGAGCGGCATTAAATGGATCACAGAAATTAAGGAAGATATAAAAGAACTCCAAATTACAGTAGATGACCTAAAAAACAAGACAGAGAAAACCAGAATACTGCAAGATCCACAAACCAGACTACAAATGAAAATCAATAAAAGGAGTACAGGAAGAGTGGTCCCAGATGAAGAAAGAAAGAAAATATCTGAAAGAATGAAGAAATATTGGGCAGACAGAAGAGCAAAACACCTTTCATATAGGAATAGACTCTAATAATTATATTACCTAAATATCATATTAAGTTATTGTTGAGCTAAATTGTGTCCCTGTGTAACAACTTGTTAACAACTTGTTTAAAACTTTGTATTTTTGACTAGAGTGGTCAAATGAAGGCCATGAAATAAATAATAATAATAAATAATAAAAAATGCTTCCTGAAGCTGTGTAGCAGAACTCCAACCATGCCAAATAGCTAAATATTTCCCTAAATGAGACAGGATGCATTTTGACAGACTGCCTTCAGGCAACCGTGGTTAACATAATCTGCTATCCCTTGGGCGTAGTACCTCCAAACATCCGAAGGAGAACTGCAACTGCACTGGAAAGAAAGAAGCAGGAGACAGATCGAGATATCCCCTGTTTGGACATGAACATAAGTCATCAAGACTGAAATGCTTCTGCAGACAACACAGCCAATACCGACACCACCTACAATGCGTAGAAAACAACTCCGGCGTAGTTCATCATTAGAGGAATATTGGGATGACCCCAAAGAGCTTGCCCATATGAGATATGGAAGATCCTCAATAGACTGAAAACTGGAGTATCTCGGTGAAAAGTAAACATGAAGAAGCGGAGATACATCTCACAAGACGATCTATGTGAGTTTGGTGAACCTCAAGACCACCAGCACCTAGTAAACTACAGGGTACTGGCACAACCTATCACTGTGGACGATCAGGTTGTCGCCAATGATAAGGCAGTTCGTACAGTGGAATTCTGGGCAATATGTGTAATATAATCATGTCTATATGTTTTGCAATCCTTTCATATACGGTATATATCTGATATTCAACAATATATGAATTATATGTTATATTCTGGGCACGTATAAAAAAAAAAAAAATGGAATAGTTAGCTAAACCTTTAAGCGTCTCCATATTTTTCTGCATTTCTCTGACACACTACCGTGAGTCGAATATACTTCTCGCAGTTCTTACCGCCTTCACTGAATACGTTCAATATACCCTGTTACTCCTATTTGGTGATGTGTCACATACACTTAAGGAATATTCTAGTATAGATCGCTCGAGTGTTTTGTAAGGAACCTACCTTACAGCTTGATTACGTTTTCCCAGATCCGTCAAATGAACTGAAGTCTGCTAACTGTTTTGCCTCAGAATGGGCCTATAAGATCATTCCGTTCCATATCCTTACAAATTGTTGTATTAAGGTATTTGTATGAGTTGACCGATTCCAGTTGTTGCTCATTGCTATTGCAGTCATGGGACACTGCTTTGTCGTTCTGTGAAGTCCACAATTTTACATTTGTGTACATTTAAAGCAAGTTGCCAGTCTTTGAACCACTTTCAGATTTTATCGAGATTTGAATGGATATTTACGCGGCTTTTTTTCTGATAATTCTTCATTATGGATAAATGCATCATTTGCAAAAATTCTGAGGTTACTATCAATGTTAACTCTTAACTTAAAGGTATAACATGAACAACAAGGATCCCAGTACAGTTCCCTTGGGCACATATGAAGTTATTGGATGTTTGTATGTTGCACGATATAATTATGTCTGTTTCATACACTGCATGGCAGGTCTCTCGCTGTATAGATAAATGAAAGACCACAGCAAAGAGAATGCTCCAGATAGCGTCCGTTACTCGTAAACTTTTGGAACTTCTCTTTATGTTCCAATACCAAGAATATTCCTAGGAAGCAGCTGTGCGGAAGGCAAATGGGAGACGGATTTGTTGAAAGGATACTGCGAAAGCGCATTACATTCTATAAGAAAACTACTTACAACCCTATAATGTCACGAACTCTAAGAGTATTTCGCCAGCTCGTAATAAAGGAAGAGATCGAAGGAACTGACTTGATGGTGGGATCGTAACAAGTCGATATAGCAGAGACACTCAGCGATCATAAAGGAGATTTGTAGGAAGATCATTTAGAAAACAGTTGGCGTAAATAGACTATGCAACATTTCTGCTTGCTCCGTAATATACCTCGTCCAGTGAGAATAACAGAGATTTGGATCGTATGCAAGGACTTTTCTCTTTGTTCGTACAAGAGAGAATGAAATTCGACAAGGTGTTCTATGGATGTAGATATGCCTTAATAACTACATCTCTTCACACGGTCATTATAAATCAAAAGCAAAATATGATCTATTTCCATGGACGAGAAGTGCAAGGCAAGAGCGACGTTACTTGAATTGTATACACTCATTATTTAGTTCTGCTTATATTTGTGTATTACCCTACGAAAAACAAAGTTCACAACGCTGACACTAGAGAAAAGTCTATATCTTCTCCCAAAATAAATATTCTGCATAGGAGCTTTGATCCAGTATATGTCACTTCATACCAGTTTTTCTTTCTTGGCATTTGTGCGATGACTAGCAGGTCAATGCTGTTAGGTGCCAGAAAAAAATAAATAAATGAGAAACTCTGTGTACATCACACAACTGAAAATGTAAGTTAAGTAGTACAATAGACGCAACAACCTGTGATTTCGAAGTCATGTAACAACTACAATGGCTCCTGTTGTAGACTGAACTGTTCTTTGAAAGAGTGCAAATGAATATCGTCCGTGGTAATTTCCGTGCTTTTTCCTTCCTAGCCTCCATAAGACTAGATATGATAGGTGTAACGTTCCTTCCTCAGATTTGCGGAAGGTTACCCCTGGGCACTAAAACCAGGAGAGCCATGGCAGCAGCATACGCTCCCATCTTGCTCTTCTAAAACAGAATGAAAATAACTTAGTAAAATCATTTGGATTAAAAAACAAAAAAAAGGCACACGTACAGCTGCAGAACGCAGATACGTACTCGTTTTCTATCTCGTCTTCGCAGTCATGCGAGTCTTCGGGTACACTGTCCAATAGTGCGTCATTTTATAGCCTACCAATCAAAGTGTTTTCCTTGAATGGCAGCTACTTGTTGACGATATATGAACTGTTAGAACGAAACCATTGGCTATTACCATGTGGTACTCAATATAATGCAAGAAACAGACAACCTCCGAGGCAACAAGAAGAATACAGATCAATAAAATATTTTCTTCATTGCCTTCCAAAGATGCCTTCGTTTATTATACTCGTACATTTACAAGTTTCCGTCGCAAAAGAAGTGTAGAAAGCATCGTGGCTGCTGCACCGTTTCCACTGAGTACTTGAAGTACTTCCTGTATTTTACGCGACACACTACGGTGCTGCCTAAATCACCTGAAACACACTTTGTCAGGCTACAACTGATGTTACAACTGAGAAAAGTAACGTCACCCTCGAGTGTAGGTTGATTTAGGCAACCAGTGACGCACACTGATTCGAGATTAGCGTTCGATTGCACGACAAAATTAAGCGTACGCTTTTTCAGATATTGTTTCCTGTCTTATACAAACGAAGACCATTTTAACCAGTATCATGAGACGGAGCAGTGAAGTTTCTGACCATCTTTATAAACTGCTGAAAACTTCCTTTCTTCCGTTACCAGATTTACCGCACTCTTAAAGCGATAATCGGCGAGCGAAACAAATTACTTGACGTACCGTTCCGCAGGTTTACTCGTAAACGTTTGTCGCGAGAGCAGGATTAATCGTCCTCACTGCTACACTACTAAATCAGTCTAAGTAAATGTTGCCAGCGTGGTTCCACCCGCGAGAGTGAGTTAAACTTCTCACTACTCCAAAGTCAACAAGTAAACGCTTGAACTATGTAAGCACTCTCAGCAAGATGCCGAGATTTGACCACTGGACTGGAAGATGAACGCCGTAAATAGTTCACACTCCGCCTCCAAATGGCTTGTAATAACTTCCACTCATCTTCTATTTAGAAACAAATCAGAGTGACTATAGTCAATATGAGGCTCAGCTATCATTTGTTGTCTTTAATTAAAACACTCTACATGCGCTTCGTGCCTTAACACCACCTCCAACAAGCGAACGTTCCCCTATTTGGTAATAGACCCGTTCCAGCTACTCCAGTGCACACACGAAACCTGTGAAATCCGGGAAGTGCCTACACAGATTTCCACGCCCACAAATGGGACGCATGTTCGCATAGTTGTAAGCATTATGTACCGCAAAAGTAGCCTTGTTGGTCATGAAGGATCGCTAACCACAGAATTCCGAAATAAAAACCATTTGAAAATGATGTCACGCCCCCAGGGGGACGGGACATCCCATCCACAGCGGCGAAGGTAGCACTTGTATGTTAGTGGCTGGCTCTGAGCACTATGGGACTCAACTGCTGAGGTCATTAGTCCCCTAGAACTTAGAACTAGTTAAACCTAACTAACCCGGACATCACAAACATCCATGCCCGAGGCAGGATTCGAACCTGCGACCGTAGCGGTCTTGCGGTTCCAGACTGCAGCGCCTTTAACCGCACGGCCACATCGGCCGGCTATATGTTAGTCCTCATTTATGTTAGATGCATTCCACTCTCTGTCTTCGTCTGCCGCTCCCTCTAGTACTATGGAAGTTATGCCGTTTTATGTCGTAGCAAGTGTCCTGTCAGTCCATTCTTCACGTCAGTCTTTTCAATGCTACTTATTTCGCCTATTTGCGGAAAACTTCCTCATTCCTCTTTTTATATTCAGCATTCTTCTGCAGCGTCACATCTCGAATGCTTCGAATCTTTTCTTTTCCGGTATTTCTACATTCCAATATTTACTTCCATACAATGCTGAGCCCCAAACGTACATTGTCATAAGTTTCTTCCTCAAATTGAGGCCTATGTTTGATACTACTAGACTTTTGGCCTTTGATGCCATCCATACAAACAAATTCAAACTCCGCCCGAACAGGCCTCGGAAGACCCAATGGCATCGACCGACCGCCGTGTCATCACCAGCCGATAGGTGTCAGTGGATGCGGATATGAAGGGGCATGTAGTCAACACAACGCTCCCCCAGTGTTAATTTGCTTCTTGTGTCTTGCTCGCTTCGTCCGTCATATTTTACTTTGATTCCAATGTAGCATAATTCCTTTATTTCGTCTACGTCTAGGTCTCCACTTTCGATATTAAGTTTATCGCAAACCTCATCTCTGTTATTCCTCATTACTTTCATCTTCCATCGGTTTACTCTCCACCCATATTCTGTACTCATTAGGCCGTTCATTCCATTCAACACATCCTGTAATTCTTCTTCACTTTCACTGATGTTAGGAATGTAATCAGCGAATCTGATGATTGATATCCTTTCATCCTGAATTTTAATCCCACTCTCGTATCTTTGTTTTATTTCAGTCATTGCTTCTGGGCTGTATATAGCGAACAATACGGGCGAAAGATTACAACCCTGTCTTACACCCCTTTTAATCTTTGTAACTGTTATTGTTTGCTCTTCGTTCTTGCACATATTGTATGCTACTCATCGTTCCTAATAGCTTACTCCTCTTTTTTTCTTGGAATTCCGAACATCTTGCATCATCTGACATTGTCGAATGACTTTACTAGGACGACAAATCTTATGAATGTGTCTTGATTTTTCTTCAGTCTTCCTTCCATTATCAAGTGCACGGTCAGTAATGCCTCTCCGGCGATTTAAAAATTCCGAATATTTGATTGCAAGTCTTTCAAAACTCAAACTCTGACGCTAACACTTGATTTGTCTTCCATATCGTGTCCCATCTCTTCCTCCATCACATCATCAGTCATGACCCCCCCTCCTCCCCCCTACGTAGAGGCCTTCAGTGTCCTCTCTCCACTTGTGCAAGTCTCCTTTCACACTTAATTTTGAGCCACGTGCTTTTAATTTCTCTAAACCTGTTTTGACTTTTATATACGGTGAATCAGTCCATCCGATGACCATTTCTTTTCTGATTTCGTATTTTTTCTGCAGCCACATGGCCTTGATTTCCCTGCCCTTCCTGCTCATTTCATTGTTAAATGACAAATTTCTGTAATTCTGAATTTCCGGACTTCCGCTGCAGTAATAGTGTATAAAATGCCCTTTGAAGGTACAATGTTTGCCTACGGTTGACTCACTGGTATGCGAAAGACGAGTGTTGCTTCGTGTTCCATGCACTTCCCACTCACTGTCCAATGTAGGCTTTACCACACTGATATGGTATGCTGTAGACTTTCCCAAACCCACATCATCCTTTACCAAGCCGACAAGGGCACGGGTCTTTGTAGATGGTCAAAAGATTAACACAGTGTTTTTTTTTAATTCTGCCTAATTTTGAGGAAATATTACCCACGTGCTTCGAACACCCTGGATTTGATCTTTTCAGTGGTCACGTTCCTTTCTCGTTGAAGATGTGCTAATTTGATGTGGAGACTATCCATTATCTTTGAACACAGATTGTAGGTGTTGCGGCTCTTTTGCAACATTGTCTGTATCAGACACAACATGTGCCAGGTGTACCAACGTTCGAAGTACGCCCATAGTTTGTGAAGGGTGGGTGGCGGTTTGACGCCTGAAAATGCAGGTCCTTATGTGTGGGCTAAACGGAATACCCTAATGACCCATTCACTTTCCTTATGCCTAACACGTCTAGAAATGCGAGACAATCGTCTTACTCCTCTTCCATCGTAAACTGGATATTCTTATGGACTGAATTTACGAGGGTCATTTCAAAGCTCCTGGACACTTCGCATGCGCGACCGGTACGTTGGCGTGAACAAGTTGAAATGCACGTCAGTTGTGAGCGAGACTTTAGATGTGACTGTCGTATATGTGTATGCTGGTTCGCGTGGCTGTGTCGTGAGCAATTCTATTTTAAAATGGAAGCTCAAACCGTGTCAATCGGGTAAGACCAGCGTTCCTACATCAAAATCGAATCCCTACGAGGAAAGAACCCGAAGGAAATTTACAACGCTTTAAGAGAGGTGTGGGGGAAAAGTGTAGTTAAATCGTGCATAGTATCACGGTGGTATCCTCGTTTCTGTAAAAGTGGAATAAGCACTGAGGGCAGCCCAAGAAGTGGAAGGCCATCAAATGCAACGGACTACACGAAAAAAAAAAAAATGTCTCTGAGCACTATGGGACTTAACTGCTGTGGTCATCAGTCCCCTAGAACTTAGAACTACTTAAACCTAACTAACCTAAGGACATCACACACATCCATGCCCGAGGCAGGATTCGAACCTGCGACCGTAGCGGTCGCGCGGTTCCAGACTGTAGCGCCTAGAACCTTTCGGCCACCCTGGCCGGCCGGACTACACATCTCAGGTTATTGTTAATGACATTTTGAGAGAGGATCGACGAGAAATATGTGAGGAGATTGTATATTAGGCCAGAACGTCCGTCGCTTCAGTTAACAGAATCGTAACTGAAAAGTTGAAGATGAGAGAAGTTGTTGTCAGTTGGGTTCCGCATGATCTGAATGAAGAGCAGAAAGCAGATCGCAAAAGAATCGCGGAAGAACTGGTTCAGCGTTATCGAACAGAAGAAGAACAGTTTCTGAGAAAGATTCTTGCACTTGAAACCTGGATACGAGGTTTTGAGCCAGAACAGAAGTCTCAGTCGTCACAGCGGAAAAGTTCCGACTCTCCGCGCCCGACAAAAATTCGGCCGCCAACAGTCAAAGCTGAAACTAATGATCTCTATGTACGACATCAATGTAGTCATAGTTACAGAGGGTCACAGGAATCGTCTGTAACAGGCGCGTGCTAGAAAATGTTCCTGCAAAATGTTTTGCGCCCGAAAAGTCGCCAAAAAGCCCTGACATGCTTGCAGGCGGTGTCCTCATTTTGCACCGGCAGCGAAAGAAACGCTCGACAAATATGGTTGGGAAATAATTCGCCACCCACCGTACAGTCCTAATATGAGCCCACCAGACTTTGAGTTTAGAACTTTTAACATTGCAGCGCGTCAGCATTCGTCAATAATTTAGTGATTATAAAGAATCCGCCTCAACTGCAAATAGAAACCGGATGTTGACCTAGGTTTCGGTGCGGATAACCACGCCTTCTTCAGGTTTACCTGAGAGACCGCGGCCCACCGAACGTTGGCTGGTGTGAAGAAGCAAGCTTCTCACGTTTGAGCTAAGTACAGCTATTGACATGGTACACACGTACCGTTTATTTTACATTTTATGCGAGTCTTTTGCCCTTTTAGGCGTTCTGTATTAATGTTGGACCATGCCTCTTTAGGCAGTTTGTAGTTTTAGTGTGTTCCGAAGAAGGTGTGGTTATCCGTGCCGAAACCTAGGTCAACATCCGGTTTCTATTTGCAATCGAGACGGATTCCTTATAATCATTACACTTAGATTTGTTTCCCAAACTGAAAACTCCGTGGAAAACGTTTTGATACAAGTGATGAAGGTTCCAGTGACGTGACCTGCGTAATCAGACCGCTCAACAATGAAATTACCCTATCCGGCATACAGAACTTGACAAAACGTTAAAGCTGTCATAAGCAATAATGGAGACTACACTGAAGATCTGTAAAGGTATTTTGAACAATAAATTATTTTCTGCAGTTTTATCATTCCGTGTACAGAACTTTAGAAATGACCCTAGTAGATGTAGAAATAGTGACAGGTGTTCTCCACCGCGGGTCCACACTCTAAACTGTAATTGAGTTATCGCCAGAAGACATGTGGTTGAAAGTTCCGTCGAATCGAGTGGTCTCTCCCCAGTCTTTCATAACAAAGAGTGCCACAATAGGGGAGAGAAAACTACTCATATCGACAGCGCCAGTGTCTTCAAAATTCTCATAATTGAATAAAAAGTAGAATGGTGAAAGAGCATGATGAAATATCGCTATTGAGTGACAGCAAATCCGTGAGAAGGACTCCAGTGAAAAGTAACTCTAGCTTCTAAGTAGTCAGTGTACCAGAGCGACTAACGAAATTGCCACAGAGCTCAACGAGGATATCCATCATCAAAACACGTGTACTGTAAGGATGTGCCAGATGAAAGGAGTGAACAATGGACGAGACTCATTTCGCTGTGGCCGGCAAGAGACGGGTATGAACCAGGCCGCGGAGCGCCTCGCGTTGTATGTTCAGACGCCAGACATACCATCCTCACGTTAATCATAGCCACCAGGGCTCGGGACAAACGTTCCCACAAGCGACAGCAGTGAGACGCGCGGACAGCTGCGTAGCTCCCAAACAATACACCTGCCGTGGCCTTCCCGAGTAGGCGCCGCGCGTGCGAAGACCGCCCGTTTCCCAAGCAGCAGTCTGCTTCTGGTGCAGCGGTGCCTCTCGCCCACCAATGTTTGTTTCCTCCTTGCCTAATGTAGTCGAAGGGACACCAGCGAGGTGTGCAACCAAGAAGGCGACTGGCATGCTGCGTTCTGCGGGCAGCGGGACGGAGCACACTTAAGGCGACCACACCCTGCCTATCTAAGCCGTGTTAATTTAGGCAAGTACAGGGTTATTACAAATGATTGAAGCGATTTCACAGGTCTACAATAACTTTATTATTTGAGATATTTTCACAATGCTTTGTGCACACATACAAAAACTCAAAAAGTTTTTTTAGGCATTCACAAATGTTCGATATGTGCCCCTTTAGTGATTCGGCAGACATCAAGCCGATAATCAAGTTCCTCCCACACTCGGCGCAGCATGTCCCCATCAATGAGTTCTAAAGCATCGTTCATGCGAGCTCGCAGTTCTGGCACGTTTCTTGGTAGAGGAGGTTTAAACACTGAATATTTCACATAACCCCACAGAAAGAAATCGCATGGGGTTAAGTCGGGAGAGCGTGGAGGCCATGACACGAATTGCTGATCATGATTTCCACCACGACCGATCCATCGGTTTTCCAATCTCCTGTTTAAGAAATGCCGAACATCATGATGGAAGTGCGGTGGAGCACCATCCTGTTGAAAGATGAAGTCGGCGCTGTCGGTCTCCAGTTGTGGCATGAGCCAATTTTCCAGCATGTCCAGATACACGTGTCCTGTAACGTTTTTTTCGCAGAAGAAAAAGGGGCCGTAAACTTTAAACCGTGAGATTGCACAAAACACGTTAACTTTTGGGGAACTGCGAATTTGCTGCACGAATGCGTGAGGATTCTCTACCGCCCAGATTCGCACATTGTGTCTGTTCACTTCACCATTAAGAAAAAATGTTGCTTCATCACTGAAAACAAGTTTCGCACTGAACGCATCCTCTTCCATGAGCTGTTGCAACCGTGCCGAAAATTCAAAGCATTTGACTTTGTCATCGGGTGTCAGGGCTTGTAGCAATTGCAAAAGGTTAGGCTTCTGCTTTAGCCTTTTCCGTAAGATTTTCCAAACCGTCGGCTGTGGTACGTTTAGCTCCCTGATTGCTTTATTCGTCGACTTCCGCGGGCTACGCGTGAAACTTGCCCGCGCGCGTTCAACCGTTTCTTCGCTCACTCCAGGGCGACCCGTTGATTTCCCCTTACAGAGGCATCCAGAAGCTTTAAACTGCGCATACCATCGCCGAATGGAGTTAGCAGTTGGTGGATCTTTGTTGAACTTCGTCCTGAAGTGTCGTTGCACTGTTATGACTGACTGATGTGAGTGCATTTCAAGCACGACATACGCTTTCTCGGCTCCTCTTGCCATTTTGTCCTACTGCGCTCTCGAGCGCTCTGGCGGCAGAAACCTGAAGTGCGGCTTCAGCCGAACAAAACTTTATGAGTTTTTCTACGTATCTGTAGTGTGTCGTGACCATATGTCAATGAATGGAGCTACAGTGAATTTATGAAATCGCTTCAATCATTTGTAATAGCCCTGTATTTGACACATTTCTGAAAAAAACTATTTGTTGCAGGACCTTAATATTTTAACTGTATGTTACATGATGTTAGTAGAGTCAACAGTACTAAAATCTACTTTGTCCATTTTATAGTTGTTAAGAAATACTTTTTAAATTTATTAACAAAAATATTAAGCTTTCTGCAGAAAATATTTTTTTGTAAACTTCCTAACGGGGGAATATTAATTAATGTAGTACAAAAATGGTTCAAATGGCTCTGAGCACTATGGGACTTAACATCAGAGGTCATCAGTCCTCTAGAGCTTAGAACTACTTAAACCTAACTAACCTAAGGACATCACACACATCCATGCCCGAGGCAGGATTCGAACCTGCGACCGTAGCGGTCGCGCGGTTCCAGACTGAAGCGCCTAGAACCTCTCGGCCACAAAGGCCGGCAGTTAAGGTTTGAATGCGTGGCGTTGCGTCGATCTTCTGTCAAAATAATTTCAACAAGACACAGTATGAAAATTCACCCATTGCTACAACACACGGAAAATTTTCAGTTAACGCATATTCCAAAGAAAAGTATATCAGCAGTCAAGACAACTGAGGCCTGTAAGCCCAGGAAATCAAATAACTGGTGGCTAAGCATGAGGTACAGGCCTCAGATAAATCGGAAGAATAAGAGTTCAAATGGCTCTGAGCACTATGGGACTTAACTTCTATGGTCATCAGTCCCCTAGAACTTAGAACTACGTAAACCTAACCAACCTAAGGACATCAAACACATCCATGCCCGAGGCAGGATTCGAACCCGCAACGGTAGCGGTCGCACGGTTCCAGACTGTAGCGCCTAGAACCGCTCGGCCACTACGGCCGGCGGAAGAATAAGACATGAACTCTTTAGATAAAATATAAATGGCTCAGGGTGATTGCATAAAACAGTGTATAAATAAAATTCAAACAACGCCGCCCACAATGCTTTCACTAAAACAACAAGCAGTTACATTAGTCCTGAGTATTAAATAAAATGACACACAGGTAACGCAAACATCGATAAATTAAAACTCACTAAACAAGAATGACTGTATCATGAATAGACAGAAAACATTAGCAACGTAGATTAGCCACCGGTAAATAACAAAATTAGGTCAGACCTAAAACACATTATATATAATCCCTACAAAACAGCCGATAGCTCCGAGCGTACACACTAATGTCCTCAATAAGCCAGCCCAACGGCCGCCAGTGACTGTGATTCAATAATTCCACTTTGCTGGTGCATTCTGTAGCCAAAAATAACAGATCAATTTCCAGGGCTGCTATCCATCAAATCCGAGCACATGCTTCCCGGGCGTATAAGTTAATAGAATAGCGCCACCAACTCGCTCGAAATAATGTTCAGTTCCAGCAATTGCTAATGGCTTCCATGTCTCACATGAGTGGCAGGAGTTGCCCTCGGATGGCGTTCCTCCAGCTATCGGTGGTAAACGAGTGAAAGCAGAGGACGAGGACCGCCGTTAAGTCGGCGCAGTAATGCATCGAGAATATGTCTTCAGTACTGATAGATAACACAAGTAATCGGAATGATTAAAAGTCTTTCGCGAAACACTTATAAGAAAAACGGAGAATTCGTTACCTACAACTTGCAGCGCAGCTCATCGAGAAGAGGTTCTCCCTATTCTGCAATCGCACGGAAGAATGCCTATTCACAGAAAAGAAATGCCTGTGTTTCTCCATAGCCAGAAAGAATCGTTGCATTCTGTGACGAACCTAACAAAGACGCACGTGATGCTGGTGCTCAAAGAGTTTCCTGCTTCGGGAATGTCCATAATGAGACGTATCTTAGCTTCGGCAGGTATTTCATCTACTGTTTGATCTACAAAAAAATGGCTCTGAGCACTAGGGGACTTAACTTCTGAGGTCATCAGTCCCCTAGAACTTAGAACTACTTAAACCTAACTAACCTAAGGACATCACACACATCCATGCCAGAGGCAGGATTCGAACCTGCGACGTAGCGGTCACGCGGTTCCAGACTGTAGCGCCTAGAACCGCTCGGCCACTCCGGCCGGCGTTTGATCTACATCTGCATCTACATCTACATGTATACTTTACCTTTCGTGAAGTGCACAGTTTTACATCTCTGTATATTTAATCCAAATTGCCAATCGTTTCAGCACTTTGAAACTTTATCAACATTCATCTAAACATTTACGAATATTTTTCGGACTGTTCTTCATTGCTAGTACCTGAATCCTCTCCGAAAAGGATTCAGGGTTACGTTGAGAACTCATCGCTCAGTACTTGCCTCCATTTCAGCTACGTTCGTAACTGGAGCACTGATCACAACATGTTTCAGGTAACCCCACAGCCAGAAGTCACACGAATTGGAGTCAGGTGATCTGGCCGGCCAGGCTGTAAGGAAATGACGGCTGATAATTCTACTATATCCGAAATGCCTCTGTAACAGCCGATTCAGTGGCTGTGAAATGTGTGGAGGAGCGTCATCGTGCATAAAAACGATCCTACTCACACATCCATGCTGCTGATGGGTTGCAATGACGTTGGTGCACAAGAGAATCTTATAGCGTGTACTAGTGACTGTACAGGACTCATCTCCGCGAGAAAATACGGCACTACGATAAACGATGGCGTCATCCTGTACTTTTTTGGAATGCAGTGGTACCGGCTGATGTGCGTGCGTATTTTCTGTTGCCCATATTCTGCTGTTCTCCGTACTGACAAGTCCTCAGAGATGAAAGTATCATTCGTCTGTCCTCATAATGTTCCATGGGCATTCATTGTCCACATCCACGCGAGAATAAAATTCCAGACCGAGCGTTTGTTTTGCTGGCAGGGCAGCAGGAAGCCACTTACGAACATGAGTGCTTTGTTTGGACAGCACCACTCTGCCCCTCCTGCAATGATATGGCCACATCTTCGGAGGACGTAGTATCAAGTGCTTTCCTCCCTCTCCCACACGGCGCTTCAAAAGAACCTGTCTTTTCGAATTTCGTAATAATTCTCTCCAGAAATTGCGTTTTTTCATACACTAGAGTGTCTGGGACTTACGCAGGGCTACTGACAGACAAATCCTGTCCGACCAGGCCTCTGCAGGCGCAACGGTGTCGTCCGACCGCCGTGTCATCCTCACCCCGTAGCTGCCACTGGATATGGATATGGAGAGGCACGTGGACAGCACACCAATCGCCCGGTCATTGTCAGTTTTCGTGACTGGTGCCATTACTTCTCAACTAAGTAGCTCCACAATTGGTCTCACAGGGGTTGAGTACAGCCCGTTTGCCAACAGCGTTCGGTAGACCCCGTCGATCAGTTATCCAGGTGTTAACTAAGTCCGACAGCTCTTAACTTTGGTGATCTGACGGGAATCGCTGTTACCAATGTGGTAAGGCCCTTGGCGATGCACGGTCACCGTTTTAGTAGAAGAGCTGTACCAGGAGCGCGCGATGCATGTTGAGAGTCTCGGGCGGAAACAGAGGAACGTCCTCGCGCTCCGCGTCTGTCGTAGTTCTTGGAACTTCCCCTGCGGCAATAATATGTTGCTCACATTTGACGTAGTTCTGACCAGTGGTTCTCTTTCTATAGCGTTTTGAATCTGGAACTTCTTTAATTATGGACACTTTGTGTACTGACACAATATTATTGCGCTTTAAACGTTGAGTGTTCGAGGGTCCCTTTGAACGTTTGCTGTAGGGCTGCGTTCACAATGGCACCGACAACTGTCGTCAGACACCGTCTCCAGAGGTCGTCCGATAACATAGGTAAGAGCCTGGTCATAGTGCGTCTGATCTCCTTCGTCAGTTTTTGGCAGGCTCAAGGAGGTGAGGGTAGGCTAGGTTTGAAACTATTCTGTGTGCGAAGTACCTCTTAGGGTTGGGTAGATACCACGACGCCTCTGTGCTTGGATACGAGTGCTGCACAGCGGCTTCTGCTAGTTAAGAGACGGTGAATGCATGTGAATGAGCTTCCCGTCTCGTAAAGAACGCGGCGAGTGCTATACACCCTGTGCTCGGTTATAGGAATGACCAGACAAGTTATACGAACATATAAGATAACGGGAAAAACGTTCTGATACATACTGGAGATAATTCGTCGTGACTTCAAAAGGAAGTTATAAACATGCTGTTTCGCAGTATTTACTTAAACTTGTGCAGACTAACGTCAATTAATCTTCAGTGACTGTCATTTAGCACACAAGTGAAAACAAGCGTTTAGAGTAGCATAGGATACTCTGATAACCTAGAACGCTTAAAAGTGGAAAAATGTACCATACACTACATTTGCAAACAACTTCATATTAACAGAATCATCACCCTACTTGCATAAAACGCCAGTAAGCAGTAGTAATAATTTGTAGACAACTACCGCAAAAAAGATCCAGTACAGTAGTTATAAGCAAGTAAGGTACGCCATCTTTTTCACTTAAACAAATTATTTATTGAGGTTATTATCTGTGCCTTAAATTCCCAACAAAGGTTTTGCTTGCCTATTTGAGGTTTCCAATAAACCTGCGATTTCAGTCCATAGATTCCGAACTACACTACTGGCCATTAAAACTGCTACACCAAGAAGAAATGCAGATGATAAACGGGTATTCATTGGACAAATATTATACTAGAACTGACGTTTGATTACATTTTCACGCAATTTGGGTTTATAGATCCTGAGAAATCAGTACCCAGAACAACCACCTCTGAACGTAATAACGGCCTTGATACGGCTGGGCATTGAGTCAAACAGAGCTTGGATGGCGTGTACAGGTACAGCTGACCAAGCAGCTTCAACACGATACCACAGTTCATCAAGAGTAGTGACTGGCGTATTGTGATGAGCCAGTTGCTCGGTCACCATTGACCACACGTTTCGAGTTGGTGAGAGATCTGGAGAATGTGCTGGCCAGGGCAGCAGTCGAACATTTTCTGTATCCAGAAAGGCCCGTACTGAACCTGCAACCTGCGGTCGTGCGTTATCCTCCTGAAATGTAGGGTTTCGCAGGGATCGAATGAAGAGTAGAGCCACGGGTCGCAACACGTCTGAAATGTAACGTCCACTGTTCAAAGTGCCGTCAATGCGAACCATACTGATACGTGTAACCAATGGCACCCCATACCATCACGCCGGGTGATACGCCAGTATGGCGATGACGAATACACGCTTCCAATGTGCGTTCACCGCGAAGTCGCCAAACACGGATGCGACCATCATGATGCTGTAAACATTATCTGGATTCATTCGAAAAAATGACGTTTTGCTATTTGTGCACCCAGGTTCGTCGTTGAGTACACCATCGCAGGCGCTCCTGTCTGTGATGCAGCGTCAAGGGTAACCGCAGCCATGGTCTCCGAGCTGATAGTCCATTCTGCTGCAAACGTCGTCGAACTGTTCGTGCAGATGGTTGTTGTCTTGCAAACGTCCCCATCTGTTGACTCAGGGATCGAGACGTGGCTGCACGATCCGTTACAGCCATGCGGATAAGATGCCTGTCATCTCGACTGCTGGTGATACGAGGCCGTTGGGATCCAGCACGACGTTCCGTATTACCCTCCTGAACCCACCGATTCCATATTCTGCTAACAGTCATTGGATCTCGACCAACGCGAGCAGCAATGTCGCGATACTATAAACCGCAATCGCAATAGGCTACAATCCGACCTTTATCAAAGTCGGGAACGTGATAGTACGCATTTCTCCTCGTTATGCGAGGCATCACAACAACGTTTCACCAGGCAACGCCGGCCAACTGCTGTTTGTGTATGAGAAATCGGTTGGACACTTTCCTCATGTCAGCAGGTTGTAGGTGTCGCCACCGGCGCCAACCTTGTGTGAATGCTCTGGAAAGCTAATCATTTGCGTGTCACAGCATCTCTTCCTGTCGGTTAAATTTCGCGTCTGTAGCACGTCATCTCCGTGGTGTAGCAATTTTAATGGCCAGTAGTGTATATCGCGATTATGATCTATTCATTCTCAGGATGTCACGAACTCCTCTTTCTTGGATTCAGGTTACCAGTTTCCACTCTCCATATTTCGTGTGCGAAAACGTCGGTCCACCTGATCGAAGAAAACAAACTGATTTGAATGCCACCGATTGTGTCAAGAGTCTTGTAACGTTCGGGAGAAAAGATCGGCTATAGTGTGACAGCGCACGCAGTGGCGTACTGATTTGAAAAGATCGGCCGTCCCCGGCCGATGTCGCTCGTCGGCGGAATCGACCGATATCGGAGCCACTGTGCCCGCAGCGTAGAGCGCCGCTGTTGCGAGGTCGGTCTGCAGCGGCGGCGCGCGGAGCGGTGGCTCGGGCCAGGCGGGCGGATCGCCGCCAGCATCCGGCCGCGCCGCTGCGCCAGCTGGCCGCGCCGCTCTGTGGCCGCCTCTCGCGCGCGCCCGCGCCGGGTCGATGTCCCGCCGGATGCGTGCCGCCCGCTGCGTCCTAACTGCTGCCCGGCGCCGGCCACGCTTTCCTGCTGCCCGACATTGCTCCCTACCACGTGGCTAGCTGCAGCCGCGTAACGTTACACTAACGTCCGTCCTTCTTTTAGATACTCGTCGATCCGCAGCTCCAACGAAGCTCAGGAACTTCAGCATGACTGGAAGCCGACATTGCTGCATACGATTTATTTTTAGAATGGTCCAAATGGCTCTAAGCACTATGGGACTTAACATCTGAGGTGATCAGCCCCATAGACTTAGAAGTACCGGGTGATTAAAAAGTCAGTATAAATCTGAAAACTAAATAAATCACGGAAAAATGTAGATAGAGAGGTACAAATTGACACACATGCTTGGAATGACATGCGGTTATATTAGAACCAAAAAAACACAAAAGTTCAAAAAATGTCCGGCAGATGGCGCTTCATCCGATGAGAATAGCAATAATTAGCATAACAAAGTAAGACAAATCAAAGATGATGTTGTTTACAGGAAATGTTCAGTATGTCCACCATCATTCCTCAACAATAGCTGTAGTCGAGGAATAATGTTGCGAACAGCACTGTAAAGCATGTCCGGAGTTATGGTGAGGCATTGGCGTCGGATGCTGTCTTTCAGCATCCCTAGAGATGCCGGTCGATCACGATACACTTGCGACTTCAGGTAACCCCACAGCCAATAATCGCACCGACTGAGGTCTGGGGACCTGGGAGGCCAAGCATGACGAAAGTGGCGGCTGAGCACACGATCATTACCAAATGACGCGCGCAAGAGATCTTTCACCCCAATATGGGGTGGAGCGCCATCCTGCATAAACATCGTACGTTCCAGAAGGTTTATCAGCCAGTCTGGGGATGATGCGATTCTGTATCATATCGGCGTACCTCTCACCCGTCACGGTAGCAGTTACCTGCTGTCCAGCGCCATCTGTCTGACATTTTGTGAACTTTTTTTTTGTTCTAATAAAACCCCATGTCATTCCAAGCATGTGTGTCAATTTTTACCTCTCTATCTACATTATTCCGTGGTTTATTAAGTTTTCAAATTTATACTGACTTTTTGATCACCCAGTACTTCAACCTAACTAACCTAAGGACATCACACACATCCATGCCCGAGGCAGAATTCGAACCTGCGACCGTAGCAGCAGCGCGGTTCCGGACAAAATTTATTACGACCGATCGGCATCGGTCCTCATGAACTGCGGTTTGGGGTTACACTTTTTTTTTCTTTTTAATGTATTAGCTTTAGGGAGGCCCCCACTCACCCAGATCAACAGTGGGATGTCAATTACGACGATTACTGTGTGATCAAAAGTATCCGAAGACCCCCAAAAACTTACTTTTTTTCATATTAGGTGCATTGTGCTGCCACCCAGTGCCAGGTACCCCGAATCGGCGACCACAGTAGTCATTAGACATCGTGACAGAGCAGAATGGGGTGCTCTGCGGAACTCACGAACTTCCGACGTGGTCGGAAGCGAGATTTCCACACTCCTAAACATCCCTAGGTCCACTGTTTCCGATGTGATAGTGAAGTGGAAACGTGAAGGGACATGTACAGCACACAAGTGTACGGGCCGACCTCGTCTGTTGACTGACAGAGACCGCCGACAGTTGAAGGAGGATCGTAATGTGTAACAGGCAGACATGTATCCACACCATCACACAGGGATTCCAAACTGCATCAGGATCCACTGCAAGTACTGCGACAGTTAGGCGGTAGGTGAGAAAACTCGGACTTCATGGCCGAGCGGCTGCTCATAAGCCACACATCGCACCGGTAAATGCCAAACGACGCCTCGCTTGGTGTAAGAAGCGTAAACATTGGACGATTGAACAGTGGAAAAATGTTGTGTGGAGTGACGAATCTTGGTACACAGTGTGGCGATACGATGGCAGGGTGTGGGTATGGCAAATGTCCGGTGAACGTCATCTGGCTGGCTCTGAGCACTATGGGACTCAACTTCTGTGGTCAGAAGTCCCCTAGAACTTAGAACTACTTAAACCTAAGGACATCACACACATCCATGCCCGAGGCAGGATTCGAACCTGCGACCGTAGCGGTCGTGTGGATCCAGACTGCAGCGCCTTTAACCGCTCGGCCACTCCGGCCGGCTGAACGTCATCTGCCAGTGTGTGTAGTGCCAACATTAAAATTCGGAGACGGTGGTATTATGGTGTGGTCGTGTTTTTCATGGAGGGGGCTTGCACCCCTTTTTGTTTTGCGTAGCACTGTCACAGCACAGGCCTACAACGATGTTTTAAGCACCTCCTTGCTTCCCACTGTTGAAAAGCAATTCTATTGCATCTTTCAACACGATCGAGCACCTGTTCATAATGCACGGCATGTGGCTGAGTAGTTACTCGACAATAACATCCCTGTAATGGACTGACCTGTTCTGACCTGAATCCTATAGAACGCCTTCGGGATGTTTTGGAACGCCGACTTCGTGCCAGGCCTCACCGACCGACATCGATAAATCTTCCCAGTGCAGCACTCCGTGAAGAATGGGTGCCATTCCCCAAGAAACCTTCCAGGACCTGATTGAAAGTATGCCTGCGAAAGTGGAAGCTGTCTATCAGGCAGGTGTCCGGATACATTTGATCACGTAGTGTACGTATGGACGACATAGGATCCAGTTCCCGAGCGGAGAAAATCTCCGACCCGACCGGGGAAAGTGTACGTTTCAGACTTTCCTTTCGTCCGAATCTCAGAGTTTTGCGACGGTTCTCGTGTTTACATGACCTGAAAAATTGCAGTTCACTGACACAGGTTGAGTCAGGAGAAAAGGTAAATGCTTTGACGAGTGATCGTAGGCCTATTAGTGATTTTTAACAAAAAACATCAAATGGGCGTATGCCCCATTCCGAATGGTTTCCGAGTCAGAACACCTTTAATATTAATTGTTATTTACTTTCAGAATTATTCAAACATTGGCATTGTTTACAGTCTACCACAGCAGGGGTCTATCAAATCGGGAAACTACCTCAATTTGCGCTACTGAAACTACGTAAGCTACAGCGCATGCACGTTGCGCGACATTTTGAATATTCTCGCGCTCTCTTCGCGGAAACTGTTAGTCCTAGAAAAAAAAAGAATAGGACATTTTTTGTAGGAAAATGAATGTAGTTTAATTTCATACTGAGACACGTTTTCGCTGGAGGGTACGGTTTTCGGATTCTTCAAGGACAATGTACAAAAGTGATATTAAATGTGTTCTATCCCCGAAACCATTCGGAATATTTTATACGTCCATAGGAAGAGTTTATTGTTCTGAATCACTAATTCTATCGCCCATGCTTCTGACTCTCCCTGTATACAAGGGTTGGACAAAAATATGGAAGCAACGCGAAATGCTTGCTTGAACATAAATGCAGATGCTAGGCAAGCCTGCAGGTTGCGCTGTTATATATGTGGTCACGAACCGCACCTGTCCAATGTCCTCAGTACACTGCAAGTGTCAGTATGGCTGGGACATTGTTCTGTGTAGCTGTGAGTGCCCTATGTCGGAGCTCAGTGGATTTGAACATGGGCAAGTTGTTGGTGCTCGTATCATGCTTACTTCAGTAACCCAGGTAGTCTAACTATTTGGTATTGCAACAGGCATCGTATGAAGAATTTTACCGCATACAGGGAAAAACGTCATTCGCCAAGTCACAACACGAACGAAAGTGTGTGCTGCGTGACCGTGATGAACGGTCGTTGAAGAGGCCCAAAAATGGCTCTGAGCACTATGGGACTTATCTTCTGAGGTCATCAGTCCCCTAGAACTTAGAACTACTTAAACTTAACTAACCTAAGAACATCACACACATCCATGCCCGAGCCAGGATTGGAACCTGCGACCGTAGCAGCCGCGTGGTTCCAGACGGTAGCGCCTAGAACCGCTTGGCCACCGTTGAAGAGGACTGTGACGTAAAATAAGAGATCGAAAACTGCAGAAGTCACTGTGGAACGTAATGTCGCACTTGCAAACCCTGTCAGCACCAAAACAGCATGAAGCTCCATAAGCAGAGAACTACAAGGCTAGCTGGTATTGCAAAATCACTCACCAGTGATGCAAATGCCCTTAACAAAAAACATTGTGCTGAAGCCGTAGGATAATGTCAGTTTGTCGGTTGAGTCTTGTTTCACACTGTGTCCAACTTCTAGCCGAGTTTGTGTCCAAAGATCGGAACATAGCGGGAGTTCGGTTATGATTTGGGCAGCTATGGCTTGGCATTCCATCGTCAGCATTTTGGTTCATCAAGTTCATCCCCTGGTACAATATCTGTTCCACAATGGTGATGCTGTGTTCCAAGACGACACCTTCCGCATCGTTCAGGGCTGTTTTTGTGACCACGACGACCAGCTGTCGCATCTCGCCTGGTCACTACAAGCACCATGTCACAGTATTATTTGTGGTCTACTTCGGACAGAAGAGTGCGTGATCTCTTGTCACTTGTACAAAATATTCACACCTGACTGCTGTTACCGTACCGAACATGAGATTCATTGGTGAAATGGAATGGCCAGGAGGGGAAGATGGCTGGCATGGGGCGAGGCAGTGTGTGTGTCTTCGCAAGCGGCGCACCGTTCCCAACCACCGGATGGGAGGTGCCGTCAGGCAATCCTTCCGGCGGCCAATGAGCCGCTGCACCGTTCGCACCAGTCGATCCCTCCTATCTTTCGCGCCTCAGTTGCAAAGGCCGACAAACGGCTGCATCGTAGGTGCTGCACATGGAAGGAGAATGGTGTATTCTTAGAGAAACAAGAAAAAAAAAGTATCGCCAGCAAGGAGAGAAGAAGCAAATGGTAATGTGAAGCGCTACCGAAAACTGCTACAGATTTCAATGCTGTGTCAGTGTGCGATCTATTCAACGGAACATCATCGGTATGGGCTTTCGGAGCCGAAGGCCCACTCGTGTACCCTTGATGAGTGCGCGACACATAGCTTTATGCCTCGCATGGGCCAGTCGACACCGACATTGGAGTGTTGACGACTGGAAACACGTTGCCTGGTCGGACGAGGCTCGTTTCAAGCCGGCCACGGTGGTCGAGCGGTTCTAGGCGCTTCAGTCCGGAACCGCGCGACTGCTACGGTCGCAGTTCGAATCCTGCCTCGGGCATGAATGTGTGTGATGTCCTTAGGTTAGTTAGGTTTAAGTAGTTCCAAGTTCTAGGGGACTGATGACCTCCGATGTTAAGTCCTACAGTGCTCAGAGCCATTTGAACCTCGTTTCAAATTGTATCTAGCCGATGGACGTGTACGTGTATGGCGACCACTTCACCAATCCATAGACCCTGCGTATCAGCAGTGGACTGTTCAAGCTGATGGAGGCACTGTAATGGTTTGGGGCGTGCGCAGTTGGAGTGATATGGGACCCCTGGTATGTCTAGATACGACTCTGACTGGTGACATGTACGTAAGCATCCTGTCTGATCACCGGCATCCATTCACGTCCATTGTGCATTCAGATGGACTTGTTCAATTCCAGCAGGACAATGCGACACCTCATGCGTCCAGAATTGCTGTGAAGTGACTCTTGGAATTCTCATCTGAGTTTAAGCACTAACGCTGGCCACTAAACTCCCGAGACGTGAACATTATTGAGGACATCTGGGATGCCTTGCAACGTGCTGTTGAGGAGAGATCCCCAACCCACTTACCGATTTATGGACCGCCCTGCAGGATTCATGGTGTCAGTTCCCTCCAGCTCTACTTCAGACATTAGTCGAAGCCAATCCACGTCATGTTGCGGCATTTCTGCGTGCCTGCGGGGGTCCTACACGATACTGTACCGAGCGAGGTAGCGCAGTGGTTAGACACTGGACTCGCATTCGGGAGGACGACGGTTCAATCCCGCGTCCGGCCATCCTGATTTAGGTTTTCCGTGATTTCCCTAAATCACTCCAGGCAAATGCCAGGGTGGTTCCTCTGAAAGGGCACGGCCGACTTCCTTCCCTATCCTTCCCTAATCTGATGACCTCGCTGTCTGGTCTCCTTCCCCCAAAACAACCCAACCCAACCCCTACACGATATTAGGCAGGTGATCCAGTTTCTTTTGGTCTTCAGTGTATTAGCAAGAAACTCTTCAATGCAATCACAAAGGTGATCCGATATTCCTTACGATCTTAATTTTATATTTAATTAGGGGAGACTGCCTAACTGTACCGACGTATTCTGGAAGTCAAGGAACACGGACAGTATCAACACGACCAAGTGGCCGCTAGCACAAAGAAACGAGCCGGGGCCAGCAGACGTGTTGTGGGCGCGCGCGTCGCACGCAGAGGGCGGCGCGGCGGGACAAAGCGAGCCTGGGCCCTGGCCCCCAGCACAGACCGGCCTGGCCCGGCAGCCGGCAGCCGGCGAGCGCCGAGCAGCGGCGATGAATCACCCGTTATCTGCCGACACGCCGCGCACCGCCCCTCCAGCCAGCCGCCTTCCGGTAGCCCGCCCGTGTCTGCGCGCCGGGCTGCCCGCGTCCGCTCTCGTTCTCACAGCGAGCTGCACAGCCCCGCTCAGGAAGCAAGTAGCGTACAGTGCGGCCGTAGATCCCTCGGGCCGTTTTCACTACACAGCTTACACCCTCTCAGTTTCACTTGAGGCGCCCTATCGTGCGTTGTGCGGGATCTATTACTGGGAGGCAAGCTCTGAACGCCGCATATATTCGATGTCGCTCTCGGACTTAAGCAGGTGGCATTTCGGTTTTTGCGTGACTAGGTGTTACCTGCCTTAGTAGTACACTACTGGCAATTAAAATTGCTACACCAAGAAGAAATGCAGATGATAAACGGGTATTCATTGGACAAATACAGTATACTAGAACTGACATGTGATTACATTTTCACGCAATTTGGCTGCATAGATCCTGAGAAATCAGTACCCAGAACAACTACCTCTGGCTGTAATAACGGCCTTGATAAGCCTGGGAATTGAGTCAAACACAGATTGGATGGCGTGTACAGGTACAGCTACCCATGCAGCTTCAACACGATACCACAGGTCATCAAGAGTAGTGACTGGCGTGTTGTGACGAGCCAGTTTCTCGGCCACCATTGACCAGACTTATTCAGTTGGTGAGAGATCTGGAGAATGTGCTGGCCAGGGCTGCAGTCGAACATTTTCTGTATCCAGAAATGCCCGTACAGGACCTGCAACATGCGGTCGTGCATTATTCTGCTGAAATGTAGGGTTTCGCAGGGAACGAATGAAGAGTAGAGCTACGGGTCGTAGCACATCTGAAATGTAACGTCCACTGATCAAGGTGCCGTCAATACGAACAAGAGGTGACCGAGACCTGTTACCAATGGCACCCCATACCATCACGCCAGGTGATACGCCAGTATAGCGATGATGAATACAAGCTTCCAATGTGCGTTCACCGCGATGTCGCCAAACACGGATGCGACCATCATGATGCTGTAAACAGAATCTGGATTCATCCGAAAAAATGACGTTTTGCCATTCGTGCACCCAGGTTCGTCGTTGAGTACACCATCGCAGGCGGTCGTGTCTGTGATGCAGCGTCAAGAGTAAACGCAGCCATGGTCTCCGAGCTGATAGTCTATGCTGCTGCAAACGTTGTCGAACTGTTCGTGCAGATGGTTGTTCTCTTGCAAACGTCCCCATCTGTTGACTCAGGGATCGAGACATGGCTGCACGATCCGTTACAGCCATGCAGATTAGATGTCTGTCATCTCGACTGCTAGTGATAGGAGGCCGTTGGGATCCAGCGCGGCTTTCCGTATTACCCTCCTGAACCCACCGATTCCATATTCTGCTAACAGTCGTTGGATCTCGACCAACGCGAGCAGCAGTGTCGCGACACGATAAACCGCAATCGCAAAAGGCTACAATCCGACCTTTGTCAAAGTCGTAAACGTGATGGTACGCATTTCTCCCCGTTACACGAGCCATCATAACAACGTTTCACCAGGCAACGCCGGTCAACTGCTGTTTGTGTATGAGAAATCGATTGGAAATTTTCCTCATGTCAGCACGTTGTAGGTGTCGCCACCGGCGCCAACCTTGTGTGAATGCTCTGGAAAGCTAATCATTTGCATATCACAGCATCTTCTTCCTGTCGGTTAAATTTCGCGTCAGTAGGGCGTCATCTTCGTAGTGTGGCCAGTAGTGTAGATTTGTTATGATGAGTGGCGGCGAGTAGCATCTCGTGGTCGTGAGGTAGCGTTGTTGCTTCCCACGCCCGGGTTCCCGGGTTCGATTCCCGGCGGGGTCAGGGACTTTCTCTGCCTCGTGATGGCTGGGTGTTGTGTGCTGTCCTTACGTTAGTTAGGTTTAAGTAGTTCTAAGTTCTAGGGGACTGATGACCATAGATGTTAAGTCCCATAGTGCTCAGAGCCATTTGAACCATTTTTTTTTTTTTTTTTTTTGCGGCGAGTAAATAAGCTACTGTACGTACAATAACGCCAGGTACCCTCACATGTCTGCCTGCGACCACACAGCACGTGGTACATTCTGCAACAAATTTAGTAATTTTTTGTACTGTCTTTGTTCACTGATGGGATAAAATGCAGCACAAAAAAGTGATACTGATGAAGTCATAAATGCATTAGGCCAATTGCAGATGGGTGAAATGTGAGAAGCGTCTTGGCATAAGTAATGGCCATAGGTAGTCCACTCAGTCCGTGGTTGCCAATCACTGCATAAAGCGTTTCGAAAGACAGGGGCATCACTTTGCGTCTTGTAAACGAAAGATGTAATATATGTACGTGGAGTCATACTGTCGAACAGTTCGATGATTTATTTTTTTACTAACATTATTGTCTTGGTCTGATAATTAGATTACATAGAACAGACCTCTGTTTTTAAACATCACTACCCATCCTTGTTCTAAGTAACTGCTACTTAGTCCCATCTCTTAGTAAGCCCAACGATGGGTCAGTACCAGGGTTTACTATCAAGCAAAACCACTGCTTCTTATCACAATTTATGTTCTGTCTCCTATAAATTTTGTTAAATATTAACTAATGGTGCTCTAACTAAGCTACTTATCACCAGGAGCACCTCAGTTTAGGAAACTGCATTGGATGGCTGGGAGGCAAACCAGCACCATATTTGGCCGGACGAAGTGGCCGTGCGGTTAAAGGCGCTGCAGTCTGGAACCGCAAGACCGCTACGGTCGCAGGTTCGAATCCTGCCTCGGGCATGGATGTTTGTGATGTCCTTAGGTTAGTTAGGTTTAACTAGTTCTAAGTTCTAGGGGACTAATGACCCCAGCAGTTGAGTCCCATAGTGCTCAGAGCCAGCACCATATATCATACCATGAATCTCTCTCTGTCGCTGATTTACGTTACGTGGGGTAGTAGCCCTACTTTTACACTACTCCCGGCGTTTTCCTAAGCCACTTTAGTAATCACCATGCTAGTATTAAATTTACCGCATAGATAGGAAAGGATCAACAAATTTCCTAGGTAGTTACGGGGAATGGTGATAACCGGGGTAAGAGTGGTTCAAATGGCTCTGAGCACTATGGGACTCAACTGCTGAGGTCATAAGTCCCCTAGAACTTAGAACTACTTAAACCTAACTAACCTAAGGACAACACACACATCCATGCCCGAGGCAGGATTCGAACCTGCGACCCTACGTAGCGGTCGCGCGGTTCCAGACTGTAGCGCCAGAACCGCTCGGCCACCAGCGGCCGGCGGTAAGAGTGGTATCGATAACCGACACACATGGATCAGTAGCTGTAAAAGCGTTCAAATCATCTCCTGGAGTCATGCTGTGGAACAGCCTGATGATTTGCTTTCGACTAACATTATTATCTTGGTCTGTTAAACAGCTTACAAAAAACAGACCTCCGTTTTTAAACATCGCCACACACTCTTGTTCTAAGTAGCTGCTACTTTGTCCCGTCTTTTAGTAAGCCCAACGAGGCCGAGCGGCTGTAGGTGCTTCAGTCCGGAACCGCGCTGCTGCTACGGTTGCAGATTCAAATCCTGCCTAGGGGATGGATGTGTGTGATGTCCTTAGGTTAGTTAGGTTTAAGTAGTTCTAAGTCTAGGGGACTGATGACCTCAGATATTAAGTACCATAGTGCTGAGAGCCATTTGAACCATTTGACAGCCCAATGATAGGTCAGTACCCATCAATAACTGCTGGCAGGTGACCCAGAAAAGAAGTGTGATTAATACACTCGCAACGTTCACAAATCGAATATGTGAGACGCAGCACCTCGGACGCAAGTTCAAACACTTAGAATAAGTTCTGGGGAACAATGGCTACTCCACCAGTGACATAAGAAGTTTCACAAAATTTAACACGAGTGTACAGCCACGTCGGAAGAAGAAATGTCCAGTACAGCTGACGGAGAGACTCGGCCGTATAAACGCTAAAACGGCGTGAATACTACTTATAAACCGACCAAGAAGTTCAATGGAGTTATTTCCTGCAGAACGGAAAATTGTGAGAATCAGAAAATACTTTCCCATAAACAAGCTTCCACTTTGGGCTAAGTCATCCTGGATTTGTAGGTGAGTGTTTATCTAGGCAGGAACCTCAATTTAGGCTTTCGAGCCAAGTTAGCTAGACGATAGGGTTTAGCGAACGAGCATGGCAGGCCAGTGCTTAACTGAAACAAATAAATAGCATTCATTCCCTGGAAATTCTGATTGTGTGTCTTTTGACCTGTTCACTTTGAACTGTACATGGTAATTTAAAAAGAACGAACAGATTTTCAGTTGTTTATTGCATACCCAATATGAAAGATAGAAACATACTGTGCGTGTCACTCAATGGAGGAAGGTTCAAAGTATTTTCGCACAGACACTGTGCCATACACTCGACATGAGCACCAGACGTTGCTCGAAGGAGGAGATTAGTGTTTAACATCCCGTCGACAACGAGATCATTGGAGACGGAGCACAAGCTCGGATTAGGGAAGGATGGGGAAGCAAAGAGCCCGAGCCCTTTCAAAGGAACCGTCCTGGCATCTACCTGAAACGATTTAGGGAAATCATGGGAAACCGAAATCGGGATGGCCGGAGACAGGTTTGAACCATCGTCCTCCCGAATGCGAGTCCATCGAAACAGTAGTTCATTTCATTCCACACACGAATGACAGGTACATGTTTATTCAATCGGCAGCTTCAACAATTCGATTTCTCAGCTCTTGAAGACTACTTGCCACAGGCGAGACAAAGATTCTCTCTGATAGGCCTATATACCTCCATAGAAAAAAAATCGGAAAGAATGTGGTCTGGTGACCTGGGAGTGAACAAGATCTTGTTGTCCAGCACTGTGGGATGATGTTTACACAGCAAACTTATCCCACCTCACGTCTTCGTATGAAGCAATTGTATAACGATTGGAATTCACGATATCCAGTACTTTATGGCTATATACTAGTTCGTTTATTTGGACAGAAGCATATGTGGCCTGAAGATGACATAATGAAATGCTGAAACTGGTTGCTTTTACAATAAAATAAAACAATATCGTAGAGTATAAGGCTGTTAGTGAATTTTATTGACATTCACAATTTTTCTCGTAGGTCGAAGCAAGGCTAGCGACCTCTACTTTAAACTCATTTTCCATGTGTAGCAGTGCAGAGAATTAATCTACATCCACCAATGAACGTTTCTGATTTAATCTGTAGAGCAATTCATTGCATTGCATTTCACCAAGTCGGCACCAGGTGATTGTGCAGATACTGGGTAATCATGATTATACATCTCTATGAGACGATTATTTGGTATCCACATCATCTCTGTGAGATGATTATCCAGTACGATAAGAGGGCCTTTGGATGGTATAGTGAGCACCAAACTCAGCTGCAAATGAAGATAACTGAAGGTGTCATCCCTACTACAAAAAGACAATAGGTAGAGGGGGAGCTAAAAAAGAAACTTTGTAAGCAGAGACTGTGCTAATAAGTAAGCTGTAACTACTTAAACCTAACCTAAGGACATCACACACATCCACGGCGGAGGCAGGATTCAAACATGCGACCGTACCAGCAGCGCGGTTCCGGACTGAAGCGCCTAGAACTGCTCGGTCACAACGGCTGGCTTTAATGTAAGATTATACCTGTTAATGAGCATTAATGAGCAGATTATCACAGCATTTTTAATTTTTATATTTGACTGATATCTATAAGAAATATTGAAAATGAAGTGTTTACTATCCCTGAGAGCCAGACACTTAAGTGTGAATTGCAGAGTAGTTATGTACAAATAGATATGGACAGGCAACCTGTAACTGAGTCGTCTGCACGGTTTAAACATGTAGTAATATGAAACTATTGCCTCACAACGTATCGAATTGGAATTATGAAATTTCATTTTTGACTCAATAGAAACTCTGTTAGTAATGATTACGATCTATTCATAAGATGGTTCAAATGGCTCTGAGCACTGTGGGACTTAACATCTGTGGTCATCAGTCCCCTAGAACTTAGAACTGCTTAAACCTAACTAACCTAAGGACATCACACACATGAATTTTATTGACATTCACAATATGTCTCGTAGGTCGAAGCATGGCTGGCGACCTCTATTTTAAACTCATTTTCCATGTGTAGCAATGCAGAGAATTAATCTACATCTACGAATGAACGTTCCTGATATAATCTGTAGAGCAATTCATTGCATTGCATTTCACCAAGTCGACACCAGGTGATCGTTCAGATACTTGGTAATCATCATTATACATCTGTATGAGACAATTATTTGGTAGCCACATCATCCCTATGAGATGATTACCCAGCATAATAAAGGGGCCTTTGGATGGTGTAGTGAACACTGAACTCAGCTGCAAATGAAGATAACTGAAGGTGTCATCCCTACTACAAAAATACAATAGGTAGAGGAGGAGTCAAAAAGGAAACTTTATAACTGGAGATTGTGTCAATAATTGAGCTAGATTTTGTCATCTCATTAAGAGAGATGTAGAAGCAATACAAGGATAAAATTTTAAGATTTTTTAACAGATTCATTTTAACTATTCCAGCATGTTATTCCTAGCCCAACGGAAGTTATCGGTAGCCTCGTAAACGAGCAGCTGAAAAAGTCGGCTCACGCGCGTCTACAGCACGGTGGCTGGCGCCGAATCTGCGCGGGTCGCACCTGCGCGCCGCGCTGGAGTCACGCGCCATTGTCGGCGCTGCGGCCGCTTGCTTATTCATAAGGCCGGCTGGCGGCTGCTGCGGCCTCTGGCGCGGCGCGGCGCGCCGCACAATCCCCGGCTGCATCCCGCCCCACCCCGCCCCCCGCCGCCCCCAACCGCCGCCCTCCGCCCGTCAGCTCCGGCAAGCCACGATGCGCAGCTCGGTCGCCCGCCGCCCGGCCTCGCCTCGCCTCGCCTCGCTCCGCCTCGCAGGCCACTAAGCCCGCTCGCGGAATATTTCGCCAATGCGCCGCTCGCTCGGCCGCCGGAAGCCGCGCTTGCCGATCGATCGGCCGATGCCGGCCGGAGCTGCGCCGCACGCCTCTGCGGGCCGCTACACTACCGCTGCCTCCCAGCTCTTTTTTTTCCCCCCCCTTCCCAGTACAATCCCTTCACGCGAGGTCCCAATAAGTGGAAATATGGGAGATGTTGGGCACATAGATATAAACTGTACATTGATATGTTCTAGACATATCATGTTTTGGATATTAAAGTCTATGCACTTGCTCTTACTATCCTTGCCTTATGTTGCATGTGAGTTCATACACAGTGGCAAGGAGAAGTGGGCTAATGAGTGGTGTGGCAGCTGTTGTTGCAGGTAAGCTGGACTAGAGTAGAAACAACTAGCAAACAAATCAACACAACTTGTATTTCTCCAAGCATATGAAGACTCATTAATGCAGCAGGAAATAGAGTCCAGCTGTCGATGTCACAAGGAAGAGGCTCCAAGTGCGAGTGAGTGAGTGGCTGTTAGCAGCTGTCCTATATCGTAACAGCAGAGGGCACTTGTGGTATGGAGCCAGTGATGGTGTGGCTCAGTGGGCGCATGCCATTGGGTCCACCAGATCCCGCTCACCCACTGTCGGCATCAGAAAGAAACTTATAATTCAGTTACCAGCTGTAGAACGCATCCGTACATGATATCACACCTTATCCCACCTGGCCAATATGGAGCGCTGCAATTACATATCTAGTTGTAAATATCACCAGCTCATCCGATTCGCTATTGTGGATGGTGGGGCCAGTTACAGCATTCAGGGGCTTTGTCCAGAGTGATGGTCCGGTTCCTTCTGAATGAAATGTAGCCATGACTTACTGTGTGAAATAAGGGTTAGTGAGTTTTCAGTGACAGCAGTTGTTGTTCACCATCTGTTGCAAATCAATTTTGAAAGGCCCAATTTTGAAAAGAAACAGTTCATGCAGAAGGTTTCTATTAGTTGGATCAGCACGTGGCCAGTGGAAATGCCAGAGGCTGACTGGTTGAAAAGCCTAAAATTCCATTGAGCAGTGTGGAGTAGTGAAACCTAGAAGTCGGCTGGCAGCCCTCCGTGGTATAATTGGTCATCTTAGGTTACTTTTCCAAGAAGGGAAACTTAAACGCCTTTGTAACTGCATTCCCGTATGCGGACACAGCAGTCTATTTAGTCATTTCGTGGTCATCTAGGCGAGTGTCGCAGTTTTGTGCGTGTCCACGTGCTTGGTGGACACAGGCCTTAGATGAGATAGTAGAATTTATTCTGGTAGACCAATAAACGTTCCCCAGTAAACCTGTGGAGAAAAACGTCTCATTATTTGTCTCGTCCGAAGAATATCGCCAAGAGGGTGTGGATTCAGGCTGCAGCCTCGTGTAGGACTTCACCTGGTTTCGAGTCCACAACGCTATTCAATTCCCTGATCCCATTGTTCGTTTGCCTGTCAATTCCACCTTGAATCTTTCCAGTGTTCCCTGGACATATTACAGCACGCAGTACGCCAAAACTGGCAAATTTTCCTTTACAGATGCGTTGGAAGCCTAGTTTTGAAAACTTGTTGAGTTGTCCAAATTCGCTCCAATTTCTGTTCTTCCGTTCGTTTCTTTTTGCTGCCTGTCCAGCCATTGCTTTCAGCTGCCCTACATGAAAGAAAATCTCAACAATTGGTTGTACTGTTTCCTTTTTATTAGCTCGATTGTGCTTTATTTTCTTCTTGATATAACTGATTTTCAGGCCTGTTATCAAACTTGCCTTGGAAAGTTGGTTCATTCGTAGCTGAAGTTTGTCTGCACTAGAATACAATCCGCAAAATGGAGGTGATCCACTTATGCTCCGTTAACACGTATTTATACTTACTTTGTCCAATTCAAGTATCTGAGTACTTCCTCTAATCTCTATCTCTGACAGTTGCTACTAGCCTAATTATTTGTGGAGATTTAAGTTACAGCGTTATATTTGTTGGGTTCAATGAAGATAAGAGAAGAGGGGACGTATAAACAGAGAACCTCATCCAGATATGCTGTCTCTTTGTAAATAGATCGTAATCATTACTAACAGAGTTTCTATTGAGTCGAAAATGAGATTTCATAATTCCAGTTCGATATGTAGTGAGGCAATAGTTTCATATTACTACATGTTTAAACCGTGCAGACGACTCAGTTACAGGTTGCCTGTCCATATCTACTTGTACATGACTACTATGCAATTCACTCTTAAGTGTCTGGCTCTCAGGGATAGTAAACATTTCATTTTCAGTATTTCGCACAGTTATCGGTCGAATATAAAAATAAAAAATGCTGTGATAACCTGCTCATTAACAGGTATAATCTTAAATCTTACATTAAAGCCGGCCGCTGTGGCCGAGCGGTTCTATGCGCTTCAGTCCAGAACCGCGCTGCTGCTACAGTCGCAGGTTTGAATCCTGCCTCGGGCTGGGGTGTGTGTGATGTCCTTAGGTTAGGTTTAAGTAGTTCTAAGTGTAGGGGGCTGATGACCTCAGATGTTAAGCCCCATACTGCTTAGAGTCATTTTTTTAAACCTTACGTTAAGTGTTTATCACGATAAGAAAAGTATTCAAGTAAGAAACTGTATGAATGTGTTGAGGCACCGTGAATCACAGGGCGCAAATTACCCAGATTATATTCATCGAATATTTGACAATGGTAGTAGCCCTCAGCAACTTCCAATAACCTTAACAGATAAGTCCAAGCCTTTACAAAAAAAAAAAAAATTCTCGCTTTCGCAAATGATGAGAGGAAAAAAGTTTATCGTTTACTGCATTCTAGCTCTTCATAGAGTGAAACACCAGCATCTAGCATAACATTTTAATTTATTACCTCTTTACTACGAACTCTATTCGTTACTCATTTGGCACAGTATCGACATACACCACCGAATATGCATGCAAATTGTGTCTGTCCGAAGAGAAATCGGGCGAAATTGCTATGGTGTTTCGTCAAATATTTGCAGTTTCGTTTTTGAGACGTGTAGCTGGAGGCAGCCCAAACGAATGCTGCTCATGACGTCTTTCATGCGACGCCCAAAGTGGGTTTGTTTCCAGTGTCAAACAAAACTATTTTTAAATCGGAATTTTACTTGCCCATTCGATACAGAAATACCAGCTTGATCTAATGCTATATTCGATTTACCGGTATGTATTAACAGCAACAATAAAACACGAAGAATAACAAGTACTATAGCAGTGACAGCACCGTCGCGGCCCCCGCTGACTCCTTCCGCCATGTAGAAGCGTGCTGCTCAGTCGCTGCTGCAGTACTGGTTATTCCTCGAATTCTACTGTTCCTGTTAATACATATCGCTAAAACAAATATCGCACTAGAGTATTGTGGTAGCTCTCTATCAAATGGGCACGTAAAATTCCGATTTCAAAATAATTTTGTTTGAAACTGGAAACAAACCGACACATTCTGTCGACGCGGCGCGTCGCATGACATATGTTTCAAATGGCTCTGAGCACTATGGGACTCAACGTCTGAGGTCATCAGTCCCCTATAACTTAGAATTACTTACACCTAACTAACCGAAGGACATCACACACATATATGCCCGAGGCAGGATTCCACCTGCGACCGTAGCGGTTGCAGTGTTCCAGACTGAAGCGCCTTGAACCGCTCGGCCACTCCGGCCGGCATGAAATATGTGGTGAGCTATGTTTGTCTGGGCTGACTCCAGCTACACGTTGCAAAAATGAAACTGCAAATATCTTCCGAAACACCAGAGAAAATACGCGTCACGACTCACAGGACAGACACGCGTTGTACGAGGGTCACTCCAAAAGAAATGCACAATATTTTTTATAAAAATACAGTTTTAATTCTGCATGTGCGAAAGTTTTATAGTGTGTAGATACCTCCTTCCCGCATGTTTTCAAACGTAGTCAACCTGTTCCCTTGAATGGCGCCGTCACAGCATGTCTTCAAGATGGCTGCTACACTTGACGTTCGTCAGAAGCAACGTGCTGTCATAAAATTCCTGTGCTGTGGAAACGAGACAGTGGGAAACATCCACAAGAGGTTGAAAAAGGTGTATGGAGATGCTGCTGTCGATCGCATTACAGTTAGTCGGAGGGCAAGCAGGTTACGTGATGAAAGCGGGCACAGCAATATTGAGGATTGTCCTCGCAGCGGCAGGCCTCGTACTGCACACGCTCCAGACAATGTGCAGAGAGTTAACGAATTGGTGACTGCTGACAGACGCACCACAGTGAACGAATTGTCACGCTACGTTGGGATAGGGGAAGGAAGTGTTTGCAGAATACTGGAAGTGTTGGCGTTAAAAACGGTTTGCGCCAGGTGGGTTCCCAGGATGTTGACAGTGGCTCACAAAGAAACAAGAAAAACGGCATGCAGCGAACTTTTGGAACAGAGCGAAAAAGGTGGAGAAAAATTTCTTGGAAGAATTGTGACGGGTGATGAAACATGGCTCCATCATTTTTCACCAAAGACGAAGAGACAATCAATGGAGTGGGTTCATGCAAATTCACCCAAGAAAAAAAATGAAAACCACACCTTCTGCTAGAAAAGTTATGGCTACGGTGTTTTTCGATTCCGAATGACTCTTGCTTGTGGACATCATGTCAAGTGGAACCACCATAAATTCTGATGCATATGTGACGACACTGAAGAAACTTCAAGCTCGACTGAGTGCGACCACATCGGCAAAAGCAGGATGTTTTGTTGTTGCACTACAATGCACGGCCACATGTCAGTCAAAAAACCATGGAAGCGATGACAAAACTCGGATGGACAACACTGAAACACCCGCCTTACAGTCCTGACCTGGCTCCATGCAACTATCGTCTCTCTGGGATACTGAAAGACTCTTTTCGTGGAACAAGGTTTGAAGATGATGACTCCCTTGTGCACGCTGCCAAACAGTGGCTCTAAGGTTGGTCCAGAATTTTACCGTGCGGGTATACAGGCGCTGGTTCCAAGATGACGTAAGGCAGTTGAGAGGGATGGAAATGAAAATATTGTTCCTAGAGGATGTATCTACACACTGTAAAACTTTCAGACATGTAGAATAAAAGATAGATTTTAAAAAAATAGTGTGCATTGCTTTTGGAGTGACCCTCGTATCATAGTACGGCGCACTGTTCAAGAGATGTGATGCCAAGAACATTCCGATGCGTGGGAAACTAGCTGTTCGTAAAATGGAGCTGTTCTATACGCGAGAGTTCGATTCTCTAAAGAGACGGAGTGGGAGAGTTAACGCTATGGAAATGGAGTTTGGCCTCAAAGTTAAACATAAAATAAATTAGCTAAATCATGAAAATGGCGGATTCCATATGAAGAGACAAACGCTAGGAAAGAGAGAGAGAGAGAGAGAAGGAGAGAGAAATAATGAAGGACTTTGATGCAGTGGTTGTAGATAGAGACCCCATATGATTCATTGCCTCCAGAATCAAATTTACTATTCGTTATCAGTAGTGTCTTTCTCCCTTATTATTTTTTTCTGTTCTTTTCCCATCGGTCGTGTTCATTAGCCTTCCTGAGGGCGGATATTTTTCTTCACTGGAGAAGTAGTTGCTCGTTACCGCTGCGCCAGTAGCGGAGCCGTCGGATCGAGCAACGCAAATAAAAAGAAAAGCGAAGGAATGGCGGTGGGGGGAGGGCTGGAGAAGACGCGGCGGCGCGGACAGAAAAAGACCGGCCGGCCGCGAGGTGTGGAAGGCGGCGGCGGCGGCGGCGGCAGAGCTGTGTGGCAGCGTGTGCTCGGCGCGCCCGCGCTGGCCCGGCCAGGCCGGCACGATTTATCGCGGGTGGCCGCAGCGGCCGCCACAAATCACCGCCAGCCAGCAGCCGCAGGCGCGCCCCGGCCCTACTGTGCCGCGCCAGAGCAGGGCAGGCGGCGGCTGCTGCTAGCGCGCCGTTCACTGCGAGTAGCCGCCACTTCTCAGCCAATAGACACACCTGGCAAAAATAGTGCCTCTAGACTTTGTCAGGTCAACGGCCTTGCCGCAGTAGTAACACCGGTTCCCGTTAGGTCGTGAAGTCGAGCGCACTCGGGCTTGGCTAGCACTTGGGTGGGTGACCGTCCAGGTTGCCGAGCGCTGTTGACAAGCCAGGCGCACTCGGCCCTTCTGAGGACCACTCAGGAGCTACTTCTTTTGTAAACCCTCGTCGGCAGTTTACTAAAGGCTGTTTAGGTTTTTATGTTGGTAACGCCACGTAGCGCTGTCCATGAAAATCATTGACTGTGCTGCACGCACTCTGTGGGTGGTTGGCATTATTGGAATATTCGCTATTGTAGTGTTGGCCAGTTGGATGTGAACAGCGCGTAGCATTGCGCAGTTGGATGTGAGCCATCAGCAGTGGTGGATGTGGGGAGAGAGATGGCAGAGTTTTGAGAGCGGACGATCTCGAGTGTCCATCAGAAAAAGGAAATTTGTAAGACTGGATGCCATGAACTGACATATATGTTATGACTTTTGAACACTATTAAGGTAAATACATTGTTTGTTCTCCATCAAAATCTCTCATTTTCTAACTATGCCTATCAGTAGTTCGTGCCTTCAGTAGTGAGAATCTTGGCGCTCGCTGTATTGCAGTAGTTTGAGTAACGAAGATTTTTGTGAGGTAAGTGATTCATGTAAGGTATAGGTTATTGTTAGTCAGGTCCATTCTTTTGTAGAGATTATTGAAAGTCAGATTGCGTTGCGCTAAAAATATTGTGTGTCAGTTTAGTGTTGATCAGAATAAGTAAAGAGAGAAATGTCTGAGTACGTTCAGTTTTGCTCAGCTGTTTGAAAATCAAATGACGTAAGAGGTTTTCCAGCACTGTCATTTATAAATTTTTCTAATGGGATGTTTCAAGGCCTTTTCGCTACTGCTGTAGAGTCCGAGTTGCCACTGTTGCAACGGTAGGTCGAGTTTGTGAGTTAGAGAAACGGCGTTTGGTGCAGTATAGCACTAAGACAATTTCTCCCTGCCAGTATTACACAGTTATGCCCCAGTGTCAGGTAACAGGGTAGGAGAACGAATGCTCTGCAACACTCCAACAAATTAGTACCAAAGTCACACAAATGAGTTGAAAAGGGTTTAGTTATCTTTGTGACTTTTCGAATAATGAAGTCTGCAACAGAGCTTGTAATGTGTAAGGGGCGTTCAAAAAGAAACGAGCCGGAGGCATAATTACAGAAACCAGTACCTGTATGTTAGAAGTATTGACCCTGGCTGTTGAGACACTTGTCCCACTGTGACACAAGGCGTTGAATGGCTGTATAATGAAATACCCGGAGCTGCGATGTTAACCAGTTCTACATATACACCCGGACGTCGTCGTCCGAGATGAATCGTTTGCCTCTCAGAGCCTTTTAAGGGGACCAAAAGTGGCGTAATCTCATGGAGAGAGGTCCAGGCCGTATGGAGGGCGGCCGAGAACCTCCCGTTTGAATTTATGAAGGAGTGCCGCGACTGTGTTGGCCGTGTGAGGCTTCGCACTGTCGTGGAGCAAAATGACCCCACGGGTGAGATGGCCTGGTCGTTTTGATTTGATCGCTTGGTGAAGGATGGTCAAGGTTTCCGAGTAACGCTGGGCATTCACTGTTGTCCCATGCTGCAGAAAGTGAATTATAAGATTACGCCGTTTCTGGTTCTCTTAAAAAGGCTCTGAGGGGCAAACGATTCACCTCGGACGACGACGTCCAGCTGTACGTGCGTAACTGGTTAACATCGCAGCCCCAGGAATTTTTTGAGACAGCCATTCACCGCCTTGTGTCACAGTGGGACAGCCATGGTCAATACTTCTGACATACAGGTACTGGTTTCTGCAATTATGCCCCCGGCTCGTTTCTTTTTGAACGCCCCTTACAACACAAAGAAAAGTCCTCAATGGCTAAGTGCAAATAACCGTAGGTAAACTTCACAGTACATAGCAAATGCAATTTACAACTGTCTGTTCTCTTCTAACAGTTCACTAAACGACGTTCCCAGTCTAAGTCAGCCCCGGACCATGATCTATATCCAAGTGAGCGAGAGCTGCTCCTCTGTCTCCCGAGTAGGCTTCTTTGCGTTGTCTTTCGGTCATTGGCGGATTGTATTCAGCCGGCAATTGGCCGAGGCGAAGTCGATGTCTTCATCCCCAGCGCCGCACGTGGCGCTGGTGGAACTCGCTCAAGCGGCGAGTTCCTATGACACTGGCACCAGCTCGCATCTTTCCGCCTGTGGTATTTCGCCCTGGCTGTGTCTTCTTCGGACGACACAATAACTTGACTAAGAAGCAGCGGCTTCTGTCACGAAAACCGACAATGGCAGTGAGCGGTGTGCTGATCACAAGTACCTCCATATCCGCATCCAGTGACGCCCGTCGGCTGACGGCGATGGGTCTACACTATTGGGTGTTCCGAGGACTGTTCGGAAGGAACAACTTCGTCAGGCAGAGAGGATCGGGCGAAATGACCTCTGTATTTTAAGAGGCCACTGTGTGAGTTGCAATGGGGATTCTGATGTGCAGAAGGGATCGATCGATAGCGGTGTACGTGGCTAAAAAAATGGTTCAAATGGCTCTGAGCACTATGGGACTTAACATCTATGGTCATCAGTCCCCTAGAACTTAGAACTACTTAAACCTAACTAACCTAAGGACAGCACACAACACCCAGCCATCACGAGGCAGAGAAAATCCCTGACCCCGCCGGGAATCGAACCCGGGAACCCGGGCGTGGGAAGCGAGAACGCTACCGCACGACCACGAGATGCGGGCGTGTACGTGGCATTTTCAGCAGCCGCAGTGGCTTTGTTTTTTGAAGAAGATATCTTAACGGTAAAGGTTGATTCCAAATGCTGCTGTCAGATGATACAATTTGCTGAGGAAGTCTGGTTCCAACAATAGAGAACCACAGCCTCTCTTCGTTCGCTAGAAATTTTGAGAGTTGTTTCCTGGACGTCATCTCTCTGCGTGAGGAGGCATCGTCTGGCACCTAAGATCACCCGATTTATCACACTGTCATTTTTTTCTGTGAGGACATTTAAAGGCTCAAGCGTACAAACACATCCCCGCAACCCTGCAGGCACGCAAATAGGCAGTCACCCAAGGAGATGGCTGCCATTCCACCGGAAATGACACGAAGAATTATGGATAACACTATGAAAGGCTTCGTCATTGGGTTAACTATGGCGGCCGTCATTGGCCGCGCATAATTTTTAAAACCAGCTAATGTAAAATAGCGTAGTAATAATTGTTCGCAAATAAGAGTATTTTCTTCGTATCTTTCTTTGTTTGTTTGTAACTAGCTTTTCAAATAAGGGAGGTCTTTTTGCCGGACCCTGTACATGCAGCTTTTCTTGATTCATCTACGCTTATTATCGTGTTGGATTGTCGTCGTTGTTCCTGTTATTGTGGTCTTCAGCCTGAAGACCGATTGCCTGCAGCTCCCCACCCTTGTCTGCCTGTGTGTCTCTACATCTCCGAATGGCTAAAATAAGAGATGGGGCCCCTCCACGCCCGCACCAACGTGGTGACCAAACCAAAAGTTCTACTGTCACCTCCGTAAACATGTTAGTTGTCTAGTAAGTGGATCACAGGATGCTGGGCTGTGATGTTGTCCGTGCGTCTGGGTAAGGCTACGCATTAACACGGTCCATCAGGTGATAGATAGTGGACGAAACGCGAGTGAGGGTAGCGATTTGAAGAGCAGAGGGAAAAAAGTGCCATGGCTCGTGCCGTGGGAAAAAAACCTCTGCGACAGTGGAATGGGTAGTAAGAGCAGTAGCGGCTTACTAGCTGCGATAGCTCATGCAAGGTTGGATTTGTTAGTATAGGTATCATGCATCATTACAATGGCATGCGATGGCGATGTATTCCAGCTGCTGCAGCCGCTACATTCCTGGAGCAATCAAGATCGTTATATAGTAGTGGGAGATCGGCCATAGATCATCTCACTGTGTGGGGGATGTGTGGAGCTTGTTTGCATGCAGTGTACGGTACGGCTTCCCTGTGGGGTGCCAGTTATTCGACAGTGTATTCCAGCTGGATATCCAGTAATGGCGTCTGATTAACAGGGGCTCGCCTGTGCCGTTATGTTTGCGTATGCTTGGCCATAGATGTTATGTCCATACAAGTATGTCTTTTGGTCTTTTATGTTTCCATCTATGGTTGTGGTCGTAGTTCCCCAGATTCAGAATAAACGGGTTCTGTGAATGTCTGGAGTTTCTGTATAGTCTTGTGGTGAGTTTGTGGATTACCTCCGTGAGAGTCTCAAGTCGGTATTCCCGGTGAAGGTCCGCGATGCGTGTGTATCGTGGAGCATTGCTTATGATTTTGAGTACTTTGTTTTGTATGAGCTGCAGACGGCGCAGGCGTGTAGGCGCAGCGTATCCCCAGACAGGAGCTGCGTACGTCATCGGGGGTCGGATAAGTGTCATGTACATGGACCTCGACACCCTTCTGTTCAGTGTGCTACGCCTGTTGAGCATAGGATAGAGCTGTTTGAGCCTCGCGCTAGCTCGGTTGGTCATGTGTTGTATGTGGTCCCCCCAGAGTAATTTCCGGTCCAGCCAGACACCGAGGTATTTGATTTTCTCACGGAAACGTATTGGACGTGCATGTAGAGTTATTGGTCTGCAGTATCAGTGTTTGCGCAGTTGCTTTGGTCTTCTAGTGAACAGAACGGCTTCGCACTTGTCGACGTTTACTGTAGCACACCATTTCTCCAACCAAGGCTCAGCCACTATGAGTGCAGACTGTAAGCGTGACGTAATGTTTGATGGTTTCCAATCTTACACGAGGATGGCTGTGTCATCCGCGTAGATTGCCATCATTGTGTTGTGTGTGGTTGGGAGATCGTTTATGTAGAGGTTAAACAGTAGGGGTCCTAGGATGCTTCCCTGGGGTACTCCCGCGTGTATACCGTGTTGTGTTGATTGTTTTCCCTGCACGTCAGTGTTGAAACTCCTGTCTGTGAGGTATGAGTGTATCAGACGCAGCAGCCCGTCAGGGAATCCCGCGTCGCTGAGTTTGCGGATGAGGCCATTGTGCCATAGACGGTCGAAAGCCTTTTCGATGTCCAGGAACACTGCCCCTGTAGCTTTGTTTATGTTGAAGCCATGTGTTATATGTTCAACGGCCCGTAGGAGTTGTTGTGTTGTGGAGTGGTGATTCCTGAAGCCGAATTGCTCCGGTCTCAGGATGTCATTTGTTATGCAGTGCCTAGTGATGCGTTTGAGAATCACCTTCTCAACAATCTTACTGAGCGAACTCAGAAGGCTGATGAGTCGGTAATTTTGTGGGAGGCTGTGGTCTTTCCCCGGCTTCCTGAACCTCAGGACCTTGGCCGTCTTCCAAAAGGCGGGGAAGTGTTGGTGTTTTAGTATGGCATTCGTTATGTGTGTTAGGTACTCCGAATGGCTACGGCAAGTTACACTAACTTCAATGTGCTTACTGTCGTATAGAAAAGAAAGCAGAAGATATGTTAGACGGCCATCAGTTTCGCGTTCGGAAAGGTAACGGCACCATAGAGGCACTTCTGACGTTGCGGTTGGTAATGGGCGCAAGACTGAAGAAAAGTCAGGTCACTTTCAGAGGATTTGCCGACCGTGGAAAAAGTTGTCGACAATGTTAAACAGTGCAATATGTTCGAAATTCTAAAAAAAAAAAGAGGAGTAAGCTGTACAGAAAGACAGCTAATGTACAAAATCTAAGACCCAAGAGCGAACAATAAGACTGGATGGCAAAGAAGGAAGTGTTCGGCTTAAAAAGGTTGAAAGCTGGACGACATGGATGCAATCTTTAGCCCCTTCTGTTCAATCAAAACATGAAAGAACCAGTCACAGCAATAAAACAAAGGTTTAAGAGTGGGATTAAAATTCATGGTGAAACGGTATCACTCGTAATGTTCTCTGATAACATTGGTATTCTCACTGAAAGCCTTAATATTACAGGCCGCGTTGAATGGAATGAACAGTCTAATCATTTCACAATATGGAGGGGGAGTAAACCGAAGAAAGACGAAAGCAACGAGGAGTAGCAGAAATGAGATTAGCGGTAAACTTAGCATCAAATTTGGGTAACACAAAATAGACGAAGTTAAGGAAATCTGCTACTTTGAAAGAAAAATAATGTAAGGCGACAGTAAAAACTCAGATTAGGACAGGCAAAGCGGGGATTCCTGACCAGAAGAAATCAAATATTGGCTTTGATTTGAGGAAGAAATTAGTGGAAAGTTACGTTTGCACTACGACATTGTATCGAAGTGAATAACGGACCTTAGGAAACTCAGAAGACAAGAGAATGGAAGCGTTTGAGATGGTGGACTGTTGGAAGGTGTTGAAAATTACGTGGACTGATAAGCAATGCGGAGTTTCTCCGCAGAATCGGCGAAGAACGGACAAACGGAAAACACTGAAATGAAGAAGGAGTAAGGTAATCCGACGTGAGTTAAGACATCAGGGAATAACTTCGATGAAAACAGTGGGAACTGCAGAGTAAGTCTGTAGAGGAAGACCTGCAATAAATCCAACAAATAATTGAGGACGTAGCGCGCAAGTGCTTTTCTTATTACCTTGGCACGACGAAGTGAAGGTGATGCCTAAGAATATGTCCTATTAATCGATCCCTTCTTTTACTCAAGTTGTGCCAGAAATTTCTTGTTACTCCAGTTCGCCTGGGTACCTGCCGAGAGACAGTCGCGAGAGCACCCTCGCGCCGCTCTGTGTGATTGCTGCTCTTGCTACCGCGCTGAAAATCCGAGAAATTACAATTAATACGAAAGTTTTCAAACAATCATTCTTCCCACGTGCCATTACAGAGTAGAGCAGGTAAGGGGGAGGGGGTGGGGGATCAGATAGTTGTGCCAAAAGTATCCTACGCCACACATCGCCAGGTGGCTTGCGGAGAACAGACGTAAATGAAAATGTAGACGCATCCTCATTAGTTACGAGATCTACCCGTCCAAACTTCGGCATTCTTCTGTAGCACAACAGAAGGAAGTCTTCTATGCTCTTCCTGTCTGAATGATTGTTTGGTCGATTCGGGGAAGGGGATCAAACAGCGAGGTCATCGGTCCCATCGGACTAGGGAAGGGTGGCGAAGGAAGTCGGCCGTGTGCTTTCACAGAAACCATTCTAGCATTTACCTGAAGCTATTTAGGGAAATTACGGAAAACCTAAATCAGGGTGGCCGCACGTGCGATTGAACCGTCGTCATCCCGAATACGAGTCCAGTGTGCTTAACACTGTACCACCTCGCCCAGTCTTCCTGTCTGAAGCGCTTACTGTTCACGTTTCACTTCCGTACAAACCGTACTCCAAATATTCTCAGAAAAATTTATATTGTATATTAACAAATTTCTCTTTTTCACAAATATAGATTGTCCATAATTAAAGTTCCAGTTTCAAAACGCTATAAAAGAGAACAACTGATCATAATGACGTCAGATTTGAACAGCATATTATTGACGCACGATGAAACATCATGAAAAAAAAATAACGAAAATTTTACCAATATATGGCGCTGTAAGCGTCTTAATGTAAATGGAATCGGCTACAAATGACAGATGAACCGCAAATGGTTCAAATGGCTCTGACCACTATGGGACTTAACATCTTAGAACTACTTAAACCTAACCAACCTAAGGACATCAGACACATCCGTGCCCGAGACAGGATTCGAACCTGCGACCTTAGCGGTCGCGCTGTTCCAGACTGAAGCGCCTAGAACCGCTCGGCCACAGGCCGACAGGCCGATGAATCGCAATACCACAGCTATGAATTGAGTTGCACATTACAGCATCCGTAGTGTTCACTGTGCATGACTGTCCAAGTTGGACAGTCAATAGTTGTGGCACTGTTAGTTAGTTGAACCCATCCACCACGGCAAGGTCGTACCTCATCGGATGGAAAGTAATCGATTTTTACATGCATGAGGCCAAAAACCTCATAAAAAGCAAATGACATCGGTTTGGCTATGGGGCTAAAAACCGCATAAAAACGAAGTAACATCGGTTTCTAATTGTCGTGAGAGCGATGCAAGACGCGTTCAATACTCTCTCCATCGTTTTCCGCCAGAAGCTGAAATCGAGAAACAGTATGTTCCACAACAGTTTGGAGTGTCTTGGGGGGTCACATTGAGAATGCGACGCTCAGAGCGTGCCTTCAATTCACCTACGTTCGTCTTTGGAACACTGAACACAACGTGTTACAGATACCCCACAGCCAGAAGAGACACGAATTAAGATCAGGTGATCTGGCCGGTCAGGTTGTAGGGAAATGACGCCCAATAATTCTAGCATTTCCGAAATGCCTCTGCAGCTCCCGCTTCACTGTGTAATGTGCGGAGGAGCGTCATCTTGCATAAAAATAATCCTACTCACACATCCACACTGTTGAAGGCTTGGAATGACGTTGGTGTGCAGGAGGCTCTCATAAGGTTTCCCAGTGACGGTACAGGTAAAAGAGCACGCAGAGCTCATCTCCTCGGAAGAATACGGCCCTGTGATAAACGATAGCGTCAGCCCGCACCACACAGTCACCTTAGCAGAACGAAGTGGTACGGGTTGATGTGTGTGCTCGTTTTCCGTGGTCCGTATTCTGCATTTCTGCGTATTGACATGTCCTTGGAAATGAAAATTTTTTTATTTATTTATTGTTCCGTGGGACCAAATTAAAGAGAAGTCTCCATGGTCATGGAACGAGTCAATACATAAAATTATAACACGATATTAGAAACAGATAAAATGAAATATAAAGTCGTAAGTTTAAATAAAGAAAATCAACAATGCAACAGTGGAATTTGCTGAATTTTTTAACTCTTCCAGGAGCTCCTCGACAGAATAGAAGGAGTGAGCCATGAGGAAACTCTTCAGTTTAGACATAAAAGAGTTTGGGCTACTGCTAAGATTTTTGAGTTCTTGTGGTAGCTTATTGAAAATGGATGCAGCAGAATACTGCACTCCTTTCTGCACAAGAGTCAAGGAAATGCATTCCACATGCAGATTGGATTTCTGCCTAGTATTAACTGAGTGAAAGCTGCTAACTCTTGGCAATAGGCTAATATTGCTAACAACAAACGACATTAAAGAAAATATATACTGTGAGGGCAATGTCAGAATTCCCAGACTATTGAATAGGGGTCGACAAGAGGTTCTCGAACTTACACCACATATAGCTCGAACAGCCCGTTTTTGAGCCAAAAATACCCTTTTTGAATCAGAAGAATTACCCCAAAAAATAATACCATACGACATAAGCGTATGAAAACATGCGAAGTAGACTGCTTTTCGTGTTGAAGTGTCACTTATTTCAGATACTGTTCTAATGGTAAATAAAGCAGCATTTAGTTTCTGAACAAGATCCTGGACATGGGCTTTCCACAACAGCTTACTATCTATCCGAACGCCTAGGAACTTGAACTGTTCCGTCTCGCTTATAATATGCCCATTCTGTCTGATCAAAATATCGGTTCTTGTTGAATTGTGAGTTAGAAACTGTAAAAACTGAGTCTTACTGTGATTTAGCATTAAATTATTTTCCACAAGCCATGAACTTATTTCATGAACTATGTTATTTGATACTGTTACACACAAAATGCGCTTCGTCTGTGGACAGAATGTTCCATGGCCATTCATTGTCCATTTCCATGCCAAAGAGAAATTCCAAAGCGAACGTTTGTCTCGCTGGGAGGCTAGCAGGAAGCAATCCTGCAGACTGGATCATCGAAGAGTCTTTTCAGGTATTCAGTCATATTACGTGACACCTAGGAAACTATTGGTTTTCGGACGTCATTTTACTGGGATAATTTAGTCCTTCTTTTGTAATCTACTCGTCCTTTTCGAGTGTATCAGTAATAGCCAAACATCCTGTATAATAAGTGACAATTGATTGGCCTACTAGGTGTTGCCTGACCAGTGCGTCAGTCTGGGATTCCCCTGCTGCCACCTCAGCCGGTGAATGCGGGGAGCGCCGCGAGTGCTGGACTCCTGGGTCGGGGAGTGGGGGAGGCGGAGAGAGGCCTGCCTGAGTTATGGGCGACCTTTGTGTGGGCGGCGCCGGCCCGCTGGGAGGCGCTAATTGCGTCTGCGGCCCACACACCTGCCGACTAGACCTCCGCCACGGCACTAGCGTGCTGCACTTCCTCGGTTCAGAACTCGAGACGGTTGTCATTCCGCTGTTGTACAGTATTTTCTACCTCTACTGGTTCTGGAATGTATTCCGCAATCACTTTTGTTGGACTAGTCCCGAGATGTGTGATTGTCTCAAACAATATTTACATAATAGAAGCCATTACGTTACACTGTACGGCGGATGTTTTATAGGTACTGACGCGACATCGAATGTGCAGCAGGGAAGGGTAATAAGACTTCTAACGTTCTCAATGCCGCGCGGGATTAGCCGAGCGGTCTGAGGGCGCTGCAGTCATGGACTGTGTTCCTGGTCCCGGCGGAGGTTCGAGTCCTCCCTCGGGTATGGGTGTGTGTGTTTGTCCTCAGGATAATTTAGATTAAGTAGTGTGTAAGCTTAGGGACTGATGACCTTAGCAGTTAAGTCCCGTAAGTTTGTTTTTTTTTTTTTTTTTTTTTTTTTTTTTGAACGTTCTCAATGTACATAAATTGTTCATCACACAGGATCCACAACACCATAAGAGAGGTCAGTAATGATGAAGTTATCTCCAGGAAAGCTGACGATGATGATATTTGGTTTGTGGGGCGCGGTTATCAGCACCCGTATAAATTCCCAATCTTTTCACAGTCCAGTCTCGCCGCTTTGACGAATGATTATGAAATTATGAGGACAACACAAACACCCAGTCCCTGGGCGGAGAAAATCCCGACGCGGCCGGGAATCGAACGAGGAACCCTGTTATCTAGAGGTAGCACTGCTAGCCATTAGACTATGAGCTGCGGACTAAGGGAAAGCATCGTCTTGGACGACCGTAAGGTACTGCAGAAATGAGGGGGGGGGGTGGAGGAGGGGGAAATTACCGCTTTTCTGCCCACAGATGGGCCAATCTGGTGCGACCGACCGCCGTGTCGTCCTCAGACAATGGCGTCATCGAGATGTGGTATGGAGGGGCGTGGGGTTAGCACACCACTCCCCCCAGCCGTTGTTAGACTAGCAGACCTGGTGCCGCTACTTCACTTTCAAGTGGCTTAGTGCATTCCGCTGTACACCTCCCAGCAACGAAAAACCACTAGCAGTACCGGGTATTGAACGCTGCTCTGACGCATGACACACAGCGGCGCTGTTCTCCTTGCTACGGAGGCGTAGTGATGTGGACAAAGTATTAACTTTGTGTAATGGACAACAGCTCTGTCTTAATGTGTATATATGAGAGACAACGCCCATAATCAGGAGGAAGAGCGCTATGCAATCCGATTACAAGGTGAACATACGAGGGGCATTCAATAAGTAATGCAACACTTTTCTTCTGAAAGCAGATTGGCCTTAGTCAGGATTCAGATACGCCATATTGCTGCCCATTCTTTTGGCTACAAAACCCTATTTTTCTACCAAACCCACGTCATTGTGAGGTGCCCTCATGCTACCATTCTACAGGTTGACGTTCGAGCCAACATCTTGCTGCATCAATAACATGCCCATCATCGACGTATTACTTTACGCAAAGTGCATCCTTCATTGGGCCAAACATATGGAAGGTACGAGATCCGGGCTGTAGGGGAGATGAGGAAGAACAGCTGAATGAAGCTGTACACTTCAGAGTTCATCGTTGCACCACGAGGAAGGACATCAAACAGAATAGTCCCGCCGGCCGGAGTGGCCGAGCGGTTCTAGGCGCTACAGTCTGGAACGCGCGACCGCTACGGTCGCCGGTTCGAATCCTGCCTCGGGCATGGATGTATGTGATGTCCTTACGTTAGTTAGGTTTAAGTAGTTCTAAGTTCTAGGGTGCTGATGACCTCAGATGTTAAGTCCCATAGTGCTCAGAGCCATTTGAACCATTTTTGAAGAATAGCCCCTTCAGAGTTCCATGACTTTAGTAGCCGAGGGTGCGGCTTCGAACTTTTTTCCGGAGGACATATGGCAGCGCTATCTAGAGGGCCAACCATAGCGCCATCTGTTTTCCCCTTTCAAGCTACATAAGTTTCGTTCTTCGTAGTGTTTTCGTTTGATGCTTATTTCGTGAGATATTTGGCCGGGTCACGATCAATGAACCACCCTGTATAGTTGGAGCCACAAACGATGGCGGTCGAGTTTAGGCTCGTTCTCCGCACCTCCGTCACGCGTGGTCCGACAGCCAATGAGCGTTCAGTATGTTCTGAGCGCTCTGCTGTGAGTGCCGTAGATAATGTGAGCATTAAACGTGATCGTAGCGGGTTGTTTGGTGAATTTAGTTTCAATTTGTTGGCAGTTGTCTTCGCTGATTAGGGTAGTAAGTGATAAATTCTGCATAAGAAAGCGATAGACATAATTTTTAGGATATACGGTTGCTTCAAGCGGAAAGCACGCACATGCGCGTACCGCAGTTGTCGCTTGGAATCGTCAACAAAGCAATCCCCGTCCATGCCTCGACATGCGCAAACCGCTGTCAGTTCCTCGTTACATGAGGGTGCCCGGATACTTTTGAACATACAGTGTACCGACGTCCTCAAGCTGGGACGTGAAAGCCGGACGACATGAGCGCCTGGACGGAGTGTCCGCGTGGCGAGTGGCGAGCTGTAACGGCGGCGCCTGCAGCTGCGGCTGCCGCCACGGCGCCCGCCCCGGCGAGAGATATTTTTGAGGCCGGCGCGGCGCGCAGGCTGTGACGACACGCGGGCGGCCGCGGCGCGCTGCAGTGTCGGCCGCCGCCGGCGCTGGCTGCGGCAGGCCACCAACCTCGCGGCCGGGCCGGGCGCCGCGAGCTGCGTGCCGTGCCGTGCTGTGCTGTGTGCTGGCAGCGCGCCAGCCAGCTAGCCGCCGCCACACCGCCTGTCCCGGCACTGCGGGGCCGAGCCGGCCCGGCCCGTCCCAGACGGCGGCTACGCCTCCAGCCTGCCGCGCATAACGTAGCCGCCATATGCAGCTCCCAGCTCTGAATAACGAGTATTGCACGAAGCTCCAAGTACAGTTTTGTTCTCGCCTGAATCGTTGCTCTACTCGCACCATACATTGGCGTTGACTTCTACACTAAGAATAAAAATGTCGTGTGATTAGGGCCTCCCGTCGGCTAGACCGGTCGCCGGGTGCAAGTCTTTCGATTTGACACTACTTCGGCGACTTGTACGTCGATGGGGATGAAATGATGATGATTAGGACAGCACAACACCCAGTTCCTGAGCGGAGAAAATCTCCGACCCAGCCAGGAATCGAACTCGGGCCCTTAGAATTGACATTCTGTCGCGCTGACCATTCTGCTACAGGGGGCTGACTGAAGCGTCAAAGAAACTGCTGTAGGTATGCGTATTCAAATACAGAGGTATGTAAACAGGCAGAATACGGCGCTGCGGTGGGCAACGCCGATATAAGACAACAAGTGTCTGGCGCAGTTGTTGGATCGGTTACTGCTGCTACAATGGCAGGTTGACCGGACCTCGCCTTGCTACCAACGTGATTAACACTCTCAGCAGCAATCTGTTGCAGTCTGGTCAGACGACAGCTGCAGCCTTTGTAACATCAAGAGCTGAGTGCCGATATAAACGCCGGCCGCGGTGGCCGAGCGGTTCTAGGCGCTTCAGTACGGAACGGCGCGACTGCTACGGTCGCAGGTTCGAATCCTGCCTCGGGCATGGATGTGTGTGATGTCCTTAGGTTAGTTAGGTTTAAATAGTTCTAAGTTCTAGGGGACTGATGACCTCAGATGTTAAGTCCCATAGTGCTCAGAGCCATTTGAACCATTTTTGGTTGGACGTTAGTGAACATAACAATGCACCACGCACGTTTTATTTCGTGATGCGTCGAGTACGGGCGTAGACAAATATGATAGTAAAAACAGTACCAGTTTACCATTCCTGCGTGAAAGACGCTTACAAGGTAACAAATTGCCACATCTACATCCAAATCTAGATGACCAGTTTACAATTGACAATGAAGAGCCTGGCAGAGGGTTCATCGTACTATCTTCACTCTATTCTCTACCGTTCCACTTCCGAACAGCGCGTAGCAGAAAGGAACACTTAAATCCTTACGAGGGAGCTTCGTTTCTCATATTTTATTACCCACGTACACTATGTGATCAAAAGTATACGGACACCTGGGTGAAAATGACTTACAAGTTCGTGGCGCCATCCATCGGTAACGGTGCAATTCAATATGGTCTTGGACCAACCTTAGCCTTAATCACAGCTTCCACTCTCGCAGGCACACGTTCAGTTCAAAATGGTTCAAATGGCTCTGAGCACTATAGGACTTACCGGAAGTCATCAGTCCCCTGGACTTAGAACTACTTAAACCTAACTAACCTAAGGATATTACACACGTCCATGCCCGAGGCACGATTCAAACCTGCGACCGTAGCAGCAGCGCGGTTCCGGACTGAAGCGCATACAACCGCTCGGCCAAAACGGCCGGCTACTCTCAGTCCGATGCTGGCAGGTTTCTTGGAAAATGGCAGCCCATTCTTCACGGAGTGCTGCACTGAGGAGACGTACTGACGTCGGTCGGTGAGGCCTGGCACCAAGACGGCGTTCCAAAACACCCCAAAGGTGTTCTGTAGGATTCAGGTCAGGACTGTGTGCAGGCCAATCCATTACAGGGATGTTATTGTCGTGCAACCGATCGTGTTGAAACATACAGCCGCCATCCCCGAGTTGCTCTTTAACAGTGAGAAGCAAGAAGGTACTTAAAACATCAATGTAGGTCTGTGCTGTGATAGCGCCACGCAAAACAACATGGGGTGCAAGCCCCCGCCATGAAAAACACGACCGCACCATAACGGCACCGCCTCCGAATTTTGCTGTCGGCACTACACACGCTGGCAGGTGACGTTCACCGGGCATTCGCAATACCCACACCGTCCATCGGATCGCCACATTGTGTACCGTGGTTCGTCACTTCACACAACGTTTTTCCTCTGTTCAATAGTACAATGTTTACGCTCCTTACACCAAGCGTGGCGTCGTTTGGCATTTACCGGCGTGATGTGTGGCTTATGACCAGTCGCTCGACCTTTAAATCCACGTTTTCTCACCTCCCGCCTAACTGTCACAATACTTGCAGTGGATCCTGATGTGGAATTCCTGTGCGATTATCTGGATAGATTGCCTATTACACATTGCGACCCTCTTCAACTCTCAGCGGTCTACGTCAGTCAACAGGCGAGGTCGGCCTGTACGCTTTTGTGTAGTACGTGATGCTTCACGTTTCCACTTCACTATCACACCGGAAACAGTGGACCTAAGACGTATGACACACGTGACACACAATAACCTGACCACGTTCGAAGTCCGTGAGTTGCGCGGAGCGCCCCATTCTGCCCTGTTACGATGTCTAATGAGTATTGTGGTCGCTCATATGGAGTACCTGGCAGTAGGTGGCAGCACATTGCACCTAATATGAAAAAAGTATCTTTTGGAGGTCTTCGGATACTTTTGATCACATAGTGTAAGTGGGTGTGACCAAGACATTTTGTCATTCAGAGGAGAACGTCGCCGTTTGCAATTTCGAGAAAATATTTCTCCGCTACTAAAAAGTCTGTTGTGTGATTGAGACGCCCAACTCATTTGCAATATCTGTGGCACTCTGTTCCCTATTTCGCGATAATCCTAAACGAGGCACCCTTCTATAAACTTTTTCGATGTCGCCCGTCTATCCTAGGTAATGGTCCCCCATCGCAAAGCAATACAGTAGCAAAGGACGGACATGCGTAGTGCAGACAGTATCTTTAACTGACCTGCTGCATTTCCCAACCGTTCTGCCAGTAAAACGGAATCTTTGGTTTGCCTTGCCCACAACGTAATCTATGTAATCACTCCAGTTTAAGTTGTTCGTAATTGTAATTCATAAATGTTGGGTTGAACTTACAGCCTTTACAGTTGTCTGATTTATTGTGTAACTGAAATTTAACGAATTGATTTTAGTAGTCATGCGGGTGACCCCACATTTGTCGTTATTTAGAGTAAATTGCCTATTTTTCCCACCATACAGATATCTTGTCTGAATCATTTTGCAACTGATTTTGATCATCTGATGATTTTAGTAGACGGTAAACGACAGCATCAACTCAGACAATCTAATATGCTGCTCGGATTGTCTCGTAAATCATTTATACAGATTAGAAACAGCATAGGGCCCGCAAAACGTCCTTCGGGAACGCCAGTTATGATTGTTTTACTTAGTGACTTTCCGTCAATTACTATATATAAGGCTCACCAGCCATTTGACGATCTTCTTCTGTGCGGATGAACAAACAGTGCCCGAACTCTTACGGGAATCGGCAGCAAAGCCGCGAGTAATGAGTATAATGGGCAGGGGCACTATGAATATAGTGCGGGACAATAAGATGTGAATGTGGGTCTCACGGGAGGCTTACCAGAGACGTCCCTGCAGTCGCTCTATCCTCTGTGTTCTCAGTGGCTCAGATGGATAGAGCGTCTGCCATGTAAGAAGGAGATCCCGAGTTCTAGTCCCGGTCGGAGCACACATTTTCAACTGTCACCATGGACTTATATCAACGCCTCTATGCAGCTAGGGGTATTCATTTCATTGTAATTACTACAAACTTCGCGTGATCTTTCTGGCACGAAATCACGAATCCAGTCGCCCAAATGAGTCGATACTCTACATGCATGCAAACCTGTTAATCCGCTTCAGTCTTGCAGAAAACGTTTAGTAGAGTGGGTGTGGGGTATCGCGAGAAGTGTTCAATAAGTAATGCAACATACTCTTTCTGAAAGCAGGTTGGTTTTATTCAGGATTCCAATACGCTTTATTATTCCACACTCTTTTGGCTGCAAAACCCTAATTTTCAACATACTCTCCGTTCATTGCGGCGGCCCTAAGCCGCCTTACTGGGAAAGCCCGTATGCCCACATAGCATTACTCTATTCGTCGACATCGGAGCCAAACACTTGCTGCATCAATAACCTCCCGTTCGTCCCCGTACCGCTTTCCCCGGTGTGCATCCTTCATTGTGCCAAACAAAGAGAAGTCGGAGGCTGTGGGGTGGATATAGAACGGCAGACGAATGACGCTCTGTGAGCTCCTCTCGGGTTCGCAAACTTGAGTGAGGCCTCGCGTTGTCACGTAGAAGTTCTGTGCACTTTTATGGCGAAGAACACGCTGAAGGCGTTTCTTCAATCTCCTGAGGGTAGCACAGTACACTTCAGAGTCGATCGTTGCACCACGATGGAGGATATCAAACAAAGTACCCCTTCAGAGTTCCAGAAGACCGTCGCCATTACACTCCGTGGCTTTGTATGGTCTTGTGTTTAGCTGGTGAGGTACCCAGCGGCCGCACACACCTTTGAGTACCCAAACTAGTGAACTAGCGTGTCAGCACCATCTACAGGGACGTCCAGTTGAGTAGCGAGGTGTTTGATTGTGATCCGTCGATCACCTCGAATGAGAGTGTCCGCACGTTCCAACATTGCAGGCGTCACAGCTGTGTGTGGCCGGCCGTTCCACGGGAGATCGGACAGGCTGTTGTGATGACTAACGGCTCAATGTACTTCTGTTCACTGTCAGGTCTTCGTAGTAAATCTTAGCTCCTACGAATACTTGCAATGTTGTGGTTTTTCGCCAAAAGAAACTCAATGACAGCTTTCTGCTTGGAACGCACCTCCATTACGGACTCCATTTTTAAAGCTACTTATACAGTCCAGTCTGTCGGGTCTTTATTAAACTATAGCCGCTGAAGAGGGAATATTTCATGACGTCGCACAACCAATTCCGCATTTTCTTCTACCGAACTTGGCCGAGATAAAATAATTTGTGGCACAACCTACTGACCGCCCCTGGTATGAGAGACCTTAGGATAGACAGTGCCGCGACTGGCGGTTTGCGTAACGTAGCCGCGCAGAGCGGACCGGCTGCGTGCACCCGGCCGTGCCGCTTCGCTGGCCTGCGGGCCGCCGCTTCCGGCCGCCGCAGGCAGCAGCACTCGCTCTGCCTCCTGCCTGCCCGCCTCACGAGACCAGCGCCACAACTGGCCAACAGGTGGCCCGAGTCAAGGAAGGAGGAACAACACCTTCCATACTGCTGCAGGAACTGGGGACGTCAGCTGCTAAACATTTTACAATCCCTCTTATTGCTGTGCCTCCGATCAGCAGCCTCTTTATCTATTTACTATCGAATTAGGGATCGTTAGGACAAATGTAAGGATGTAGAGGCGCATATCACGAGGGGTAAGATAGATACAGGAAAATTAAAGAGACCTTTGGAGCAAAGAGAACCAGTTGCATAAATATCAAAAGCTCAAATGGAAACCCAGTTTTAAGCAAAGAAGGGAAAGCAGAAAGGTGGAAGGAGTATTAGAGGGTCTATACAAGGGCGATGTACTTGGGGGCAATATTATGAAAATGGAAGAGAATGTAGATGAAATAGGAAATATGATACTGCGTGAAGGGTTTGACAGATCACTGAAAGACTTAAATCGAAACAAGGCCCCGGGAGTAGTATTAGAACTACTGACAGCCTTGGGAGAGCCAGCCCTGGCAAAACTCTACCATCTGGTGAGAAAGATGTATGAGACAGGCGAAATAGCCTCAGACTTCAAGAAGAATATAATAACTCCAATCCCAAAGAAAGCAGGTGTTGACAGATGTGAAAATTACCGAACTATCAGTTTAATAAGCCACGGCTGCAAAATACTAACACGAATTCTTTACAGACGAATGGTAAAACTGGTAGCAGCCGACATCGGGGAAGATCAGATTCCGTAGAAATATTGGAACACGTGAGGCAATACAGACCCTACGACTCACCTTGCAAAATAGATTAAGGAAAGGCAAACCTACGTTTCGAGCATTTGTAGACTTAGAGAAAGCTTTTGACAATGTTGACTGGGATACTGTCTTTCAAATTCTGAGGGTGGCAGTGGTAAAATACAAGGAGCGAAAGGCTATTTACAATTTGTACAGAAACCAGATGGCAGTTATAAGAGTCGAGGGACAAGAAAGAGATGTTTTGCAAGAGACATGCCCTCTTAGACAAATTATAGATTCAGGTATATCTTCTGAAGAAAGCTCAATTATTTGGGCTGAAACCTAGGTAAGGGTTGGTTTCATCACCGCAATCGAGGCTGATAGTTTCTTATATAGTGACAACAGTGCCATACCTGGACATGATGCAAAATCGATTGTTTCGTCAACTTCACCAAGATTCCAATGATTTCATTTTTATGCATGACGGCGTCCCGCCTCACTTTCAGCTTGAGGTGCGGATTTATCTTAAACATGCCATCCCACAACAGTGGAGAGGGAGGAGGAGGAGACTAGAGTTTGACATCACGTCGACATCGAGGTCATTACAGACAGAGCACAAGCTCGGTTTAGGGAAGGAGAGAATGAGGTCGCCCATGCAATTTCAAAGGAACCATCCCGGCATTTGCCTTAAACGATTCAGGGAAATCACGGAAAATCTAAATCACGATGTCCGGCCGCGGGATTGAACCGTCGTCCTCCCGAATGCGAGTCCAATATGCTAACTACTGCGCTACCTCGCTCGGTCTCAGCCCACAACGTTGGATTCGAAGAGGTCACCTGACCTCACGTCTTGCGGTTTCTTTCTGTCGCCGTACATAAAAGACAGAGTCTTTGTCCCATCTATGCCAGCTACTCCTCAAGATCTGAGAAATCGACCTGTTAAAGATGTCGATTCAATAAACAAGGACCTGCTGTTCGGTGTGGCGAAAAGAATTACTGCTTCGTTCTAGAGCAACGCATTTTGCTGATGTTGAGTGTATGATACAGTGCCGTGGGGCCGCGCAGGATTAGCCGAGCGGTCTGAGGGGCTGGAGTCGTGGACTGTGCGGCTGTTCCCTGCGGAGGTTCGAGTCCTCCCGCGGGCTTGGGTGTGTGTGTTCGTCCTTAGGATAATTTAGGTTAAGTAGTGTGTAAGCTTAGGGACTGATGACCTTAGCAGTTAAGTCCCATAAGATAAAAAAAATCGTGCGAAAATAAAACTTCGATTCTTCCTCTATCCAATGAGAAGCGCATTGTGTTTCTATCTTTCACAGTTTGTGTGTACTAAAGAACTGACACCTATTCTTTCCTTTTGAACCATCTTGAATTTCCTTCATTACAACGCTACATCTCTTTCTGCACAGGACTCTGTCACCCAGCCTGCTTCTTTTGGCTGCAAAACCTCTGAACACCCATCGCCCCTCGTATTCTCCGCACATGTCACTCAGAATGACAACATGATTTCCTTCGTAAAACGTTTCCTAAACAGCCCAGACAGGCACTCCTGCAACAAAGGGTCTGCCAATTCATCTATCATTGAAATTTAAAAAAATCGCATTGAAGAGCGAAAATGTAGAGGAGGCATAACACCATCGTCCAGTTTCAAGATCGAAGTTTGATTTTTTCGAAGTTTTAATGAAAGTTTTATGATGGTCTTTCGTGGTAAGGTGGTATGTGGTAGCGGCAGATACGGGCGCCCGTACACAGACCGCACACCTGCTGCCTGAGTTCCTCCGGTCGTGGCCGCCCGGGCGGGACTTTCTCCAGCGCCGGCCCTCGGCCTGGACAGCACCTGGCGTAGCCGCGGCTTGGCGCTTCCTCTGCCCGCAACACTCTCTGTGTGGTCACTAAAATTGCTACACCAAGAAGAAATGCAGATGATAAACGGGTATTCATTGGACAAATATATTATACTAGAACTGACATGTGATTACATTTTCACGCAATTTGGGTGCATAGATCCTGAGAAATCAGTACCCACAACAACCACCTCTGGTCGTAATAACGGCCTTGATACGCCTGGGCATTGAGTCAAAGAGAGCTTGGATGGCGTGTACAGGTACAGTTGCGCGTGCAGCTTCAACACGATACCACAGTTCATCAAGAGTAGTGACTGGCGTATTGTGACGAGCCAGTTGCTCGGCCACCATTGACCAGACGTTTTTAATTGGTGAGAGATCTGGAGAATGTGCTGGCCAGGGCAGCAGTCGAACATTTTCTGTATCCAGAAAGGCCCCTGCACGACCTGCAACATGCGGTCGTGCTTTACCCTGCTGAAATGTAGGGTTTCGCAGGTATCGATTGAAGGGTAGAGCCACGGGTCGCAACACGTCTGAAATGTAACGTCCACTTTTCAAAGTGCCGTCAATGCGACCAAGAGGTGACCGAGACGTGTAACCAATGGCACCCCATACCATCCCACCGGCCGATATGCCAGTATGGCGATGACGAATACACGCTTCCAATGTGCGTTCACCGCGATGTCGCCAAACACGGATGCGACCATCATGATGCTGTAAACAGAACCTGGAGTCATCCGAAAAAATGACGTTTTGCCATTTGTGCACCCAGGTTCGTCGTTGAGTACACCACCGCAGGCGCTCCTGTCTGTGATGCAGCGTCAAGGGTAACCGCAGCCATGGTCTCCGAGCTGATAGTCCATGCTCCTGCAAACGTCGTCGAACTGTTCGTGCAGATGGTTGTCTTGCTAACGTCCCCATCTGTTGACTCAGGGATCGAGACGTGGCTGTACGATCCGTTACAGCCATGCGGATAAGATGCCCGTCCTCTCGACTGTTAGTGATACGAGGCCGTTGGGATCCAGCACGGCGTTCCGTCTTACCCTCCTGAACCCACCGATTCCATATTCTCCTAACAGTCATTGGATCTCGACCAACGCGAGCAGAATGTCGCGATACGATAAACCGCAATCGCGGTAGGCTACAGTCCGACCTTTATCAAAGTCGGAAACGTGATGGTAAACATTTCTCCTCCTTACACGAGGCATCAGAACAACGTTTCACCAGGCAACGCCGGTCGACTGCTGTTTGTGCATGAGAAATCGGTTGGGAACTTTCCTCACGTCACCACGTTGTAGGTGTCGTCACTGAGGCCAACCTTGTGTGAATGCTCTGAAAAGCTCATCATTTGCATATCACAGCATCTTCTTCCTGTCGGTTAAATTTCGCGTCTGTAGCACGTCATCTTCGTGGTGTAGCAATTTTAATGGCCAGTAGTGTACAAGCTGATACAGCTGCCCCCACTGATGGGTTTTATACAACGTGCAACGCCTTAAAGTACCACTCGCAAAAATTTCAGAGTCTCTCGCTCGCCACGTGCAAACTGTAAGTACTACAGAGAAAATGAACAGGACCTTTTTGTAGGAAAGTTTAATGTAGTTAAATCTGTAGTGGGATACGTCTTCACTGAAGGGCACGGTTTTCGAGTTATTCAAGAAAAACGCGTCTGAAGGTCACCTTTGTACGTTTTTATTGAACAATTCGGAAGCTATAGCCTCTATCGAAAACATATCCCACTACAAAATTTAACTGCGTCAAATTTACTGCAAAAAGGTCCTCTTCATTTTTTCGATACGACTAATAGTTTCTGTGTAGCGAATGAGAGAACATGAAAATCTGGCACATGATTTTTGAAGGTATTACAAGTTGTATAAAACCATTTATGTTCGTATGATACAAAGTTGATCACACCAATGAAAGCCAAACAACCAACAGGTTACATCTACATCTACTTGATTACTCTGCTATTCACAATAAAGTGCCTGGCAGAGGGTTAAATGAACCATCTTCGAGCTGTCTCTCTACCGTTCCACTCTCGAACGGCGCGCGGGAAAAACGAGCACTTAAATTTTTCCGTGCGAGCCCTGATTTCTCTTGTCGTATCGTGATGGTCATTTCTCCCCGTATAGGTGGGTTCAAATAGAATGTTTTCACAATCGGAGAAGAAAACTGGTGATTGAAATTTCATTAGAAAGTCCCGTCGCAACGAAAAACGCCTTTGTGTTAATGATTGCCACTCCAGTCCACGTATCATGTCTGTGGCACTACCTCCTCTACTTCGCTATAATACATACTTCTAGATGTCATCCGTCAGTCCCATCTGAGGCGGATCCCACACTGCACAGCAATACTCCAGAATAGGGCGGACAAACATGGTGTAAGCAGTCTCTTTAGTAGATCTGTTGCACCTTCTAAGTGTTCTGTCTTTGGTTTGCTCTACCAACAATATTATCTATGTGATCGTTCCAATTTAGGGTATTTGTAATTGTAATCCCTAAGTATTTAGTTGAATTTACAGCCTTCAGACTAGTGTGACTTATCGTGTAATCGAAATTTAGCGGATTTCTTCTAGTACTCATGTGAATAAATTCACACTTTTCTTTATTTAGGGTCAACTGCCAATTTTCGCACCATACAGATATCTTATCCAACTCATTTTGCAATTCATTTTGGTCATCTAATGACTTTACAAGACGGTAAATCACAGCATCATCTTCAAACAATCTAAGACGGCTACTGAGATTGTCTCCTATGTCGTTAATAGAGATCAGGATCAATAGAGGGCCTATAACACTACTTTGGGGTACTCCGGATATTATTTCTGTTTTACTCGACGAGTTTCCGTCTATTACTACGAACTGTGATCTTTCTGACGGGAAATCACGAATCCTGTAGAACAACTGAGGCGATATTCCATAGGCACGCAATTTGGTTAGAAGACGCTTGTGAGGAACGGTGTCGAAAGCCTTCTGGAAATCTAAAAATTGACATCCCCTGTAGATAGCATTAATTACTTCATTAGTATAAAGAGCTAGTTGTGTTTCGCAAGAGCGATATTTTCTGAATCCGTGCTGACTACTTGTGAATAAACCGTTTTCTTCGAGGTACTTCATAATGTTCGGATACAGTATACGTTCCAAAACCCAACTGCAAGTCGACGTTAGTGATATAGGCCTGTAATTCAACAGATTACTCCTCCTTCCCTTTTTGGGTATTGGTGTGACTTGAGCAATTTTCCGGTCTTTAGGTACGGATCTTTCTGTGATGCTAGCTACATTATCCCCATACTCTATAGGAAATCCATCACTGTCATTCAACGTTGTTGCGTGGAAGCATATGACAGTATCATACGCAGAATTCGGATGTTTCAAAAAGATTCGCCCAATTTCAGAAGACTATATTTTCTCACGTGAGTGGAGGTAGAAACTTGGCATCAATTTTATCTTACGAATCGAAACGTTGCGCCGCTTGTAAATCACTGGTTTATGTTGTTGGCAGTAGGGGTCGCTCATTCATACCCAGCGTCAGGCGAGCTGAGTTGGTAGTACCACAGCAACAAAAGGTATTTTGCACTCTCTCAGCTGGTGCAATTCAGTTAGGCTACAACAGCGTGGCGCATCTCGGCATTACGCCACTGGCCTCGTCTCTCGGTTTTTTCTTTTCTTTATTATTATTATTATTATTATTATTATTATTAGGTCTGTGAAGCACTGTGTCTATGTGCCTTTCCTTCCAACAACATTGGGCGCCGCACAGGAACAACTTCGAATGCAGTAACTCCAAATTTGTTCGCAAAAGTACGGGACGAGTCTGACTATCGTCTGGATGTTTATCGTATGTCCAATGGAGGGTACGCTGAACATTTCTGAAAGGTAAATCAAAACCTTGACCCTAATGACCTATATGACATATCTCCTTGTAAAATGGGAAAGTTCTTTCTCAAAACAGAACCTCTGTAACCTATCCGCGAAATTTATCCGTCTAGAAGAACTGACTTTATGTCAGGTCTTGAGTAATGGGAGAGGTTGACTATAAACATCGTGAGGCATCAAGGATAGTTGATTTGGTAATGGTGGAAAGTGTTGGGGCTAAACATTGCAAAGAGGACCAAGGCCTGAGTACAATAAGCAGACTCGGATAAATGTAGGGTGCAGCAGTAACCTAAGTATAAGAGGACGTGTACATGTTAGCATAGCGTGCAGAACTCCATCAAACTAGTCTGATGACGACAACAACAACATATTCAAATATTTGGTTTCTACTCACGCTGCTAACCTTGACTGCAAGAAGGGAACATTGCTGGTATGCTCTTTCCGGTCTTTCCAAAGTTCTGTCGGTGTCGCCAGTTCTCCGGACAGCGTTCATCAGATAAAAGAAGAATTAAAACTATTTCACTGTTGCGATGTCGAAGTCAAAAAGCGGCTGAATGCGAGCCCGTAGCGGCAACCATTGGAACTTTTAAAGTAGCAGAAAGTTTGCAATTACGATAAATACCTTAGAGCTGTCTATTTCCTCTAGAATTTACTTCAAGCTGCCTCATGTTAACATCAACCCACGTCGCTACAAAACTCTGACAGCATTTACGGGGTATACGACGTTTTCGTGAAAACATGATTTCCGTAGCGGTTGATTCCATTTCCTGGCGAATAATTATATAAATTGGTTCAGACACGAACTATTCCACTATTTTGTAGCAGCCTTCTTCTGGACGTAGGCTGTTGTAGCTAGAGGGAGGTATGGCAAAACACTGCATTTCGTCCGCTATCGTAAGACCACCGACGTCCGAATTCTAGGTTTTATTTGCCGTAAAATGTTAATGGTTGAGAGAAGGGATGACTGAGAGACGATTCGTGGACTTCAAGGCATTCAGATTACTGGTACCCAGTGTGTATCGGTGACGAGCTTCTGGAGGCCATGTTTTCCTGATGACAACCGCAGAAACATGCCAGTTTCGCCTGCAAAGGTAGAGGTGGACTGGGTTGCAAGTGGTCCACGTCGAGTTTGAATGATTACGTGCATCTGTAAACAGACTTCTCTTACCTTGATCTTATGGTTCTTGCACGAAGTATTCAATGTCAAAAAAATCTGTCTTCCTTGACTGTTTGTTCCTTAAATTTGCGTAACGCTATTTAGCGGAAAGAATACCACCTTTCTTTCACACAGAAGTTTCACCATCTGCTTCAACCAGTACAAGTGTGTGATGGGAATACTCAAGGGTCCCTTTCAAGACCCTTTAGTATTCCCGTCACACACATGACCTGGTTGAAGCATGTGGTGGCATTTCTGGTAGCATCCATCTACATCCTATAATACTCAAAAACTGGTTGAACAAGTGTACTGTACACATTTACTGTTTCAGTATAACTGCATAGAGTCATGCTACATGTACAATTCTTAAAATTAACCCAATCACTTACTCGAGACAAGCAATAAATGTTTGCAATGAAATTTTCCATTGTGAGATACAACGAGTTAGGAACCGGTGTGTTGTTGGAAGCTGGCTGCTCATTCCAAAGATGAATGTAATCACTCCCGTTTACCGCTACCTAACGGAATGGATTTCGTCTGTAGTGCTATGCTACACACTCGTGACGATAGCTGTACCACCTGTCTGGAGAGCCGAAAGACGTACGAGGCACTTCTTGCGAGTAACGCTTTAATGCAGCAGTTAAAAATCAAGCTATTTTACACTGCACTTTTTTTACGCGGGAAACCGGTTCTTGTCAGCCGTGTGGTCTGGAGAAATGACAACGAGATAACGGTGCAAAACCGGCCGTCGACGTAATAAACGAAAACAAATCTGTAGCGCTCAACTCGAGTCCTGTCGTCGGTGTTTGGTATTTAATGTAGCACTGACGTTACAATTAATACTTGTGGCAGTGTCACGCTGGGTTTACAGCCACACACTGATTGTGCTTTTTGGTTTGCGTCTGATTTACTCAATAGTTTACGAGACTGGAATGTCTCAATAGAGGAGGAATAAAGTATCGGAGTATGTCATGTCTGTTCTTTAGATTATCCTTCCTGCATGTAATATTAAAATATTACTCTGATTTTTTTGTGTTACTAATTAATATAAAGTTTCCATCCGTAGCAAACAGGGGAGGATTTCTTAAATCCACGCTTGCTAAAGTTAAAAGCAGTATGAATAGTGTCGAAGACTGTAAATTTCTATTAAATATAAATTATTGTGCTATTTAGGAATATGTAAACGTATCTATACATGAAAGTGAAACATGGACGATAAACAGTTTAGACAAAAAGGGAATAGAAGCTTTCGAAATGTGGTGCTACAGAAGAATGCTGAAAATTAGGTGGTCCGATTATGTAACTAATGAGCAAACACTGATTAGAATTGGGGAGACAAGAAATTTTTGGCACAACTTGACCAAAAGAAGGGATCTGTTAATAGGACACATTCGGAGACATTAAGGGATCACCAGTTTAGTATTGGAAGGAAGTGTGATGTAAAAATCGTAGAGGGAGACCATGAAACGTCCCCTTAGAAAAATTATTGAATTACTGTGCTGATAAACCTCTTACATTATTTGATTTTCAAACAGCTGAGCAAAACTGAACGTACTCAGACATTTCGCTCTTTACCTATTCTGATCAACACTAAACTGACACACAATATTTTTAGCGCAACGCAATCTGACTTTCAAAAATATCTACAAAAGAATGGCCCTGACTAACATTAACCTATACCTTTCACAAAGCACTTACCTCACAAAAATCTTCGTTACTCGAACTACTGCAATACAGCGACATCCACATGCCGCAAGGCAAAGGATGACACACTCGCCGGTAGACATCCCTTGAGCCATCACGGCTTGGACGAGGAGTTCGCTAAATATAGGAAGTCCAACAAAACACGGAATATAATTATATCAGCCAAATATTACAAATGTAATACTGAATTGAGGATACGCTAAATGACGATCAGTTTGACTTTAGAAAAGGTAAAGGCATCAGAGGGGCAATTCTGACATTGCAGTTAATAATGAAAGCAACACTAAAGAAAAATAAAGACACGTCCATAGAATTTGTCGACCTGGAAGACGCTTCGACAGAATAAATTGCTGCAAGATGTTCGGAATTCTGAGAAAAATAGAGTTAAGCTATAGGGAGAGACGGGAAATATACAATATGTACAACAGCCAAGAGCGAATAATAGATGTGGACGACAAAGAACGAAGCGCTCGGATTAAAAAGGGTGTAAGACAGGGATGTAGCCTTTCGCCCTATTGTTCAGCCTAACGTCGAAGAAATGAAAGAAAGTTTCATGAGTGGGACAAAAATTCAAGGTGAAAGGATATCAATGATACGATTCGCTAATGACATTGCTATCCTGAGTGAAAGTGAAGAAGAATTGCATGATATGCTGAATGGAATGAACAATCTAATGAGTACAGAATATGGATTGAGAATAAATCGAAGAAAGATAAAAATAATGAGAAGTAGCAGAAATGAGAACAGCGAGCAACAACATGAGGATTGATAGTCACGAACTAGATGAAGTTAAGGAATTGTGTTACCTAGGCAGCAAAATAACGAATGACGGACGGAGCAAGGAGGGCATGAAAAGCAGACTAGCACTAGCAAAAAGGGTCAAGAGATGTCTGTTAGTGTCGAACTTAGGCCTTAATTTGAGGAAAAAATTTCTAAGGATGTACGTCAGCAGCATACAACTGTATGGTAGTGAAACATGAACTGCGGGAAAACCGAAGCATTTGAGATGTGGTGCTGCAGGCGAATGTTGAAAATTAGGTGGACTGATAAAGTAAGGAATGAGGAGGTTCTGCGCAGAATCGGAGAAGAAAGGAATGTGTGGAAAACACTGACAAGGAGAAGGGGCAGAATGGCAGGACATCTGTTAAGGCATGAGGGAATGACTTCCATGTTACTAGAGGGAGCTGTTCAAAAATGGTTCAAATGGCTCTGAGCACTATGGGACTTAACATCTGAGGTCATCAGTCCCCTAGAACTAAGAACTACTGAAATCTAACTAACCTAAGGACATCACACACATCCATTCCCGAGGCAGGATTCGAACCTGCGACCGTAGCGGTCGCGCGGTTCCAGACTGAAGCGCCTAGATCCGCTCGGCCACACCGGCCGGCTTCTGCGCAGAATCGGAGAGGAAAGGAACATGTGGAAAACACTGAGAAGGAGAAGGGTCAGAATGACAGGACATCTGTTAAGGCATGAGGGAATGACTTCCATGGTACTAGAGTGACTTGGACAAAAACTGTAGCCGAAGACAGAGCCTGGAATACATCCTGCAAGTAATCGAGGACGTAAATTGCAAGTGCTACTCTGAGATGAAGAGGTTGGCACAGGAGAGAAATGAGTGGCGGGCCGCATCAAACCAGCCAGAAAAAAAAAAAAAAAAAAAGTGACAAATGTTGATGGTGTTGAGACAGCAACCAGCCACAGATTTATTTTCGGTTTGTTTATTCAAAAGGTACCGTTAACGCTTTCGAATCATTAAGGTTCATATTCAGACGGTTTTCATGACTTCATTACAACATGTGGTGAGTTTTTTACAGATTAATTATCCAAAAATATAAATAATACATAATTATAAGCACGCCACACAGATGGGTGCGTACAGATTTGCATTGGATGTGACTTACATGAACTTCAAACCGACATGTCACGTAAATCACTACCAGGTCTGCCTTGCCTTGGCGTGTTTTCACCTCACTGTCACTCAACCAACAGTCGACATGAGCAGCTTTGGAAGGGTCGAAATATCCCTGCTGGATCTGTTACTCAGGTGACATCCAACGAGTAGTCTACGTTCGAAGTCATTGAGCCGCGCTGACCGACTCATTCTATCACCGCTACTCTACTGACAACGCAATACTTTCCGCCTTCGTTTACATTGATGCGTCTTCACATCGTGACGTCTAGCGGTTAGTTCCGAATTATGTAGGATGTTGAGATACTTTTGATCAGAAGGCGTTCTATTAAGTTCTAGGGCTGCTGATACCTTACAAACTTCTCCCAAAGCGTATGCGGACAACAGGTCGACAAGTTCAGGTTTTGCTCTCTCGCCGGAACACCCATTGCTTTCCTGCTGAGCCGGCGCGTTTCTTTCCCAAAGTCGGCGTGCGCTCGTCTGTGTTGCAAAGAACAGATAGACCTCGTTGGCCTGTTATGCGGGTCCGCAGCGCACCGTCTCGCTCGGCGCTGATTAGACGCCCGGCATAAATAATACGGGCCGCCTGGGGAGCCGTGATAAAAAGGTGGCAAAAAACCTGGCCGCGGCGGAATTCGTGGCGCCTGGCGCGGCTGGCTCAAGGAGACGGGCGGCGCGCCGGCCGTGCGGGCGCGCCTCATTTGCATAGCAGAGGCCGCCGGCTCCGCCGCCCGGCCACGCCCACACCCGCCGCAGCAGGTTGCGGACCGCGCTCCGGCTGCGCACCGCCCGCGTTGCCGGCTCTGAAGCTCCGAGTACACCCGTCTCTCCACACGGCGTGTTCTGGATAAAGAGACTTCCACTTTATTTTTACATTTTACGTATACAGCTTGTGTCAAAAGGAATCATCCGATTAAAAAAAATCATAACTGTGATGTTATTCGAGATATGTGCGTGAACAACGTACTGTTGGAAAGGGCGAACCCTCGAGTTTTACATGGTTCCCGCTAGGTAGCAGCAGTGCGCGCCCACTTCAGTTTTAGTAAAAATGGTGTCGGAGCAACAGAAATCGTTTTGTGTTCTACGTTTTGGGCAGTCAGCTGAAGTTCCACAAAACCACAGCAACGCCATACCTTACTTAAGGGGGGGGGGGGGGGGGGGTAGGACGTCAAGCGGGCCGACTTGGAGCGGGAGAGGCACCACAGGACATTTCAATTTCCACTGTCTATACTTTTACAAATAAATTCGTAAAACTTTGTCCGCATGACCAGGAAGGATTCAGAATTCACACTCATAGCAGTGGAAGTTCGAAAACATAACGTCATAATTTTCTTTACATGTGAAATTTCATCAGTTTTTTCACTTATTAATGGCACCATTTGTTGCTATAGGTACACTTTTCTTAATAAGTAAGAGAGATTCTTCGATGAATTTTGCACAGCATACAAACCATACTTAAAGGTGTATGAAACTAGAATTTTCCAAATCTGTTAAAAACTGTGGTAAAAATTGAGGTAATTAAGTATAAAATTTGTGTTTTTTCTAAACATGAAGTTTAAAATATAACAGTTCATTCGTTTTTCATTAATTAAATAAATTCTAGAGTTTCATACACCTGTGAGTATGGTATGTATGCTATGCAAAATTCATCGAAGAGTCTCTCTAACTTATGAAGAAAAGTGTACCTATAGCAACAAATGCAGCCATTAGTAAGTGAAGAAATGATGAAATCTCGCACGTAAAAAAAATTATTTTGCTATGTTTTCGAACGTCCACTGCAATGGGTGTGAAGCCTGAATCTTTCCTGGTGATGCTGACAAAGTTTTATGAATTTATTTGTAAAAGTGTAGACACTGGAAATTAAAATGTCCTCAGATGCCTCTCCTGCTCCAAGTTGGCCCGTTTGAGGTCCCACCCCCCTTAAGGAAATGAGGTTCAAATGGTTCAAATGGCTCTGAGCACTATGGGACTTAATATCTATGGTCATCAGTCCCCTAGAACTTAAAACTATTTAAACCTGACTAACCTAAGGACAGCATACAACACCCAGTCATCACGAGGCAGAAAAAATCCCTGACCCCGCCGGGAATCGAACCCGGACGCGGGAAGCGAGAACGCTACCGCACGACCGCGAGCTGCGGACAAGGAAATGAGGTGTGGGAAACAGTAGAAGTAGAAGTGGAACACAGGCTCAGGAAATGAGGTTTCTAAGAACAGTTGAAGGACGTGCAAGAGAATAACGTAAAAGAAATGAGGATGTAAGGAAAGATTTAAGAATATATAGGGTGAAACAGAACTCCATCGACAAACTTGAGGTGGCAGAATTGACCAAAAAAAGGTCTAGTGAACACGGCCGCATTAAGAGCTACGTGGACGTAGTTAGAGAAATGAATGCAAGGGGCGTGAGTCGTGCTTGGGTAGCTCAGTTGGTAGAGCACTTGCCCGCGAAAGGCAAAGGTCCCGAGTTCGAGTCTCGGTCCGGCACACAGTTCTAATCCGCCAGGAAGTTTCATATCAGGGCACACTCCGCTGCAGAGTGAATATCTCATTCTGGAAACATCCCCCAGGCTGTGGCTAAGCCATGTCTCCGCAATATCCTTTCTTTCAGGAGTGCTAGTTCTGCACGGTTCGCAGGAGAGCTTCTGTTAAGTTTGGAAGGTAGGAGACGAGATACTGGCAGAAGTAAAGCTGTGAGTACCGGGCGTGAGTCGTGCTTGGGTATCTCAGTTGGTAGAGCACTTGCCCGCGAATGGCAAAGGTCCCGAGTTCGAGTCTCGATCCGGCACACAGTTCTAATTCGCCAGGAAGTTTCATATCAGCGCACACTCCGCTGCAGAGTGAAAATCTCATTCTGTAAGCTAAACGTAAATGTCGTGTGACAAAGGCCTCCCGTCGTGTAGACCGTTCGCCGGGTGCAAATCTTCCGATTTGACGCCACTTCGGCGACTTGCGCGTCGATAGGGATGAGATGTTGATGATTAGGACAACACAACGCCCAGTCCCTGAGCGGAGAAAATCTCCAATCCAGCCGGCAATCGAACCCGGGCCCTTAGGATTGACATTTTGTCGTGCTTACCACTCATCTACTGGGGGCGGACGAGACTAAGCTAACAAGTCCAAAAGCGCGTAACGAGGAGAGACAAAGAAGAAGAAAAATAACTGTGATCTAATCCTGTGTTTACAATACCATAAAATTAACTAGTTTTCTATCTGGTTATAATACAAAAGTTATACGACAGACCATACCTCTCTGGCGGAGATAGCTCAGAGCTACGTGAAGTTTTTATTTGAAAATGCTGGAAGAAATTGAGATTTACGCCCTGCGGCTAAAAACCCACGAAGAACTGTTGGTTTTGCGAGTAATAACTATTATCAGACTTGTAAAGACGCGTTTTTGCTTTTGTCAGCTTTGGGATGGGACGGGCCCAACGCAGCGCAGATTTTGACACGACGAAACTAAACCTCAGCGTGGTGCTACTTTCGGCCTGTCACTTAGCTGTTCCCTCTACGGTCGTTCGTTTTTAAAAAAGAGAGGCTGATATTTAAAAGTTTTATAAGTTTTTATGTTAAATAAAACATGTTTGTAAATCTACGAAATCCTCATTAATGTTTTGTTCGTAATACTTTGGAATATTTTATGAATAAATTATTTCGATATTGTATTTTAAATCCGTTAATACGTGTAAAGGGCACTATTTAAGGCTGCAGGCTTTTTACAGCAATCAAAGATCTTTTAAAATTTTAGTGCAAGGATTCAAGTGTGGCTTTACTATAAGACAGTGACTGATAGTTCCGTTAAGACTGGTTACTCTGTAACTACAAGGTATGGCACGGTCGTAATCCGACGCGGGTCGCGCATACTTACTTCAGAAGCTCACGCTCAGATGAGAGATGACGTGGGATTTTGAGGTCATCTGTTTCTTGGTACACCAGCTGCTGCGTACAGGACTGAAACAGCGACGGGGTCAGACTGAGATTTTTCATGTCTCTGTCGTCTGAGATACAACTGAAAGACTCGGATGCTAAGCCAAGGATTTACATAATTGTGATGATACGAGAAAGGAGGCTCGAGATTGGCTTACTGGTCTACTTTTTATTGAAAAAGAGCACCGACACTGCTTTTATAAGAACATAGATGAGGCTTACTAGCTTCTCCAATCAGTTACCAGAACAATGGCCACCTTGGCTTATAATAGGATTAAGATTCGGATATACACAGTCATGTGTGGTGCTACAAACCACGAATCTTGGAGGTGACAGATTCAATTGTTCTTATCGAGCCCTTTAGGCTCAAGTGCTCGTCACAATGCAGCTGACATACAGACATAGGTAGGTGTAGACAGATGGAAATGGAAACCAGTAAACGTAACACAGAGGTACGTACAGGCAAGCTTTGCAAGTCCTTCTTAAGCACAAAGTTAACTGATTGTACTGCTCAGTCACATGATACCTGCTGTAGGTAGTCGGTCAACGTAGGGTGGAACTTATCATATAACTGGACCCTTGAACTCTCGAACTTTGCCGAACTCTGCCTTGCTTAGCGTTGAAGGCCTGTGTAAATGGTTTTCGGAAATTCCCGTTACAAACTTCTTGTAATTCTAGAGTGGAGTGAGTGCATAGTATTTTGAATACGAACCCATGTCCGGAAACCTACCTTTTTCGTTCTATGACGGTTTCAGTTTAGATGTTTACCTCGTCCATTTTTGTTTGAGGATTTGAAGTAGGCGTGACGCAGTACAATTAGGCAACAATTCTAATCTGAGAAGAACCATCAATAAATGTTTACGTTTAGAAGAAAAAACATAAACACCAGCAAAATAAACCAATAAATTTGAAAGGAAAGATAACGAAACGTCCATTTTTATCAGTACCTTTGCATTACAACAGCGGCTCACTGTTTTTTTTTTTTGTCATCAGTGCCTAAGCTTACACACTACTTAATCTAACTTAAACTAACTTACACTAAGGACAACACACACACACACACACGCCCAAGGGAGGACTCGAACCTCCGACGGGGGGAGCTGGGCGAACCTTGGCAAGGCGCCTCACTGCGGCGACCACGAACATTATTACACACATTGTACGTACGAAGCATGTTCTGGTACACACTCTCTCTCTCGCACCTGGTGCAATTTCTAGTGAAGCGGCCAAAACTCTCGCCAGAAAATCTTCCTCCCCGTCTCTCTCTCTCTTCAGGAGTCTCATAAATTAAACTTTTCACACGTTGTGTGACATCAGGTGATCTGACGTAGTACACCTCGTCCTGTCTACCACCTATTGCATACTAGAACAAGCAACTCTGAGACTTTTCTCCTTTCCTCAGCAAATGTGGACGCGTTACGTATCTGAATGGAACCATCGTACACCGGACGCGGGTTCCTATTCAGAATGATATGTACTCACTTCTCTCTACAAGTCCTAGAGCTCAGCAACGGAAATTTCCGAACACCCTGTGTGACCGATTATAGATGATATGTGACTGCGTCGCTTTCTGCCTCCGATAAGCAAACAGTGTGTGTGAAATCACTGCGTGTGACCGACCTGTTACTGGACTGACGAAAGCGGCTTGTTGCACTGTTCAAAAATGACTCAAATGGCTCTAAGCACTATGCGACTTAACTTCTGAGGTCATCAGTCGCCTAGAACTAATTAAACCTAACTAACCTAAGGACATCACACACATCCATGCCCGAGGCAGGATTCGAACCTACGACCGTAGCGGTCGCTCGGCTCCAGACTGTAGCGCCTAGAACCGCACGGCCACTCCGGCCGGCTGTTGCATTGTCCTCCTCTACCTAAGTCACAAGACTTACAACTAATATTCATATTTATTTCTGACAACCTTTCATGATTCGATCACTACAGTATGTTATACAACTTCTGTATGGTTATTACATAGACTTTTTTAGCTTTGCAATATTGTAAAAACACAGGATTATAACACAATTGCAATATTTTTTAACGGTTCTGAAGAGAGGTGACACTGCCCGAAACCGGTCATTTTCAAATAAGAACAGTGAACAACAGAAAGAAAATTAAGCTCATTTTGGCGAAACAAATATTTCGTAAGTGGTTCGTCACAGATATTTGCGCGTATATTCGAAAGGTATCTGCGATAAGATTCATGAGGTTGGCAACTCCGAGCGGCAGTAGAATGTTACGTGCCACACGTGTTAGCACATTTCGTTTGTTCGTGCTAGGAACTGGGGCCGAGTGTAAGTAAAATCGCCAAAACGAATACGGAAGCGAAACCGGCCCTGCACCCCGCAGTGGTGAAACCTACAATTAGACTTGAGCACGTGGCTAACTGCCAAACATTTTCACGGCCCATCCGCGAGTTACGGCGGACAGTTTCACGCGTAATTCCTGACAGCGCGGGACGCGTCGCCCCGGCCAGTCCGCTCACCGCCGCCCCCTTTGTTCGCCGGCGGCGGGCCGCGCGACGCCCTCTCCGCCCCCGCCGCCCCCGCCGTTATTTATGGCGGCGGGGGCCAGAGGGGAGGCGCCCTAATGCGGCGGCCTGCCATCTGTCAGCCCGCGCCGCCGCCGCGGGACACGGACGTCTCCGCCCCCGCTCCGGCCGCCGCCGCCGCCCCCGCCGCCTCCCCACCCCCGCCAGCTGCCGCCGCAGTCGCCCCGGCCCGCAGCGGTAACAAGACGGTTTACACTCACCCCAGTCGCCGCCTTCTGCGTCTTGCGCGGCGCTGCTGATTTATTATAAGAAAAAGGCAGCGTTTTCCTACAAGTTCCCTCGTGTTTCGCTAAATTCGAGTCGCTTTCCAGTCAGATTTCTCTAATCGAGTTTTTCTCTCCATACTCGCCTCCCCTTACTTTTAAGTTCTATTAGTCTCTAAACGAAATTTCGTCAGTGGAAAAATTGTGTGTTCCATCGGGCTCTGTGTCGGCACCTTTTTTGTTCACGCAAAAGACCATCCAACTGGTTCTAAGAAACATTTAAGACATTCAAGGCCGCGTCTTTAAGTGTTATTTAATTGTCGGTCGGACTTTCATCAGCACTCGTGACTGGTACTTTCATTATTCATTAGGGGCAGCGAGTCGTTTTGGAAAAACAGTTAATAATGTTCAAAATCGCTCCAAGCACTATGGGACTTAACATCTGTGGTCATCAGTCCCCTAGAACTTAGAACTACTGAAACCTAACTAACCTAAGGACATCACACACATCCATGCCTGAAGCAGGATTCGAACGTGCGACCGTAGCGGTCGCTCGGTTCCAGACTGAAGCGCTTAGAGCCTCTCGGCCACACCGGCCGGCAGTTAATAATGTAGCAAGTATCACATGAAATTGATATCCTTAACACAATCGTAGTATCTTAGCCCTAGTGTCTCACAGATAATCCACCATGAACTGTGTAGTGACTTTTTGACGCATACAATAAATTAACGAAGTACATACGGAATGATACAGCTGCCCCTAGCGCTGTTGATTTATGCAACTCGTAATGTCGTATGTGACCACGCGTGAGATTTTCATGTCCTTTCGCCCGCTACGTGCAAATTATGCGTCCAGCAGAAAAAATGAACAGGATCTTTCTTTTTTTATAATCTTTAATGTGGACAAATTTTGTACTGGAATACGTTTCCACTGGGGGCAACAGTTCTCGAGTTATTCAAGAAAAAACGTATAAAACTGACCTTCAAACGCACATCCACCCACAAACTCATCCCTCGGCAGCCAGGATTTCTAGTATGTTGTTCGTGGCACTCCATCCTACAAAAATTTCCGACTACACGAGCTAGTCCCGATATTCGACTTCTTTTGGTCTTCACTGACTGGCCTTATTATGGCACCGGCTTAGTGGAGTACGTACCATCGGTAAAATTGATGTTTGCGTAAGTTTCACCTAACAATTTTGTGAATTTTAAAAGCATAAAATAAACAATTACATCGCCGTATTCGTGAGGCCTTCCGGGTACGAAACTGCTGTGCTTGTAAGTTTTAAGTTTGGATCGAATTGTCAACGTAATTAGTTTTAGCTTAACGTTTACAACAGTGGTTTTTGTTTCATGACCCTCACGGATATGTTTAAATTAATAATGATAACGAAATAGCCGACTATGCTGGTGGCGTTGCAGCCGAATCAACAGAGACCAAAAACAGCCGAATATCGGGAATAATTCGTGTAGTCGGAAATTTTTGTACAATGATAGGAGGGAGAGCTGCAAACAATATACTAGAAATCCTGACTGGTGAGGGATGAGTGTGGAGGTGGAGGTGCGTTTGAAGGTCACTTTTGTACGTTTTTCTTGAACAACTTGAAAGCAATGGCCTTCAGCGAAAACGTGTCCCAGTACAAAATTTAAAATAAAATTTCCTACAACAAAAGATCCTATTCATTTTTTCTGTAGAACAAATAGTTTGCGCGTAGTGAGCGAGAAAATATGAAAATCTCGCGCATGGTTAGATATAACATTGCGGATTGCGTAAAACGGCAGCGGTGTTTGCAGCCAAATCGTCTTGTAATAATGAAACAAAAAGTTATGTGCATTCTTCATACAGAGCTAACGATACATGGGAAGACAGTTTAAGTAATTCATACGTAAAATTATAGACAACGGGCTTGACGCAGTGATAACACCGGTTGCCGTCAGGTCACCGAAGACAAGCGCTCTCAATCACCTGATTGGGCCGGCCAGAGTGGCCGAGCGGTTCTAGGCGCTACAGTTTGGAACCGCGCGACCGCTACGGTCGCAGGTTCGAATTCTACCTCGGGCATGGATGTTTGTGATGTCCTTAGGTTAGTTAGGTTTAAGTAGTTCTAAGTTCTAGGTGACTGACGACCTCAGAAGTTAAGTCCCATAGTGCTCAGAACTATTTTTGAACTTGATTGGGTGACCGTCCGGGTGTGCCTGGCGCTGTAGGCAAGCGGGGTGCCCTCACTTGCAAGGCAAATTGAGGAGTTACTTGATTAAGAAGTTACGAAACCGCACAACGGCCGGGAAAGCAGTGTGTTGACCACATGCCTTTCCATGTCCGCGTCCAGTGATGCCTATCAGTTGAGGATGACACGGCGGTCGGTCGGTGCTGTTGAACCTTCCGAAGCCGGTTCAGACGGAGTTTGAGTTTTTACAACTAAAATAATCACAGTATAAAGACTTCATGTAGCTGCTACCCTCTAAACAAAACACGTTGTTGACAAAATTATAGAAAAGTTGTAGTCGTGAAACGAGCGAACTTGGTAAACACTGTAGGTGTAGTAGTTTTGGCTGTGAGTGCTATACTTTTGCTGCTTTGTGAGCTTCACGCGAAGGTAGTCCGATAGCAACATGTGGCTACTTGAATGAAATTATGACTCTGCAGCGAAGTGTGCGCTGATAAATATCTTCCTGGCAGATTAAAACTGTGTGCCGGACCGAGACTCGAACTCGGTACCTTTACATTTTGCGGGAAAGTGCTTTGAGGACTGGTTTGAGTCGTGCTTGGGTAGCTCAGATGGTAGAGCACTTGCCCGCGAAAGGCAAAGTTCCCGAGTTCGAGTCTCGGTCCGGCACACAGTTTTAATCTGCCAGGAAGTATCATATCAGCGCACACTCCGCTGTAGTGTGAAAATTTCATTCTGGAAACATCCCTTGTCTGTGCCTAAACCATGTCTCCCCAATATCCTTTCTTCCAGGAGTGCTAGTTCTGCAACGCTCGCAGGAGTTCTTCTGTGAAGTTTGGAAGATAGGAGACGAGATACTGGTGGAAGATGTGAGGACGAGTCGTGAGTCGTGCTTGGGTAGCTCAGATGGTAGAGCCCTTGCCCGCGGAAGGCAAAGTTCCCGAATTCGAGTCTCGGTCCGGCACACAGTTTTAATCTGCCGCCGGCCGGAGTGGCCGAGCGGTTCTAGGCGCTACTGTCTGGAACCGCGCGACCGCTACGGTCGCAGGTTCGAATCCTGCGACGAGTATGGATGGATGTGTTTGATGTCCTTAGGTTAGTTAGTTTTAAGTAGTTCTAAATCATTTTTTTTTCTCAAGTTCTAGGGGACTGATGACCTCAGCAGTTAAGTCCCGTAGTGCTCAGAGCCATTTTTTTAATCTGCCAGGAAGTTTCATGTGGCTACTTGTTCGGCTATAGCTTTCTCAGGCATTCTTGGGCAGGCGTGAGCCTGGCTAGCCCAGTCGGTAAAAACATAGCCCTGCAAAGACAAGGTCGTGGTTTCGAATTCTCCCAGGAAGTTTCTAAACTCTTGCACACCATCCGCAAGAGAAATAAGAAAGGATAAGGACTATGAAACTCGTCGACTACATACCTGTTGCAACAAGCTACGCCGTAGAGGTAGAATAAAAGGAAGGAAGAGACCCGGCGAAAGCTGGGCACGCAGCGGTTGGCAGGCCTGTCGCGGTGCGCGGCTGGCCAGGAAGCGGCGCCACGGACGGAGGCGCGCCGACCGCCGCTTTTTATGGCGCGAGCCTTATCGGGAAACGGCTTCATTACGGCCAGATGGCCGCGTGGGCGGCGGCCGGGCCGGGCCACGCCGCGCCGGGGCCTGCGGGACGGCGCCAGGGCGGCCAACTACGCGCCGGCTCCGGTCGACCCATTCGTCCCAGTGAGACAGGGTGCTCCGCCTGCGCTAAGTCCCCGATCACTGGGCACTTCGCGACTGCAAGTGATTTGCTCGTGCCATTATTAACATTGTATCTCCAGACCCCAAATGTCATATATCCTAAGATTATATTTGATTAATATTGCCAGAAGTTGCCATTTGTTTATCTATGATTTTGTTGTGAGACGATCAATGTTGCCACAGGTTGTCATTTTACTGGAATAGATCAAAGTAATTGTAATTCGTGTCTCATTTAATAATCATAAGTTTTCCCGTGTGGTATCGATAGCTACGATGCCACAACGTAGATCCGATCTGCTAGGTTGACACTACAAGAGACACCGACGACAGCACCCTCTAGCAACATCGACTAAAAGGAAGGCCTCGGCGCTTGTTCGTGACGTCACGTCAGGTAGACACGGCGAACGCCAGGACTGTTGCAGGCATACTCATAATGGCGGTGTCTCCCTCTCTGACACAGGAAAATGTGAAACTATTGGCGGTAGTTGACCAACATACATTGTTCTGAAAGATTTCTGCAATCAATTAATTGTGCAATTCATTACACTTCTTAACAAATAGTGTACTCCTGAACTTGAATTTCCACCTGTTTTAAGGATTGACATACAAAAACAACTTCATGGTCCAGCAGCAACAGAATTCGTCCTTCTTTACACTTTGGGGGAGGGGGTGGGGGACAGAAGAAGAGGCAAAAGAGAGATACTTGTTTTATCAAATAATTTTTTTATCTTATAAAGTTTCTCCTTTCAGTTGCAAGAGGGGAATATTTATCTTTTCTAATGTGCATGTTTAAAAAAGTTTAAGCTCAGCAGTATTTTCGATGTATGAAGCTATTTTGTTTCCTGTTTAGGATTCCTTTCGTTGAAAAAGACTGTAATCTAATGACTGGCACCAGTTGGACATTCACACATGTAAATTAGTTCACATATCCAGTGACGATGTCAAACGAAAATAAATGAATAAGTAAAAAAAACGAGCTCATTGTAAGGGGTTTGGGGTAAGTTTTGATGTGACTTGGCAAGACAGCCAAGCCACTATGAGAGGAAGCCGAAAGGCACGCGTTTAAGCTCACGCAGGCTGGCGTGAGGTCTGGAACAGTTAAAGGAATAGAGATTAGCAAAAAAAGGTACGTAGCTTCTGGAATACTTAACTTTAATCCATAATTGGTGAACATCGGTCTGACGGTACATGCATCACAAGATAAATAGCAAATGATAATGGCGCCTTGCTAGGTCGTAGCAAATGACGTAGCTGAAGTCTATGCTAACTATCGTCTCGGCAAATGAGAGCGTAATTTGTCAGTGAACCATCGCTAGCAAAGTCGGCTGTACAACTGGGGCGAGTGCTAGGAAGTCTCTCTAGACCTGCCGTGTGGCGGCCCTCGGTCTGCAATCACTGACAGTGGCGACACGCGGGTCCGACATATACGCCAACGGACCGCAGCCGATTTAAAGGCTACCACCTAGCAAGTGTGGTGTCTGGCGGTGGCACCACAAGTTTCGATAACAAAATGGATCAAGTAAATATAGTTACTTGAATGTAAAATTTCCGAAGCTTGCAATGGAGCAAAGCGTCTTCTCATATTGATCTACGTTTGTTTCGACAGGATTCAGTAATACAGAACTATGGTCTTCATTTGTAGCTTTACGATAGTAAGAAAATCTTTCATCTAAATAGAACTGCAGAATCCAAAACAATACCAAACATTTTGTCCATAAATAAGAAATTTATAGTGATAAGCCGAGCGGTTAAAGGCACTACAGTCTGGAACCGCATGACCGCGACGGTCGCAGGTTCGAATCCTGCCTCGGGCATGGATGTGTGTGATGTCCTTATGTTAGTTAGGTTTAAGTAGTTCTAAGTTCTAGGGGACTTATGACCACAGCAGTTGAGTGCCATAGTGCTCAGAGCCATTTGAACCATTTTTTTTTTTTTGATTCTGTACTGACCGAAAAATCCTACGATGCCCTTCTGCCTTCAAGAGAATCTCTTATTCCGCGCCGCTACTCGTAACGCAGCCATGTGCCTAGCTAACGAGCAGCGCAGGTAGCAGATACGCGCGCTTTCGCCAGCAGCATCTGGGATCGGCCTTGGGCCGCATTAGGGAATTATTCGGGATTCCTGCCAGCGTACGGTGGCACCCAGACGCCGGGCTAACGCGGTTAGGGAATCAGAGCGCCGGCCGGCCCGCTGGAATCACGTTTGCCGCCCCCGAATAAAGCGGCCGCCGTGGCCCGTTAGCCGCCTCCGCCCCCGCGCCCTCCGCCTCCGCCACCCGCAGTCCCGTTAATTACGGCGGTCGTAATTCTTGCCGCGGGCCGGGCACTGCGCTGCCGCCGCGTGGCAGCATCCGGCCGGTGTCCCGATCTGCGCTCCACCTGCCGTCCGGCCGGCAAGTTTCCAGGATCTGCGACAGCCGTAGCAGGATTGCGGATTGTTACATTAGACTCATAGACAGCTTTCCGCAGGACAGGAATCTGTATGTCCGAGTCGACGATAAAAACTCCGAAATGAAACTGATCTCCGCAGGAATCGCGCAGGGCTCTGTCATTTTGCCTCTGCTTTTCAACTTATACATAAATGACATCCCAACAGTCCCCCTTGTTACGGCGAGTTTTTATGCGGACGATACGGCCTTTCTGACAACTGGACGACACTTGGACCAGCTAATCGCTAGGATGCAACGGCAACTTGCTGTAATGGAACGCTGGGCGCTGCAAAATAAGATAACGATCGACCCGACGAAGACGGCAGCCGTTCTGTTCACACGGAGGAAACCAGTTCTGAACGACAGACTCCAAATATTTGACCAATTTATCCCACGGTCGCCGGGAGTGAAGTATCTCGGTGTCTACTTTGACAAAAAATTACTCTTTACGCAGCATATTGACGACAAGAAGACGGCAGCCCAGAAGATGGCCAGGTCATTGATTCCGTTCCTGAGGAGTAAGGATCTCAACCCTAAGACTAAACTCCAGTTGTATAAGGCAACGTTGGAACCCACAATGTTGTATGGCTCCACCGCGTGGGGAACTACGTGCGTCTCCAACTGCAACAAACTCCAAGCGCTGCAAAACATTTGCTATCGATGGATCACAGGAGCTCCATGGTGGACAAGAAACGTCGACATCCGCACCGCACTCCACGAGACCACTATACAAGAGAAGGTCCATGACAAGGCTCTACGAGTTTTTGACAAGATCGATGCCCTTAGGGACGAAGTTCGACAATTGGAATCGGTAGGAACGGTAAACCCTGCAAGATGGCACAAGTATCGAGTACCGAAGTCAATAACGCTTCACCCCCCATAGGCAATCTGTCATAACACGAGGAAGCAGTCACACATAACAGCCTTCACACGTTTCACCCTCCACAGGAGATAGACATCACCAAAGACAGCAGGCTAAAGGACCCATTGCGTGCCCAAGCCTAACTGAATGTGTAATAAATAAAGTGTTTTGCTTTTATCCTTACATCCCATCCTAGAAGAATAAGTCATCAAGGATGAGCTCTTCAGTCCACACTACACACTATAAATTAAAAAAAAAAAAAAAAAAAACCGTAGCAGGAAGATGCGTCTCAGAACGGTCAAGCGAAATAAAGTCTGTACAAATTTGTGAAATGACAGACTCAGCAGATACCAGGTATCCGCATAAAAACGCCTTGATTCCAAACCAATAAAAAAAGAAAAAAAAAATCTATGAGACATGCGAGACATGTTCAGAAAGTAAGTGTACTATGACCACAACGGCCTACTTCTTTTTATTGAAGGTTGGCAACACTGAGTGGTAAGTCCCATAGTGCTCAGAGCCATTTTTTTTTTTTTTTTTTTTTTGTTGTTCAGGGCCATTCTTTTGTAGGGATCTTTGAAAGTCAGATTGCGTTGCGCTAAAAATATTGTGTGTCAGTTTAATCACAGTCATTTATAATTTTTCCAAGGGGACGTCTCAAAGTGTAAGCCACTTGCTGTGATTCGCTTCCTACTTGCGGAAGGAATAACACCCACTGAATTTTTTTCGCCAATCAAAACGGTTAACGGCGAATGTGTTATGAACAGAACGAGTGCGTTTACGAGTTGTAGTGAGTTCAGTGGAAACAGAGGAAAGATCCATGACGAACAGAGGTGTGAAAGACCTTCCATTTTGTTGGTTGTTTTTGGGGGAAGAGACCAAACTGCGAGGTCATCGGTCTCATCGGTTTAGGAAAGGACGGGGAAGGAAGTCGGCCGTGCCCTTTCAAAGGAACCATCCCGGCATTTGCCTGGAGCGATTTAGGGAAATCACGGAAAACCTAAATCAGGATGGCCGGACGTGGGATTGAACCGTCGTCCTCCCGAATGCGAGTCCACTGGACTAACCACTGTGCCACCTCGCTCGGTCCTTCCATTTTGACTAATGAGTTGGTGCAAAAAATACGAAACTGTTCGTGAAGACAGTGGATGAAATTTCTGCGATGTCTCCACAACTCTCCAGAACTCTCCTATACGGAAAGGCTGGTATATCGGAAACCGTGCGCAGATAGGTCCCAAATGAGCTGACAGAAAAGCACAAGGCGCCGGCCGCTGTGGTCGAGCGCTTCTAAGCGCTTCAGTAGCGGTCGCAGGTTCGAATCCTGCTTTGGGCATGGCTGTGTGTGATGTCCTTAGCTTAGTTAGGTTTAAGTAGTTCTCAGTTCTAGGGGACTGATGACCTCCGATGTTAAGTCCCATACTGCTCAGAGCCATTCGAACCATTTTGAAAAGCACAAGAAAAATCGGGTCAATAGCGCCCACTAGTTTCTTGAGCGATTTCCGTTGGAAGGTGATGATTGTCTGAGCTCTGTTGTGACTGAAGATCAAACGTAGGTGGCTGATAACACGCCTGAAACAAAGAGAAAGTCGTCACACAATGGCTCACACCTATTCCCCTCTGCAAAAAAAAGTCAGAACCACAATTTCTAGCAAAATATTCATAACTTCAGTGTTTTGGGGCCGAAAGTACATCGTTTTGATCCAATTTCCGCCTCAGGGGGAGACCATCAATGCACAATGATGTTGTGAGACCGTAAAAGAACATAAAAGGAGTAGAATGCTGACTGGAGGAGTATTCTTGTTGCACGACAACGCCCATCCTCACACACCCTTAAGTCACCAAAACGCTGCTGGACTCACTTGGTTGGGATGTTTTGAATCACCCCTTGGCGCCTGCAGATTTCATGTTTCTACCTCCTTGAAGGCACACATTAGTGAAATTAAATTTTCATCTGACGAGCAGGTACGAAGGAGGTCCTGAAGTAAGGGAAGGAGCTAGCGGGAGATTTTTTGGAGGAGGGCATAAAGACGTTTGTGGCACGGCTCACCAGATGTATTGAATGGGATGGCGATTGTGTGAAAAAATAGTCAACAACTGCATCTGAAACATCCTGTAACTTTTTTGCAAATACACTCTTTCTTAAAAACTTAAAAATTTAATACGCATAGTTTCGAAACATGCCTCGTAAATACTAGCGGCTTGCGGCAACATGTAAAGTAACTCAGTTTTGTGAAAAAAGTTAATTCACTTCTGCGTTGTCTCCTTTCGTAACCTGTAAAATGTCTGTACGATACTCTTACCTCGACACACGTGCGCACAAGCATGCATGGAGTAACGGTTGGCTGGTTGTTTGATTTGGGCGAGGGGGCCAGACAGTGAGGTGATAGGTCCCATTGGATTAGGGAAGGATGGTGAAGGAAGTCGGCCGTGTCCTTTCAAATTAATCATCCCGAAATTTGTCTGAAGCGGTTTCGGAAAATTATGGAAAACCAAAATCAGGATAACAGGACGCAGGTCTGAACCGTCGTCCTCGCGAATGCGGGTCAAGTGTGCTAACCACTGCACCACCTCGCTCGGTGGGATGATGGTTGTTGTTGTTGTGGTCTTCAGTCTTGAGACTGGTTTGATGCAGCTCTCCATGCTACTCTATCCTGTGCAAGCTTCTTCATCTCCCAGTAACGACTGCAACCTACATCCTCCTGAATCTGCTTAGTATATTCATCTCTTGGTCTTCCTCTTCGATTTTTACCCTCCACGCTGCCCTCCAGTACTAAATTGGTGATCCATTGATGCCTCAGAACATGTCCTACCAACCGATCCCTTCTCCTAGTCAAGTAGTGCCACAAACTTCTCTTCTCTCCAGTCCTATTCAATACCTCTTCATCAGTTATGTGATCTACCCATCTAATCTTCAGCATTCTTCTGTAGCACCACATTTCAAAAGCTTCTATTCTCTTCTTGTCCAAACTATTTATCGTCCATGTTTCACTTCCATACATGGCTACACTCCATACAAATATTTTCAGAAACGACTTCCTGACACTTAAATCTATACTTGATGTTAACAAATTTCTCTTCTTGAGAAACACTTTCCTTGCCATTGCCAGTCTACATTTTATATCCTCTCTACTTCAACCATCATCAGTTATTTTGCTCCCCAAATAGCAAAACTCCTTTACTACTTCAAGTGTCTCATTTCCTAATCTAATTCCCTTAGCATCACCTGACTTAATTCGACTACATTCTATTAGGTGATGGAAGTCTATGGTATCCACAATTTTCCTGCGGAGATCGCCAAGCGCCAAGATTACGTACAGTCGCAACCTACACAATGTCTTTCGTATAACCCGACAGGAAGAAATCCAGAGAAGTTAGGTCCGTAAATCACGATGGCCGCTTGGTTAGCCCAGCACATCTTATCCAACGCTGTGGAAATGTTCGGTCCAGGAAATCACGAATATGTAAAACCCAGTGCGATGAAGTACTATACTCCTGGCTGAAGGGGAAGAAGCTGAGGGACAGCAAATTGCTCAGGCATATCCAGATAAACGGTCCTTGTTTGCTCGATGAAGAAAATTGGGCCAACTGGATTGCCTTTCATCAGCGTACATAACACGTTCACCTTTTCGCATCTCTGCACAGGTTTTCCGAGCCCCAGAGGTGAATTTTGTGCCACTTAACATTCTGATATATGTGGAAGATCGCTTAGTCAGAGAAAAACGACATTTCATATGTAGGTTAGGTCTAACCTGATCGGGTACAAGATCTCAATAGCAAACTCATGGAGAAGCTGCAAATTGTTTCACTTCACTATTCAAACTTTGTAAGCGTGCAAACGAGGTCTTTTATGCGCATATTGTGCATTGTTGAGCGAGGGATGTTTAATTCTCGTGACGCTCGGCGAAATTTGATAGGCTCTCCGATCTCCTCTATCTTTTCATCAGATGTGCTTTTTCTGCCAGAACCTGACTGTATGTTTCACTCCCAGAGGCTAGGAACTTGTCATACAAGGCTTTGATCGTCTCAGTGTTTGATGGCTCCTTTTCAAATTCACATCGGAAATTTTGATGCGAGGATATCTCGTCCTCCGAACAGAAAAAGGTCTCTATTAATCATATTGCCTGCCATCCTAATTTCAGCTGCCATTGTTTCAAAAACCGGAAGTGTTGGCAACTATCACAGCCCTGTCAAATTCCATCCCGTGTCCCTCGTTTACGCAGTGTTCTGCTTCCGTCGATTTTCCCTGCTGTTTTAGCCTCGTGTGACAGCGATGCTCCACGCACCTGTCCTGAACTGTGCGATCGAACGGCCGACATAAAGATTCCCACACCTACACGGAATTTTACATATGCCGTCGTCCCAAGCTCCAAATCATCTTTCACAGAGACGAGTAGTGCCCTGATCTTGGAAGGTGGACGCAACATACTCGTTAGAAAACTCCTTAAAATTCTTCGAATCTTGAACGACGTACCCAAGTATAAGGAATAACTGCCACATGTCTATGCTCCTCTTCATGCACGTCCGAGTATGGTCCAAATTCCAAAGCCTCATGAATTTGCTTCTCAGAGTAGCCATTTTCCTTAGAACAACCATCAGATGCGCAAGTTCTTGAGTTAAACTGTCCGCGTCGGAAATGGCATATGCTCTGCGTAGCAGAGTCTTGAAGACGCCATTGCGTTGATATAGTGGATGGCAACTCGTAGCACGCAGATACAGATCGTGTCTCGGATTCCGGTGAACCCTGTGCCCCAGAGTATCACCTTGTGTTTTGTAACCATGGCGTCCAAAAATGAACCCTCCATCACATTCGACCTCCATGGTAGGCGTTAATGCTGTGATGAAGACAGTTGAAGCAGTCCGAAAATCTGTTGAGAGCATTAGGTCCAGGAGGCCAGACAAAAACACGTGTCATCTACGTATCTCCAGAAGCACGTTGGTTGCAAAGGTGGAGAAACGTAGATGATTTTTATCTGGGCTCATGCTCTCAATAGATTTCTGGACCACTTCAGCTGTCTCTCTCCTCCTGTCTGGACCTTTCAGACGATTGTTGCAGGAAGTTCGTTTTCAGATGTTTCATGCCCTACACGCCAACGGCCATCTGTCATCTGAAAAGGCCTATTGTCACTCAGTGGACGTCCAGGTACAATATTGGCGTGCAAATTCCAACCTCCGTCGCCAGTGAACGCCACTCTGCGTCGGTGCATGTACCATGCACCAGCTGCAGAGGTCCATATGCAGCAACGATCACTGAACAGTCGTTTAGGAGACACTGCCCCATGGTTCGCCCGTACAAATCTCAACAGCCGTCGTTCATTACTTTAACCACAGTGGCACTCGAACAATTTACAGACTTTGCCGTTTCAGAAATGCTACCACCATTGGCCCGAATGCCGGTAAATATCCCCTTTTGGACTCCAGACAAAAGTTTCCGTTTCCAAGTTACGCCAATGACCGCACTGTTTTCCTCGTCATCCCCTCAAGCTTTATACACTGAGGTGAAAAAAGTCATGCGATACTTCGTAATATCGGGTCGGAGCTCCTTTTGCTCGGCGTAGTGCAGCAACTCGAACTGACATTGATTCAACAAGTCGTTGGAAGTCCCCTGTAGAAATACTGAACAATGGTGCCCCTATGGCCGTCCACATTTGCGAAAGCATTGCCGGTGCAGGGTTTTGTGCACGAACAAGTCTCTCCAGTATGTCCCATAAATGACAAACTGCCTATTGGCTTCTGTCTCGGGTTCTTCGGCCGACGTTCATCTAATGATTTTTCTGACGTTTCGCCAGCACGAGTCAAAGCTACACCCTCCATTGCCGGTGGTGAACTGGAGCCGAGCTCGCGGGCGCAGACTACAGTATATGTACCTGGCGCGCCAACGTCCGAGGGCTTCTCCGCGGTCATTTCCGGTGCGGTTCTCCCCTTGCTACCTGCGACGGTGGTTCGCTGCAGTACGGGAAGCCAGGATCCGTTTACCTTAAGGCTTTCCTCTTTCTTGTTGAAACTGTTCGCGTGTTTTTGTATTTCTACAGCTTCTCTGAACAAGCGCTTGTGATAGTGCTTCTCTACAGCCAGAACTTCCGTGTCGGCGAATTTTATTACGTGGTCGGTCTCATTCAGTGCGTGCTCTGCCACGGCCGATTTCTCCACCTGCCCCAACATGCAATGTCGCTTATGCTCTTTGATCCTGGTGTTAATGGATCGTCCAGTCATTCCGACATAAACTTTTCCGCATGTGCATGGTATGCGGTATATTCCCGACATTGCAAGTGGGTCTCTTTTCTCCTTCGCCGATCTAAGACACTCTTTGATCTTCCTTGTCGGTTTGAAAATCTTCTTTACGCCATGTCTGCGCAATATACGGCCGATTCTGTCCGTCACTCTGGGAATGTATGGCAGAAAGGCCGTACCCGACAATTCTTTTTCTGGTAACGCCGAGTGTTTGGCTCTGTTACACTTCTAATATAATTTGTGAAGTACCCATTGCTCCTCAGTACAGTTTCCAGGTGTTGCATTTCTCGTTTGAGGTGTTGCGGCTCACATATTCGTCCTGCTCTCGTTACGAGCGTGCTAATCATGCCTCTTTTCTGGCTCGGGTGGTGGTTTGACAGTTTGTGCAGGCATCGGTCCGTGTGAGTCGGTTTTCGATACACGCTGTGTCCCAGATTTTCGCCGTCCCTTGTGACCAGAGCATCTAGAAATGGCAATTTCTTGTCCTTTTCTACTTCCATGGTAAATGTTATGTTGGCATGGAGGCTGTTCAAGTGTCTTAGGAAGTCACCGAGCTGTTCTTCACCATGGCTCCACAGCACGAAAGTATCATCGACGTACCTGTACCACACCTTCGGTTTGCAAGTCGCCGAGTCCAGTGCCTGTGCTTCGAATTGTTCCATGAAGAAGTTGGCCACCACTGGACTGAAAGGACTACCCATGGCGACGCCTTCCAGCTGTTCGTAGAAATCGCCATTCCACGTGAAATAGCTCGTGGTGAGACATGCATGGAAGAGCTTTCTGATGTCTAGCGGGAAAATTGAACCTATGTGCTCCTGAGCGTCACTGAGTGGCGCTTTCGTAAATAACGAAACAACATCAAAGCTGACCAGGATGTCATTTGGTGCAAGTTTCAGTTTCTTCAGCTTCTCAATGAAATGTCCTGGAGGGTGAAGCTTTGACAATGCCAGCCACTCGTGCTGGCGAAACGTCAGAAAAATCATTAGATGAACGTCGTCCGAAGAACCCGAGACAGAAGCCAATAGGCAGTTTGTCAACAAGTGGCCACGAAAGCCTCAACAATTGTGTGCCATAAATGTTCGATGGGACTGATGACAGGTGATCTGGGAGGCCAATCATTCATACGAATTGTCCACAACGTTCCTGAAACCAGCCGCGAACAATTTTTGCCCGGTGACATGGCTCAATGTCGTTTACAAGCATTGCACCTTTGTCGGCTACAAATGGTCTCCACGTAGCAAACAAGACCATTCCAGTCAATGATCAGTTCAGTTGGACCAGAGGACCTAGTTTATTCCATGTAAACACAGCTCACACCATTATGGAGCCACCACCAGCTTCCGCAATGCCTTATTGACAACTTGAGTCAGTGGCTTCGTGAGGTCTACGTCACACTCCTCCGTCTTCTTTGATGCGGCCCGCCACCAATGACTCTCCTGTGCTAACCTCTTCATCTCAGAGTAGCACTTGCAACCTATGTTCTCAATTATTTGCTGGGTGTATTCCAACAGTGTTTCCTCTGCAGTTTTTACCCTCTACAGCTTCCTCTGGTACTATGGAAGTTATTCCCTGATGTCTTAACAGATGTCCTATAATCCTGGCCCTTATTCATTTCAGTGTTTTCTATATTTTCCTTTCCTCTCCTATTCTGCGCAGACCCTTCTCATTCCTGACCTTATTAATCCACCCAATTTTCAACATTCTGTTCCGGTTTTCGCACAATCCATGTTACACTACCATACAATACTGTGTTCCAAATGTACATTCTCAGAAATTTATTCCTCAAATTGAAGCCTCTGTTTGATACTAGCAGACTTCTCTTGGCCAGGAATGCCGTTTCTGCCAGTGCTACTCTGCTGTTGATGACCTCTTCGCTCCGTCCTCCATGGGTTATTTTACTGCTTAGACAGCAGAATTCCTTTATTTCATCAACTTCGTGACCAGCAATCCTAATGTTAAGTTTCTTGCTGTTCTCATTTCTGCTCCTTCTCATTAGTTCATCTTTCTTCAATTTACTCTCAATCCATATTCTGTACCCAGCAGACTGTTCATTCCATTTAGCAGATCTTTCTTATTCTTCTTCACTTTCACTGAAGATAGCAATAACATCAGCAAATCTAATCATTGATGTCCTTTCACCTTTAATTTAATTCCACTTCTGAACCTTTCTTTTATTTCCGTGATTGCTTCTTCGATGTATAAACTGAACAGTAGGGCGAAAGACTATATCCCTGTCTTACACCCTCTTTAATCGGAGCATTTCGTTCTTGATGTTCCATTCTTATTATTCCCTCTTGGCTCTTGGACATGTATATTACTCCTATTTGCCGCAGAATTTTCAACATCTTGCACTATTTTACATTATAGAACGCTTTTTCCTGGTCGACAAATCCTATGAACGTGTTTTGATTATTTTGTACTCTCACTTCCATTGTCAACCATAACGTCAGAGCTGCCTTTACCTTTCCTAAACCGAAACTGATCGTCATTTAATGGATCAAAAATGTTCAAATGTGTGTGAAATATTATGGGACTTAACTGTTAAGGTCATCAGTCCCTAAGCTTGCACACTACTTAACCTAAATTATCCTAATGACAAACACACACATCCATGCCCGAGGGAGCACTCGAACCTCCGCCGGGACCAGCCGCACATTTAATGGATCTTCAATTTTCTTTCCCATTATTCTGTATATTATTCCTGTCAGCACCTTCGAAGCCTGAGCTGTTAAGCTGACAGTGCGAGAATTCTCGCACTTGTCAGCTCTTGCAGGGTTTGGAATTGTGCATATGATATTTCCGAAAGTCGTACGTTATATCGCCAAACGCATGCATTCTAGGCACCAACGTGAATAGGTGTTTTATTGCCAATTCCCCCAGTGATTTTAAAAATTATGTCTGAATGTTATCTATTTCTTCTGCCTTATTTGACCTTGAATCTTCCAATGCTCTTTTAAATTCTGATTCTAATACCGGATCCTCTATCTCTTCCCCATAGGAACCTGTTTCTTTTTCAATCACACCAGACAAGTCTTCTCCCTCATAGAGGCCTCCAATTTACTCTTTCCAACTATCTGCTCTCTCCTGGGCACTTAACGGTGGAATCCCCATTGTACTCTCGCTGTTACCACAATTGCCTTTAGTATCACAGAAGGTTGTTTTGACTATTCTATATGCTGAGTCAGTTCTTCCGACAATCATTTGTTTTTCTGATTTGATCCATTATAAATGGTTTTTGAAAGCCTGCGACTTTAGATACAATAGGTTTGTTTATAAATAAATAAATTTTCTGCTACCAGTCACGATTTTCTTTATTTTACTATTCGCACGACGCGTTTGGAGAAATAATTCCCATTTTCAAGTGCGTTTTTTTGATGTGTGTTAACCCATTTCTTTTGATGTTGTCAGTGTGTGTGAGTCTGCTTCATTTTGTTGACTTTTAAGTTTTCTAATGGTCCATTTGTGTAGAGAGTCACACACACTTAACATCACACACAACTTGTACATTTTACACATCGAAAATATCTTTTATATATATATATATATATATATATATATATATATATATATATATATAATATCTTATATAAAAGTCAACAAAATGAAGCAGACTCACACACACTGACAACATCAAAAGAAATGGCTTAACACACATAAAAAAAAACGCACTTGAAAATGAGAATTATTTCTCGAAACGCGTCGTGCGAATAGTAAAATAAAGAAAATCGTGACTGGTAGCAGAAGATTTATTTATTTATTTATAAACATTTCTTTTTCGATTTCTTCAAATGTATCATGCAGCTTAGCTTCCCTGCACATCCTATTTATTTCATTCCTAAGCGGCTTGCATTTACGTGTACTCGGCACTCTCTTGAGACTGTGGATCTCGGAGTATCGAGTTCCCTCACAATTTGCGAAAAGTGATGTCCCGTGCGTCTAACACCATCTACTATTCCGCGTTCATTGTCTGTCAATTCCCACCGTGCGGCCACAGCCACGTCAGAGACCTTTCCCTATGAATCACCTGAGTACAAAGGACAGCCGGCCGGAGTGGACGAGCGGTTCTAGGCGCTACAGTCTGGAACCCCGCGACCGCTACGGTCGCAGGTTCGAATCCTGCCTCGGGCATGGGTGTGTGTGTGTGTGTGTGTGTGTGTGTGTGTGTGTGTGTGTGTGTTTTGTCCTTAAGTTAGTTAGGTTTAAGTAGTTCTAAGTTCTAGGGGACTGATGACCACAGCAGTTAAGTCCCATAGTGCGCAGAGCCATTTGAACCAGTCCAAACGACAGCTCCGCCAATGCACTCCCCTTTTATACCTAGTGTACGCGATACTACCGCCATCTGTAAATCTGCATATTGCTATTACATGCCTTTTTCGCCTCAGTGTATACCCTCCTCTGCTGTGCGACACCAGTTGTCCGTGAGAGGTTATTGAAAGTTAACGTCGAACATGCAGTGGTGACATTAATGTGGCTGGATTACACTACTGGCCATTAAAATTGCTACACCAAGAAAAAATGCAGATGATGAACGGGTATTCATTGGACAAATATATTATACCAGAACTGGCATGTAATTACATTTTCACGCAATTTGGGTGCGTAGATCCTGAGAAATCAGTACGCAGAACAACCACCTCTGGCCGTAATAACGTCCTTGATACGCCTGGCCATTGAGTCAAACAGAGCGTGGATGGCGTGTACAGCTACAGCTGGCCATGCAGCTTCAACACGATACCACAGTTCATCAAGAGTAGTGACTGGCGTATTGTGACGAGCCATTTGCTTGGCCACCATTGACCAGACGTTTTCAATTGGTGAGAGATCTGGAGAATGTGTTGCCCAGAGCAGCAGTCGAACATTTTCTGTATCCAGAAAGGCCCGTACAGGACCTGCAACATGCGGTCGTGCATTATCCTGCTGAAATGTAGGGTTTCGCCGGGATAGAATGAAGGGTACAGCCACGGGTCGTAACACATCTGGAATGTAACGTCGACTGTTCAAAGTGCCGGCAATGGGAACAAGACGTGACCGAGACGTGTAACCAATGGCACCTCTTACCATCACGCCGGGTGATACGTCAGTATGGCGATGACGAATACACGCTCCACTGTGCGTTCACACCCGTATGCTACCATTATGATGCTTTAAACAGCAGCTGGATTCATCCGAAAAAATGACGTTTTGCCATTCGTACAGCCAGGTTCGTCGTTGAGCACAACATCGCAGGCGCTCCTGTCTGTGATGCAGCGTCAAGTGTAACCGCAGCCACTGTCTCCGAGCTGATTGTCCATGCTGTTGCAAACGCTGTCGAACTGTTCGTGCAGATGGTTGTTGTCTTGCAAACGTCCCCATCTGTTGACTCAGGGATCGAGACGTGGCTGCGCGATCCGTTACGGCCATGCGGATAAGATGCCTGTCATCTCGACTGCTAGTGATACGAGACCGTTGGGATCCAGCACGGCGTTCCATATTAGCCTCCTGAACCCACCGACTCCATATTCTGCTAACAGTCATTGGATCTCGAGCAACGCGAGCAGCAATGTCGCGATACGACAAACCGCAATCGCGATAGGCTACAATCCGACCTTTATCAAAGTCGGAAACGTAATGGTACGCCTTTCTCCTCCTTACACAACGGTTTACGAGGCAACGCGGTCAACTGCTGTTTGTGTATGAGAAATCGGTTGGAAACTTTCCTGATGTCAGCACGTTGTAGGTGTCGCACCGGCGCCAACTTTGTGTGAATGCTCTGAAAAGCTAATCATTTGCATATCACAGCATCTTCCCGTCGGTTAAATTTTGCGTCTGTAGCACGTCATTTTCGTGGTGTAGCAATTTTAATGACCAGTAGTGTAATAAATACAGGTTCATTAAAAAATATAGGGTGTAACTGCATTTCTGAGCCCCCGGTAACTTTTTTTGGGCGTCGGCTAGCGTCCCGGGACAGCGTGCCGACGGCCGGCCAAGCTGGTGGCACGGTGGGAGCGTGCGAGCGGAAGCTAGGCGCGCCGCGGCGCAGCCGGTGGATCGATGTCGCCTGCTGGCGTGGCGTGGCAGCGAGGGAAGGGAAAGCGCGGGACAGCCGCCGCTGGCTGGCTCGCCCGCCGGCTATTTTTTACCGCGCGGCGACGGCGGCGGCGGCGGGCAGACACCTGGTGTGTGGCTCCACTGTGCCTGGGCGGGCCGCGCGGCCGCCGGCGCATTCCTGCCACGGCGGCCCGCGCCGGCCTCGGCTGGCCCGCGCACCGCCGATCCGCACTGGAATGTGCTCTCTCTCTCTCTCTCTCTCTCTCTCTCTCTCTCTCCTCTCGTTCTTCTCTCTCTCCCCTCCCTGCACCGTTATCGCGCTGCGTCTCTTCCTCTCCCCTCCTCATCGTTCGTTCTCCTCTCCGGCCGGGGCTATTACGACCGCGCGTGCGATTTTGCCAGAGCCCGCCTGTATTTCCATACTCATCTTTCAGCTTCGTGGAGGCGTGCGCGTTTGTCTCCTCAGTTTTTTTCTTTCTCTCTTTCACTCTCTTCCGCCCTTCGTGGATAAGCGTACAGCGTGCGTGGCTGCCACGCAGATGACCCCTAATCGTTTTCCCTTGTTGCCGACAATTTGTCCTCAGAATGGTATCTGCCGTGTGAGGAGCTACTTGAAATGTGCGAATAGCATTTTTGATCGCGAGTCCCATCTGAGGAGCTCGAACGCATGGTGGAAGTCTTTTTATGTGACGCCACTTCGCCGGCAGGGGTGTCCGAGCGCTTCTAGGCGCTTCAGTTTGGAACCGCGCGACCGCTACGGTCGCAGGTTCGAATCCTGACTCGGTCATGGATGTGTGTGATGTCCTTAGGTTCGTTAGGTTTAATTAGTTCTAAGTTCTAGGGGACTGATGACCTCAGAAGTTAAGTCCCATAGTGCTCAGAGCCATTTGAACCATTTGACGCCACTTCAGCGACTTGCGCGTCGTTGATGATGAAATATGATGATGACAACACACACACACACTCACACACCCACACACATACACACACACACACACACACAATCTACACACACACATAGTCCCGAGTGGAGGAAATCTCCACCCAGGGAATCGAACCCGGGACCCCATGATCGGGTTTTTTGGGCATTAAGTCCCCTTCTGGGCAGTTCGGCCCCCGGGTCAAAAGTCCTTTTGGCGCCACTTCGGCTACTTGCTGGTCGGAATTTGACTGATGATGAGGACAACACACACACACACACACACACACACACACACGTTCACACAGATACGCACGCTAGGACGCGCACACACACGCAAGCTTGCTTTCACACACAGGCTCCCGAGTATAGGAAATAGCCCACTAGGGAATCTATCCTAGTGCCCCACAATCGATAGTTTTCGGCGTAAATCTCCCTCTGAGGAGTTCGGCCGCCTGGTTCATGTCCTTTTGACGCCACTTCGGCGATCTGCTGGCCGGTAATGATTGAATGGTGATGAGGACAACACACACACACACACACACACACATACACACACACACACACATGCACGCAAGTATTCGCACACAAACGCACCGGCCCGCTCACACACAGACTTCCGAGTGGAGAAATTCTCCGACCCCGCCAGGAATCGAACCCCGAACCCCGTGATCGAGAGAATCAACATATATCCATACAACAAGGGCACGTAAGGCATTAGAAATCACTAAACTGCGATTTGGCCACCCTGCATGTCAACTCAAAGACACCAACTTTTCGCCATATCCCGGAAAACGTTTCGTAGTCTGTCAGGTGTGATGCTATTAACTGCATCCACAATCCTATCACGCCATTGACGCAGGGTACCGATTTAACCCTGCACACAAGGAACATGATGTGAATCCACACGAAGTAGTCTACGTAGGTGAGGGCAGGTGACCTCTACCGATCCGCCGTCCAGGGAACATCGGTTGAGATCGAACAATGGGAGCGGAATGGGGAGGAGCGCAATTCTGCTGGTACAAAACGGATTCAGAACCCTATCAGACTCCAACTTCGGTTTCAGAAAGAGCTGAAGCATGTCAAGTTAACTCGTACCTGCTATCGTTTACTGTGCCAAAAAGAATTGCCCATAATCGTAGCCCTAGCCATAAGCTCAGTCTCGGTCAGTTTCGAGGTGTTTCCCTCCCATTCTTGCACATCATGAGGATTGTTGTCGACAGCAGTTACAGGCACAAACTCACATGAGAAGTATAGCTTCGTCCTAGAAGAGCGAGAGAGAGAGAGAGGGGGGGGGGGAGGGAGGGGGGGGGTTATGTAACAGGTTTTGATTTCCAGCGGCCTCCAAAATGTCAGTATACATTTCCACGTGGGCAGCATAGTCCTCCTCCCGGTGATGCATTGCCTGGCTGCGATACGTCATCGTCTTCAGCGTAAAACGTAAAGTACGCCAAGTACGCCAGACAGTGGATCTTGTCATTTCATCTCACCGCTCAGCCGATGAACGGAAGCTTATGGTATCCTTTCAATAGTCAGTGCTCCGGACACACACAAGTGAATGCCTAGCACTAAATAATAAATTACTGTGAAGCACTATTACGCTACGCGTTACGCGAAGTCAGAAGGTGCCAGAACTGTTTATAACCATAAAGTACAGTGTTTAGTATGTGAAGTTTATATACGAAAATACGTATATATTTCAGGCCACTGGTATACCTTTCAAAAAATGTTGGCTCTGCTGTTCACAGACGCCTCTAACGCGTTCCTACTGTTGCTTTACTTTCAACTGAAGTGCTGCAGTCGATTCAAGTTCATTGTTCTACCTGTAGGTACCGCTCATGGTAATTGCGTATAGGTAGGTCTCCAAATATTGTAAGAGGTGACTTTCCGATCGGTTCAGGAAGTGCCACAATAGCAACATACCTGCACGACATGTCGGGGTGGTGAAAAAGTTTTGCTGATGTGCGTTTTGCACATCTGTGACATCAAAATCTGTTGCTAGGCAACATTCAGTACTTCAGTGCTTTATTGGAAATACAAATGGCACCATTCATAATGACTTCAAAAATAAGGCCAGACAATAAACGAGAGTATAAAGCTGTGGCTCTTCCAGCACTTCTTCATGGGAATGTATGTTGGGTACCTACGAAAAGAGCACGAGGAAAAACACAAGGCTCGGAAATGCAACGTTTAAGAACAATAGCAGACTACTGAAGGACCACATAAAAAACGAAACAGCGCGACAAGAACTAAATGTAGACCATACTGAAAGGAGATTTACCAACCACCGCCCGCAACACCTGTTATGATCGCTTACAGAGAATGGTCAGCAAATGAGTTGCCAAACTAGCCTTAGCCTTACGGGCGGTGGGAAGACGAGATTTTGGAAGACCTAAATAGAGATAGGCAGAGAGTTTATGAAGAAACAACAGGCTCAGTGCCTAATCCATGAAGTGCTGAAGAAGAAAGGGTCACACAGGATGTTCAAAAAGGAATGGTCAGTATTCAGGGATGACAGGAACAATTGTTTGAAACAAAAAGCTTCGTACGGAATGTGCCCTATTCCAAATGGTTTCGTTCTTCGGCTAGTGGCGCGCTCGTATGCCTCTTACCCCCTCAACCTGTGTTCCAGTAATACCAGCGTCTCTCTCTCCGTCCGAACAGGCCTCGGAAGGCCCAGTGGTACCGACCGACTGCCGTGTCATCCTCAGCTGTTAGCCGTCGCTGAACGCGGATATGGAGGGGGGTGTGGTCAGCAAACCGCTCTCCAAGCCTGTCAGTTTTCGTCACCGGAGCCGCTACTACTAATCAAATAGCTCCTCAATTGGCCTCACAGGGGCTGAGTACACCCCACTTGCCAACAGCGCTTGGCAGATCAAGACACTCACCCATCCAAGTGCTACCCAAGCCCGATAGCTTCGGTGATATACATCTACACTCCACAAGTCACCCAACGGTATATGGCTGAGCGCACTTTACGTGCCACTCCCATTACCTCCCTTTCCTGTTCCAGTCGTGTATGGTTCGCGGGAAGAACTACTATCGGAAAGCCTCCGTGCGCGCTCGAATCTCTCTAATTTTACATTCGTGATCTCCTCGGGAGGTATACGTAGATGGAAGCAATATATTCGATACCTCATCCAGAAAAGCGCCCTCTCGAAACCTGGACAGCAAGCTACACCGCGATGCAGAGCGCCTCTCTTGCAGTGTCTGCCACTTGAGTTTGCTAAACGTCTCTGTAACACTATCACGCTTGCCATATCACCCTGTGACGAAACGCGCCGCTCTTCTTTGGATCTTCTCTATCTCCTCTGTCAACCTGACGTGCTACGGATCCCACACTGATGAGCAATACTCAAGTATAGGTCGAACGAGTGTTTTGTAAGCCACCTCCTTTGTTGATGGACTACATTTTCTAAGGACTCTCCCAATGAATCTCAACCTGGTGTCCGCCTTACCAACAATTAATTTTATATGATCATTCCACTTCAAATCGTTCCGCACGCATGCTCCCAGATATTTTACAGAAGTAACTGCTACCAGTGTTTGTTCCGCTATCATATAATCATACAATAAAGGATCCTTCTTTCTATGTATTCGCAATACATTACATTTGTCTATGTTAAGGGTCAGTTGCCAATCCCTGCACCAAGTGCCTCTCCGCTGCAGATCTTCCTGCATTTCGCTACAATTTTCTAATGCTGCAACTTCTCTGTATACTACAGCATCATCCGCGAAAAGCCGCATGGAACTTCAGACACTATCTACTAGGTCATTTATATATATTGTGAAAAGCAATGGCCGGCCGGTGTGGCCGAGCGGTTCTAGGCGCTACAGTCTGGAACCGCGCGACCGCTACGGACGCAGGTTCGAATCCTGCCTCGGGCATGGATGTGTGTGATGCCCTTAGGTTAGTTAGGTTTAAGTAGTTCTAAGTTCTACGGGGCTGATGACCTAAGACGTTAAGTCCCGTAGTCCTCAGAGCTATTTTGAAAAGCAATGGTCCCATAAACTCCCCTGTGGCACGCCAGAGGTCACTTTAACGTCTGAAGACGTCTCTCCATTGAGAACAACGTGCTGTGTTCTGTTTGCTAAAAACTCTTCAGTCCAGCCACACAGCTGGTATGATATTCTGTAGGCTCTTACTTTGTTTATCAGGCGACAGTGCGGAACTGAATCGAACGCCTTCCGAAATCAAGGAAAATGGCATCTACCTGGGTCTCATGAACAAATAAAGCGAGTTGGGTCTCACACGATAGGTGTTCCGGAATCCATGTTGATTTCTACACAGCATATTCTGGGACACCGGTATTACCGCTGCGGTAAAGTGTATCACCTGCAAAAAGAGCTCTCTGAATGTTTACACCGGTGGGGAACTCATTAACAAACAGAAGAAAAACTGGACTGAGAATGGAGCCATGAGGGACACCTTTTGCGACGGTTAATAGAAGGCAGCAACGGCAGTTTTGACGGTGATGCAACACAAATTTGCCTCATGCCTTGCACTTCACCATTCTTGTATGTGCCTAACCGTGGTAATGAATACGTGCAAATTACGTGGGTTACACAAAGACCTGTGTTCTGTTTCGAAAACCTTTGGGATAAGACGCATGAACATGCACTACTGGTCATTAAAATTGCTACACCAAGAAGAAGTGCAGATGATAAACGGGTATTCATTGGACAAATATATTATACTAAAACTGTATGTGATTACATTTTCACACAATTTGGGTGCATAGATCCTGAGAAGTCAGTACCCAGAACCACCACCTCTGGCCGTAATAACGACCTTGATACGGCTGGGCATTGAGTCAAACAGAGCTTGGATGGCGTGTATAGGTACAGCTGCCCATGCCCAGATCATCAAGAGTAGTGCCTGGCGTATTGTGACGAGCCAGTCGCTCGGCCACCATTAACCTGACGTTTCGAATTGGTGAGAGATCTGGAGAATGTGCTGGCCAGGGCAGCAGTCGAACATTTTCTGTATCCAGAAAGGCCCGTGCAGGTCCTGCAACATACGGTCGTGCATTATCCTGTTGAAATGCGGGGTTTCGCAGGGACCGAACGAAGGGTAGACACACGGGTCGTACCACATCTGAAATGTAACGTCGACTGTTCAAAGTGCCGTCAATGCGACCAAGAGGTGACCGAGACGTGTAACCAATGGCACCCCATACCATCACGCCGGGTGATACGCCATTATGGCGATGACGAATACACGCTTCCAATGTGCGTTCACCGTGATGTCGCCTAACACAGATACGACCATCATGATGCTGTAAACAGAAACTGGATTCATCCGGAAAAATGACGTTTTGCCATTGGTGCACTCAGGTTCGTCGTTGAGTACACCATCGCAGGCGCTCCTGTTCAAAAATGGCTGTGAGCACTATGGGACCCAACATCTCAGCTTATTAGTCCCCTAGAACTTAGAACTAGTTAAACGTAACTAACCTATGGACATCACAAGCATCCATGCTCGAGGCAGGATTCGAACCTGCGACTGAAGCGCCTAGAACCGCTCGGCCACACTGGCCGGCGCTCTTGTCTTTGGTGCAGCGTCAAGGGTAACCGTAGCCATGGTTTCCGAGCTGATAGTCCTTGCTGCTGCAAACGTCGTCGAAGTGTTCGTGCAGATGGTTGTTGTCTTGCAAACGTCCCCATCTGTCGACTCAGGGATCGAGACGTGGCTGCACGATCCGTTGCAGCCATGCGGATAAGATGGCTGTCATCTCGACTGCTAGTGATACGAGGCCGTTGGGATCCAGCACGGAGTTCCATATTACCCTCCTGAACCCACCGATTCCATATTCTGCTACAGTCATTGGATCTCGACCAATGCGAACAGCAATGTCGCGATACGATAAACCGCAATCGCGATAGGCTACAATCCGACCTTTATCAAAGTCGGAAACGTGATTGTATGCATTTCTCCTCCTTACACAACAACGTTTCACCAGGCAACGCTTGTGTATGAGAAATCGGTTGGAAACTTTCCTCATGTCAGCACGTTGTAGGAGTCGGCATCGGCGCCAACGTTGTGTGAATGCTCTGAAATGCTAATCATTTGCATATCGCAGCAACGTCTTCCTCTCAGTTAAATTTCGCGTCTGTAGCACGTCATCTTCGTGGTGTAGCAATTTTACTGGCCAGTAGTGTATTATCATTCCTATCATATCCCTGAGAGAAGATCGTTCCTGTCGTGTCCCTGATTGTTGACCATTACTCTTGCGATGCCCTTTATATCGTAAGTCGACTGAGTAGATCATATTTGAGGGCACCAAGTAAAACAATTTAAAAAAAACATGCGTAGTGATTTCCTGTTCTCAGAAGAGGTGTTTCCGGTCAAAAAACACCGCCAAGTACGCCGCTTCACGAAGTGACGCATGGTGTGAGAGCAGCTGCTGCGCGAGTAATAAGTGGGTCGACGCGCTAGAGGAGGGCGTTGCAACAGCGACGGGCAAGGCTTCGCTGCGCTGCGTCGCTGGCTCGGCTCGGCGCGGCCGGGCGGTTCGCTGGCTGGCTGGCGTCCCGCGGGAGGCGAACGAGCGGATAGAGAGAGAGAGAGAGAGAGAGACAGCGAGAGAGAGAGAGAGGGAGGGGGAGGGAGAGGGAACTGGCGCGGCGCGGCCCGCTGTAATCTGCCCGCTGCCGCCGCCGCTGGCTGCCGCGCGCTAAATTAAATAAAGGCCCGCCGCCGCCGCCGCCGCTGCCCCCACCACGCGGGCTCGCCGCCCAGCCCGGCACCTGCTGCGCCGCCGCCGCCGCCGGCTTTTTGCTTCCGCCCGTGCCCCGGCCGCCCGTCCGCCGTGCCCGCATTCCCTCAGGGCCACCGGGCACCGGCGCTCCGGCTACGGGACGCCCGGCACCTAACAGCACGAGTCCCTGCCTCCCACACGAGCCTTCCTCTTTTTGCACTTCGCAGTGCTGTTATCGCGTCGCCTGAAATTTTAGCTTCACCTGCAAACCCGACCACAGCATTTTTTCTTTGGTTCTCGGCTCGCAAGATGTGGGGCGTCAGAGATCTGAAGCGACAGACATGTGAAGCGACAGACACTAGCCGACCACTATAATTTAGGAGCTAACATAAAACATCGATAATCCTGTCTGTCGATTTTTTATGGAGCGATCGATATACTTGGACATGACAAATTATCGACGTGTCGATTAACAGCCTGTAATGATCGAAAGTGTTATTTTTTAGGGTCTGTCTTTACTTGACACGTAGGCACTATAATTCTCATTGGCAGTTTTTGCCCGTTCTAGCTTCTACCAACCTAAATGATGACTAACTGGAACCCTCAGCTGCCGACAGGTGTTGTTGATATACCTCGATTGGACGGCTGAAAATGTGTGCCCCGACCGGGACTCGAACCCGGGATCTCCTGCTTACATGGCAAACGCTCTATCCATCTTTTTTTATTTTTTATTCTTTTTTTCACCACTGCCAGCCTCCGGTACATATTGAACGAGTCACACACACATACATTCACTATTCTCATACAATGTTTACATTCGTTGTAAGCATATTAGTTACATCACAATGAGCTTCCATCATGGCCACGAGATGTCACTCCAGACGTCACTTTTATGATGATGATGATGATGTTCGGTTTGTGGGGCACTCAACTGTGCAGTCATCAGCGCTCGTACAAGGTCCTTACTTCTACACAATCCAATCTAACCACTGTCACGAATAATGATGCTGAAATGATGAGGACAACACAAACACCCAGTCCCCGGGTAGAGAAAAATCCCCAACCCGGCCGGGAATCGAACCCGAGACCCCGTGACCAGAGGTAGCAATGCTAGCCACTTTTTTTCTTCAACTGATTGCCGGGATATATATATATATATATATATATATATATATATATATATATATATATATATATATATATGTGTGTGTGTGTGTGTTTGAATTACCAAAAACAAATACTAAAAAAAAGAAAGTTGCATGGTGCGAGATTCGATCCGGCATTTTTTTTTTTTTTCCAAAGTCAGGCTTACCACCTTTGCTGACATACATTTTGTTGTACTACCGCATAAATAGTGTCTACAATGTCCATATGTTGACAAATAGTGCCTAATTAGAAAATTAAGTAATTAAGGGAATGAATAAAACTGAAAATGCCCAAATGAAAGACATGAAGACATTGCGGATAGTACAAACGCAAAAGAAACATGTTCCTGTAGCAATGAAATAAAATTCGTGTCGGGGGCGACACCTGCTCACGACCCGACGTTCGATAGAGCAAGAGAGCCATCTATCGACTCGTTCTCCAGACGTTGGTGTAAGACTGGGTCGTCTTCTCGAAATTAACTAAGGGTCCGTAAGTGTGATCGATGTCTGTCTCGGCTTCTTCGTCTATCTCATCTCTCACCCGTCACACCCCATCTGGCCGGCAGGTCGGTAAATGTAAGTCGCAAGTAATTAGCGAAGTCTTGCCCATATTTCTTATGCTGTTGCAGCTTCGTGTGTCCATCCAGGAGAAAATGCCAAAAATCAATTTTGTCCTTTTCCGATTCGTTATACACGTAGCCCACCACCATTCCCCGTACCCATGTCACTGCATTGGTTTTTTGGACCGGAAAATAAGATTCTTGGGGAAACAAAAGTGTGTCTGATGAAATTGTGTGAGGGGCGGAGCGTAACAGGAACGCCAATATCTGTTGTGCCAAGTGCCACACTGGAGCCGTCCCACTACATGCTAAACGATGTCCATCAGTGTCCACTGTTGCGCAGCCTAAACATAGTGGAGTGTCTGACAAATGAATCGCGTGCCGCCGTTGATTCGTTGCGAACTTCCTATTTACCACCACATACCATGTTGAGCGTACCGACGTTGGGAGGTAAACGTTCCGTATAACGTGCCATATCTGTCGCCAGTGCTTGTCTGGGTACTTCTTTTCCAGGGTATTCCTGGGACAGCGGCGCAGTAAGAGTTGGTATACATCTCGCGTCGTCGGTAGTCGTGTTGCTGGGAAGGAATCTCTGACATAGCTAAGCTCCAAAAAAAAAAAAAAAGACTTGAAATGTGAAAGCTTCGGTGAAATATGGCCCACATTGACTGGGGGCAGCATTGAAGTGGGCGCTAGTACATCGGCCAACGCACCCGAGATATTGCGAAATTGACCGCGCCACTGTCGGAAAATCGTACTGACGAATAACGCCCGTGTCTTTTCATATACGTTCACTAGACTAAGTCCACCCTCTCCAGGTGGTAGCGTAAGCGTTGTGTATCGGATCTTAAACAGGTGTCCCACACTCACGTAGGTTCCGAAAGTTGCTTGTACCCGTGATGCCATTGTGCGCGTTAAAGGCAGAACATGCGCTACGTGAGTGAGTCTCGGTGCAAGGTATACGTTAACATAGGTCGCCCTCTGAATCATATCCAACGCTCTTAATTTCTGTAACAGCACCATTGTTCGCATCAGCTTCAATATGCGTCGGTAGTTATACGCTGCTGTCCGCTGCACATCCGTGTGGAACGTAATACCTAGGCATTTTATGGTCTTAACTAACATGAGCGGGCCTTCCTCCCCCGGTTGTAATCCTCGACCGACATTCATGCAGCGTGATTTTTGTAGATTAAGCACGCTTCCTGCCGCCATCCCGTATCCCTGTGTCCATGCCAACGCCGTATGTACTTCCATCTGAGCCACCGAGGACACAGATGAATAGCGCGACTGCAGGGACTTATCCCATGCACGCTTCCCGTGAGACTCACATTCCCAACTGTCCACAATTCTACATATGTAAAGTACCTTATAGACGTTTGCCCATCCACTCATTACTCGCGCACCCTTTGGCGATTCCCGTAAGAGTTTGGGCAACCTGTGCACATTCGCACAGACGAAGGTCAGTGGCTGCGTAGCCTTTAAGTATACAAATGAAAACAGTAACTGTTCTTGAAAGAACAGATACTGTTGATGGCCGTGCAGCTTTTCCCTGGAATAAATGATGACTAACTGAAACCCTCAGCTGCCGACAGGTGTTGTTGATATACCTCGATGTAAGCAGGAGATCCCGCATTCGAGTCCCTGTCGGGGCACACATTTTCAGCTGTCCACATCGAGGTATATCAACAACATTTGTCGGCAGCTGAGGGTTTCAGTTAGTCATCATTTATTCCAGGGAAAAGCTGCACGGTCATCAACAATATCTGTTCTTTCAAGAACAGTTACTGTTTTCATATATACTACCAATCTTTTCAACCTATTACAATGCGATAACCATCTGGTGAGCAAGATGTATGAGACAGGCGAAATACCCTCAGACTTCAAGAAGAATATAATAACTTCAATCCCAAAGAAAGCCGGGGTTCACAGATGTGAAAATTACCGAACTATCAGCTTAATAAGTCACAGCTGCAAAATACAAGCGCGAGTTCTTTACGGACGAATGGATAAACTGGTAGAAGTTGACCTTGGGGAAGATCAGTTTGGATTCCGTAGAAATGTTGGAACACGTGAGCCAATATTGACCTTACGCCTTATCCTAGAAGAAAGATTAAGGAAAGGCAAACCTACGTTTCTAGCATTTGTAGACTTAGAGAAAGCTTTTGACAATGTTGACTGGAATACTCTCTTTCAAATTCTAAAGGTGGCAGGAGTAAAATACAGGGAGCGAAAGGCTATTTACAATTTGTACAGAAACCAGATGGCAGTTATAAGAGTCGGGGGACATGAAACGGAAGCAGTGGTTGGGAAGGGAGTGAGACAGGGTTGTAGCCTCTCCCCGATGTTATTCAATCTGTATATTGAGCAAGCAGTAAAGGAAACAAAAGAAAAATTCGGAGTAGGTATTAAAATCCATGGAGAAGGAATAAAAACTTTGAGGTTCGCCGATGGCATTGTAATTCTGTCAGAGACAGCAAAGGACTTGAAAGAGCAGTTGAACGAAATGGACAGTGTCTTGAAAGGAGGATATAAGATGAACATCAACAAAAGCAAAACGAGGATAATGGAATGTAGTCAAATTAAGTCGGGTGATGTTGAGGGAATTAGATTAGGAAATGAGACACTTAAAGGAGTTTTGCTACTTGGGGAGCAAAATAACTGATGATGGTCGAAGTAGAGAGGATATAAAATGTAGACTGGCAATGGCAAGGAAAGCGTTTGTAAAGAAGAGAAATTTGTTAACATCGAGTATAGATTTAAGTGTCAGGAAGTCGTTTCTGAAAGTATTTGTATGGAGTGTAGCCATGTATGGAAGTGAAACATGGAAGATAAATAGTTTAGACAAGAAGAGAATAGAAGCTTTCGAAATGTGGTGCTACAGAAGAATGCTGAAGATTAGATGGGTAGATCACATAACTAATGAGCAGGTATTGAATAGAATTGGGGAGAAGAGGAGTTTGTGGCACAACTTGACACGAAGAAGGGACATGTAGGTAGGGCATGTTCTGAAGCATGAAGGGATCACAAATTTAGCATTGGAGGGCAGCGTAGAGAGTAAAAATCGTAGAGGGAGACCAAGAGATGAATACACTAAGCAGATTCAGAAGGATGTAGGTTGCAGTAAGTACTGGGAGATGAAGAAGCTTGCACAGAATAGGGTAGCATGGAGAGCTGCATCAAACCTGTCTCAGGACTGAAGACCACAACAACAACAACAACAACAACAACAATGGGATTAATTTAATTTCGAATCCGCACTACAAACGGGCACCAGATTTGAACGTGAATGTAATGTACAGGTATGAAAGTTTGTTATTTTCGTGTGTCATTTCTGCCATTGCTGATGATGGGTACGAGGAGCAAAACGAACGCTGGTGAGAGCACTGTGTGACAGCGGTGGAAATTACCACTCCCTTCTCCCAAGTATTAGGCAGGATGTCCGCTCTTCTTACCTCCTGAATTCCTAGATCAAGAAAAGATAGGCGCACTTTAAAAGTAACTTAGACTCGGCACAAAAGCCACAAACATTACTGCACTGGTATTTAATGGGAAATGTACTCTTGTTGTGTGAAAACCCGCCAGGGTAGCCGAGAGCGCTAATGCGGTGCTTCTTGGACTCGGGTAGGCGCGCCGGCCCCGGATCGAATCCGCGCGGCGGATTACCGACGAGGGCCGGTATGCCGGCCAGCCTGGATGTGGTTTTTAGGCGGTTTTCCACATCCCGCTAGGTGAATACCCGGCTGGTCCCCAAGTTCCACCTCAGTTACACGACTCACAGACATTTGAAAACGTTCACACTGTTTCACGACTTACACTAGACGCAGACAGCTGAAGTACAATACTTCTGTCCCAGGGGGTGGGGTTGGGGGGGGGGGGGGGGTTGGCGGCAGGAAGGACATCCGGCCACCCTCTGCAATTAAAAACTGCCAAATCCGTCATAACACAGCCGACCCTGTGTTGGAGCGGGACAATGGTAAGTACAATATTTCATGTGCAGAACACATATTAGCATTAATGTTCCACTTGCAGGAGACTTCTCTCGAATAAGGCTGGGCCAAAAACATCAATATTTCGAACGTGGGTACTTATATCTCGGTGGCATCAATATCTTTTAAAAGTAAATATATATATATATATATGCGGTGCTTCTTGGACTCGGGTAGGCGCACAAGGCGGCAAACACCGTCGGTTTCCGGAATGGACCGTTCGTTCACTCTAGGCTGTTTTGAAACTTGCTGGAAGAGATAAAACTTAATTCCAGACAGGGGCTGAGGTTGGAAGGTAGCAGAGGGATAATGTAAAAGATTCCTGACGTTCTTTCAATTAGATGTAATCTTAAGCGTTGATGATGCTATGTATCGTCTGATTCTCTTGAATTCTTAACTTGAGTTCTGTCGAAAATACGGTTTACGTATTTCGCCAGACACCATTTAACGAAACGAGAGACGACCTGTAAACACAGAAGGCGCGTGACCCCAAGCGCTGCCGTCGTGTAGTGAACAATGCAGGGAGCGCTCGCTCTGTTTGGCCGCTAACGATGCGATTTTAATTCGTTATTGTGGCTTGGTATATAGTGGTGATCTTAGAATTTGATTGTAAAGTTCATTACGTTTGAAAGACCAGGTTTTCATCATTAGCGTAAGCACCTGTGTATGTAATCACATTTAGCATTCATTGCTGATGTCCCCACCTAATTGCTATTCTCTGTTTCCATTTTCAAGATGCTCTTCCTCGGCTTCAGAAAACGTAGTAATTGTTTTTGATAATGTGCCGTACCATTCTCGTAGAGAGAGAAAAGTTCCTAATGTGAATGTCAAAAAGCAAGATACAGCAGTATGGCTAAAATCTATAAGCGTCGCTTCTGAAGACGGTATGTTGAAGAAAGAATTACAAGAAATTGTTAAAAAAAATAGAGTAGTACACACCAAATATGCACTAGATGAAGTGGCTAAGGACGCAGGGAAAATTGGTTTTAGAATTCCTCCGCATCACTACTGAATAAACGCCGTAGAGTTAGTTTGTAGCTTTGTACCAGAATCGAAGTTTATGCTGCAGCAAGAAACGGAACCTGTAAAATGTCGCAAAAAGGACGTCGACCTCCCTTCAGGGACTCCCGCTTGCATTTGCGAAGAATCACCGTAACACTTGCGTGCTGATCGAACCTACCAGTAAGACATTTATCAGCACGCCTCTGAACAGCTTCAGTTCGCCTTGGTGGCAATACCGAACAATCGAGCACTACTCAAGAATGGGTCGCACAGGTTTTCTACTGATACACGCCAAATCACATACAGCTGAGCTACATTCTCCCAAAAATCCCCCCAATAAAACGAAGTCGGCAATTCGCCTTCCCTTTTACCAATCTGACGTGCTCGTTCCATTTCATACCACTTTGCTACGCCTAGATATTTAATTGATAGGACTGTGTCAAGCAGTACTCTACTGATGCTGTATTCGAACGTCTCAGGATTGTTTTACGATTTTATTGACATTCAGAGCAACTTGCCATTATTCACACCAACTGGACATTCTGTCCAAGACATTCCCTATCCTCCAAGACTCACTCAGTGACAACACCTCCCTGCACACCACAGCATCATCAGCAATTTTATGGTAAAGGGAAAAAAAAGGACAAAACCGAACGGAAAGAGCGAAAGTAAATTGGAAGATGAAGGTAATGGATTGGAGGACACTAAAATCGAAAGTAGTTGTGTACTTAAGGGCCATCTTAAAGAGCTTCAGATTTGGTTGTTTCTTCCAGAATGAGATTTTCACTCTGCAGCGGAGTGTGCGCTGATATGAAACTTCCTGGCGGATTAAAACTGTGTGCCGGACCGAGACTCGAACTCGGGACCTTTGCCTTTCGCGGGCAAGTGCTCTACCAACTGAGCTACCCAAGCACGACTCACGCCCCGTCCTCACAGCCGTACTTCTGCCAGTACCTCGTCTCCCACCTTCCAAACTTTACAGAAGCTCTCCTGCGAACCGTGCAGAACTAGCACTCCTGAAGGAAAGGATATTGCTGAGACATGGCTTAGCCACAGCCTGGGGGATGTTTCCAGCTTTGAGGACGGGGCGTGAGTCGTGCTTGGGTAGCTCAGTTGGTAGAGAACTTTCCCGCGAAATGCAAAGGTCCCTAGTTCGAGTCTCGGTCCGGCACACAGTTTTAATCTCCCAGGAAGTTTCTTGGTTGTCTCTTGTTTGTTTCCCTGCAGTCTTATTTGTTCATAAGTCTTCCAACGTGTTGTTACTATTTCGATAAAATGATGATGGGCGAAGTAGGTTCAATGTGTGTCGTTCAAAATGCTCCACTGCAGCAGCCACGGCAGTCAGTTGCTCCTGACAAAGGTATTGGAGGTGATCGTCGAAAGCTTGAGGTCTTAAGTCAGATCTGATGCGGAAAGAAAACCGAGTATGTTTCGTAGAATCGCGTTATTTCTGCAGGCAATGCAAGTTTGCACCGTCTGTCGTTGCATGTTTTGTCTGAAAATGTATCTCTACTGATGTGAAACTGGTAGCGACTTTTTAATGAAAGTATTTCAACAGCTAGTGCAGAAAATTTTATTCGCCATGTACGAGGGTCACTCTAAAAGAAATGCACACTATTTTTTTTAAAAAATCCTTTATTCTACATTTTTGAAAGGCTTACAGTGTGTAGATACATCCCCTAGGAACAATATTTTCATTTCTCCACATAATTCCCATCCCTCTCAACTGCCTTACGCCATCTTAGAACCAGCGCCTGTATACCCGCACGGTAAAATTTTGGACCAACCTGTTGGAGCCACTGTTTGGCAGCGTGCACAAGGAAGTCATCATCTTCAAACCTTGTTCCACGGAAGAGAGTCTTTCAGTTTCCCAAAGTGATGATAGTCACATGGAGCCAGGTCAGAACTGTAAGGCGGGTGTTTCAGTGTTGTCCATCCGAGTTTTGTGATCGCTTCCACGGTTTTTTGACTGACATGTGGCCGTGCATTGTCGTACTACAGCAAAACACCCTGCTTTTGCCGATGTGTTCGAACACGACTCAGTCGAGCTTGAAGTTTCTTCAGTGTCGTCACATATGCATCAGATTTTATGCTGGTTCCACTTGGCATGATGTCCACAAGCAAGAGTCCTTCGGAATCGAAAAACACCGTAGCCATAACTTTTCTAGCAGAAGGTGTGGTTTTGAATTTTTTTTCTTGGGTGAATTTGTATGATTCCACTCCATTGATTGCCTCTTCGTCTTTGGTGAAAAATGATGGAGCCATGTTTCATTACGCAATTCTTCCAAGAAATTCATCTCCACTATTCTCGTACTGTTCCAAAATTTCGCTGCATACCGTTTTTCTTGTTTCTTTGTGAGCCACTGTCAACATCCTGGGAACCCGCCTGGCACAAACCGTTTTTAACGCCAACACTTCCAGTATTCTGCAAACACTTCCTTCCCCTATCCCAACGTAGCGCGACAATTCGTTCACTGTGATGCGTCTGTCAGTGATCACCAATTCGTTAACTCTCTTCACATTGTCTGGAGTGTGTGCAGTACGAGGCCTGCCGCTGCGAGGACAATCCTCAATATTTCCGTGCCCGCTTTCATCACGTAACCTGCTTGCCCACCGACTATCTGTACTACGATCAAGAGCAGCACCTCCATACACCTTTTTCAACCTCTTGTGGATGTTTCCCACTCTCTCGTTTCCACAGCACAGGAATTCTATGACGGCACATTGCTTCTGACGAACGTCAAGTGTAGCAGCCATCTTGAAGACATGCTGTGACGGCGCCACCCAAGGGAATTGGTTGAACTAAGTTTGAAAACAAGCGGGAAGGATGTATCTACTCACTGTAAAACTTTCACACATTCAGCATGAAAACTGTTGTTGTTGTTGTTGTCGTCTTCAGTCCTGAGACTGGTTTGATGCAGCTCTCCATGCTACTCTATCCTGTGCAAGCTTCTTCACCTCCCAGTACCTACTGCAGCCTACATCCTTCTGAATCTGCTTAGTGTATTCATCTCTTGGTCTCCCTCTACGATTTTTACCCTCCACGCTGTTCTCCAGTACTAAATTGGTGATCCCTTGATGCCTCAGGTCCTACCAACCGATCCATTCTTCTGGTGAAGTTGTACCACAAACTTCTCTTCTCCCCAATTCTGTTCAATACCTCCTCAGTAGTTATGTGATCTACCCATCTAATCTTCAGCATTCTTCTGTAGCACCACATTTCGAAAGCTTCTATTCTCTTCTTGTCTAAACTATTTATCGTCCACGTTTCACGTCCATACATGGCTACACTCCATACAAATACTTTCAGAAACGACTTCCTGACATTTAAATCTATACTCAATGTTAACAAATTTCTCTTCTTCAGAAACGCTTTCCCTGCCATTGCCAGTCTACATTTTATGTCCTCTCTACTTCGAAAATCATCAGTTCTTTTGCTCCCCAAATAGCAAAACTCCTTTACTACTTCAAGTGTCTCATTTCCTAATCTAATTCCCTCAGCATCACCCGACTTAATTCGACTACATTCCATTATGCTCGTTTTGCTTTTGTTGATGTTCATCTTATACCCCCCTTTCAAGACACTGTCCATTCCGTCCAACTGCTCTTCCAAGTCCTTTGCTGTCTCTGACAGAATTTAAATGTCATCGGCGTACCTCAAGGTTTTATTTCTTCTCCATGGATTTTAATACCTACTCCGAACTTTTCTTTTGTTTCCTTAACTGCTTGCTCAATATACAGATTGAATAGCATTTTTTTTTTTTTACAAAAAATAGTGTGCATTTCTTTTGGAGTGACCCTCGTAGTAATGTTGTTTTCGGCGAAAGAATAAATAGCCTGAGTAGCGAGAAGGATGAAATAGAGATTGGGAAGAAGTTGGCTTGTTGGATGGGTAGAAAGGAGGGGCAGGGAGCTCGAGCGCAGTGTCGCCGTCTCGACCCGGGCTTGTGACCTGCAGTGCTGAAGAGCCCTGCGCGTCGGAAACACCGGCGCGGCGCCGCGGCCTGCCTGACCCCTCCTCACGCGCCCGCCGCCCCTCTCCGCCGCCCCCGCCGCCCCTCGGGGGCCCAGATTTATCGGAGCGGCGGCGGCGCGCCCGGCGTGGGCGCGGTAAGCCCGACCGAGCCCGTGCCAGCCAGCCCCGCATCCACGCAGCCACCGGCGCCGCAGCCGAGATTTAGATTCATGGCGGCCGTTTTTCAGCGCTCGCCGGGCCGCGCCGATCCGCCGGCCTCTGTCATCCGGGGATTTTAATTCGGCCGCGCTAACGGATGGGCGTGCGGTGCTAATCGTTTATTCTTCCCAAAATAAAACCCCTTGCTCTGGAGGCAGGCGCACCGATGACGGCGAGGGGGTCGTGGTGTGTCTTTTCTGAGGGGTGGGGAGGGTTGTAGCGTCGCGACTTCCCCCCCCACCCCACGCCTCGAGGGACGAAAAAAAATTGCAGCTTTATTTCTTTACTTTTTTTACCTCTTGTACGTTTCAGGTTACCGTGACAAGTTGGAGTACAGAGAAAAAATGTCGCTAAAGAAAATTACGAGGAGTATTTTTTAGCTGCAGTCCTTCCGCGGAGAAAAACAAGTTATAAGATAAAAACGCTTTTTGTATTCCAACATTTCTTTTGCCTCGTTCCCCGAGCGTCCGCGGTGTCTCGCAAAGTGCCGCTAGCAACCGAGGGCAGAACTCGCTTTGTGCGGTGATTCTTCGAAAATGTAGTAGGAAACGTATGTGGGAGAGCCCGGGTTAACACAATGTGGATGGAACCCGAGTGGGACTCGGATAGCGGCAGTTAGTCAGGTGGGCTGGAGGCGAGTCTGTTTCTAATTCTTCCATCTGGGTGCAGACTTAGTGGCCGGCATCTAGCCGAAACGATGCTACCTGCTGAGGAAAAATTGCATCCAACACGTGTCTGCAAAATGTGTTCCGATGCCAGTAACAGACAAAAGGTAAAAACAATTCCGAAAAAAAACGTCCTACTGCTTTTCAGATTGTAATGTAACGCTCTGGCCGTCCAGGGTGGCCGAGCGGTTCTAGGCGCTTCAGTCCGGAACCGTGCGACTCCTACGGTCGCAGGTTCGAATCCTGCCTCGGGCATGGATGTGTGTGATGTCCTTAGATTAGGTAGGTTCAAGTAGTTCTAAGTTCTAGGGGACAGATGACCTCCGATGTTAAGTCCCATAGTGCTCAGAGTCATTTTTTCGACTGCTCCACAGCCGATGCTTAATACATCCAGAAAGTTTCTGAGATCAGACCGCTACACTGGGAAAAACACAGTACTCAAATGTTCAAATGTGAGGGAAATCTTGTGGGACTTAACTGCTAAGGTCATCAGTCCTTAAGCTTACACACTACTTAACCTAAATTATCCTAAGGACAAACACAGACACCCATGCCCCAGGGAGGACTCGAACTCCGCCGGAACCAGTCGAAAAACACATTACTAACAGTCAACACACCCTCTCCAGACAGTTTCTAGCAACTTCCTTGATATCACTTAATGACACAGTCAAGATCACGAATAATCATTTAGTTAAAAATGATCACCTGTTTCGGCCTTTAAGCTGGCCATCTTCAGACCGACTACTCTATATGACGGTGCACAGAACAGTTGCGTGGCCAGCATAAAGGCCGAAACCGATCATCATTTGTAAATAAATAATTTTTTGCGATCTTAACTGTTTCATTAAGTATTAATTTGCAATAGATCGCTGTCTTATTTCCAACTACTTATCGAAAACTTCCTTGATGAAGGAAAAGGATAACAGATGTAAGTTATGAGGGCAGAAGACACACAAATTCCACACTTTTGATGTTACCACTGAAACAATTGTAATTTATTGGCTTCAGTCAAACTTTTCCCAGTCTACTTCATTCATTAAACACCACTTTCAACCACCTACAAGTTCCGCCAGCAGCAATGGGACCTCCATCTACCGAATACCTGTTCGCTTACAAAGCTGCAACATTCGCTTACATAACTGGGAAAAAATAAATTCTATGCCCGCGCACGGCAGTGTTCTTGTGAACGTTTTCAAGCTTCCCGTATTCAAGAAAATAACTTTACAGGCCACGAAGTATCATTCACTTCCTACTCGATATACGCAACGCTTTTGAAACATCACCTGAATCCCATTGGGCCCACAAGTCAACTGCTACACACTGCGAAGGCTGTGGGTCAAAACTTTGATTTCGCGAGATCCCAGCCGCCCTGCAACACTGTTTCAACAGTTGGCCTCTCAGTCAGGAAGCAGAATTTGGGCATTGTCATTGACAATTTCCTGCTCCCTCTTCTAACATTCATCTGCGAAATACTTTTCTTGATACCACTTCATTTCAGCAGGTCTAACTAGGTCACTGTTTCCCATAGCCAACTCGTCAGACCTAGCTGGATGCGGCCACGTGGTGACAATTCTTGTCACATACCGCGTATTTTCCTTTAATGCCTCGTAAGATGAGAAATATGGACTGTAGGAAAACCGGAGCAGAAGAGAATCGAAACATTTGAGATGTGGTGCTACAGACGAATGTTGAAAATTAGGTGGACTGATAAGATAAGCAGTGGGGAGATCCGGCGCAGAATCGATGAGGAAAGGAATATAAGGAAAACACTGACAAGAAGAAGGGACAGGATGGTAGGACATCTGTTAAGACATCGGGGAACGACCTCTGTGGTGCTAGAGGGAGCTGTAGAGGACAAAAACTGTAGAGGAAAACGGAGATTGTAATACATCGGGCAAACAGTTGAGGAAGTAAGTTGCAAGCGTTGCTCTAAGATGAAGAGGTTGGCACAGGAGAGGAATTTATGGAGGGCCGCATCAAACCAGTCAGAAGACTGATAACTCAAAATGAAGAATAAGGGGTAGTCTGCAATGTCTTTTCTGCACGCCAGGAAGCTCCAAATACACTGCCCAAACCACAAAAAAACAAAATCTTGATTCATCGAAGTTTCGTCATTTCCACTGCACCATTGTACCGTGACGTCCTGCGTCTCAACGAAGTTTTTACGTCCATCGCATTAAAAGCATTTGTCACGTCTAAAAGAGCGGTGTTTTGTATGATGCGATAGAGAGAAAGGAGCGAAGAATCAGGAACAGGCTTTCTGTTGATAATCGACTACTCATGGTGGGCTCATGCTGGGTGCGCGTCATGTAGAAGCATATAGATGGTTCGGTGACTCGGTGATAAACTGGATGAGCCAAGTCCTAAACTCCTGAGTATGCCGAAGACTGGTGAAGGAGACGTCCGCATCGTCTGCTAACAAATGGTGGCTCTGAGCACTATGGAACTTAACTTCTGAGGTCATCAGTCCCCTAGAACTTAGAACTAATTAAACCTAACTAACCTAAGGACATCACACACATCCATGCCCGAGGCAGGATTCGAACCTGCCACCGTAGTCTGCTAACATCCGAAGTCATCTCCACTTGCTTTGCTCACGGATGCTACAGGAATGGATTTTGTGTTTTTCGGTCGTCTTAATCTGTATTTTATCCTTCGGTTAATTTTTCTGTCACACTATCCTATCCCTTCGAGCGTTAACCCAAAAGAGAAGCCAAATATCTGAAAGCAAAAAGTTATTTCGGTAAAGATGAATGCAAGTAGATGAAAAAAATTAATAGGAATTGTTGCAACAATGAAAACTTCAGATACGTTGAAGGAGAAAAAAATACTCGAAATTTAGGATGTCATTTGGTACATAGAGAGAAAATAAGACACAAAGAATTAAGTAAAAAGACGATATATAATGCCTTCTAAATACTTCGTGAAGCACCAAATATTGTGTGTTTTCTCCCTCTCAAGAGCACTGCAATTTAAGGGAGTTTTAGACCAGCCGCATTTTGCTTTTATTTACAAAGCATCAAGCCATCCAAACAAATTATGCGATGTGTTTGTACGAATATATTTACTCGAGTAGATAAATGTTGACATTTTAAAATGTTTGGACGACACTTTTCCTATTCTTTCAGTTCTCCGCAGTATAGAGAGTTAATCATACGACATTCAATATGAATTTTTCTTTGATGATCAATGAACTCTGTTGTCACTATTTATGGAATATTCCATCGGTACTTGGAGGAACACAGACATACTAAATACGTAAATACACAGTCTTGACTTCCTGCAATGATATTTATTTTATAGTTCGTTGTGACCCATATCTCGGCTTTCTGCACGATCCTGATATAACGTAAGACCAAACAGATTGTTCGAACAGCAGCGAACGTCTATAGTTCTGTTACGATTGTAATTACAAAGATACGTGACCTTTCACGTCAGTATACGAGGGCGTACTGAAAAGTAATCCCTCCGAACTTTTTACGTGAAAATTCTTAAAACTTTTAAGTAAAACAAATTTTATTAACATTCTTCATGTTTATTTCACTCTGACGACGTAAACATTCCCCCTGCTAGAAACCAGTTTGTTGACACCGCCACAACCTCGCCTCTGCTTGCACAGATCTATAACTATGAAAGTACAGTGCTCGAAGTTTTGGCTACAGGCGAAAATAGGATGGAGCCAAGTTGGGACTGTATGAGCGTGTTCTCTGCGGCTAGAAACTCGATTCAAGCACGCTTTTCTCACGCAACGTGATATTTAAGCTACACACCGCCATGTTACACACTACAGTTAGGAGCCCTCTGTTGGCAGGGAACTTACGTCAACGAAGCAGGACAGTCGATCATCTAATATCAATTTCGTGTATGTAATACCTCAGCTGATAATAGAACAGCATAAAAAATTCGGAGGCGTTGCTTTCCTGCTCTCACTCGTGTCGACATAAAAACAGAAACATATCGAAATTCACGAAAAAGCTTTGAACAAATAAATCTTATATTACTTTACATCAAAAGATTAAAAGTATAACATAAGATTTATTTGCTCAAAGTTACTTTATGAATTTCATTTATCTTGTGCTTTTGTACAGATACAGAGTTGTGTTCGGAAAACGAACTGTGTACAGCTATGAGGCCTCGCTGATGATGTACGATCTATCTGTTTGGTCTTAAGTTATTTGAGGACGGTCTAGGAAACCGAAAGTCCCTTCCTAGCGAGCTGTAAAATGAATATTATGGAACATCGTTACTGTGTATTTAATTTTTTAATCTGTTTGCCATTGGTAGCTCTTTAATTCTGTTATTACACACATATCAAAAACGTTTTGCATCACCTCGGTTCCGAGAGTTCTGGAACCTGTACAGAAAATTGGAATAGAGACCAACATGATTTCCGCCCTTTTTATTGCTCATGAAAATCAAACATTGCATGTTGTACCACCATACTGCGAGACCTTCAGAGCGGTGGTCCAGATTGCTGTACACACTGGTACCTCTGATACCCAATAGCACGTCCTCTTCCACTGATGCATGCTTGTATTTGTCGTGGCATACTATCCACAAGTTCATCAAGGCACTGTTGATCCAGATAGTCCCACTCCTTAGTGGTGATTCGGCGTAGAACCCTCAGAGTGGTTGGTGGGTCACGTCGTCCATAAACAGCCCTTTTCAATCTATCCCAGGCATGTTCGATAGGGTTCTGGCCACTGTAGTCGAACAATGTCGTTATCCTGGAGGAAGTCATTCACAAGATGTGCACGATGGGGGAGCGAACTGTCGTCCATGAAGACGAATGCCTCGCCAATATGCTATCGATGTGGTTGCGCTATGTGTGGGAGGATGACATTCACGTATCGTACAACCGTTACGGCCCCTTCCATGACCACCAGCGGCGTACGTCGGCCCCACATAATGCCACCCCAAAACAGCAGGGAACCTCCACCCTGCTGCACTCTCTGGATAGTGAGTCTAAGGCGTTCAGCCTGACCGGGTTGCCTTAAAACACGCCTCCGACGATTGTCTGGTTGAAGGCATATGCGACACTCATCGCTCAAGGGAAGGTGATAACAATCCTGAGCGGTCTATTCGGCATGTTGTTGGGCCCATCTGTACCGCGCTGCATGGTGTCGTGTTTGGAAAGATGGACCTCGCCATGGATGTCGGAGGTGAAGTTGCGCATCATGCAGCCTATCGCGCACAGTTTGAGATCTAACACGACCTTCTATGGCTGCACGAAAAGCATTATTCAAGTATCTCCTCTATGTCCAAACAACATCGCTTTATCGCTTTGGTTCACTCCGAGAAGCCTGGACATTTCCCTTGTTGAGAGCCCTTCCTGGTACAATGTAACAAGGCGGACGCGATGAAACCGCAGTATTGACTGTCTAGGCATGGTTGAACTTCAGAAAACACGAGCCATGTACCTCCTTCCTGGTGGAATGACTGGAACTGATCGGCTGTCGGACACCCTTAGTCTAATAGGCGCTGTTCATGCATGGTTGTTTTCATCTTTGGGTGGGTTGAGTGACATCTCTGAACAGTCAAAGGGACTGTCTCTGTGATACAATATTCACAGGCAACTTCTATCTTCAGGAGTTCTGGGAACCGGGCTGATGCAAAAGTTTTTTTGATGTGTGTATTTCGCCATTTTCATAAAAGAAATCCTGTCTCTCATAACCTCACTTTCGCTGGCCAGTTGCCTAACTGCATAGCAGACAGCTTACAGAACACATGAAGTTTTGGTCCTGATGTGTAAACAAAATGGACCTCTCGTGACAGGCGAGTCTCACAGGGCACTACACGCCAGCTGGACTTTTGTAATTTTTTACATTTATGGCTCCTGAAGTTCAGAGCTCAAACATCAATTATCCACAGCCGTCCGATGCGGTTCTAAAATATTCTTGAGAAAATCAACTTTGAAGTTTTTCGAGCGTGTTTAATTTACGAAAATTAGCACAGTTTTTCGATGGGCCTCGTGGTTCTGTGTTGGAATGCGTGACTGACATTTGTTCGGTCTGGGTTCGATTTTCGGCTGACGCTAAATTTTAAACGAATGAGCGTGTTGTGCGAGCATGTCCGTGAAACGTAAGATACATAAAACTGGAATTTTGCGTGCAATAGGTAACTAGAAACAAGAAGATGTAAATATTTCATAAAATGATGATTAGATATGAGTTAATTAGCAGCGTTTGATTAACTGTGTATTTAAATGACTCAGACATTCTGATGATTATGTTGATTAGATATGAGTTAATTAGCAGCTTTTGATTAATTGTGTATTTAAATAACGCAGATATTCTGATTGAACGAACAATATGACAGAAAAGAGACTCAAACTAGTCGAATGCTACGGAATTTTTTTTTCTAATTTATGTATGTTATGCTCCACAAAAATGCTCACGGAACATTCGCCGTTGCCTCAAAAGTAGCATCATCCAGGAACCTAACATCGACAGCCCGCATGGTAGATAAGTTCTCTTCAACCTTAGATTACCATTGATTCTTATAAGTATGGTTAGACTACGGTACTTTTCCTAGTAGCCTTGGTCAGTTAAGATCGTACTCGCGTTACCTGTATGTTAGGAGTGTTGCATACCTATCGGGCGTTCCCTCATAACGATCATTTTCTTTGCGTATGCCATGATTGCCTTAATAGATTCCCCTAAAAACCGGAAGCGGTAAACTGTGTAGGAACCTTGAGAGGATATATAAACGGCTTCATAACTTACGGAAGATTTTTGTTCTACGTAGTTGTCCTCCTGACTGTTACTTGAAAATGAACAGTATTTGTGGCAAAACTGAACTTGTCAATTCTAGTTCAGGTTTTATTCTAAGATTGTTGATTTGTTACGTGAAACAGAGGAATGTTACAGTGAAAATAAATAAAACAATACAGATTTATGATATAGCCTTAGAAAACACAGTTTCCTACACAAAATAGTAAAATAAAAAAAACGGCGAAACAAAAACATGTCAGACATCGGTTTAGTACTTCGTCGAACGTATATAAAACATGTTTCTGTTATTCATAAACAACTTCCACATTTATGAATAATAACAGGAAACTTTAACTAACGTAATTATTCTAATATTTCCCTATATAAACAATTTGTCATTTTTGTATCTTCTGTACAAATAATATTCGCGTAAGTCTGTGTCCGCGTAAGTCTGTATTCAATTGTCTCCTGAAGACGGCTCGAGAAGCCGAAAGATGGTTCGTGACAAAATAAATATAGAATGAGATTTTCACTCTGCAGCGGAGTGTGCGCTGATATGAAACTTCCTGGCAGATTAAAACTGCGTGCCGGACCGAGACTCGAACTCCGGACCTTTGCCTTTCGCGGGCAAGTGCTCTACCAACTGAGCTACCGAAGCACGACTCACGCCCGGTCCTCACAGCTTTACTTCTGTCAGTATCTCGTCTCCTAGCTTCCAAACTTTACAGAAGCTCTCCTGCGAACCTTGCAGAACTAGCACTCCTGACAGAAAGGATATAGCGGAGACATGGCTTAGCACAGCCTGGGTGATGTTTCCAGAATGAGACTTTCACTCTGCAGCGGAGTATGCGCTGATTTGAAACTTCCTGGCTATATCCTTTCTTTCGGGAGTGCTAGTTCTGCAAGGTTCGCAGGAGAGCTTCTGTAAAGTTTGGAAGGTAGGAGACGAGATACTGGCAGAAGTACAGCTGTGAGTACCGGGCGTGAGTCGAGTCGTGCTTCGGTAGCTCAGTTGGTAGCCGGCACGGTAGCTCAGCGTGTTCGGTCAGAGGGTTACGTGCCCTCTGTAATAAAAAAACTGAGTTCATCGATCAACAACGAACTTCAATGGATGTCTTACGACGTCCGCCCCGAGCAGATGCAACGAACAACAGCGAACAAAAATGAGATTAAAAAAAAAAAAAAAGTTGGTGGAGCACTTGCCCGCGAAAGGCAGAGGTCCCGAGTTCGAGTCTCGGTCGGGCACACAGTTTTAATCTGCCAGGAAGTTTCAAAATAAATATAATTTTCTACAAATTAGGAAGTATTTTCCTTTTCAATGTTAATAACAGAAATCTGAAACCTTTGGTCACGACGAAGAAGGTTCTGTTGAGCACAAAATAACAACACTAATTATATATTTTGTACGCTTGTGCATGTAAACTGTACTTACGTCGAAAGTAATTGCTGTGATTACATAAAACCGCAGAAGTTACTCAATCAGTTAATTTTTATTAATTATAAAATGCAATTTATGTTCTGTAAGGATATTAGCGTACTGGACGCGCATTCGGAAGGATGACGGTTCGAAACCGCGTCCGGCCGTGGCTTAGGTTTCCCGTGACTTTCCTAAATCGCTTCAGGCAAATGCCGGGATGGTTCCTTTGAAAGGACACGGTCGATTTCCTTTCCCATCCCTCCCTAATACGTCCCTGCTCCGTCTCTAATAATCTCGTTGTCCACAGGACATTAAACATTAATCTCCTCATCCTCCTCCGTAAGGATATAACATACACAATGGACTAACACTGACTGAGATGTGATTCAAATTATGTACAAAACAAACAAGCAAGGAATGTTCGTCATGTCCCAGTTCCTCTCTTACACATGCATTTACGTTTCTTTCTCTGCCAATACTGCCGGTAATCCTACCATTGATTCCGCCATATATGTAGTGTACCAAAGCTACCGAACCATAGTTTTCATAGAGCGCAATGCTGTCCACAACAGAACCAGGCGACCGCTCGAAAAACTGCAATTTTAGTGGTTCAAAAACGCTACGAAAATTTCAAAATCAGTTTACTGAAAAAGCTTTGGGAGTTGTATTGAACTGCTTTGGATGAGCGATATTTAAGCTCTGAACGTCACGTATCATAACTCCTCCCGCACAGGCCATGAAGGCCCAAAGGTACCGACTGGCCGCCGTGTCATCCTCAGCCCACAGGCGTTACTGGATGCGGATATGGAGGGGCATGTTGTCATCACACCGCTTTCCTGACCGTATGTCAGTTTCCGAGACCGGAGCCGCTACTTCTCAATCAAGTAGCTCCTCAGTTTGCCTCAGAAGGGCTGAGTGCAGCCCGCTTGCCAACAGCGCTCGGCAGACCGGATGGTCGCCCATCGAAGTTCATAACTATAAGAAATTACAAAAATCAGATTGCTACATGGCTTCCTTGCAGTACAGGTATGACACATCAGGGACGCTGCATTAAACTCATTTGTACTTTGTATTTCATTCAGGCGATGGTGGACAGTGATCCCTTTAGAGTAGATAGACATCAGGCTGAAACTCTTACAGGAATCGGCGAGATGACGCGAATAATGAGGCTAATGAGAAGTTGTTGTTGTTGTTGTGGTCTTCAGTCCTGAGACTGGTTTGATGCAGCTCTCCATGCTACTATATCCTATGCAAGCCTCTTCATCTCCTATTAAGTACTGTAACCTACATCCTTCTGAATCTGCTTAGTGTATTCATCTCTTGGCCTCCCTCTACAATTTTTACCCTCCACGCTTCTCTCCAGTACAAGATTGGTGATCCCTTGATGCCTCAGAACGTCTCCTACCAGCCGATCCCTTCTTCTAGTGAAATTCCTCTTCTCACCAGTTCTATTCAGTACCTCCTCATTAATTACGTGATCTAACCGTCCAATCTTCAGCATTCTTCAGTAGCACCCAATTTCAAAAGCTTCTAGTCTCTTCCTGTATAAACTATCTATCGTCCATGTTTCACATCCATACATGTCTACACGCCAAACACTTTTCGAAACGACTTCCTGACTCTTAAATCTATACACGATATTATCAAATGTCTCTTCTTCCGAAACGCGTTCCTTGCGATCTCTACTTCGACCATACGTATTTATTTTGCTGCCCAAATAGCAAAACTCATCTACTGCTTTAAGTGCCTCGTTTCCTGATCCAATTCTCTCGGCATCGCCTGATTTAATTCGACTACATTCCATTATCCTCCTCTTGCTTTTGTTGATGTTCATCTGATAGCCTCCTTTCGAGACACTGTCCATTCCGTTCAACTGTTCTTCAAAGTCCTTTGCTGTCTCTGACAGAATTACAATGTCATCGGCAAACCTCAAGATTTTTATTTCTTCTCCCTGGATTTTAATTCTTACTCCAAATTTTTCTTTGGTTTCCTTTACTGCTTGTTCAATGCACAGGGGATAGGCTACAACCCTGTCTCCCTCCCTTCTCAACCATCGCTTCCCTTTCGTGCTCCTCGACTCTTATAACTGCCTTCTGGTTTCGGTACAAATTATAAATAGTCTTTCGTTCCTTGTATTGTACTCCTGCCACCTTTAGTGTACGTCAATATGAATTGAGAATTTGGGGCTGACGGGAGGCATGCTAGGGTAGTCCGGAGGTTGCGGTTACAGCTGTGTCCGGATGGCATAACGGTCAGCGCATTTGCCTTATAAGCAGGATTCTGGGTTCGAATCCCGGGCCGCCACAAATTTTCAACTTGTTCCACTGATACAAATCAATGCCCAGTGGCAGCTCATGTCTTTCATTCCCTTGTGTCTGAAACTCACTCGGCACTAGCAGTCAGTCGACACATAAAAGTCGATCGTGTAAAAGGGTCTTAGTGGTAGAGATGTGCTGGCCGCAGCCGTCAGACGGTGAGCTCTAGTAGCGGGCCAGCGGCAGCGCGCGACCCGAGCAGGCCCGCTCCGCCCCGGCTGCGCGCTAATCCGAGAGGAGGCGCAACCGGGCAGCACTTAATTTATTACCCCCGCTCGTAATTAAATTCTGCCCCGGGGACAGCGCGAGACGGCGCCACAGAGGGCCGCCCACCAAACAGATTTAATTAATTGATTGGCTTAATTGCAGTCCGGCTCCGGCGCCGGATCCGCTCGGGCGGCCTGCTTTTGACGCTACGAACGGGGCAGGTAGCAGCCGATGCCGACCTGTCCGCCACCCTGCCCCAGGAAGGCGGAAGCGCGCCTCACCCCCGACCCTATGGACGCATTCTCTTCGAGGAAACCAGTTGACAAAGAGACTGGTCCAACGCAGAGAGCCTCGGAAAGAGGGACGAGCGGTCGTACTTAAACCCGAATCATACCTGGAATTGACGAACGTGCTATACATTTTTTATTTGCTTTCTACACTACTGGCCATTAAAATTGCTACACCACGAAGATGACGTGCTACAGACACGAAATTTAACCGACAGAAAGAAGATGCTGTGATATGCAAAGGATTAGCTTTTCAGAGCATTCACGCAAGGTTGGCGCCGGTGGCAACACCTACAACGTGCTGACATTAAGTAAAGCTTCCAACCGATTTCTCATAGACAAGCAGCAGTTGACCGGCGTTGCTTGGTGAAAGGTTGTTGTGATGCGTAAGGAGGAGAAATGCGTACCATCACGTTTCCGACTTTGATAAAGGTCGGATTGTAACCTATTGCGATTGCGGTTTATCGTATCGCGACATTGCTGCTCGCGTTGGTCGAGATCCAATGACTGTTAGCAGAATATGGAATCGGTGGGTTCAGGAGGGTAATACGGAACTCCGTGCTTGATCCCAACGGCCTCGTATCACTAGCAGTCGAGATGACAGGCATCTTACCCGCATGGTTGTAACGGATCGTGCAGCCACGTCTCGATCCCTGAATCAACAGATGGGGGCGTTAGCAAGACAACAACCATCTGCACGAACAGTTCGACGACGTATGCAGCAGCATGGACTATCAGCTCGCAGACCGTGGCTGAGGTTACCCTTGACGCTGCATCACAGACAGGAGCGCCTGCGATGGTGTACTCAACGACGAACCTGGGTGCACGAATGGTAAAACGTCATTTTTTCAGATGAATCCAGGCTCTGTTTACAGCATCATGATGGTCGCATCAGTGTTTGGCGACATCGCGGTGAACGCACATTGGAAGCGTGTATTCGTCATCGCCATACTGGCGTATCACCCGGCGTGATGGTATGGGGTGCCATTGGTTACACGTCTCGGTTACATCTTGTTCGCATTGACGGCACTTGAACAGTGGACGTTACATTTCTGATATTTTACGACCCGTGACTCTCCCTTCATTCGATCCCTGCGAAACCCTACATTTCAGCAGGATAATGCACGACCGCATGTTGCAGGTCCAGTACGGGCCTTTCTGTATACAGAAAACGGTGGACTGTTGCCCTGGCCAGCACATTCTCCACATCTCTCACCAACTGAAAACGTCTGGTCAATGGTGGCCGAGCAACGGGCTCGTCACAATACGCACGCGGGAGACGGGGCCGGTTTGCGCGATCTTGTTGCAACGATACAGATGCCTCGCCGTGCTTTTGTTCAATGCCAGGTCTCCGTAGACATTCTACAAGCCCTTATGAGTATCTGGGATGCTCTGGTTTCCTGCGAAAAGGAACTCCATGACAGCTCTCTGCAACGAACACACATCCATTAAAGATGCCATTTTGGAGGCTACGTATAGTATCAGAACTTCATGAAACCACAGGCATTGAAGCGGAAATATAGCACCATGTCACACAAGAAATTCTGCATTTTTCAACAGAAACTGGCCGAGAAAAGAAGTCTTGCATTACTTATTGAGCACCTGTCGTACATTTGAGATTTTAAATCTCATACTATCTGTGTACTGATACGATATCCTTCCTTCATGAGATGTTGTTGTTGTTGTGGTCTTCAGTCCTGAGACTGGTTTGATGCAGCTCTCCATGCTACTCTATCCTGTGCAAGCTTTTTCATCTCCCAGTACCTACTGCAACCTACATCCTTCTGAATCTGCTTTGTGTATTCATCTCTTGGTCTCCCTCTACGATTTTTACCCTCCACGCTCCCCTCCAATACTAAATTGGTGATCCCTTGATGCCTCAGAACATGTCCTACCAACCGATCCCTTCTTCTGGTCAAGTTGCGCCACAAACTTCTCTTCTCCCCAATCCTATTCAATACTTCCTCATGAGTTATGTGATCTACCCATCTAATCTTCAGCATTCTTCTGTAGCACCACATTTCGAAAGCTTCTAATCTCTTCTTGTCCAAACTATTTATCGTCCATGTTTCACTCCCATACATGGCTACACTCCATACAAATACTTTCAGAAATGACTTCCTGACACTTAAATCAATACTGGATGTTAACAAATTTCTCTTCTTCAGAAACGCTTTCCTTGCCATTGCCAGCCTACATTTTATATCCTCTCTACTTCGACCATCATCAGTTATTTTGCTCCCCAAATAGCAAAACTCCTTTCCTAATTTAAGTGCCTCATTTCCTAATCTAATTCCCTCAGCATCACCCGACTTAATTAGACTACATTCCATTATCCTTGTTTTGCTTTTGTTGATGTATCCTTGTTTTGCTTTTGTTGATGTTCATCTTATATCCTCCTTTCAAGATGAGATGTGAATATGAAATACTCAGAACATGAGCTGAAGCTCATGCTGTTCAGGGGACGAAAATTTCGTCTTTTTTTCCTTAACGTTTCGCCTGGTAACTCTATTATCAACTTAATAAGTTACATTTCCACCTCCATTTTTTTTTTTACTCGTTTTGGATCGTGGAGTAGATGTCATTGCTCATATTATTACAAGAGACTGTTTCGTCAGAATGTCTTCTCTTCTAGGAGTAATTATTTTAAACTAGCTGCTAACCGCAGCTGCGCTCGCATATCAGTAGTTATATGATGCGTAATGGCGATTAAGTAAGCTACTACGTATTTGATATCTTCAGCCGTTCTTTTTCGGGTAAGCATAGCTCGTTATATGCGCCCCGCTCTTCCCGCTCCCATGCTGTCCCAAAGCACAAAGCGTCGGCACGCGTATTGTCGCTACCGAGCAGAGCGCATAAAGGGCATGGGCAGGAGCACGCATCTATGAATCGTGCTACTGAAGTATCTACACATTATGGACCAAATAGTGAGGAAGTATGGATTAAACTCACTGAATATTGTGTAAGCATTGTTTTCATTACTATGAATCGTATCATGTAGCACATATCAACCAATAAAAGCATTTTCATAAATATGACAAAGATCAAAAGTCAAAGACTAGATAGCTTTGCAAAGAGTAAACATTATTCCTTAATTTGCATAATTTCTTCAAACCAACAAGTATCTTGTACTAAATACATTGTGCAGTAGCACATGTTCTTCCTCAGGGTTCAAGCTGTCTCCACACCAAATTTCATCGAAATCGGTTCAGCGACTTAGTCGTGAAAACTTAACAAACGCAGTTATTTTTGCAGTTGTCTGTTGGGAATTCAGTAAGTAATGCAACATATTTTTCCTCCGTCAGTTTCAGCTAAAAAACGCAGAATTTGTTGAGGGACATCGGGGAATATCCCCCCTATAGTTTCATGAAGTTCCGATAGGTGGTGCCGCTATTCATAGCTTTCAAAATGGCACCTAGCAGAGAGATGTCACGGAGTTTCTTTTGGTGCAGAACCAGAGAGAGCATCAAAAATATTCATAGACGCTTGCAAAATGTCTGTGGATACTTGGCAGTGAACAAAAGCACGTCGAGCCGTTGGTCGAGGCGCCTGTCATCACTGCAACAAGACGGCACAACCCTGTCCGATCTCCTGCGCTCCGTTCGGTGGAACGTGCGGACACTCTCATTCGAGGTGACCAGGGGATCAGAATCAAAAACCTCGCTATATGACTCTTCGTCGGCTGAGACTGCTGACAAACTCGTCCACCTGCTGGGGTACTCAAAGGGGTGTGCGCGCTGCGTTCCTCTCCGCCTAACAGGAGACCATAAACAGCAACGAGTTTGGTCCAATGAAGGATACACTCCGCGGGTATCAGTCGTAGATGATGGGGAAGTTATTGATGCAGCAAGACATTGGCTCCAACGTCGACCTGTAGAGTGGTACCATGTGGGCACACAGGTCCTCGCAGTAAGATGGCGTAAGGCTGTCCCACTGAATCATGGAAAGGAGATTTTGGTGAAAAATAGAGCGGGGAACAATATGGTGTATTGAATTCCCCAACAAAACCAACCTGCTTTCAGAAAAAAAATGTGTTGCTTTACTTACTGAACACCCCTCGTAATGTTAGTATGAATAAAACTTTCGGTTGGGATATCTTTGTTTCTTTATTTATTTATTTTATTTATTTATTTATTTATTGTTCCGTGGGACCACATTAAGGAGAAGTCTCCATGGTCATGGAACGAGTCAATACATGAAATTATAACACGATTGTAGAAACAGATAAAATTAAATAGAAGAAACATATTCAGGCGACACGTCGTTAGTTTAAATAAAGAAAATCAAGAATGTGACACTGGAATTTGCTTAATTTTTTAGCTCTTCCAGGAGCTCCTCGACAGAATAGAAGGAGTGAGCCATGAGGAAACTCTTCAGTTTAGACTTAAAAGCGTTTTGGCTACTGCTAAGATTTTTGAGTTCTTGTGGTAGCTTATTGAAAATGGATGCAGCAGAATACTGCACTCCTTTCTGCACAAGAGTCAAGGAAGTGCATTCCACATGCAGATTTGATTTCTGCCTAGTATTAACTGAGTGAAAGCTGCTAACTCTTGGGAATAAGCTAATATTGCTAACAGCAAACGACATTAAAGAAAATATATACTGTGAGGGCAATGTCAGAATTTCCAGACTATTGAATAGGGGTCGACAAGAGGTTCTCGAACTTACACCACACATAGCTCGAACAGCCCGTTTTTGAGCCAAAAATACCCTTTTTGAATCAGAAGAATTACCCCAAAAAATAATACCATATGACATAAGCGTATGAAAATATGCGAAGTAGACTACTTTTCATGTTGAAATGTCACTTATTTCAGATACTGTTCTAATGGTAAATAAAGCGGCATTTAGTTTCTGAACAAGATCCTGAACATGGGCTTTCCACAACAGCTTACTATCTATCCGTACGCCTAGGAACTTGAACTGCTCCGTCTCGCTTATAACATGCCCATTCTGTCTGATTAAAATATCAGTTCTTGTTGAATTGTGAGTTAGAAACTGTAAAAACTGAGTCTTACTGTGATTTGGCATCAAATTATTTTCCACAAGCCACGAACTTATTTCATGAACTACATTATTTGATAATGTTTCAGTATTACACAGAAGATCCTTCACTACCAAGCCGGTGTCATCAGCAAACAGAAATATTTTTGAATCATCTGTAATACTAAAAGGCATATCATTTATATAAATAAGAAACAGCAGTGGCCCCAGCACCGATCCTTGGGGAACGCCCCATTTAACAGTGCCCCATTGGGACTGAACATCATTACCACTCTCAATATTGCGGAGAATTACCCTCTGCTTTCTGTTCTTAAAGTAAGAGGCGAACCAATTGTAAGCTACTCCCCTTACTCCATAATGTTCCAACTTCTGCAGTAATATTTTGTGGTCAACACAGTCAAAAGCCTTCATTAAATCAAAGAAAACACCTAACGTTCGCAACCTTTTATTTAATCCGTCCAAAACCTCACAGAGAAAAGAGACTATAGCATTTTCAGTTGTTAAGCCATTTCTAAAACCAAACTGTACATTTGACAGCAAATTATGTGAATTTAAATGCTGCAGTAACCTTGTATATACAACCCTCTCGATAACTTTAGCAAACACCGATGGCATAGAAATAGGTCTATAATTATCAACATTATCCCTGTCTCCCTTTTTATAAAGTGGCTTCACTACCGAGTACTTTAATCGGTCAGGAAACCGACCACTCCTAAAGGAAAAGTTACAGATATGGCTAAGTACTGGGCTAACATACATGGAACAATACTTCAGTATTCTGCTAGATACCCCGTCATACCCATGAGAGTTCTTGGTCTTTCGTGATTTAATTATTAACTCAGTCTCCCTCTTGTCAGTATCATGGAGGAGCATTTCAGGTAATAGTCTCGGAACACTTTTTTCTACGAGCGCTATATGATTCCCTGTTGGGACTAGGTTTCTATTTAGTTCACCTGCTATATTCTGAAAGTGATTATTAAATACTGCACATGTATGTGACTTATCAGCAACACGGACATTCCCACTACGCACTGATTCTATATCCTCGACCTGTCTCGTCATCCGATTTCAATGATCTAAAGCCTATACAGTGCCCCGGGCTACGCTCAAGCTCCCTAGGAAAACCCCATGAAAATTGTTCTATTAGTTTTGCAGAAGAAAGTTCTAACACACGCACAGACAAACATGACAGTTTTACAAATTTGTTATTAGTACAGACTTCACAGTTATGTACCATATTGATACTATTGTCTTCCCGCGTCAGTTTTATACTGAAAGTCTGGCATCCAGTGATACTGTACGTGAGTTGAGGTGGCATCACATTTATTTCTGTGATGTGGGACTGACTGCCATACGGTAAGGCATTTTTGCTTGCTGGGATCACTGGAAGGGGCTGCACTCAGCCTCATGATTCCAATTGAGGGGCTGCTCGAATGAGAAATAGCAGCTACGAGATCTAAAAGCAGACAATAGACCTACATAGATTTGTTTGCCCTCTGTATCAGATGCCACAGATAATGTGGTGTATGTGGTGTCACCGCCAGACACCACACTTGCTAGGTGGTAGCCTTTAAATCGGCCGCGGTCCGTTAGTATACGTCGGACCCGCGTGTCGCCACTGTCAGTGATTGCAGACCGAGCGCCACCACACGGCAGGTCTAGAGAGACGTCCTAGCACTCGCCCCAGTTGTACAGCCGACTTTGCTAGGAAAGGTTCACTGACAAATACGCTCTTATTTGCCGAGACGATAGTTAGCATAGCCTTCAGCTACGTCATTTGCTACGACCTAGCAAGGCGCCATAGCATTTGATAATTAATATTGTGAAGCTTGTACAGTAACGAGAGATGTTCACCAATTGTGGATTAAAGTTAAGTATTCCAAGAACTACGTTCTTTTCTTTATAGGATAATTACTATACCTTGTTCCAGACCTCACGCCAATCTACGTGAGCTTAAAAGCGTGCATTTCGGCCTCCTCTAGCAACACGGTGTTGGCTCTTCTGCCAACACTACAGTGTACGCTCGATATCAAAAGTTACGCTACAATAAATCAAAAAATTACTGTGGTAGGATGTTTGTGTTGGCAACGGATAAACTTGTGGGAAGCACATAGCGTGATGTCCAAGCAGTTTCCCTCCTTTTAGATCCGTGTTGACTTCGCTGTTTGCAAACAAACATCCTTCATCACGGGCTGAATGTGTGTTCATTCTTCAAAGTTGCTTCAGGTTTCAAATTTTCTTAAAATGTCAAGAAGACATAAGCGTAGCTGTACACGAAACACAGGTGTCCAGCAAATTTAAGATTTCACGCATAATCGCTCGTTTCAGAAAAACTAGCAGTGTAAATGAATGTGAACGTTCCGACCGACCTTCGTTGTTAAGTGATCCCTCACTGGAAAATATCCGTGCGTTCTTGCCACGTTCATCAAGACGACAGTGCAACGAAAACGGTGTCAGAAAACTGGAATATCCGACCGGAGTGTTCGCAGAGCCAGAAGGAAGCTGAAGCTGTATTGTATTCGTGTTGTGCAAGAGTTTCGTGAACCTGATGAGGAAATCGCTTTCAACCGCTTTGCGTTTTATTCACAACAGTGTTCGGGTGTTGGATTATGTTTTAAATTCTGGTGAGACGTGGTTTCATCTATGTGACTATTTAAACACCCAAAACGATGGATACTGGAGTTCAGAAAACCGTGAGGCACTTCATTCGCAGAAGGTGGGAGTTTGGTGTGCAATTTCGCGCCAAGGAATTGTAGGCCCAAATTTTTTCTCGGAGACGGATAACAACTGAACCCTGCCGGGACATCATAACGCAGTTCGTAGCATCGTTAGAGGCTGGCTACAGTAAGGTGGTGCAATAGCACCATAGTAATGTTACGTGAGTCCTTTGGGAGGCAGAGAATTTCACGTGAACTGGGGCCGCCTAGGTCCCCAGATTTCTCTTCCCTCAACAATTTTTTTTTGGGAAGATCTGGAGGATAACGTCATAAGAAAAATCCTCACACAATCGACCAACTGAAACACAACATTGAAGCCGAAAAGTACAGCACAAGTGTAGCGACTGTACAAAAAGTTACACGAATGCATTGTACGTGTATTAATAGAGTTTGTTTATTTATTTATTTATTTATTTACATTTAAGGTCGTGTAACCTCTATGGTTACCCTGTATTTTTACATGCAGCACATGGCGTACAGCAAGGTGCCTATTAACAAGTACTTAGAAGATGTGGAGCACCAGACATATAAAATTTTCTGGGACTGTAGTTATCACACCTTCAACTTCACTGTACGACACATAGGCTAGCAGTTTTCTTCCGTCGGCATCCACGGTCCCTTCCACGCGCTCACGCGGGACGCGACGCGCTAAGCGTGTTGCCTGCTGGCCGCGCGGCAGGGGCAAGCGCGAGGCCAATTCAGTTTGTCGCCATGGCAACGAGGCTCGCCGCCTCCCGCCGCCGCTTTCTTTCGGCGTCCGTGCTGCCGGCAATTAGCTGCACAGCCGCTCCCTCGAGACGACGGCTCGGCCAATTAGCCGGGGCGGTAGCTGGAGGCCGCCCACGTCACTCACTCGTCTCGCTCGCTTACGGTCGTACAACAGCAAACGCAGAGAGCCGTGCTTTAATCTCCGGCACAGGTCTTCTTGACATGTGTACGGGTAGGTTATACGTGGTGTATTTTCACAACGATCCCAGAAAGTTGTGCAGTTTATTACCTGACCTCAACACTTGTCGTTCGTGGAGGAATTTACGAGCAACGTAAAGGCACGTTCCTAAGGGGCTTGCCACTCTAGCCCACCCACGATTTTGTGGACTGCGACCTACTGCTTTAAAAAATAAAGGAAGACCATGGTTTAATATCCCTTCGACATCGAGGTCGTAAAGTCAGAGCAGAAGCTCGGAATGTTTCAAGGATGGGGAAGGAAATCGTCCGAGCTCTTTCAAAGGAACGATCCCAGCATTTTTCTGGAGCGATTCAGGGACATCACGGAAAAAAACGGTTCAAATGGCTCTGAGCACTATGGGACTCAACTGCTGAGGTCATTAGTCCCCTAGAACTTAGAACTAGTTAAACCTAACTAACCTAAGGACGTCACACACATCCATGCCCGAGGCAGGATTCGAACCTGCGACCGTAGCGGTCACGCGGTTCCAGACTGCAGCGCCTTTAACCGCACGGCCACTTCGGCCGGCATCACGGAAAATCTAAACCTGGATTCCCAGAAGCGGACTTCAGCCGTCGTCCTCCAGAATAGCCGGCCGGGATGGCCGAGCGGTTCTAGACGCTACAGTCCGCAGCCGCGCGACCGCTACGGTCGCAGGTTCGAATCCTCGTCGTCCTCCAGAATAGCCGGCCGGGATGGCCGAGCGGTTCTAGACGCTACAGTCCGCAGCCGCGCGACCGCTACGGTCGCAGGTTCGAATCCTGCCTTGAGCATGGATGTGTGTGGTGTCCTTAGGTTAGTTAGGTTTAAGTAGTTCTAAGTTCTAGTGGACTGACGACCTCAGAAGTTAAGTCCCATAGTGCTCAGAGCCATCTGAACCATTTCTCCTTCCGAATACTAGCCCAGTATGATAACCACTGCAGCCGGGCCATGTGGCCGAGCGGTTCTAGGTGCTTCAGCCTGGAACCGCCCGACCGCTACTCTCTCAGGTTCGAATCCTGCCTCCGGCATGGATGTGTGTGATGTCCTTAGGTTAGTTAGGTTTAAGTAGTTCTAAGTTCTAGGGGACTGATGACCTCAGATGTTAAGTCCCATAGTGCTCAGAGCCGTTTGAGCCATTTTGATAACCACTGCGCCATCACGACTCATTTGCAACATCGTGGCAAATAGTGAGGCGTCACTAGCTGGCATGCGGTCTGATGCCTCATACCAACTACGTTTGACTTTCAGTCGAGAGTTTGCCTCTGCCACGTCAACAACGGTTGAAGTGAAAAAATTACAAGTAGGCCAAACCGCGCGATTTTTGGCAACTGTTTGGAGGACAACCAGTGGACCAGTGCTGTGTGATGGGACATTTAAAAAATGGCAGCGGTGGAGGGAATGTCCACTGAGCTCGCAATAACTGATTTCGTACCAAAAGATTTGATTGCAAAATTTAAAAACTTGAGGAGTAGTTATTGTCAATAGTTGAAGGTTTTGATAGTGAGCAATCAAGAGCCTTCACTGATGACATTTGCATACCGAAAGTGTTCTGGTCCTACCAAATTAATTCTTTAATCCGTGCATTTGATGAGCGACGATCCGCAAAATCAATTTGTTCATATGCATACATGAATTGTTTAAGAGACTTTTGTGTAGCTTCGCAGGTATCCAGCAAGAATTTGCTAATGATATTTTTGCAACAGCAACTAAAAATTCCAGATTCTACAAAGGATATCCTGAGGTTAAATACCGTGAAGTCACTCGAAGTTTTGCTTCTGCACATTTCTATCTGTCCCATATTAGTATCACATTTAGAAACCAGTGGGGAACGCGTTCCAAAGCGGAATCAAATTGGTCTTCAGATAATCGTAGGAAGCTGTTAAAATCGTGTGAAGAGCTGTTACCAAGTTATATTTACCTATATCTAATGTCCATCGAGATCTAAGTCTACATCTGTTCTCTGCGAACCTCTGTGAAGTGCCTGGCAAAGGGTACTTCCCATTTCACCCGTTATTAAGAGTTTCTTCCGTTCCTTGCACGTATGGAGCGAGGGTAAAATAATTGCTTAAAAGCCTTTGTGCGCGCTGTATCTAGCCTGATGTTGTCTCAACGATCCCACCGGGGACGATACGTATGGGGTCCAGATATCCTATTAGACTCCACTTTCTAACCCAACATCGCCTTTTCTTCCGTTATTCTATTGGTTCCACTACGATTCATTGTCTGTGCTTAATAGCAGCAGAAATTGAACTCATTACAGCAACATCTTACGTGAGGAGCTCGTTCATAGTTGGTTTTCCGCGGTCAGCTGAGTCACGCCTTCGTTGACACTTCACGCAAGTGCACGAAAGCTAGTAGGAAAGCGCGGCACGCTTGTTTCCATGTGGGACGCAGCTTTGGAAACGTAGCTTTAGTCTCCATGAAAGTTTACCTACCGTTTTTTGTCCCTAACAGAACAAGTGGCCCATATCTTCTGTGTCCTGGGTTTTCTCGGAATGAATCCATTTTGGACCCCTGTGTCTTGTGTCATTCCATTACCGATCGTTCGAGGATATTACGTCAGTATCCAGCATCATCTGAGGAAATGTACATGAACTAAAAAAACAAATAAGGTAGGCCTTGTTGTTGTTGTTGTGGTCTTCAGTCCTGAGACTGGTTTGATGCAGCTCTCCAAGCTACTCTATCCTGTGCAAGCTTCTTCATCTCCCAGTACTTACTGCAACCTACATCCTTCTGAATCTGCTTAGTGTATTGATCTCTTGGTCTCCCTCTACGATTTTTACCCTCCACGCTGCCCTCCAATGCTAAATTTGTGATCCCTTGATGCCTCAGAACATGTCCTACCAACCGATCCCTTCTTCTAGTCAAGTTGTGCCACAAACTTCTCTTCTCCCCAATCCTATTCAATACCTCCTCATTAGTTACGTGATCTACCCACCTTATCTTCAGCATTCTTCTGTAGCACCACATTTCGAAAGCTTCTATTCTCTTCTTGTTCAAACTGGTTATCGTCCATGTTTCACTTCCATACATGGCTACACTCCATACAAATACTTTCAGAAACGACTTCCTGACACTTAAATCTATACTCGATGTTAACAAATTTCTCTTCTTCAGAAACGATTTCCTTGCCATTGCCAGCCTACATTTTATATCCTCTCTACTTCGACCATTATCAGTTATTTTACTCCCTAAATAGCAAAACTCCTTTACTACTTTAAGTGTCTCATTTCCTAATCTAATCCCCTCAGCATCACCCGATTTAATTTGACTACATTCCATTATCCTCGTTTTGCTTTTGTTGATGTTCATCTTATATCCTCCTTTCAAGACACTGTCCATTCCGTTCAACTGCTCTTCGAAGTCCTTTGCTGTCTCTGACAGAATTACAATGTCATCGGCAAACCTCAAAGTTTTTACTTCTTCTCCATGAATTTTAATACCTACTCCGAATTTTTCTTTTGTTTCCTTTACTGCTTGCTCAATGTACAGATTGAATAACATCGGGGAGAGGCTACAACCCTGTCTCACTCCTTTCCACCACTGCTTCCCTTTCATGCCCCTCAACTCCTATAACTGCCATCTGGTTTCTGTACAAATTGTAAATAGCCTTTCGCTCCCTGTATTTTACCCCTGCCACCTTCAGAATTTGAAAGAGAGTATTCCAGTTAACGTTGTCAAAAGCTTTCTCTAAGGTAGGCCTTAAAAGAGCATTATTCCAACGCGGTACATACATATACAAGATATACATTTTATTAGATCTATGATTATCTGATGGTTTTTCCCCATTCCTCTCGACCTATCGACAACGCTACAGGTAAGTTCTCCTGCCTCGCTGAGGAATATAGCACGTGTATTCAAATAACAGATGACTGACCTCTTTTCTCTACCCTTTTTTTTTTACCCTACTGCGATATACATAATCGAAGGTGTTCTTCTTGCACCCTCCTAACGTGTCCACATCATTGTTATTCTCGAGTATCGGATAAAATTTTGGAATGGAATCACCATGTTAACTTGACGAAATCGACAGATATTAAGTTATTTTCGGAAGTGCCCCAGGAGCGCGTTAATACTGTCGTTGTTTTTCACAGTATGTGTAAATGGTGTAATCGACAAAGTCGTAAACTCCCTGAGGATGACCATAGACGCTGCTGCCCTCTATAGTGATTACGTAACGCCATAAAATCGTAGCGAAGTGCTGGAAGACATGCAGAGATTCGATAATTGCGCAGGGACTGGCAGATGACATTCATGTAAATAAATGTGACGTACTGCGCATAAATAGACGAAGAGATCCGCTCCTGTTCCATTATTGTGTTGTCGAAAAATTACTTGAAACAGTAATAACCATAATACTAGCAGCAGTCATTCAGAACTGCTTAATACTGCTCCACGCATTTATGCTTTGTTACACTATGTTAATAATGTTACGAAAAATATTTTTTTGTAGATATTATTACTTGACTCTTTCCCATATATATGTACAAGTTCTTCTCGTGCTGCTTTATGCACGGATATGTACGCAACTAGCACTGTTCACCTGAGCTTGCTTTCCCCCTTTTTACCTGTTTCCATTAGCCTTATGATGTTTTAATTCCAGCTATTAACCATTTTAATTGCTGTATCAGGAATTTGCTGCTCAGTGCGGCTACGGGCAGTAATCGCTACCTACCATAGTTTACTTGTTGCTAGTGCCTGCGTATCATAAGTCAGTCGGCACATGTCATTAGTCATGTACGAGAGTTGGAACTTCAATAGTGGCAGCTATTTATTTACAGCTCGTACAAAATAGATGCGTGTTTCAAAGTATCAGTCAAATGCAGTTCATTTTTGGAACACAACCTACGACAAGGTTAGAGACAGAAGTGATGACACTTCCTGCAGGACCTGACGGTCATTTTTCAGGACAATGCTCAAGCACGTACAGTGCAAGCTGTTACTGATTTGTTTGACTGATGGGTCTGCTAAGTGCTGTACCACCTACTGCACTCCCCTGACTGAAGCCCTCGTGAGTTCAACTCGATTTCTAAACTGAAGGAAACACTTCACGGCATTCGCTTCAGAACTGATACAAATTCGTCGGGCAATAGATCGCGCCGCTCGAAATGAGAACACAACTGGCACTGTTAAGAGTATAATACGACTTCCACATCGTTGGCAACGGGTTGTGCGCAATGGTGGTGACTACTTTGAAGGTCAGTAAAACTTTGAAACACGTATCTATTTTGTACGAGCTGTAAATAAATAGTTGCCACAATTAAAGTTGCAACCCTTGTACATGCCATACTAAATATCTGCTGATTCCAGTGTCGAGTGTGTTTTGTTTTAAATGTTTTACGACAAAGCCGTACAGTACTGGGCTACTACATTCAATTATCCATCGTAACTGTTGATATTCGTGGTAGACGTGCACATTGAATTAGACAAGAGCCTTGTAACTCCATAATCCGTTGTTCTCAACATATGATTCTACTAGTGAGTATGATTTCCTGCAAAAAATTTGTAATATTTCTTTATCGGTTTTGGCTCCTTCTTTGTATGACATTTGTAACTATTTTGTAGGAATTTGCTGAATAGATCCATTTTCCATCTGAAGAACACAAATTTATATTTGTGGAAACCACTGTAAAGGTTTAATAAACGTACAATTCTGCAACGAGTTGGTTGTTATTTTCCAGTTGTGTCAAGTTTGATTCAGAGCAACCTAAAGTGGAATGAGGTAGATATTTTACGGTAGGCCTAGTTACTGTTTCCACTGATTGGCCGCAACAGTGTAAATGAACAGTTGTTTGTCTCTTCTCCTATTTACGCGTGATCCTAGGAGCCAATCCATTTCAGGCGTTTCCGCGTTCCCTACAGTCTCTTGACGTTGCAGCCTTCCTGTAGACAACAGCATCTTCCACGAATACCCTCGAGGAGCCTCTAAGGACACCCCATAGATCATTAATGTACGTGTAAACTGCAACAACCCTATCACACTCCCTTGGGTTACTGCCAGAATTTAAATCTGTCGATTTTGTTCCGTTAAGAAATCCGTGCGAGTTCAGAGAAGAAAGACTTAGTTGTCACGGATCCCTGTTGCGTAAACTTAGAAACCCTATATTCTTGGAAGACTGTACGTCTAGTACGCTACCAGCAACGACTATCTCGGGTAGGAATCATGAGAAAAAGATGAAAGGGATAATGACGTGTAGTTGTTCACTCGATACATGAACAGAATAGGAAACAAATAGGTGATAATGGTATAACACACATCCCGCCTTCTACATTTACATGGATACTCAACAAATCACACTGAAGTGCGCGGCAGAGGGTTCATCGAACCACCTTCACAATAATTCTCTATTAATACAATCTCGACCAGCGCGCGGAAAAAACTAACACCTGTGTCCTTCCGTGCGAGCTCTGTTTTCCTTTATTTTGTTATGATGATCGTTTCTCCCTATGTATATCGGTGTCAACAAAACATTTTCGAATTCGGAGGAGAAATTAGGTCACTAAAATTTCATGAGAAGATTCTGCCGCCACGAAAAACGCCTTTGTTTTAAAGATGTCCACCCCAGATCCTGCATTATGTCAGTGACACTCTCATCCCCATTTTGTGATAATACAAAATTTGCTGCTTTTCTCTGAACTTTCTCGAGGTACTCTATTAATCCTATGTGGTAAGGATCCCCGACCACGGAGCAGTACTCCAAAAGAGGACGGACAAGCTTAGTGCAGGCAGTTTCTGTAGTAGATCTGTTACATTTTCTAAGTGTTCCGCCAATAAAACGCAGTCTTTCGTTTGCCTTTCCCACAGCATTTTCCATGTGTTCTTTCCAATTCAAGTTGTCCGTAATTGTAATTCCTAGGTATTTAGCTGAATTTACGGCGTTTGGATTTTAATGATTTATCCTGTAATCGAAGTATAACGGATTCATTTTAGCACTCATGTGGATGAACTCACACTTTTCATTATTTAGGGACAACTGCCAATTTTCGCACCATACGGATATCGTATCTAAATCGTTTTGCAATTGGTTTTGATTTTCTGATGACTTTAGTAGAGAATAAACGACAGCATCATCTGCAAACAACATTTCATTCGCCCCAGATTCATTCCTTCCCTTTTCTAAAACTCTAGCAATTTTCAACTTCTCTCGTTTCCACATATTCGGCAGTAACGACCGTAACGTTCTACCATACGAACGCCAATCAGTCACACTAAAATCACACTCCTCCTTCATATACCAATTCGTATGAACTTCATTACACAAACTATCCCCTTCCACGCTATTTACTTCAGCCCTCTCTAAATTTTTTGTTAGTTCTTCCACCCATTTTGCCGATTCACTACCCAAAGCATGCACAACTTTACTGTTTTTCCACTCCAAAATATCGACACTTGCAGCTTCAACAAGATTACACATTAATTCACTTCTAAACACTTTGTCTACCTGAAACAAGACATTGATGCCTAAGCCACCAACACCATAAATGTTCATCTCAACAACCTTACCTGCTAATACACGATTTAAATCACTATATAAATTCACATCAGAAACCTTACTTTGCTCCGTCGACAAATTAACTTTACATGAATTGTACGCAACTTTATCTTCCGCCGCTACATTATACAAATTGCTGCTACCTTGTCGTACAATTTTGGGACTTCCAGCCTTGCTATATTCCGCTGTCATCGGACAAAAATCAAGACACACTGCCATTTCTACACCCCTTTCATCCATACATTCATCAATAAGTTTCGTTTCACATTAATTCGTGACTAGAAACGCATAAATTCCTTCCTCCGAAGTATCAATACCAGTAACTTTTACCGCGTATGTAGATAAGATACAGCAGAGGGGTATAACGTTACCATGGGGAACGCTATAAGGCGTTTCTGTTTTACTTGATGACTTTCCACACTGTACAATGGATTGCAGATTATTTATGTAGAAATGTAGACGCGTACTGGATCTTACATATCTTCCCGAAATTATAGTAAGTGAATGTGCTATAATACGGGTGTGCTTTCAATCTTTCAGCAGTGACTGGCCACGTGCTGTCGCCTACGTAACGCTAACGCCGCAACGCGATGAAAAAACTGTGCCGCCAGTTCGGTCCCACACGCGCTGCCGCTGCTTTGGGGCTCGGCAGCTCCGCGCCGCGCGGGCCCGCGTAATAGATTGGCCGGTGTGCCGCCAGGGGCGCTCTCACTCTGCGCTCTCCCCCCCCCCCCTTCCCCCTCCCGACCCCTACACGACCCCCTTCCCCCCCCCACCCACATCGGCGCCGGCTCGTTAATTAGGCGCGGCCGCCTGTGCTGGGAGCCGCCGCCGCCGCCGCTTTCCGGCCACGGTTTGCCGTCACCGTCGACCAGTCACACTTCTATAAAGGCACCCGTCCACATTTAAAAATGATGTTTACCATCAGTGCTAGCTGCCCTCTACTCAGCCGCGACCCTTACTTCTTGATATCGAGTACATTCGTCTCGTTGTTGTTGTTGTTGTGGTCTTCAGTCCTGAGACTGGTTTGATGCAGCTCTCCATGCGACTCTAATCCTGTGCAAGCTTCTTCATCTCCCAGTACCTACTGCAGCCTACATCCTTCTGAATCTGCTTAGTGTATTCATCTCTTGGTCTCCCTTTACCTTTTTTACCCTCCACTCTGCCCTCCAATACTAAATTGGTGATCCCTTGATGCCTCAGAACATGTCCTACCAAACGATCCCTTCTTCTAGTCAAGTTGTGCCACAAACTCCTCTTCTCCCCAATCCTATTCAGTACCTCCTCATTAGTTATGTGATCTACCCATCTAATCTTCAGCATTCTTCTGTAGCACCACATTTCGAAAGCTTCTATTCTCTTCTTGTCTAAACTATTTATCGTCAACGTTTCACTTCCATACATGGCTACACTCCATACAAATACTTTCAGAAACGACTTCCTGACACTTAAATCTATACTCGATGTTAACAAATTTCTCTTCTTCACAAACGCTTACCTTACCATTGCCAGTCTACATTTTATATCCTCTCTACTTCGACCATCATCAGTTATTTTGCTCCCCAAATAGCAAAACTCCTTTACTACTTTAAGTGTCTCATTTACTAATCTAATTCCCTCAGCATCACCCGACTTAATTCGACTACATTCCATCTCCCCTTTCAAGCGAAACTGAGAAAAAATGTGTTGCATTACTTACTGAACGCCTCATGTGTGTAGGACTTGCTGTTGTGTTTTCTGCCTTTTTTGAGTACACAGTTATGAGCTTAGATTTCGTTAACTCTGGGTAGTCTTTCTTCATTCCTGATCGTTCTCTTCCTTCTTTCTTTAGATTACCCCCTTACAACAAGTTGTTTTTTACGAAGGTCTGTTGCAACTAATTTGGTGTAATGCTTTGGGGTCTCGCGAAGTCGAAGAGTCGCGTTGTTACCGGCATGGTGGTGAAGCGGAAAGTCGTGGACCATCTCGCTTGGAGTTTGTCTTTCGAATTGGCTATCATTTCAGAGTTCTGTAGTTAGTGATTCTCCGTGATCAACGAGATTACACATCTGATACAGCAACTTACAAAGGATTCGAAACTGCTCTCCTGTAAGCGGGTGTCGAATTCTTCCGAGATACTTTCCTTTTTCTGGGCGAGTCTTGCAGATTGGTGAGATCTAAGAGCAGAGCGTGGAGCAATTATCTGGCTGGAGCTGTTATTGGATTCAGTTGACGGACTTGGCTAGCGTTTTATTTGTTACCAAGGAAATTTCGAGCGTAGTGTTCTTGAGTGGCCTTTCACGTGGTGATTTTGAACAGTGTTCCTCATTTATTGTGAAGATAACTATCAACGAAAATTGCTTACAGCCAGTGACAGGATATTGGAATCTTTCCTGAAAGTGCTAACATGACTACAGGGCTTTTAATAACTGACTTTTGAGTAGTGAAGTTTAGTCCTGTCTCGCGAGTCAAAGCGAGGGTGACGACGCTTATTTGTAACGATTTTTTTATATAACAGTGCAGGCAGTTAATCCGGGTCAGCGTATAAACGGTTCCAATTAAATCCGTTTAGCAGTACATCGCATGATTTGCCTCGGGCGTTCGCGAGTGTGATTTCGGGCGACGCCACGGAAGCTCCGCAGAGCGGACGAAAGGAACGTTTCAACACTGGCGATGTTTCGTTTGCAGCTTGCTCACTTTGAATGCGTTGTTTCCACGATTCGACTTATTTGTTTCGTTTTGTATTGTTGTTTAAAACAATTTAAGTGTAAGAATTGCGGAATTATCTTCCGATACTTTAAAGAGCACGATACTTTTCTTGCGATATTACATGCGAGTAAAGAGATGAATATCAATACTTTTCGATCGATTCCCTATTTCTATCCCCTCTCCCCTCCATGTCGACCCAGCACTCATTTTTTGTTTAATCCCTCTCATCATTTTGCTACATTTCAAACTGTCAGCCAATCGAAATAGTACTATACGAGCTTTTCATTAATGGTTAGTTAGTTACTTAGTCACAGGTTCCATAGATCATTTGAACGTTTCTTTTCTCGAAATGATATGGAACGAGTGAGTTTACAGGATATGTATATATGATTAGTTCAAAAAAAAAAAAATGGCTCTGAGCACTATGGGACTTAACTTCTCAGGTCATCAGTCCCCTAGAACTTAGAACTACTTAAACCTAACTAACCTAAGGACATCACACACATCCATGCCCGAGGCAGGATTCCAACCTGCGACCGTAACGGTCGCGCGGTTCCAGACTGTAGCGCCTAGAACCGCTCGGCTACATTAGTGTTAACATTAATGAACACGTGTTATTTTATTCCTAACCATGCAGATACACTTAAATTTAAACCGGCTACCAGTTTTTCAGTAGAAATTCGTTAATGGAATAGACATAGTTGTCCAGGAGAAATGATTTTAAATTAAATTTAAAACTTGCTTCGCTACCTGTCCGACATTTTGTGTTGTTGGGCAAATGATCAAAAAATTTTTGTTGCTGCACAGTGAACTCCTCTCTGAGCCACTGACAGATTTAATTATGGGTAATAGAGGTCATTTTCCCCCTCTAGTGTTGCAGGTGTGTACATCACTATTCTTCTCAATTTGTGATGGATTATTTATGACAAATTTCATAATATGCACTGTGACGGTACAGTTAAAATGCCTAGCTCCTTGAAGAAGTGCCTACATGACATCGGGTGGGCGAACGCCACAAATTATTCTTGCTGCTCGCTTTTGTGCAATCAATACTTTTTTCCTAAGTGATGAGTTAGCCCGGAAAATTATTCTGTACTACCTTACTGAGAGCAAATATCCAAAATATGTCGGGACGTTGATACGTTCGTTTCCTAGATTAGCGATTATACGAAAAGCAAAAGTTTTGAACTTAGTTGTCTGGAAAGTTCAATAATATACTTCTTCCAGTTCAGGTTCTCATCAGTATGTACACCCAAAAATTTGGAGCATTCTGTCAGACTTACTGACTCCTGGTCATTTGGTACATCAATTGTTGGTATGATTCTATTTGTTGTACAGAACTGAGTATTTCGTGAGTTGCGGGAGTCTGGGAGTACTGTTACTGTTACATTGCCTGTAATTCCACGTTTGTGAGTACTCCTGAAACCTGTTTCTGTCGGATACGTTACACTTTATCAGCCAGTGTGAAACCTAGAAATGTTGCCTTTTTCTCGTAGAGGCTGACTGCAGATCAGTCCCATGACAAGATGACAGAAGTGACGAATGCGTCTGAGTTCACATTCGATAAAATGTAAACAACCACTCTACATTCTCGTTTTGTAGTGTAATTTTCTTACAATCACGCTTATAACGAATTGGATGGGGCCCGCGATAGTTTCTATCTCTTCATATAGAGGTAAGCCGTTACAGCCAACATCCTGAATTATTTGCTGGATATATTCCAGTCACTGTTTTCCTCTTGCTGTCTGTATTTCCCCTTGTGCATTAACACGTGTCCTATTATCCTAGCCGGCCGGTGTGGCCGTGCGGTTCTAGGCGCTTCAGTCTGGAACCGCGTGACCGCTACGGTCGCAGGTTCGAATCCTGCCTCGGGCATGGATGTGTGTGATGTCCTTAGGTTAGCTAGGTTTAAGTAGTTCTAAGTTCTAGGGGACTGATGACCTCAGATGTTAAGTCCCATAGCGCTCAGAGCCATTTGAACCAATTATCCTAGTCACTTCTTCTTGTCAAAGTTTTCCACATATTTCCCTTCTCCTCGATTCTGCGGAGAACCTCCTCATTCCTTATCAGTCCACCTAATTTTCAACATTTGTCTGTGGCATCGCAAATGCTTCGATTCTATTCTGTTCCGATTTTCCCACAGTCCACGTTTCACTACGATACGATGCCGTGCTCCAAACGTACATTCTCGGTAATTCATTCCTACTTGCTTCGTCATTCTTGCAGTTTTTGCTTCTAAGGTAACAGAATTTTCACTTCGTCTACTTCGCTGTCCCCAATTATGATAATGAGTTTATCTCGAATTTTATTTTGTATACTCTTTCTAACGTTTTTTTCTCTCAATTTAAATTCTATCCACAATGGACAGTTCCTCCCATTTAACACACCCTGTAATTCTTACTCACTTTCACTGGCTATAGTGAAGACAGCATTGAATCTTTTTATTGATATTCTTTCACCCAGAAGTTTAGCGCTTAGTTTTATCTTCGTTATTACCACTTCGGCGTACATGCTAAACTGTAGAGGAGAAAAACCGCATTCCCGTGTCCTGTCCAATGTCATTTTTAACCGATCATTTCTCTCTTCGTTCTCCATTCTTACTTTTTCCCACTAGTTCTTGTATATTATCAATATTTCCCTTCTTTACCTATACTTTATATCTAGTTTTCTGAAAATATCAAACATCTTGCAATATTTTACGCTGTAACAAACAAAACTGTGAGGTATCTCCTTACATGGAAGACAGGAACAGAACCATTACAGTCTTTTTGTTCACACCAAACCCTAGGAGACATCGGCTCGTTGTAATGTGGAACTATCTCACTGCACTAACAACGGCTAAAAACTTTATATTAGTCCGTGCTGTCACTCTGAGGGAGCAACAGCACAATAACATACAGGTAATTTCAGTGGGAATCTGTCTCGGTGTCGTTCCCCTCAGTTTTACTGTTCATTACTGCAACACAATTTTAAATATTTATGAGGGAGAGAGATATCAGTTCTTTATATTATAGTATTTATTCTGCAGTATGCTATATAAAACACAACATCATCAAAGATGGTATGTGAGGAAGCGACAAGAACTATGACACAAAACAAGAAACAGTATATTTTTCTTTAAGGGGCACAGCCCATCTAAAATAGAAGATATTTGATTTCAACTGTGGCGTGATTTATAGTTAATGGCTGGTGATGTATATCTTGAAAACCTGCGGTGAGACATGAGGATAATAAATTACTGTGTCTTTAGTAATATAGCTGCTGGCCCGTATATATATCCCTAGTTACTGATTTCATTTCTTTTTGTTTCAGGTAAGAGAAAGCACTGGACAAACAAAACAGTGAGATCAAACCACCAGAAAGGTAATACTACATCATCTTCCACTTTTTTCTTCAGAGAGAGGACTGTTTTAAATATTACATTTATTTGAGTTTAATTCTGTGTACAACGTAACGCAAGCTATATTGTAGGAACACTCTACTGTTTCATATACGGATCATAACATGGAACAAGGTTTTGGACATCTATCTTTCGTTGGGCAATGAGGATTTTCATGTTTTCCAAACATTAAACAGTTTTTTTTAATTAAGAGATACTGCAACGCTTGTACTTAGTTTTAAGGGGAACAATTTTGTTTTTTAATTGGATTCGAGAACTCTATAAATCGGACCATAAAGGTACAACGTTTGTTACAGTTTTCAGTGTCACTTGTTGCTAAGAAAAGGAATGGGAACGTGTATACGTGATCGCCAATGCCGCCACGATAATATAACTCCGCCAGTGCTGTCGCGTAAATATCGGATATTGGAGAGCGAAGAGCCTCAGCCATCACACTAATATATTTTCCTCCTTAGTTTGTGAAGCTTTCCCCTGCAAACTGACTGTGGTGCCTCTTTCAAAAGCTGTGCAATGCTGTTACGAACAAGAAGTCAGTTTTCAGCATTAGGAATTTTTTTTAAAAATGTTACTTTTATTATGAAAGAAGCGTAATACTAACCCATTAGACCTCCTAAAACCTGATACGATTACGTCATCCATTAATTAAATATCTGGGGTGTACACACCACGTGAAGTAATCTACAGAAACCAGCAATTCTGAACGTCGGTTGTCACGATTCATTTTGTTTCATTACATCATATGATGTACCCAGTCATTTGTATAAAGACATTGGATTATTGCATTCAGTATGAAGACAATATGACAACCCTACACAAATAACAACTTCGATGTTGGTTGGAATAAAATTGTAATGGGTACGTACAATAATATGAAGTCTCTGCCGAAAACGTGATAAATTCGTAATAGCTCCAACTATTACTTCGTTCACCTGTCCATCACAGCTAGGAAAACGGTGTTACAATAACATGGAGATCCTTATAACGAGTTTCTTTCAACCCCAACCTCTCGCATTTAGACGAAAACAAGAAGTCAACTCTGTTCCTATTTTTGCTCGTGCTATGTATGAAATCACGTCTGCTTCAAATCTTCATTCAAGAAGGTGCAGTGACAACGTACTTTATTCTGAGCCCATCTGTAGTGCGTCAAGAACACGTCGTATTGCATGAGAATGTTCTTAGACCATACGTACGATGTTTCATCGGACTCAAGGTGCACTGGTATGAAAATTGTTTCAATATTTCCAGACGTCATAGAAGAAAATATAAAATTTCATTTTACTTGATATATTAATTATTAGATGGACCTGTGTCAAAACCAAAAATTAGTGGATGTAAGTCAACATTTATTAGTGACCAGAAATAACGCTTTTTAAAAATTTTCACACGTAAATAAATAAAATAAACATAGAACACAATTTTTTACGTAACATTACCAGTTATACGTATTTCTGATCATTTACGACGTTTCCAGTCTCTTCTTAAGTCTGCCTGGAAGAAAACCAAACCACGTTCCTCACACATTTATGCCGCATAATCAGAAGTAGTCTGAGAAGCCTGTAAGTGTGTAGCATGGAGGTTGTGTTGAGAAATAATCCTTAAGAAAAAAGTTGGTTACTCGGAGAGTTTCTAGGAAATTTATTACATTCGAACTCATAGTGTGTTCTGGAATTCTGCAGCAAACTGATGTTAAGGACACTGCTCTGTAATTTTGCAGGTCCGTTCTTTTACCCTTCTTATGTACAGGAGTCACCTACGCTTTTTTCCAGTCGCTTGGGACTTTGCGCTGGGCGAGAGTTACGCGGTAAATGAAAGCTAAACAAAGTAAGTAAGGGGCCAATGCCGTAGAGTACTCTTTGTAAAACTGAACTGAGATTCCATCCGGATCTGGCGACTTATTCGTTTTCGACACTTTCAGCTGTATCTCTACGCCAAAACTGCATGTTTGTTGAGTACGATACCACTGCGTGAACGATTTCTTGAACGTGAAATTTAAAATTTTGGCTTTCGTTTCTGTCAGGACAAAATATGCCCTGACAATTTCGGCTGCTGCAGAGGATGCCGACATCAGGCAAATAAATTGTCAAGAGGAGCGTTGTAAACTGTATTAAAATTTTTTAACTTAATTTTCTTTGACGTCAGCGGTTTCGATCTCTTGCTTTCGGGTTTTGTAAGACACTTTCGCTGGGTTAATTTTAACGCCCTGAAGATTATCCGGTGCTTTCTGGTTCAGTGAATCGCAGAGGTTGGAGACATTTTGGGTAACGGGGTGCGCTACCTTAGACCGGTACCGTTGTGCAGGGGAAGCGCGAGAGGCGGACGCGGCGTTATAACCAGTACGGCGCTCCGCCGATAGGGGCGCGCGAACCTGCCACCTAGCCTATAAAAGGCGATCCGTCGGAACGGTGCTTCCGCGGGACAATTGCGCCAGTGGCTGGGGGGGGGTGAAGTCGGGGGAGGGGCAGCGCTGGGAAGGCCACCCGCCGCTTTTAGCACCGGCGATAAAAATATATTACGGAGCGCGTAAACCGGCGGAGCGGGGGTGACTGCCCCTGCCCGAGCGTCGTTAGCGGAGTCATTAGGCGGCCGCCGGCAGCTCCGATTAGGGGTGCGCGACTCCCCACCCCCTCCCTCACTCTCTCTTTCTCTATCTCTCTCTCTCCCTCTTAATGTCTCTGTCTCTATAGGTCGGTCTGTACGAAACAGGAAATGATTGTACAATCCTGTTCGACTTCAAAGTTTGGTCAACACATACTCTACCGTTCACCTCACATCACGTGCAAGTGCTTATCCAGGGTTCGGTGAGGTGGGTGGGACAAGGTAGGGCGGGGGATTCATAGTCTTATTGTCGCCCTCTATCCCCTTCTCACGAAATATGTAAGTAGGCTGTTTATGTTTTTTTATGGTAACGCCACCTCTGTATGAAAATCACTGGCTGTGCTGTGTGCAGTCTGTGGCTGCTTTGCATTGTTGTAATACTCGCCATTGTAGTGTTAGGCAGCTGGCTGTGAACAGCGCGTAGCGTTGCGCAGTTGGAGGTGAGCCGCCAGCAGTGGTGGTTGTGGGGAGAGAGATGGAGGAGATTTGTAATTTGTCATGAACTGCTATATTTATATATGATGATATCAAGGTAAATACATTGTTCGTTCTCTATTAATATCTTTCATTTGCTAACTATCCCTATCAGTAGTTAGTGCCTTCCGTAGTTTGAATCTTTTATTTAGCTGGCAGTAGTGGCACTCGCTGTATTGCAGTAGCTTGAGCAGCGAAGATTTTTTTGAGGTAAGTGATTTGTGAAAGGTATAGTTTAATGTTAGTCAGGGCCATTCTTTTGTAGGGAATATTGAAAGTCAGATTGCGTTGCGCTAACAAAATATTGTGTGTCAGTGAAAGCACAGTCATGTATAATTTGTTCTAAGGGGGCGTTTCAAATAGAACTTGTTATCAGCCTACTTTCAACGCGGCACAGATGACTAGTATTTTAACAATAACAGTGATATTTGTAAAATTATGAAAATGTAATATAATACACCGACGGAAAAAAAATCGGTGCACCAAAAAATAATTAATGTAAAGTAATGAAATTTTGGGAATACATTTACCTAGGTAACACATTTAAGTGATTAAATTGCAAGAGCACAAGCGGCCGGAACTGGCCGAGCGGTTCTAGGCGCTACAGTCTGGAACCGCGCGACCGATACGGTCGCAGTTTCGAATCCTGCCTCGGGCATGGATGTATGTGATGTCCTTAGGTTCGTTAGGTTTAAGTAGTTCTAAGTTCTAGGGGACTGATGACCACAGAAGTTAAGTCCCATAGTGCTCAGAGCCATTTGAACCATTTTGCAAGATCACAGGTTAAAGTAAGAGCGAGATAAGCCATTGAAAATGTGAATAATAACCGGTGTAACCGCCAGAATTCTGAATACAGGTATGCAAACATGCATGCATTGTGATGTACAGGTGCTGGGTGTCAGTTTGTGGGATGGAACTCCATGCTTGGTGCACGCAGTCGGTCAATGCAGAGACGATTAATGCTGTTTGTGGATGACACTGGAGTTGCCGTCTGATGATGTGTTACATTAGAGATCTGGTTATCTGGCAGGCCGAGGCAACATGTCGACAATCTGTAGACCATGATGGGCTACAACAGCGAAATGTGGGCGAGCGTTATTCTATTAGAAAACAGTTCGTGAATGACTACACAACATGTCGAGTTACCATACTAAGGTAAAGATCTGCAATCGGGGTGCCCGGGATAACCAAGAGAGTCTTCCTGCTGTACGAGGTCGTGCCCCAGACCATAGCTCCAGGTAAAGGTGTTGTGTGTCCAGTATGTAGACAGGTCGTTTGCAGGCACTCAACTGGTATCCTTTGTAAGGTGCAATATTTGTGGTTAACATATTCTAGGATTGATGACAACGGTGCAAGTTGAAATGACGTGTTTAATGTCGCAATATCAGCACAAAAATACACGCTTTTACACAGTTTTCAACGTGACCAAAAAAAAAAAAAAACAAAAAAAAACAGTTCTCAGGATAACGCATCTTGTCAACATCAAAAAGTGAAATAATCCTAAACACAACAGTATTAAATATTAACTCTCAGAATGTTAAATTATCCTAAACACGACGATATTAAAGTTTAACTAGAAGTTTCTTTACCAAATTGTTCCTACACTTACGTTATGGTGTTGGTCAGTACTACGAAAATCGTCCGATTCCGGTTCAAAGTTCGGTACTATTTTTAGGATGACAATCAGGTCTACGGTGGATGGTTAGTTACGTGACAAATTGAGCAAAAGATTGCCCAAGGTCGCTCGAGTTTACAGTGGCCGCAAGCTGGTGAACCAACAAATTTACGTCTCTGCATGCAGTATTTACCTTAAGCTGTGATCAGCTGTCGTCTGCTAGGCCGCTCTCTTCCCCTGAAATTCTTATGAAACTAATAACACCTTTGCTGAATTTTCCAGCAGAAACATTCCCTATGTTTCTCGTTATGCGAGATAACATGTACTCATCCCTAGTCTTAGAATGTGGCAATATACATGGGCATGGTTGGAGCAGCATGCATATTATAATGCCCTCTCAGTTCTCACAAGAACAATTAACTAATTGGCTGGTTCGTTTCTCCTCAGTTGGAACTAAACGATGCTACAGCTAATTTCTAGCTGGATGTCAGCCACTGTGAGCGCAGTGTCCACACATATTACTCCTGTGCGTCGTACTGAGCATTATGCGCTCCGTTCCGTCTTGTCTTACTCATAGTCGAACTGTCTCCCCACCTGGGTTCTTTCGTTCTTCACATTACGGGTTTTTTTCGACCAATAGGAGCGTTCCTCTTATTTTGTGGAAACTCTCTCTACAGTCGCAAGGTCTCTACCATTAAATTGCGACGAAACTTTGGCTCTTTTCTCCTTCCTAGCGCGTTTTCGCCAATCGGATGTTTTGTTCCCGTTCCATACGCCTAAATGCGTACATTGACCCTCTCAGGTGTGTACCACTTGCTCGACACGAAAACGAAAATGCGTCACTGGTCTTGTTTCGTATTCATTTGGAATTCCGAAACATAGTTTTCTAAAAGCTTTCTGCTGCCGTCTGGAACCGCAAGACCGCTACGGTCGCAGGTTCGAATCCTGCCTCGGGCATGGATGTTTGTGATGTCCTTAGGTTAGTTAGGTTTAACTAGTTCTAAGTTATAGGGGACTAATGATCTCAGCAGTTGAGTCCCATAGTGCTCAGAGCCATTTTTTTAAAAGCTTTCTTTCCTATCCTCCTTCAGACGGGCCGTTATAGTCGCTCTCTCCGTCTGAGTCACCTGGTCGGTCATTGACTTTCTGCCTGGGACACCCTTTAAGTTGTACCCCCTGCAGCACGGCCTTGCCTCTGCCTTTGTCCCTCTGAATTCCAGACTAAAACGCCTCTCGCTGCTTGTTTCACCTTCCGCTCAAACATGCATTATAGGAACGATGTGTTAATTACCGTCGATTGAGTGTCATCCCTATTTGCATTATATACTAATAAGCAAATTTGGTCATTACTGCCGAATGAAGTTAGGTGTCATATTCACCTTCCTGTTGTGATGTATAAATCTCTCATGTAAGGTGCGAATCTGACCTTCATTTATTCTGCCACATTACACCTTTTAACCAGCACACGGCCATCACTGTTAAATTCGTTCGAGCAGTTGCCGGGTTCATTAGTGCCAGTATGTAGTGACGGAGGTGGCTGTTGTGGTCTGACAGATAGCCGCACGGGAGCTGGGTGTCTTTAGGGAGCGGATTAGCAGCTCTCTGCAATAAGAAACGTGAGTAAAGTTCTCATCGGTGGGATCTGAAAGATGTCATGCGACATTCGCACAGAACCACTAGTGAAATAAAACACCAAGAAACAGATCGAAAAAAAGAAAAAAATGGGAAGGCCACTAGGCTCTGGTCTGGGATGTGCCGGGATAGAACTCGTAGGGTGGCGAGGACTTTTCCTCGTTCCCATTCCTTCCATGACGGCGCCAGACCCACTCAGCCTTCTGAGTGCCCCGGCGGAAGGAAGGGCTACTCCGTACCGGCAGTCCGGTAACGGGATTGCGCCACAGACGTTACGTTATTACCTTTACGAAGTAACGGAGCGATACAGGTGTCGGAGGACAAACGGTCGATATCCAGGGATATGACAGGAACGCTCATTTGAAGGTAAAAGCTTCGTGTGGATATATACCGTACTCCGAATGATTACCGAGACAATTGTTTTTGGGTTAATGGCGCGCACATGTCTTGCCCTCCTACCCTCTCTGACCTTTTATTGAGCATAAAATCTTTTTTCAGGATATCCTTCTGGCATCTGAACATGAAGCTGTCCATGGTATGTTGCGAGTGGATTAGTGCGAGGGTACAACAGAGAAGCATCGCCTAACTGTGATCGTACACGCGCTGGCTGAAGTGTCGCACATCTACCCTACAGAGTATTCGGATGTGTTCACGGCTTCTCCGTTGTATTGCTCCTACTGCTGTTGAAGTATACCGTCCGCGCCCTCCGACACGTCGAATTCCTGATTGTAGAGTGTTTAGCAGAGTTTTCACCACGTGGTATGAAATAGGAAGACTATTCTTCCAAGTTCTCACTTTTCTTGTGAATGTGTTGTTCAACAACCTGTGCAGGAACGACAACACATTCTTGAAATGGTCAGCGGAATACTACAACCACCACACAGCGACTTTCTGCACGTATCAATCTCCCACGAACACTTGTATGTGTTTAAAACACGTATTTTTCAATTGATAACTTGTAAAATGCATGTTGTAATGTTTACTTACTGCTGTGGATGTGTACATGAGTAAACGGAACAGTGTGTTGAATAATAGAGAAAATAAATAACAATGTACATTAGATGTGTTCTGTCTCGGAAGCCATTCGGAATAGTATGTCCATATATTCCTGTCATATTCGTTAATGTAGACCATTCCTTTGGGATACCTTTTATGACGTTCACGTTTCCTTAGCTATATGGCACCCCACATGCTTTTTGCCTCGCAACTCGCCTGTTCAAATGGCTCTGAGCACTATGCGACTTAACTTCTGAGGTCATCAGTCGCCTAGAACTTAGAACTAATTAAACCTAACTAACCTAAGGACATCACACATATCCATGCCCGAGGTAGGATTCGAACCTGCGACCGCAGCGGTCGCTCGGCTCCAGACTGTAGCGCCTAGAACCGCACGGCCACTCCGGCCAGCAACTCGCCTTTTGCCCCGCACTCTGTGGAGTAAGGGAACTGCCGGCCGCATTCTTCCGCAACACGTGCAAAACGAGAGATGGGGGACAAACTCCGCTCACGCGGGTTCGTCACCCGGACGCAGTGCTCTAAATGGCAAATGCCCGAGTGGGAGTCCCGCCGCTTGTAGCGTAACTGCGTTTCTGCCGGTGCGCGCCGGCACCTCTTCGGTAGGCAGGGCAGCGGCACGTTAGTCAGGCAGCGCGCGTCGCGCCGGATGCAGGCGCGGGGGCGGCGGCGGCGGCGGCGGCAGCGAGCGCGGCTAATTCCCTCGGCCTGGCCTCGCCTCGCTGCCGCCCCACCCCCACCTCCGCCGCCCCCGCCGGCGGGCTGGCGCGCCGCTCGCGCGCCCACCCCCAGTATCGATCGCTGGCGGCGGCGGGCGACGTGTCGGCGCGAGGCCGGGGGTGGCGGGGGCGGGGTGGGGCGGCAGCGAGGCCCGTCAGGCGTCACCTCAAACGGGCCGCCGCCGCTGCCGCCTGTGAAGCCGCGGCGCCGCCGCCGTGCGTTATTTGCGACCGCGTAATGACTGCGGCCGCCTGGCCCCGCCCAGCTACGTCTGCGACACGAGGACACCCGCCGTGACGGGGGGCAAGGTCCGCTCTCCAAGAGAAACACCATATTATCAGCTCTCATCTCGAGCCAAACTTCAACAGCATACGCAACGTCGTAACTTAATCTTTAGTGGCTTCTGCTTTATGAGTCAGTAATTACCTAGACACACTCCCGGAGAAAAAATGAAAAAACCTTCAAGGACCGTGTTCAACAAAATTTGCATCATTCACCTGTTTCGAAATTCATGGGACCGAAATTGGTTCTGAGGCACGATACAGAGTGATTCAGCAGCCCCCACCTATGGGTTTTATGCCACCCGCAAAACCTTCAAGTACCACATTCAATGTTTTCGTTTTCTCTCCCTCGCAAACTATTAGTCCTATGGAAAAAAGGAACAGAACTTTTTCGTAGGCAATTTAATGTAGTTAAATTTTGTGCTGGGATACGTTTTCACTAGAGACCGTAGTTTTCGTATTAATCAAGACAAATTGCCGAATTGCATCAAACGGTACAAAGTACTTGCAACTAACTATCGCAGAAATGCCTTTCGCCACCTTTATGTTCGCTTGCATGCGAGAATACACACGCCTGCGTTGCCACCAGAGCGGGATACACTGTGTACTGATGTGACTGTTTGGGCGCCCTTCACTGTTACGTGTATGTTGCACTTGGTCTGAATTTGTTATTACATATTCCTAAAATGCTGAACTACCTGTTACGTCACTTGTCAATAAAGTGACCTCATCCTTGAAGGTGTTGCATTGTTTTTCGGGCAGTATAATGTATTGGCTAACCCACAGTCGAGAAAGAGGAGCCAGTTTCCCTTCAGAAAAACACAGGATACTGATGACTATTTTGTCATTTATGCATATTTCTTTTGTGCTACAAATCATGCAATTTAAGAAAAACATTAAATGACTTGTATCTCGGCTACCAGTCATTGTAGAATTAATATTCTTGTTTCATTAGTGTGTAAGCGACAACATTGTTGTTGTTGTTGTCTTCAGTCCTGAGACTGGTTTGATGCAGCTCTCCATGCTACTCTATCCTGTGCAAGCTTCTTCATCTCCCAGTACCTACTGCATCCTACATCCTTCTGAATCTGCTTAGTGTATTCATCTCTTGGTCTCCCTCTACGATTTTTACCCTCCACGGTGCCCTCCAATGCTAAATTTGTGATCCCTTGATGCCTCAAAACATGTCCTACCAACCGATCCCTTCTTCTAGTCAAGTTGTGCCACAAACTCCTCTTCTCCCCAATCCTACTCAATACCTCCTCATTAGTTACGTGATCTACCCACCTTATCTTCAGCATTCTTCTGTAGCACCACATTTCGAAAGCTTCTATTCTCTTCTTGTCCAAACTATTTATCGTCCATGTTTCACTTCCATACATGGCTACACTCCATACAAATACTTTCAGAAATGACTTCCTGACACTTAAATCTATACTCGATGTTAACAAATTTCTCTTCTTGAGAAACGCTTTCCTTGCCATTGCCAGTCTACATTTTATATCCTCTAGCGACAACATATATTTATGAATTATGAATAATATACATCATTTGCGTTGTGCTTGTGAGATACGTTCTGGCGTCGATTTGTGACGTCAGAGGCCAGGGAGACGAATCTATATAATAACAGGAAGCCAGGTAGTTGTGGCCCAGTGGGAGCCCAATGGTCATCTCTCGTAAGGGAGGAAAGGCGGGTGGTTCGGTTTTGCGGAGGTGGCGGTTGGGTTTCACATCGTGGCCAGCACATAATGAACAGTAGGCTGAGCCACGGATCGGCCGTGTTAGTAAAGCGCGTTGGTGTTGCAGAGCCATTTAATTTCACTGCTAATGGAAGTTACGTTGAGATTTTCAGCTGCTTCCGTCCGTGAACTAGGACAGTGGAACTCTAGCGGATTTATTTGCGGTTCTTTCGAGTTAGCCAGACATGTGACCTAGTTTTGGTCTACAGTAGAATAATTTGTGTCTTGGTGCGTTGTGCCTGCTCTGATGTGGTTCAAACTCCCTTGCCTCAAACAGCGAGAATGCCGGATTAAGCTGAACTGTAATTTGGTGCAATTACTTTTATTGAAATATAGACGATCCAGTTTTTTTAGCACCTAAATTTAGATTTTCTTCTGGTCAGTATCTATTTAAATTTCAGAGTCTCTCTGCAAGACCTGCACTTTAAGGGAACAGGTAATTAAAGTAGCGCACAAAGAACCGTAAGAGACATAGTTTTCAGCGCACTTAACTCTTCCACCGGGAACAGTAAGCTTCGTAATTTTGCTGCTCGATCCGCTGTTAGCTCGTGTACTTTACACAACCTGTAAAAGTTTTTTCTTGGAGTTCAAGTTCACCCTGAATAAATGTAAGTCTGTGGGTGCAGAACAGTGGACCAATTCTAAGATCCTGTGTCCGATTTAAGTCAAATCTTAAAAGTATGTGTTTTCAGATAGACAAATCGCGAATGCCCGATCATTTAAGGCAAAGGTCTGTTTTTCTTGGAAAAATTATTTGTTAATATTTCGATCCTATGATTCTGAAAGGCAGTTTTCTAGCTCACTAGGATTTATGTGAAGTGTATCCAAAAATATAGTCTGATCGATTTGTCAAATAATTTCCAGTCGCTTTTTAAATAGATGCTCATTGCAGACCTGCATTTCTTCCTCTTTCGCAGTAAACAAGCTAAGAACCACATTTAAGTAGCTAAGTGGGCTTTATGTTTCCTTCAATATTCCCTGATTTGCTTTAGTTTTCCCCTCTCTTCTGCTACGATTTTCTCTCCTGCCTTCGTGGAACTGCTTTTTGGAATCCACTCCATTTATACATTTTGTATGATTGCTAAGGTTTGTATTCAGTTGCTTGTAGATTTTGATGCACTTCTCTAAGTCTACTAAATATGGCTACTAAATTTTCATAATGTTGTAAGATGTTCCTCAGTCTAGTAGGACACACTGTTTGAATGTGTCCATAGGACATACATCTTCTTTTCCTAATTTCATGTTCGTATTGTCCAGCGTTACTCCTTAACATAGATGTTCATAAAGGTGTTCTGTTTCATAATATCTTCTTCATACTCTTTCTGTTCTTTCTCCTGACGCTTTGTTTTCTTTTTCATTTTCCTTTACTGAGTCTGAAATGGCATTTCTGATGCATATCTACAATGCGCAAAGCCACAGTGTACGTGTCACACACTGGGGAGGTTATCACACCCCATCTTCCCCACACTTCAGCGTTTCATTTGACACCTCTGCGATGGAGATCAGAATAGGGACTCCCAGCGTTGAAATTACGCGATTTTCTTATGGGTAGCCGAGGAAAACATTTCAGAAACACAGCCGCTCAGAATCAACACGAAAGCCCTCAGCGGTTGGCTTGTAGGACGTCAGTGAAACCATTCCTTCCCTTTGGGCGTTGATTCCCACACATTTCACAACCGAAAACGACAATTCGCAGTGAGATGAACAACGGGATGACGTTCTTGACAGCCTATGACGCTGCTAACACAGACCGTACGATTCAACCCTTCTCTAAGGACATCGTGGACCAGCAATCCTTTCAGTGTGATCTCACCCTCCTGAGTGGAGCGCGACCGCAATTTTCACTCTGGCGTAGGGTGGAACCACAAGGGACCGTTTAAAACCATTGGACAAATTTGTGATCTGAAGCAGCAGAGGGTGCTTTTACTTTTTCAAAGCTTCCGTTTCGCATTCTCTTGTGGCGACGTAATCAGAGTGGGGCAGGCAGGGCAGGATGCGACATTGACCCATGTATGAATAAAACGGCAACGGGTCGCTCTAAGACTACCCGGTTCGGCAACATCGTTGTTGTCACTGGCCCCTTTGCTGAGAACTTTGAAACCGTACCTGTTGTAAGCAAGCTGTTTAGGTTTTTATGTTGGTAACGCCAAGTAGCGCTCTGTATGAAAATCACTGGCTGTGCTGTGTGCAGTCTGTGGCTGGTTAGCATTGTTGGAATATTCTTTATTGTAGTGTTGGGCAGTTGGATGTTAACAGCGCGTAGCGTTGCGCAGTTGGAGGTGAGCCGCCAGCAGTGGTGGATGTGGGGAGAGAGATGGCGGAATTTTGAGAGCGGACGATCTGGACTTGTGAGAGTAAACTCGTAATACTGGATATCATGAACTGATATATATTTTATGACTTTTGAACTCTATTAAGGTAAATACATTGTTTGTTCTCCATCAAAATCTTTCATCTGCTAACTATGCCTATCAGTAGTTAGTGCCTTCAGTAGTTAGAACCTTTTATTTAGCTGGCAGTAGTGGCGCTCGCTGTATTGCAGTAGTTTGAGTAACGAAGATTTTTATGAGGTAAGTGATTCATGAAAGGTATAGGTTATTGTTAGTGAGGGCCATTCTGTTGTAGGGATTATTGAAAGTCAGATTGCGTTGCGCTAAAAATATTGTGTGTCAGTTTAGTGTTGATCAGAATAAATAGAGAGAGAAGTGTCTGAGTACGTTCAGTTTTGCTCAGCTGTTTGAAAAGCAAATAATGTAAGAGGTTTATCAGCACAGTAATTCATAAATTGCCGGCCGCGGTGGTCTAGCGGTTCTAGGCGCTGAGTCCGGAACCGCGGGACTGCTACGGTCGCAGGTTCGAATCCTGCCTCGGGCATGGATGTGTGTGCTGTCCTTAGGTTAGTTAGGTTTAATTAGTTCTAAGTTCTAGGCGACTGATGACCTCAGAAGTTAAGTCGCATAGTGCTCAGAGCCAATTCATAAATTTGCTAAGGCGACGTTTCACTGTGCAGAGACAAGCTGTGAGAGGGTCCTAGGAGCATGCACGCAGATTGCGCTACTGCTCTAGCGGAATCGGAATTTCAAACTTCTGCGTTGCAGTGGGTGACAATTGCGGGATTTCGAAGAAGTTGTGCCGTGTACCGTCTGGCTGAATCTGACAATTAGTGCCACAACAGTACTGTAACATTCTGTCTAGGACATTCATGAGGTTATCCACAATTCTTTCATATCTTCAGCTGCTACTCCTGTTTATTGATTAGCACCTGTTGGTTGCAGTTCTCAGACTTACTTTAATTTGTCAACGTTTTCGTGCTGAGACCACTTTGGATTCGGTGCGCCGTTGGCGGACTGCACCCTAAGAAGGAGTGGCTGCTCCCGCCTGCGGCCGAAGCCATGATTGCGATTAGCGAGCGCCTGGGCCCGGCCCGGCCGAGGTTTCGCAAATTGGATAATGAGAGGAAGCGTCGGGCCCCAGGCGGCACTTACTCATTTACTGCCCCTCCAAGCCCCACCACGTCTCCCCTCGCCTGTACTCCACCTGTTTTATTTACTGTCGTAAAAAAGGCAGGGGAGGGCGTCATCTTGAGCGGTGCATAGCTAAAGAGACGCGCCGGTCGATCGCTGCAGGTCGATAGTCAACGCTCTGGAAAGTACCGCCGGAAGAAGCAGGCAGGCCTCATTCTTGACTGTGCTGGATCTGCCTACCACCCAGCCTGCTATAGACGCTGCTCAGATTCGCCTTAGGCAATTTTCGCGTCAAACGGAAGCTCTATCTGGCGTGCTGCAAGGAAGTGGCTCTCTGCTGTTCCTAATCTACACTCCCGGAAAAAAAAAAATCAGTATACCTGGAAAGATGACGTCTATTTTGATCCGATGACGTTATATGCCACCTGGGGGACAGTAGATGTACTGATGAAGGTTTCAAAGTTGTCCGCCGGCAGATAGCGTAGTGTCATAGCTACCAGAGCGCCACCTGTTTCTACCGTTTAATAGCGAGCGCTCGCAGCCAGAAGGCTCAGCAAAGCAGGCAACCATGACACGGAGACGCACATGGTTCACATGGCTCTGAGCACTATGGGACTTAACAGCTATGGTCATCAGTCCCCTAGAACTTAGAACTACTTAAACCTAACTAACCTAAGGACAGCACACAACACCCAGCCATCACGAGGCAGAGAAAATCCCTGACCCCGCCGGGAATCGAACCCGGGAACCCGGGCGTGGGAAGCGAGAACGCTACGGCACGACCACGAGATGCGGGCGACACGGAGACGCTTACAGCCAACTGAGCAAGTCTGAAAGGCGTCAGATTGTGGTGGCCTTCTTAGGGCCGGAAAGTCCTTTCTGAGAATTTCCAAACAAGTAGGACGTGCTGTATCAGTTGTACGGGGTGTGCAAAAAGACTCTCCGCAGTGCCGTATGATTGTTAGCCGCGCGTGCCGTATGATTGTTCGCCTGCCTGGGTTACTTCGGGCAACGGCCTTGCCGCAGTGGATACTCCGGTTCCCGTGAGATCCGAAGTTAAGCGCTGTCGGGCGTGGTCGGCGCTTGGATGTGTGACCATCCAGGCCGCCATGCGCTGTTGCCATTTTTCGGGGTGCACTCAGCCTCGTGATGCCAACTGCGGAGCTAATCGACCGAATAGTAGCGGCTTCGGTCAAGAATACCATCATAACGACCGGCAGAGCGGTGTGTTGACCCCACGGCCCTCCTAACCACATCCTCCACATGAGGATGACACGGCGGTCGGATGATACCGGTAGGCCACTCGTGGTCTGAAGACGGAATGCTGGGTTACTTCCCTTTCAAGTGGACTCTCCCAACATACCACTGTTTCGTTTATCTCAGCCAGCGACAGTAGTATCGCTGGTGTGTGTCGTTGCGTGTTGACGTGAACGTTTAAGTTTAGTTCCTTTGTTCGTTTGTTTCGTTTCTGTCACTGTTAAAATGCTAACCATTGAAGAACGTGTGTTTTTAGTCGAACAAGTGTTCAAAGCTGGCGGTAAATACAGTTTCAGTTCGTTGAACATTTAATTCTGTTTTCCCGAAGACAACACTCCCACATCGCGATACTCTGCGAGATTTGATTAACAAATTTAGAGGCGCGTTTTGTCTGAGGATAAACTATTCGATATTTCCGATAAAATGTCCATGAGTCTGAACAAGTCAGTAAGAAAACTCGCCCAGGAAATCGATGTTAGTGTTTGAACGGCCCACACAGCTGTAAGGAAAAAATTAGAACCTTTATCATACAAAGTGACAGCCGTGCAAGAACCGAAAAATACTGATCATGGCAAGAGACTGCATTATTGTCAATGGTTCAAAAATTTCGTTCAACAAAATAGAAGGGGTACTCTTAATGAAACGTTTATCACTGATGAGCCGTGGTTTCATTTATCCGGGTACACAAACTCGCAAAATTCTTGTATGTGGAGTACTGTAAATCCATTGTGTATTCATGAGAAACAACTTCATTCTGTGAAAACAGGAGTTTGGATTGACATTTGCCGCGCGGGATTAGCCGAGCGGTCTGAGGCGCTGCAGTCATGGACGGTGCGGCTGATCCCGGCGGAGGTTCGAGTCCTCCTTCGGGCATGGGTGTGTGTGTTTGTCCTTAGGATAATTTAGGTTAAGTGGTGTGTAAGCTTAGGGACTAATGACCTCATCAGTTAAGTCCCATAAGATTTCACACACATTTGAACATTTTTTGATTGACATTTCTAGACGTCGGATTGTGGGTCCCATATTTTTCAACGAAACAATAAACGCACAACGATACTGCAGTGATATTATGTACCCATTCATAAGAGAACTTCTGTTAAGTGAAATACTGAACGGTTATTTTCAACAAGATGGTGCAACCGCGCATACAGCTCGCGTTTCAATGTCACTGCTTGCTGATGTTTTTGGTAATCGCATAATTTCACAGGGACTTTGGCCTCCACGATCGCCTGACCTTACACCACCTGACTTTTTCCTCTGGGTGCAGCGAAAGCAACTGTCTACAGAAACCTTCTATAGATGAAATGTAAACTGCAACATCCACTTTCACTGCTTCTGTTACAGAAGAAATGTTACAGGTTGTGTCTGGAAACATGGCCGGCCGGAGTGGCCGTGCGGTTCTAGGCGCTACAGTGTGGAACCGAGCGACCGCTACGGTCGCAGGTTCCAATCCTGCCTCGGGCATGGATGTGTGTGATGTCCTTAGGTTGGTTAGGTTTAATCAGTTCTAAGTTCTAGGCGACTGATGACCTCAGAAGTTAAGTCGCATAGTGCTCAGAGCCATTTGAACCATTTGGAAACGTGATTAGACGAATTGAACCGTGTATTTAACGACAGGGGGAAAACTTTCAACATTTAATGTGAAAATTTGTAAGTAAAAATGAATATTCAATAAATTTATAACTTGTAGTTCAGTGAGTTTCATTTCGGTATATTCGCTGCGGCATACGGCACGTGCGGCTAACAATCATACGGCACTGCGGAGAGACTGTTTGAACACCCCGTACAACGATGCTGGTATCGGCGGTCACGTGAACATTCTCACACCCGTGCACGAGGTTCTGGACGTGCCCGTAGCACCGACGCCCCCAGGATCGTCGTATTGTACGGGTAGCAGTGCTAGATGGTAGAGCTACCACAGGCCAGATAAGGGCTTGTCATCCCAGATGTGTCAACACAAACTGTTGCGATCGTATTATTATTACGGGCATTCACACTTCTAGCCCGTCTGCCACTCACGCTACAGCATCGCCGTGCACCGATCGACTGGTGCCGTCAGAGGATCACTTGGAAAATAGAACAGTCTTCAGCGATGAAAGCAGACTCTGCCTACTCACAAGTGATAGTCGTTTGCACGTCTAACTTGTACCTGTTGAGGGCTGTCTCGTAGAGTGCATTCGACCAACACACACTGCCCCACCCTAGGCTGTACGGCCTGGTGTGTTGGTCTACTGTGCAGGTTATCCAAGTAGAGGCACTTTTTTAAAATGCTCAATAAATGTAAGTGGGTACCACCAACGGTTTTGTCCAACTGGGGTGTCTTAGAGAGTCTTACACGAATACGTAATAAAAAATGGGGGTTCCTATTTTTAAAAAAACGCAGTTGATATCCGTTTGACCTACGGCAGCGCCATCTAGCGGGCCAACCATAGTGCCACCTGGTTTCCCTCTTCGGTATTTCGTGAGATATTAGGCCCGGTCACTATCAATGGACCTCCCTTTTATATATATATATATATATATATATATATATATATATATATATATTGTTACAAAAAGGTACGGCCAAACTTTTCAGGAAACATTCCTCACACACAAATAAAGAAAAGATGTTATGTGGACATGTGTCCGGAAACGCTTAATTTCCATGTTAGAGCTCATTTTAGTTTCGTCAGTATGTACTGTACTTCCTCGATTCACCGCCAGTTGGCCCAATTGAAGGAGGAGGAGGAGAAGGATATTGGTGTTTAACGTCCCGTCGACAACGAGGTCATTAGAGACGGAGCACAAGCTCGGATTAGGGAAGGATGGGAAAGGAATTCAGCCGTGCCCTTTCAAAGGAACCATCCCGGCATTTGCCTGGAGCGATCTAGGGAAATCACGGAAAACCTAAATCAGGATGGCCGGACGCGGGATTGAACCGTCGTCCTCCCGAATGCGAGTCCAGTGTGCTAACCACTGCGCCACCTCGCTCGGTGGCCCAATTGAAGGAAGGTAATGTTGACTTCGGTGCTTGTGTTGACATGCGACTCATTGCTCTACAGTACTAGCATCAAGCACATCAGTACGTAGCATCAAGAGGTTAGTGTTCATCACGAACGTGGTTTTGCAGTCAGTGCAATGTTTACAAATGCGGAGTTGGCAGATGCCCATTTGATGTATGGATTAGCACGAGTCAATAGCCGTGGCGCGGTACGTTTGTATCGAGACAGATTTACAGAACGAAGGTGTCCCGACAGGAAGACGTTCGAAGCAATTGATCAGCGTCTTAGGGAGCACGGAACATTCTCCAGGGCTGCATCAGCGCATCAGGGATTCCATGCGACGGAGGGTGGATGCACGTATCCTCGCTAACGGAGGACATTTTGAACATTTCCTGTAACAAAAGTGTTTGAAGTCACGCTGGTACGTTCTGTTGCTGTGTGTTTCCATTCCATGATTAATGTGATTTGAAGAGAAGTAATAAAATGAGCTCTAACATGGAAAGTAAGGGTTTCCGGACACATGTCCACATAACATATTTTCTTTCTTTGTGTGTGAGGAATGTTTCCTAAAAGTTTGGCCGTAACTTTTTGTAACATCCTGTATATATATTTGAGAGAGAGAGGAGTAAGGATTGGGCCACCTCCCCTCACCATCCACCTTTTGGTTACTGCCTTTGCCACCAGATGAGTTATGTTTATTTTATTTTGCAAATCACGACAGTGTGCCAGCTGGGAGAATGATCGATAACAAGATGAAGGAAAAAGAAAGCAAAGAGTGCGCTCTCTGTTTAGTGAAGTAGAGTGCTGTACCGCTGGGTGCAGAGGTCTGCGGCCGGCAGTGGGGAATGCCAGCCCTGTGCTCCGCAGGGCGGCGTGCGGCGCCTTTGTGCTCCGCCATTGTGCAGCGACAGGCGGCCGCTTTGTCACTCCCTCGCGGCTCCGTCCGCGGACCACTGCTACTCGCGCCCCTAATGAAATGCCAACTGCAAATTAAATAACTTCCAGCAGTCAAAGATCGCTTTACTGTTTCGATATCACGGTTTGGAAATTTCAGCAATTTTTCTTTTTGATTTTATTTTCTACTTGGTTAGTGCGTTTTTTGTTACGTAGTAAAAAAAGTACATCTAGATGGATACTCTGCAAATCACATTTAAGTGCCTGGCAGAGGGTTCATCGAACCACCTTCACAATTCTGTTATTCCAATCTCGTCTAGAGCGAGGAAAGAACGAACACCTATATCTTTCCGTACGAGCTATGATTTCTCTTATTTTATTGTCGTGATCGTTGCTCCCTATTTAGGTCGGCGTCAACAAAATATTTCCAGATTCGGAGGAGAAAGTTGGTGATTGGAATTTCGTGAGAAGATTCCGTCGCAACGCCTTCCTTTTAATGGTGACAAGTAATAAAATCAATATCAACCAAAGTAACACAAGGGTAACAAAGGTATCATCAGGAGTGCCCCGGGGAAGTGAGATAGGACCGCTGTTGTCCTCTATACACATAAATGGTTTTGCGGACAGGTGGGCAGCAATCTGCGGTTGTTTGCTGATGATGCCGTGGAGTACGGTAATGTGTCGAAGTTGAGTGACTGTAGGAGGATACGACTTAGACAAAATTTCCAGATGGTGTGATCAATGGCAGCTGGCCCTAGATGTGGAAAAATGTAAGTTAATGCGGATGAATATGTAGATCGAACCTGTAATCAGAATGAGATTTCCACTCTACAGCGGAATGTGCGCTGATATGAAACTTCCTGGCAGATTAAAACTGTGTGCCCGACCCAGACTCGAACTCGGGACCTTTGCCTTTCGCGGGCAAGTGCTCCACCAACTGAGCTACCGAAGCACGACTCACGCCCGGTACCCACAGCTTTACTTCTGCCAGTATCTCGTCTCCCACCTTCCAAACTTTACAGAAGTTCTCCTGCGAACCTTGCAGAACTAGCACTCGTGAAAGAAAGGATATAGCGGAGACATGGCTTAGCCACAGCCTGGGGGATGTTTCCAGAATGAGATTTTCACTCTGCAGCGGAGTGTGCGCTGATTTGAAACTTCCTGGCTATATCCTTTCTTTCAAGAGTGCTAGTTCTGCAAGGTTCGCAGGAGAGATCCTGTAAAGTTTGGAAGGTAGGAGACGAGATACTGGCAGAAGTAAAGCTGTGGGTACCGGGCATGAGTCGTGCTTCGGTAGCTCAGTTGGTAGAGCACTTGCCCGCGAAAGGCAAAGGTCCCGAGTTCGAGTCTCGGTCGGGCACACAGTTTTAATCTGCCAGGAAGTTTCGAACCTGTAATGTTCGGATACAGTATTACTAGTGTCCTGCTTGACGCAGTCAAGCCGTTTAAATATCTGGGCGAAACGTTGCAAAGCGATATGAGGTGGAACGAGCGTGTAGAATTGTGGTAGGGAAGGGGAATGGTCGACTTCGGTTTTTTGGGAGAATTTTAGCAAAGAGTAGTTCACCTGTAAAGGAGACCGCATAGAGGACGCTGGTGCGACCTACTCTTGAGTACTGGTCGAGCGTTTGGGATTCGTACCATGTCGGATTGTAGGATGACATCGAAGCAATTCAGAGGCGGGCTGCTAGATTTGTTACCGGTAGGTTCGAACAACACGTGTTATGGAGATGCTTCTGGAACTCAAATGGATATCCCTGGAGGGAAGGCGACGTTCTTTTCGAAAAAAAATGGAAATGAGCATATGGCATTGTGGGCCGGGAGTCCCCCATTCGGGGAAGTTCGGCAGCCGAGGGCAAGTACGATACAACATTGGGCGACTAAGGCGTCGGAGATGGGAATGAAATGATGATGAGGACAACACAACACCCAGTCCCTGAGCGGAGAAAATTCCCTGCCCCAGCCACGAATCGAACCCTTGCGTGGCATTCTGCCGCGCTGATCTCTCTACTAACGGGGGCGGACTTCGATAAGCACTATTTGAACCTGACATACATTGCGCGTAACGAGTACGAAGATACCAGAAAGTAGGGTTCATACAGAGTCATATAGACAGTCGTTTTCCCTCGCTTTATTTGCCAGTGGAACAGGAAAAGAAATGACTAGTAGTGGTACAAGGTACGCTCCGCCACGCACCGCGCGGTGGCTTGCGGAGTATCTACTATACGTAGATGTAACAGAATGTGGTTAAATTAAATCAGGCGATGGTCACGATCGTCTAAGCAGAGAGGATATAGTGAGCCGTTCGCTCTTTCTGTGTGTAATAGCTAAGAAATGGCGTGCTTAGTGACCAGGTGGCATGCGCGCTTTATGCCACGCCGCATAGCGCCGCCCCGGACCAGTTCGGTCTCAGCTGTTGCCGGCCAATAACAGGAGGATGGCCACCCAACGGCAACGCCTGCTGCTTATGAGGAATGTGGACGCTGTGCGCAACTGTCGGAGTCTGCATTGTCAGTCTATCAGTTTACATGCGTGAGAAACATGACCGTCGAATGTGGTGGAAGAAGGCCATGGTATTACGTCTGCTGTTTGGTATCTACGGAAATTGCAGGAAAAGTGGAATGGCTGAAGCATATGGACTTGCTTGGTCAGCGTCCTAATATGTAAACTGTACTAGAAGCTGTTTGGAGTTATCCGCTATGCTGTGGGGTTCTTATACCGTCTGTTTTATACTTCAGTTAACCCCAGTGTTGTTAACAGGCGTTGATCGGTAGCTTCATTCGTAAATTTGTTTTTCTTCACTCTCGTGGCTTTCTATTGCCTTTGTGCTATGTGGATAATTCATGAATATTATGAGTTGTGCCTGTGAAGTGTACTGAGCATAAAGGCAAATCTAGATCAAATTATATTCATACACTTTCATATGAATTTTTAAAAGGCAAGCTGTTTACACTGATGAGGGTTTCTGCCTGTTTATGTTACAAATATTCCCGTGTCTTGGGTTCGAGTCCGATTTATAATTTAGTAGTGTCATTTGGCCTGATTTAGGTACTCAGGGTTAAATATATTACTGTTAGTTGGAACCAGGTCGACGTTCATTCTTAGATTTATTTGTACATCTTTTATAATCCCCCGTTTGTGTCCCTTAGTACTGGCTGTATGCTTAGTACACTGGCTGTATGCTGAGCACATGGCGACGTTTTAACCGCAAAACCTTTGGGAACGTTTTGATAACTAATACCCGAAGGTAAACTGTTCCGCTACCTCGCGTAGAGACTGAGAGAAATTATGGCACGTACGGCGGCTTACGGATAATAATTTATTGATTGTCCTAGAAGTGAATTTAAGAGGACAGAAACTGGCTATTTTCCTTAATAAAGCTCTCTTCGCTAGCAATGCGTAGTATACTTCAAAGTGCGTGCGTAGCTGTAGAATATAATCCAGAGGTAACCTTTTGTAAATTCGAACAAGGCTTCGTTTCCGCCAGACTGTGAGTTTAAACGAGTACTTTATTAAGCTTTAGTAACCCCCCGGCCCCAATCGATCCCTGGTTCTTTAAGGAATTAAGTTTTGTAGGTACATTCGGTAGTATGTGTGCGGATACTGCCTGCAAAATGTGTGGCGAATAGACTTAGTACTAAAGAAGCAACAAAATTAAAACGTCACGACTAATGCTCCACGAAAATCAAAAAAATGTGATAAGCTATAAACAGTTTTCCTCTCATTATGTTATCGAGGGTACGAGCAAGAAGAAATATCAAAAAGGTTTGAAATTATATGTAAAGTTTGTTGGAAGCCGGTAAGTACTGTCATTCAGAAATACAGAATTAATATAGCATGGACAATTTGCCCGCCTTGAGCTACGATGGTTCGAGACATAAAAATAGTTTTTATCTTTAATACTTGGCTTATTGTGTTAAACTTTTAACTTAAGACACGTCACAATGAGTAGATTACGAAAATATTTCAAATTTTTCAGTTCGGTCAATAATTATATAAAATACTGAAAACTAAATTTTTGTTGCCCCTGGAAGTCGTTAGAAAGGCAACGTGCAAGTGGATTTTGGTGATCGTTTTAGACATTTAGTAATATAGATTACTAACCAAGTGTGTCTGTTCTCAAATTTATAAGTGCATATGAACACACAATCCGCGTACGTATATAACAAAAATGATATGTCATGCACATATATTTTGCCATGATCATCAACGAACACTACCTTGCAATTTTTGTAGTAACTATGGACTTTCTTATATATACTTATAAATACAAGCGCCTGGACTGCAAACAATTATGTATGTTTGGTTTCTGGATACCAATTCGTAGGGTGTGTTCATTGACTCCCATGCCCTGAGTATTTGTGCATGGCGCACTATTTTTTATTTGTTACTTAGAAGGATGATGCTTTGAAATACATTTCTGCACGTAAAAATGAGCACACTCTTGAAATAAGCCAGTAGTGCTTAGTAAAATTCTCATTTAAACTAACACACAGGACGAAATGATGTCGTTCTTTGAATTTATCGAGGCTGCAGCTACCACCCGGAAGACATGGATCTACATCCTCAAAGACTTTAATACTGCCGAAATTGACTAAAGCGGACAAAATACATATTTTCCAAATAAGTACGATTCGGCTGTTTTTAGTGCAAGTACTATCTTTTTAAATTACACTAATCTGTTGCAAATGTCAATTTCGGTGTGTGAATCGACAAATACAATTTTGGAACAGTATCTGGAAAGAAATCTTTTTTGCAGTCCATGCTTCCAAAAAACGTTCCATATCGCTTGCTTCTACAATGATTTCCAGTATCACGAACAACAATGGGAAACCTATATCACGCTGCTTCGACGAGTATTTGAACTCCTCTTCTATCCTATACGACTCCAGCACCGTAACTACCTCGTTTGGTGTGCGAAGAAAGAAATGACTAAAACGTTCTTGCAAGGAGAAAGGAGAATAAAGCATGTGCCAAAAAACCCAGAGTGATTTATTTTAGAAGGAATGGAAGAGGAAAGGATAATAATTAAAAATATTGGTAGCTTGCACAAAAGGGCCTGCGACAAACCGTTTCAAATACTGTGTTGTTGCAGAGGTATCTCTTTCAGGACGACTTATACCACTGTCGATGAAAGTCTCGTTTAGGAATTTGATTTTTAGCGGTATGAGGAATTCCACGAAACACACGAAAAATTCTGTGGCCTCGTTTTTCCAGCCAATAACAGGTGGCAATCTGCAGCGTCACTCACTCCAGGCGTTACGTGTAATTAAAACACGACTGCTGTTTTGTGATGAGTTTTAATTTCGAGCAGTGCTTATACACTGCGACACGACGCGTCGCGTTCAAGCGATGTTGGAGCTCACTGAATTTCACCCCCACATCAGAGATCAGGCGCAATAAGCATTACTATGGAGACATTGGGGTACTGGACTGAGTATCAGTATTCTGTGCGATAAATACCTTGCTTCATTGACGACAAAAAAAAAAATGAAACACCAATAGACATAGTCGGATGTCACTGTACCTTCGTCCATATACGCAGCGTCACCGGGTATGTAAATGCATCTCTCGGTGATGGGTGGAACGGCCACCAGAGAACATTATTATTGTTCGCGTTTAGCGTTATTACATCTACATCTACATTTATACACCGCAGGCCACCCAATGGTGTGTGGCGGAGGGCACTTTACGTGCAACTGTCATTACCATTACCACTGTCATTACCATCAGGCATGGTAGGATATACGAGGGCAGTTCAATAAGTAATGCAACACATTTTTTTTCTCGGCCAATTTTGGTTGAGAAAACCGGAAATTTCTTGTGGAATATTTTCAAACATTCCCGCTTCGTCTCGTATAGTTTCATTGACTTCCGACAGGTGGCAGCGCTGTACGGAGCTGTTAAAATGGCGTCTGTAACGGATGTGCGTTGCAAACAACGGGCAGTGATCGAGTTTCTTTTGGCGGAAAACCAGGGCATCTCAGATATTCATAGGCGCTTGCGGAATGTCTACGGTGATCTGGCAGTGGACAAAAGCACGGTGAGTCGTTGGGCAAAGCGTGTGTCATCATCACCGCAAGGTCAAGCAAGACTGTCTGATCTCCCGCGTGCGGGCCGGCCGTGCACAGCTGTGACTCCTGCAATGGCGGAGCGTGCGAACACACTCGTTCGAGATGATCGACGGATCACCATCAAACAACTCAGTGCTCAACTTGACATCTCTGTTGGTAGTGCTGTCACAATTGTTCACCAGTTGGGATATTCAAAGGTTTGTTCCCGCTGGGTCCCTCGTTGTCTAACCGAACACCATAAAGAGCAAAGGAGAACCATCTGTGCGGAATTGCTTGCTCGTCATGTGGCTGAGGGTGACAATTTCTTGTCAAAGATTGTTACAGGCGATGAAACATGGGTTCATCACTTCGAACCTGAAACAAAACGGCAATCAATGGAGTGGCGCCACAGCCACTCCCCTACCAAGAAAAAGTTTAAAGCCATACCCCCAGCCGGTAAAGTCATGGTTACAGTCTTCTGGGACGCTGAAGGGGTTATTCTGTTCGATGTCCTTCCCCATGGTCAAACGATCAACTCTGAAGTGTATTGTGCTACTCTTCAGAAATTGAAGAAACGACTTCAGCGTGTTCGTAGGCACAAAAATCTGAACGAACTTCTCCTTCTTCATGACAACACAAGACCTCACACAAGTCTTCGCACCCGAGAGGAGCTCACAAAACTTCAGTGGACTGTTCTTCCTCATGCACCCTACAGCCCCTATCTCGCACCGTCGGATTTCCATATGTTTGGCCCAATGAAGGACGCAATCCGTGGGAGTCACTACGCGGATGATGAAGAAGTTATTGATGCAGTACGACGTTGGCTCCGACATCGATCAGTGGAATGGTACCGTGCAGGCATACAGGCCCTCATTTCAAGGTGGCGTAAGGCCGTAGCATTGAATGGAGATTACGTTGAAAAATAGTGTTGTGTAGCTAAAAGATTGGGGAATAACCTGGTGTATTTCAATGCTGAACAAAACAACCCCTGTTTCAGAAAAAAAATGTGTTGCGTTATTTATTGAACTGCCCTCGTACAAGAGGTGTGAGCGGTGTCAGATGTTAAATAATCACTGTGAATTATACGGAGATGCCACGTAATAGTGCGAGACAGCGTTTTCGTCACCTGATAGAGTGTGAAATGGACCTCATTGTGCGTCTCCGTTTAGCCCGTTGGTAGATTTGTGGGGCATACTGATGTGACAGTGGCCCGATGTTAGACTGAATGGGAACGTGAGGGGAGGATGGCCTTATTGTGCACCAAGCAGGCTGTAATCCTCTCGCATCTGCGTCTGGCATCCGATAACAAATAACAGATTCCCTGCAACATTCTGTCATCCCACAACGTTGGTCGAAAACTATCAGCAACCGGACTAGGGAGATACCGTCCCATGAGTAGACTTCCGTGAACACCACAACACAAACGGCTACATTTGGAGTGGTGCCGTCATAGGGAAGCACAGACAGCTGATGCATGGTGTCGCATAGTCTTCAGAGATGAATCGGTTGTGCACTATCCCGGATGGCCTCGTAAGTGGCGACCGTAGGAGATGCTCCCTTCTTCCAATGTTTGGGAGAGGCATGGCGGTGTTATTCCTGGCGTCATGGTATAACTGCTGGACGCCCTCATGTGTGACTTCTCATGCGTCAGTATCGTGGTGCCATTTTTCATCAGAAGAATGTTCAACTAGATGTGGCACCTCTCTCTCTAGGAACTGTCTGTGCGACCAACAAGATCCCCAGATCTTTCTCCGTCAGAACTTGTGTGGGATCAGCTCAGACCACACTTCCAGTCCATTGCAAGTAACCAGTAAATCAATGACCATTTACAGCACCTTCTGGCCACTTTCCCTCAGGAGAGGATGTAACTGCTTTATGACACCCTTAAAAAACAAATCAGGGGCACATCCAGGCCAGAAGCGGTGCAACATCACAGACTCTGAAAAACACTAAACGGTTGATAGGTTATATAAAGAGCATTGGAAAGTTACTATATCCATGCTTCCCATCTTTATGCCTCCTGTTAATTTCGTTTTTTGTCGATGGTGAAACACACTTTATAAGGCAACGGTTCTTAACCATTTACGAAATATTAAGTACTATACACGAAATAAATTTACAGAGACATTTAAAAATCATATAACTACACCACTAATTACACAAAGAAGTGTTAAAGACATTAAGTGTGGCAGAGGTGAAGTATATGTTGGTCGAAAAACGCTGTGTAACTCATGTCCCGTCTTTACTAGCATTTTTTCAGAATGACATCGTTTGGAAACAGTCGCCCAGAGCTCTGAGAGGAAACATACATCGATTACAGTGCTGTCGCCGGTCTAGATATCGTTCCTGATCCAAAGTGCAGGTTGCATAAAACGAATCGGTAGGGGCAGCTAAATCACCCCTGCATACATGCAAAGACAGCAAACAATATTTAGAAGGGAATAAACTAAACTCCTCTCGAAGAGGCCATGAAGGCCCAACGGCACCGACCGGCCGCCGTATCATCCTCAGCCCACAGGCGACAGTGGATGAGGGTATAGAGGGGCATGTGGTCAGCACACAGTTCTCCCGGCGGTGTGCCAGTTTATGAGACCGGAGCCGCTAGTTCTCAATGAAGTAGCTCCTCAACTTGCCTCACAAGGAGTGAGTGCACCCCTCTTGTCAACAGCTCCCAACAGACCGAATGGTCACCCATCCAAGTGACAGCCCAGCTAGACAGCGCTTAACTTCGGTGATCTGACGGGACCCGGTGTAACCACTGCGGCAAGGCCGTTGGCTTAGATGAGATTAGATAGAGCGTGTTTACCTACTCCCTAATGATTTCTTTTGTTTCTAACAAACAACGTCAGAACAATCGTATTTTTTTTTTCTTTGAATAAAGCTGAGTTTCTCACTCTTGAGAAAATTACTGACAGCCTGTTTGAATGATGACAGTTGAAATGCCTTGTGGAACGTATTGTCGTTCCGTTCCGTCAAGCGTGATTTGGCCTCAAAAATGTATTAGGCTGTGAAACTCAAGCTGACTGGTAATACCCGGCGCACAGCACACTTTGCGAGGTATTGAGTCAGTGAGTCATCGGTGGACATATTGTTACATCTGGCTGATAGCACTGTTGCAGGATGATCATTCATGACTCCAGAGCGGTGTGTGCGGGAAGCTGTGGGATGGATTTTCCAACACGAGCGCAAAATCAGTTTTCCATACTCAAAACATACATTTATTAGTGCTTCCTTACAGTACGTCCCATGTGCCGACCGTGTATAGTGGGCAGCGAGCGGTGTATGTTGAGTCAACGGAATGCTGTGTCAGTGTGTCTATGTCGCCCTCGCTGACGTGTGTCAGCCCAACAGCGAAGCGAAATTGGATGGCGAGGCTGCACGTAGCCCGACGCGGCTGGTAGAAGAATGCAGACGCCGGAGTTGAAGACAAGACCTTTAAACAATGGCTGGAGTGTCAGTAGGCCTCTTCCAGCTCGAAGTTTTAGGTGACGATTCGTAGGTCAGCGACTCCGCCTAGATGTTGCTTAGCCGAACATTCGACTGATGACTGCGAAAGTCGAACATACTGCTATACTCCGGCTGAAGGTCAAGTAACAGGAGGTAACCTACCCTCACGTCACCAGTTGTTGAAACGCACGTGGAATGCATTTGCGTGGAGGGGACACTCTAGTGCCAATCCGACCTCTGTAATTCGTAAACGTTGACACGGTGGCGGACAGTCGATGCTATCCCTAAGCTCAAGATCGCGATTATTCTACAGATGAAACTGTGTAACAGCCACGTTGTAGCATTCGCAACAAAGCCGCTGGATGGCACGGTCGTTCTTTGAGATCCACGACTACAGACTATCGCTGGCTGTAGAGCGCTGCGTTGCGAGGTGCTAGATCTACACTACTGGCCATTAAAATTGCTACACCAAGAAGAAATGCAGATGATAAACGGGTATTCATTGGACAAATATATTATACTAGAACTGACATGTGAGTGGCCTGATGGCCCAATTCTTGCCAGGTTAAATAAATCAATAAATAAATTTTCAAGCAATTTGGGTGCACAGATCCTGAGAAATGGCTCAAATGGCTCTGAGCACTATGGGACTTAACATCTCTGGTCATCAGTCCCCTAGAACTTATAACTACTTAAACCTAACTAACCTAAGGACATCACACACATCCATGCCCGCGGCAGGATCCGAACCTGCGACCGTAGCAGTCGCGCGGTTCCGGACTGAGCGCCTAGAACCGCGAGACCACCGCGGCCGGCGGTCCTGAGAAATCAGTACCCAGAACAACCACCTCTGGCCGTAATAACGGCCTTGATACGCCTGGGCATTGAGTCAAACAGAGCTTGGATGGCGTGTACAGGTACAGCTGCCAATGCAGCTTCGACACGATACCACAGTTCACCAAGAGTAGTGACTGGCGTATTGTGACGAGGCACTTGATCGGCCACCATTGACCAGACGTTTTCAATTGGTAAGAGATCTGGAGAATGTGCTGGGCAGGGCAGGAGTCGAACATTTTCTGTATCCAGAAAGGCCCGTACAGGAGCTGCAACATGCGGTCGTGCATTATCCTGCTGAAATGTAGGGTTTCGCAGGGATCGAATGAAGGGTAGAGCCACGGGTCGTAACACATCTGAAATGTAACGTCCAGTGTTCAAAGTGCCGTCATTGCGAACAAGTGATGACCGAGACCTGTAACCGATGGCACCCCATACCATCACGCCGGGTGATACGCCAGTATGGCGATGACGAATACACGCTTCCAATGTGCGTTCACCGCGATGTCGCCAAACACGGATGCAACCATCATGATACTGTAAACAGAAGCTGGATTCATCCGAAAAAATGACGTTTTGCCGTTCGTGCACCCAGGTTCGTCGTTGGGTACACCAGCGCAGGCGCTCGTGTCTGTGATGTAGCGTCAAGGGAACCGCAGCCATGATAGTCTATGCTGCTGCAGACGTCGTCGAACTGTTCGTGCAGGTGGTTGTTGTCTTGCAAACGTCCCCATCTGTTGACTCGGATCGAGACGTGGCTGCACGATCCGTTACAGCCATGCGGATAAGATGCCTGTCATCTCGACTGCTAGTGATTTGAGGCCGTCAGGATCCAGTACGGCGTTCCATGTTACCCTCCTGAACCCACCGATTCCATATTCTGCTAACAGTCATTGGATTTCGACCAACGCGAGCAGCAATATCGCGTTACGATAAACGGCAATCACGATAGGCTACAATCCGACCTTTATCAAAGTCGGAAACGTGATGGTACGCATTTTTTCTCCTTACACGAGGCATCACAACAACGTTTCAGCAGGCAACGCCGATCAACTGCTGTTTGTGTATGTGAAATCGTTAGGAAACTTTCCTCATGTCAGCACGTTGTAGGTGTCGCCACCGGCGATCACAGGATCTTCTTCCTGTCGGTTAAATTTCGCGTCTGTAGCACTTCATCTTCGTGGCTATTTTAATGGCCAGTAGTGTTCAATATTGCAGTACCTAGCCTGGTCCGCACATGCCTTGGCTGGTTTCGAAGGCATGCCTTAAAGCTGACACCGCAACAGCGTTAAGCCCCCGGGCTTCCAACGTGGCAGGAGCGACGCAGTTCGGGCAGTCCACGGAGTTGGAGCTCTATCGAGGCGAGGCGCCCCCTGGTGGCTCGGCGGCGGCGGCGGGTTGCGCCGAATATCCGTGACGGAAATTGCAGCGTGCGGGCACGGGCGTGCCACGGCGCGCCGCCGGCCGCCAATCACGTGACAGGAAATGGGACGGGGCGCCGGCGGGTCAGCCGCCGGGTCCGACGTTCAGTGTCTGCCACAGGGCGCGCTAAGGTGCGCCAGCCCGGGACTGTGTGCACAATGTCAAGCTGTGTCGGACGGCCATATGGTAACATGGATTACAACTTTTACACCTCTACGTATTGTTACTTCCAAATATTGAAATTAAATGGCTGGCTCTAATTTTGACTCAATCCTGTAATCGATGAATAGGTCGCGTGTATATTTCGTGAAGCCTCCAACTCTGCTCTTCTCGACATTTAGAGCTACGTGCCAGTCATTAGCGAGAAAGTCGAGTCTGGTGATCTAGTAGTAACTGATACAACACCGCGGAGGAGAGTTTTAGTTTATCGGTGACATTTATTTCATCCTCAGAGAAGATGTTTTAGTACTGGCAGATATCAAGTTCTCAAGAGGAAATTTTCTGTTTAATTATGTTCTGGTTCCAACATTCAGGATGCCACATCAGGATCGATAAAGCTAATCTAGGTCAGAGAGCTTAGCTGACGATGGTTATCAAATGGTTCAAATGGCTCTAACCACTATGGGACTTAACATCTGAGGTCATGTCCCCTAGAACTTAGAACTACTTAAATCTAACTAACCTAAGGACATCACACACATCCATGTCCGAGCCAGGATTCAAACCTGCGGCCGTAGCAGCAGCGCGGTTCCGGACTGAAGCGCCTACAACCGCTCGGCCACAGCGGCCGGCACGATGGTTATCGATGACGAGTGCAAAGATGGCCTGTGATTGGAGGATGTAAGCCCATAAATGTAACTTATCCTGTACAATACATATAAACGTCATTTTAATTTAATTACTTTCTTTTTTAAAAAAGAATGAAAATAACAGTCTTTTCTCACACTTGTCCCTTATATACCTAAATGCCAACTACCGGCACTTTCTGCTACTGTTAACTTGCTATTTGTATGTAAACACAATGGTCAGTCTTGCTGTAATGATAAAATAAAGTCATGGTTTTCTAGCCAATACATCGGGGTCAGGGAGAGTGGGTCATGTGTCACCCAGTGTACATAACCAAATAAATCATAAATGCTTCTTACGAGCCACCGGAAACTACGGGCCACCCACACCCGAATACTGAGAAAAACCCTGAAATTTTGTTGTTGTAATTCTAGCTCCCCTTAAATATATATTGGTTCGCTTTCCGGATTTGAGGCAACGGCCTTGCCGCACTGGATACACCGGTTCCCGTGAGATCACCGAAGTTAAGCGTTATGGGCGTGGCCGGCAGTAGGATGGGTGACCATCCCGCCGCCATGCGCTGTTGCCATTTTTCGGGGTGTACTCAGCCTCGTGATGCCAACTGAGGAGCTACTCGACCGAATAGTAGCGGTTTCGGTCAAGAATACAATCATAACGACGGGGAGAACGGTGTGCTGACCCCACACCCCTCCTATCCTCATCCTTCACATGAGGATGACATGGCGGTCGGATGGTCCCGGTAGGCCACTCGTGGCCTGAATACGGAGTGCTTTTTACGGATTTGCAGCATAGAGTTTTCGGGATCCTGGCTTTTGCATTGCCACAGCGTCATTCCTAGAAGGAATTCAAATGGTTCAAATGGCTCTGAGCACTATGGGACTTAACTACTGAGGTCATCAGTCCCCTAGAACTTAGAACTACTTAAACCTAACTAACCTAAGGACAGCACACACATCCATGCCCGAGGCAGGATTCGAACCTGCGACCGTAGCGGTCACGCGGTTCCAAACTGACGCGCTTAGAACCGAACGGCCACACCGGCCGGATAGAAGGAATTCACCGAGGAAGTGTCACAATGGTAAGCCACTGGACTCCTATTCAGGAGAAAGGTGAAAATAGTCCTCGTACGTAACAGGACGTAATTCTAATGTGCGAGAATGCATCAGCGTCACTCCATGCTCTACAAAAATGTAAGAAGGTCTTTCCTTTTTGACCTGGAAAAGAAACTTGTACTTCCAATTATTGATTACATCGATTTTGTCCTTCAAGGCGTTTCTCAAGAAAGGTCACGGCGCCTGTAACTGGTTAAGAATGCCTGCGTTTGTTACATGTGTGATGTTAGACTCTTTGACCAGATTTCACCGCCATGGACAACTATCCTGTCTGCGAGCAGACAAGCACAGATACTTCCATAGTCACTGTCTTCTCTGTTGTCTTATCAACTAACACTGTCCGCCGCATCACTCCTTGACATTTACGCTCTTGTGTGAGTAACACTGAGGGAACAGCGGTTATCATCAGAGCAAAATCCTTAATGTCCCACTCCATCGTTCAGACACTTTCTCACAGTTCTTCACTGTAGCAGGAACCCAACTCTGGAACAACTTCAAGCACTATGTTAGAGAACCAAATAACATCTCCAGCTTCAAAAAACAGGTAACAACAATCTACAAAAGCAACAAAAACATTATCATTAATCCTGCAGGCACTTCTTACCTTTGCACATCCAAGTAAATCCTCCCTCATTTCCGAGTATTCTTAGACGATGTACACTCCCTAAATTTCCTTTCCCAAAGCTCACTATGTCCGAAAACATGTATTTTCTAGACCTATAAATTCTTCTTTTCTTTGCCACTGTCATTACTTTTACTAACGCCAGAGTTATTGTCATTATTATTAATATTAGATTATTATTATTATTGTCACTATTAATGGCTGCAGCCCCAGTCACAGAAGTAATGCCAGCGTTAACTTTGTTAGTTCATCGCTAACATAATTTGCTCGCACCGCCACTCTAGACACTCAAATCACACTACTTATCATACTAAAATTGTTATTTTCTTACGTAACTATGACATAATCCACTACTGGCCATTAAAATTGCTACACCAAGAAGAAATGCAGATGATAAACGGGTATTCATTGGACAAATATATTATACTAGAACTGATATGTGATTACAATTCCACTCCATGTGGGTGCATAGATCCTGAGAAATCAGTACCCAGAACAACCACCTCTGGCAATAATAACGGCCTTGATACGCCTGGGCATTGAGTCAAACAGAGCTTGGATGGCGTGTAGACGTACAGCTGCCCATACAGCTTCAACACGATACCACAGTTCATCAAGAGTGACTGGCGTATTGTGACGAGCCAGTTGCTCGCCCACCATTGACCAGACGTTTTCATTTGGTGAGAGATCTGAAGAATGTGTTGGCCAGGGCAGCAGTCGAACATTTTCTGTATCCAGAATGGCTCTGAGCACTATGGGACTCAACTGCTGAGGTCATTAGTCCCCTAGAACTTAGAACTAGTTAAACCTAACCAACCTAAGGACATCACAAACATCCATGCCCGAGGCAGGATTCGAACCTGCGACCGTAGCGGCCTTGCGATTCCAGACTGCAGCGCCTTTAACTGCACGGCCACTTCGGCCGGCTGTATCCAGAAAAGCCCGTATAGGACCTGCAACATGCGGTCGTGCATTATCCTGCTGAAATGTAGGGTTTCGCTGGAATCGAATGAAGGGTAGAGCCACGGGTCGTAACACATCTGAAATGTAACGTCCACTGTTCAGAGTGCCGTCAATGCGAACAAGAGGTGACCGAGACGTGTAACCAATGGCACCCCATACTATCACGCCGGGTGATACGCCACTATGGCGATGACGAATACACGCTTCCAATGTGCGTTCACCAAACACCGATGCGACCATCATGATGCTATAAACGGAACCTAGATTCATCCGAAAAAATAACGTTTTGCCATTCGTGCACCCAGGTTCGTCGTTGAGTACACCATCGCAGGCGCTCCTGTCTGTGATGCAGCGTCAAGGGTAGCTGCAGCGATGGTCTCCGAGCTGATAGTCCATGCTGCTGCAAACGTCGTCGAACTCTTCGTCCAGATGGTTGTTGTCTTGCAAGCGTCCCCATCTGTTGACTCAGGGATCGAGACGTGGCTGCACGATCCGTTACAGCCATGCGGATAAGATGCCGGTCATCTCTACTGCTAGTGATAGGAGGCCGTTGGGATCCAGCACGGCGTTTCGTATTACCCTCCTGAACCCACCGATTCTATCTTCTGCTAACAGTCATTGGATCTCGACCGACGCGAGCAGCATTGTCGCGATACGATAAACCGCAATCGCGATAGGTTACAAACCGACCTTTATCAAAGTCTACGCCTTTCTCCTCCTTACACGAGGCATCACAACAACGTTTCACCAGGCAACGTCGGTCAACTGTTGTTTGTGTATGAGAAATCGGTTGGAAACTTCCGTCATGTCAGCACGTTGTAGGTGTCGCCACCGGCGCCAGCATTGTGTGAATGCTTTGAAAACCTAATCATTTGCACTTCACAGCATCTTCATGCTGTCGGTTAAATTTCGCGCGTGTAGCACGTCGTCTTCGTGGTATAGCAATTTTAATGGCCAGTAGTGTATATACTGTATGGGTGAAACCATGATCCGATGTAAGAGAGGGTCTGTGGTCGAATCAGATTAGGTTAAATAAATAAATAAAATAAAAATAACTAAATCGCTTATGCCGAATAGCGGATTGGTTCCTCTGAGACGGTGCGGCCGATTTCCCTGCACATCCTTTCCTGATCAGAGGCTGAGATCCGTCTCTAATGACCTCGTCGTGGACAGCACGCTAAACAGTAATCTTCCTTCCTTCCATCCTCTCGCGAGGGGGAATTTCTTCACGCGGCACCGCCGCCTAGCGCACAGCCTGAGGAGCTCACCGAATAAAAAGGAGGCGCTTTCCTCGAGTCCGGCGTCGTAATAAAGGCCGGACGCAGGCGGTGCCGTAAATCCGCGGGCAGTAACTCGGCGCGGCTAGCGGGCTGCGGAGGCCAGCCTGCGAAATGAAAAGCGCCCGCCGCCTCTGGGCTGGGGGTGGGGGTGGGGGAGACAGCGCGCCCGCCGGCGGATAAATTAATTGGCGCCGGCTGGGCCGAGGCGGGCCCACAGATGCGCCGGCGTGGCGTCTCCCGCTTCTGGGACGCTCCTAATCTCTCCATCCTTGTTCACATGGCATCTCGTAGGCACGCAGCTGCAATGTTTTGTTACATGAAGTGAATTTTGTTTCACTTGTAACCTCCCAGCAAAAAAAAAAATTTATATAAAGTGTTCTTATTCAAATGCTAATGGACATAGAGCTAAGTGCAACCTCCCAGCAATGGAATTTAATGACAATGACAATAAATGAAAAATAGCAATCTGAGCCATGTATAAGCTTCCCACAAAAATGAAAGTCAATTCAATAAAAAAAAATGAAATCTCAGTGACAATGAAAACGCAAATATACCGAAATGTCGATCTTAGGCCCCAATTAAACTCAAATTCTTACCTCAGTAAAACTGCATCTGCTCTTATTTTCGCCATAGCTTGGAGGAAATGCATCGCAAAAATTCTTTGAACTTAAGTAAATTTTTTCTTTAAGGAAATGCATGGGAAATTTTCTTTCAATAAAATGTTTGTTTTGTTAAAATGCTTGGTTTGAAAACAAAATTATTATTGGGGCGATTCTTGAACAAAATAATTACAGTTAAGATACATTACATTCTCAGATGTGCGCAATGCTGCTTCATTACCTTATTTAACCATATACCTCGTCGTGAATCTTGACCAGAGGCCCATGTCGACGCCCGTCGACTCCTCACACACAACTCCGACTGTCTCTCGCGCGCTACTACATGCTCTCGCGACTCGCTACGTACAACTGAACTCTCTCGCAACTCGACCGCAACTGTACTTGCCGACTCCCTACATGCAACTGAACTCTCGCGCGGTCAAGCGCAGACTAGCAACGATAAATAACTCTCTGGTCAGAGATTCTGTCATGCCTCGCCATCGCTGTACTAAATACATACGCATTTCACACTACAGCCGACATATCCGTCCCGAAAGAATCATCAATTTATTGATATTTAAAACAGTTATTCGCGTTTATTCTTCCGTCTCAGTTACAGATTTGTAAGCACATCACATATTACGATCTTCCTGGATCTTCAGATCTATGTATTGAGTGAAACACCTGTCTTGTCTGTGATACGAGGTTCGGACATAGACAAGACTGAAATGTGTTTTGGCTCAGTCTCCTAGAACTTAGAACTACTTAAACCTAACTAACCTAAGGACATCACACAGATCCATGCCCGAGGCAGAATTCGAAACTGCGACCGTAGCGGTCGCGCGGTTCCAGACTGAAGCGACTAGAACCGCTCGGCCACACCGGCCGGCCGAAATGTGTTTTCTTATAGAACAACTATCTAAGGAGTTTCATCCAATAACATCCAAACAGCAGACTCTGTACACAGTTTATTAAATTTCCAATACCAAACTCTTTTAAATAACAACAAATTCATATAACTTACAGAACTTAACAAATGGTTAAAAGAATGCGCTTTAAAAACAAAAACGGCGGTTTGCCACCACAAAATCAAAGAACGTTTTACAATAGTGCTTTTAGAGTTTACCCCAAAGGCAAAATCCAATAATAAGTTAACTTGGCATTACAATTTAAAATCATTTATATAAAAACCTTGAGAAAGATTATGGCGCTTGGCCCCAAAAAAAGAAAGAAGCGCAACACACAACCAATAAATATAATAATAAAATAATAGTTTGATACAACCAAAGGGCAAAGGCAACTCCCAGCGCAATCACTGACGAGCGAGCTCAACACTTCGGATCCTTCCCACTAGAAACGGCCCCCAAATAAACCGCTGAAAGCTCCCCGACATGCCTCCCACAACTGCCCATCACTTACACACCTTGGTTATGTTCTGTAACACACGACATAATATCAACGCAAGATAAAATTCGAAAATCAAACAACATTACAACATCCCGACAGCACATGATGACCACGGCGCCGTTAACTCGGGCGCTCTTAACAAGTGCCGGAAGCCACCACACACAAATCTTAATAAAGAATTCTCGCTTCTTAAAAGAAAACAATAAAAGCCAAGCGCACATGAATAGTCAAACCACAGTCTTAGAAGTGCCTTTAAACGACACCAAATGTGACTATTCCACTAAGTTAATAATAACACAGCGACATAAAAAAATACAAAACATTCCACTAAATGCTGTTACACAACCAAATTGACGAGATCGTGTTGTTCAGGTCCCAGAAGACCACATATACCAATCAGCCGTAATTCACTATGCATATACTGTCCAAAACCGCCTTTCTTAGGCAGAGTTTACCTAACACATCAAATGCCAAATATACCATACATGAACGCAACTCCGGGCAGGTAACAGGAACCATCTACGCGAATTCCTTCAAAATGGACAAACAGGCACCACCAGAGGTGACGCTGAGCAGACCGGATGGGCAAGGACCCACCCAGCGGGGTAACCAAAAGATACTCCAGTTGAGCAGATAAATTAGTACGAGCCAGCGCTGATTGTGCTTCGTTAGGCGACAATAAATTCACACATAGATAATACACACTTGATACATAGTCACACGGAGTGTCAGACCAGTCTCAAAATGTAGATCTATTCATGAAGCATCATGCGTGTATTACCCATGTCTGAATTGATTGTCGCCTAGCCAAGCATTATTAGTGAAGCTTTAATAGAACTCGCTCGAAAATGAGTTTGTCGGCTCGAAACCAGTCACCAGCTTCATAAAACGCAATTGTGACGGAATTAAGGTATAGAATATGTTGTCCAAATTGCTGGTCCTGCCCTGACTTCGTGTCGGAAAGAGCAAAAAATTAATTACGTAACTTTATTTTTTTTCGAGGTTATAATTAAAACTTTATGACTCTTCATTGCATTCCTGCGTTTGGTTTATGACTTAACGGAGGTTAATAACCGGATATCCTTTAAATGAGAACATTTTAGGTTAGGCTTTACCGTGACTGTTATTGACATTAAATGAAACAACAAGTTTACTGTTACCAGTTACCTTTTTATTTATTTCCGTGACGGTTTCAAAGGTTTAAACGTCCATCATCACCGAGCGAGGTGGCGCAGTGGTTAGACACTGGACTCGCATTCGGGAGGACGGCGGTTAAATCCCGCGTCCGGCCATTCTGATTTAGCTTTTCCGTGATTTTTCTAAATCACTCCAGGCAAATGCCGGGATGGTTCCTCTGAAAGGGCACGGCCGACTTCCTTCCCCATCCTGCCCTAATCCGATGAGACCGATGACCTCGCTGTCTGGTCTCCTTCCCCAAAAACAACAACAACGTCCATCATCGGTTGGATTTACATTAGTTAGTATAACATTTGTGTGTGTGATGTGTTACGATTTTTTGGAGGAATTTGTGGCACTATCTCCAGTGGTCGCAGGTTCCTTTCGCTATCGTAAAACATCACGTGCATACTGTCACATTTGTAAACAATTATCAATATTTGTTTACAAATGTGACAGTATACATGGCTGACCCGGGGTGGCCGAGCGGTCCTAGGCGCTACAGCATGGAACCGCGTACAGGTTCGAATCCTGCCTCGGGCATGGATGTGTGTGATGTCCTTAGGTTAGTTACGTATAAGTAGTTCTAAGTTCTAGGGGACTGATGACCTCAGATGTTAAGTCCCATAGTGCTCAGAGCCATTTGAACCATTTGACAGTATACATGTGATGTGTTACGACAGCGAAAAGAACCTGCGACCACTGGAGGCAGTGCCACAAATTCTTCCAAAAAATCGTAACACATCACACACACAAATGTCATACTAACTAATGTAAATCCACCCGATGATGGAGGTTTAAACCTTTCAAACGCGTCGTGGAAATAAATAAAACGGTGACTGGTAACAGTAAACTTATTGTTTCATTTAACCGGATATCCGTTACGTTTAGTTAACTGCGCTGAGGCCGCTGTCGAACGGTCACCATGCACTAGCCAGCACAGTTGCGTATTCCCTCCCTTGCTGGGCAGAGCGGGCGCAGGCGACGAAGGCCGGTGCTCGGGACGGGACGCCGGCTGCGATGCGCAGGGAAGCAGAAACGAGTGGCGGAAGGGGAAGGGGGGAAGGGGAAGTGGCGGGGGTGGCGGGGAGGGACGGGCTTCCGCCGCCTGCGGTCTGCGGCCGGCGCGGCCTGCGGTTTCGTTTCGCCTCGCTGGGAACCTCTCATTCCGTCTCCGTCCGCGCCGTCGCACGCAGCCTGTGCGCGTGTGTATGTGTGTGAGAGAGAGACAGTGAGAAACAGAGGGTGGGGTGGGGGGGAGGGGAGAGGGCGACGCCCGCGGGGATTACTTATCTTAATGGGATCGCGGCCGGCGGCGGCAGCGGCGGTGGCAGCGGTGAGATTAGCGACGCCCGCGGCTCGGCGCTGTGTGCCACCGCCGCCCCTGCCCCCGAGCCCGCCTCCCCCCCCCCGCCCCCCCCGCCCCTCCCGGCGGCCCGTCACAGCGCGGGCCGGCCCGGCCCGTGACGCGCTTCCGGCCGTCGCGTTGTCTCTGACAGGAGCCCCTCTTCCCAACTCGCCGAAAGCCGAGCGCGCGAATGTGCCGCCGCTGATAAAAGCCAGCCGCAGTCGGCGACCCGCGCGCTGACGCGAGAGCCTGGCGCACTCTGCCACTCACCTGCCGCTACTGTAGCTGCAGCGGACTCCACGATGACGCCGCCAATCAGCCAGTAGCTATTCCTACCCGTTACGACCCTGGACTCGTTATCAAAGATGTGTGAGTAGATGTGCGGAGAACAAGGAAAGTTGACGTGTCGCCATCTTCAGCTCTTTCAGGTGTCAACAATGATCAACCGCCCCCGGTGTATAGTGGCACTTCGTCCCTAGTGGGTAACAGCCACTATAATAATTTTTGCGATTATACGCTGAAGCCCAAAGAAACTGCTGCAGGCCATATACAGAGATATGTAAACACCCAGAATACGGCATTGCGGTCGGCAAAAGCAGGGTGGTCCACTGATAGTGACCCGGCCAAATATCTCACGAAATAAGCGTCAAACGAAAAAACTACAAAGAACCAAACTTGTCTAGCTTGAAGGGGGAAACCAGATGGCGCTATGGTTGGTCCACTAGATGGCGCAGACATAGGTCAAACGGATATCAATTGCGTTTTTTTAAATAGGAACCCCCCATTTCTTCTTACATATTCCTGTAGTACGTAACGAAAAAAGAATGTTTCAGTTGGACCACTTTTTTCGCTTTCTGATACATGGCGCTGTAATAGTCACAAACGTAAAAGTACGTGGTATCACGTAACATTCCGCCAGTGCGGGCGGTATTTGCTTCGTGATACATTAGCCGTGTTAAAATGGACCGTTTACCAATTGCGGAAAAGGTCGACATCGTGTTGCTATATGGCTATTGTGATCAAAATGCCCACGGCCGTGTGCTGTGTATGCTGCTCGGTATCCTAGACGACATCATCCAAGTGTCTGGACCGTTCGCCGAATAATTACGTTATTTAAGGAAACAGGAAGTGCTCACCCACATGTGAAACGCCAACCACGACCTGCAACAAATGATGATGGCCAAGTAGGTGTTTTAGCTGCTGTCGCGGCTAATCCGCACATCAGTAGCAGACAAATTGCGCGAGAATCGGGAATCTCAAAAACGTCGGTGTTGAGAAAACTACATCAACATCGATTGCACCCGTACCATAAATCTATGCACCAGGAATTGCGTGGCGACGACATTGAACGTCGTGTACAGTTCTGCCACTGGCCACAAGAGAAATTACGAGACGATGACAGATTTTTTGCATGCGTTCTATTTAGCGTCGAAACGTTATTCACCAACAGCAGTAACGTAAACCGGCGTAATATGTACTATTGGGCAACGGAAAATCCACGATGGCTGCGACAAGCGCAATATCAGCGACCTTGACGGGTTAATGTATGGTGCGGCATTATGGAAGGAAGGATAATTGGCCCCCATTTAGTCCATGGCAATCTAAATGGTGCAATGTATGCTGATTTCCTACATAATGTTCTACCGAGGTTACTACAAGATGTGTCACTGCATGACAGAATGGCAATGTACTTCCAACATGATGGATATCCGGCACATAGCCCGCGTGCGGTTTAAGCGTTATTGAACAGCATATTTCATGACAGGTGGATTGGTCGTTCACCGGATCTCACGTCCCCGGATTTCTTTCTGTGGGGAAAGTTGAAGGATATTTGCTATCGTCATCCACCGACAACGCCTGACAACACGCGTCAGCGCACTGTCAATGCATGTGCGAACATTACGGAAGGCGAACTACTCGCTGTTGAGAGGAATGTCGTTACACGTATTGCCAAATGCATTGAGGTTGACGGAAATCATTTTGAGCATTTATTGTATTAATGTGGTATTTACAGGTAATCAGGCTGTAACAGCTTGCGTTCTCAGAAATGATAAGTTCACAAAGGCAAACGTATCACATTGGAACAACCGAAATCAAATGTTCAAACGTACCTACGTTGTGTATTTTAATTTAAAAAACCTACCTGTTACCAACTGTTCGTCTAAAATTGAGAGCCATATGTTTGTGACTATTACAGCGCCATCTATCACAGAGCGAAAAAAGTGGTCCAACTAAAACATTCACATTTCTTTACGTACTACACGAATATGTGATAAAAAATGGGGGTTCCTATTTTTAAAAAACGCAGTTGATATAGTTTGCCCTATGGCAGCGCCATCTAGCGGGCCAACCAAAGCACCATCAGTACTGCAGCGTTGCAGAGTACGCGCAAGGCCCATGGAATACCACGATGTGACTGACCAAATCATCACCGAACCCCCGCCATGTTTCACTCTTGGCAGCAAGCAGTGTGCATGGTAGGCTTGAGGAGGCGTGCGCCAGACTTTAACTCGCCCAGAAACTGGAAACCGTGCGAAACAAAACTCATCCGACCAAATACGATGATGAGTCAAATGAAAACCTTAAATTTGTAATAACAAATAGAAATTTCGCGCCGTTGTCCTGTAAGTTGGTAAGCGTGCTACAAACAGCGTGCAGAATGGCCTGTACGTGGCAGCATAGTGCAGATGCACACATGCCGTCGCAGTGTCAGTATAAAGATGGCCGCCCCACTTGCGACTTGCACCAGGGAAGAACACCGTTGTGTTATTCGGTTTTTGCGTAGTGAAGGTGTGAAACCTATTTAAATTCATAGACGAATGAAGGTTCAGTACGGTGATACATGTTTGTCACAGCAGCAAGTCTACGAATGGAGTAGGAAGTTCGCAAATGGTGTGGCTTCAGTGGAAGATACTCCTCGTCCAGGTCAGGCACAACGAGTTGTGACTCCACAGAACATTGCAGCAGTTGAAGCCATAGTGAAGGAACCCCACCGAGTGACACTGAATGACATTGCAGCATGTTTACAGATTAGTCATGGGTCAGCACACCACATTGTGCATGATGTGCTCAAGTTTCACAAAGTGTCTGCAAGATGGGTGCCACGGCAGCTGACTCCTGAAATGAGAGAACGACATGTTGATGACTTCTTCGGCGCTTTCGACGAGAAGGTGATGGCTTCCTTGCAAGAATCGTTACTGGGGACGAAACCTTGGTTCACTTCCACCAACCGGAAAGGAAGAGAGCGAACAAAGAATGGCACCATTCCTCATCACCAAAACCAAATAAGTTATGAACAGAACCATCAGCAGGGAAGGTTATGTTGACTCTCTTTTGGGACGAAAAAGGCGTCATTTTGGAACATTACGTGCCTAGAGGAACCGCTGTCACTAGTGCATCATACACAGATCTCCTAAAAAATCATCTGCGGCCTGCAATCAAATCAAAGCGACGTGGATTGCTGTCAGCAGGTGTCCTTTTGCAACATGACAATGCAAGGCCGCACACTGCCCGTAGAACAGCTGCAACACTCACAGACCTGCATTTTGAGTGTCCTCCTCATCCACCATACTCACCAGACCTCTCCCCGATTGATTTTCATGTGTTTGGACCACTCAGAGACGCAATGGGAGGAAAGAAGTTCCGTTCTGATGAAGAGGTACACCACGCGGTGCATGAGTGATTGCGCGGACTACCAAAAGTATTTTTTTCTAAAGGAACTTATGCACTCTATAAGCGCTGGAGGACTTGCATTGAGCTTGGGGGAGATTATGTTGAAAAGTGTTACAGCTTTGCACCACTTCTGCACAATAAATAACATATAAAAAAATATTTAATGTTTTCATTTGACTCACCCTCGTAACTTTCTTCCATGATGTGGTTCGCAAGTGCGACATTCCGTTCTGCAGTGCCTTTTGCGGCTGTTGTCCTCTTGTTATTTGTCACAATCCTCTTCAATGACCGTGTGTCACGATGACTGAACACACATTTCTGTTTAAACAGTTTCTGATGTTGCTCGGCAACAGTCATACAATAATTTTTAAATGAAGACACCGCCTTTGGACTGTATTGTCTTTTATTTAATTACGACCCAGGTTCCGGTCTTTTATGCCATTTTCACTTGCCTGGGTCGAAATTCCATACGATCAAATGGAGATGTGTTCATTTAAAAATAAAAAAAAAAAACACTTCTGTTTCTCTGCTTACCCTGCATGCAGTATAAATATTCATGTGGTGCCTCCTGAAACACCAAATACTTTAACTACCTTGGTAAAAGTAGCTCCCACCATACGAGCACCAACAATTTGTCCTCATTCGAATTCACGTATCCCGACATAATGGGCTCACAACTGCACAGAATAATACTCCAAGGGTGTATCAAAAAGAGTCATCCAGTTTTTAAAAAAAAATCATAACTGTTATGTTATTGACATATGTGCATGAACAACGTACTGTTGGAAAGAGCAAACACTCAAGTTTTGCATGGTTCCCGCTAGGTAGCAACAGTGCGCACCCACTTCAGTTGTAGTAAAAATGGTGTCGGGACAACAGAAAGCGTTTCGTTTACCGCGTTCAGTAATAACTGTTGAGAGATGGCATGAGCCCCCTCTCATATTTCTATCTTACGATTTTACTCTCTAATTGCATGCAGTGAAAAGTCGCTATTCCTTCACACGCGGACTTCCCACGCAGCGTCTCTCGTCACCCGGGTGGTCCAGTGACAGGCGGGCTCCGCTGATCTGGAAAGGGTTAAGCCGACGGGTGTGAGGAAGTCGAGTGAATGCTTTGCAGACGCCGACATTGTCAAAAGATACGCCCGGAGGGGTCTGAAGTAGCGGCTGGGCTAGAGGTTCCGTTACTTCGCAGAATCTTAGCGAAAACACTTTCTGGGGGGCTACCAGCGAGGCGTGGGAATGACTTGTGTACCCAGGCAGTTGTGGCGGGAAAATTCCCGCGCTTTCTGCAAAATAGTAACTGTGATTGGCTTGCTCAGGGCATAGCTCCGTGACGTAGCAAAATCAGCGCAGAAATTGGCGCCAAGAATCTCCATTGGTGGAATGGTAGTGCTCCAGCAATAGAGTGGAATTTTCCGCCGGTTTTCGAGTTGCTGATTGGAACGTTTAACCACGGCCACTGTCGTGGGGGCGGGAATGTTGTGTGTTCGGCCTGTACGGGTGCTCTAGGTAGTCGGCTCTCGCTTTTCGGTCGAGGACGTCGAAGCAACCAGCCATCGCCTCCGGTACGCCAGATCGTGTTCTGGCAGTTAAGAAGACAGTTTGGTAATGTATGTCCACAGCACTGGCAGATAGGGATTTTCCTAGGTGATAATCAGAGCTCAGCAGAGCGCACCTGTACGTCTTATTCTAATTTTGTTCTGTCTTGGGTAGCAGCAATTAATGTGGGGTTAGCTGTGTGTCTCTCTTAAGATTTGAGTGGCAAGGAATTGGCTCCACATACCACTTCGTCATAAACCTCACAATCTAGTTTAGGGACGACTTCACCTTCACAGCGTTTGTTTGAGTATCCAATTTGAGCCTATTTGATGTATTATAAATGTTTCATGTGTTTTTGTTTATTATTTTGTGTTTAGTCTTAATAAATCATATTGTTATTTTGGACAGAACTTTCATTCTGTTAATCGGTAGAGCAACCCATCATTTCTCACTACGTTAATCAAACCTTCCTTTATTTAACTTATTTATCAAATTAAATTATTGCAGGTGCCAAACTCTTTTCTACTCCACTTGCAGGGTTGATTACAGTCAGTTCGCGTATATTTTTTAATCCTTGTGCAACAGCAAAAGTCGGAGTTAGAATAGGGGGGGGGGGGCTTGGAGGATCATTTACACATGTAGATTCTGGAAGAATTTAGTGTTAAATACACTGCTTGCCCCGGCACCTCGCACTGTTCAGCGTGACTTTCTTACTAGGGATGGTGTGGACCCACCTACAGCACAGAGCATTAGACGATGGTATGAACAGCTCAGAGAAACAGGTTGTTAGTTTAAAGGGAAATCGCCGGGCCGTCCCCGAGAGTCTGACACAGACGTCGAACGCATCCACCATAGTTCCACAAGGGGTCTGCAGAAACCCGTTCGCCCTGCAGCTCGACAGCTCAACGTGCCCGTCTGACGTGTGTCACGTCGATGTTTACACACACTGGCATCTGGAACTGCGGCAATTTTAAAATCGCCGGACCTGGCTGTATGTGATTATTTCTCGTGCGGGTTTATAAAAGACTCTGTTTATGTGCCTCCATTACCAAGAACAGTGAATGAACTGTGACATCGCATAACAGCAGCTGTGGAAGCTGTATTTCAAGACATGCTCGCTGCAGTGTGGGAACAATTTGAATACTGCATTGACGTATGCCATGCATCTCAAAGGGGCGTACTGAACACACATGGAAAGGTATGAAAAAAAAACTTTTCGAGGTTCCCGTTCATCAAGAAACAAAATTCGTTGTATATGTTTTTTAGTTTCAGAAATGTGCCAAATCGAATGATTCTTTTTGATACACCCTGCACTTTTCTTGCCGCGACTGCCACTCACAACGTATTCAGGACGTTGCACAGGTGCCGTACGTGGTGAAATACAACAGTGTAACCTGAAGGTTTGACTAGCATCTGTATGTATGTTCCAGCATTCATTTCTCAAAGTGTTTTTGTCCAATCCCTGTACTGCGGCCTCTCTGTAGTTTTAAATTGTGATATCTTAGTTACTTAATTTGGCCAACACATACACACTCATGTGCAAACAACACTTCAAAAATGGTTCAAATGGCTCTGAGCACTATGAGACTCAACTGCTGTGTTCATCAGTCCCCTAGAACTTAGAACTACTTAAACCTAACTAACCTAAGGACATCACACACATCCATGGCCGAGGCATGGTTCGAACCTGCGACCGTAGCAGTCGCACGGTTCCGGACTGCGCGCCTAGAACCGCGAGACCACCGCCGCCGGCCAATACAACACTGCTCTGATCACAAAAAGCAGAATTTCCTATAACAGGCTTAGCTGAAAACACACTGCAGCTAACAACACTGGACTACTGTTTGTCCTGCATTATTTCGATCTATGAAACGGAGCACCGTCTGCGCTCCAGACAGGAACAATGCTCTGCGTTGGCAGCAGGTCATGCCAGCCCCAACTGGAAGTCCACCAAGTTACATCGCTGTTTAGGTCCACGACTTGCCGCTTCATTTCCGCCAGGCGGCTGCCCTCCTCAGAAGCTTCTGTGCTGCCTCCTAGCAAGTCATCTACCTCAGCTCCGCCGAGACTCCACTGTCCCGCGTACGTGGGGCTGCTATCACAGACAACATTCGGGCCAGCCACGCCGGGACGTATACAAGATCGGCCAACGCGCCACGCACGGATCGTCCCTGAACGCTAAGTTACCAGCCGCTGTGTGCGAAGCCCGGTGCTGGCTGCAAGTTGCTGTTGCGGCTCGGTTCCGTACACTAGACTCCTCGTCATTGTGACATAGAGCCGCTGTGCGCCTTACTGTGGTGCAGCGAACAACAGTTTTCCCGCTTCAAGCGAGGCGGGAATATGCTGTATCATGAACCAGTAATTTATGGCACAGTCCATTCGCTGATTTTTTTTTTTTTTTTTTTTTTTTTGAGCTTGTTCAAGGATTACCTTGTCTGCGGAACGTAGGGCTCTAGAGGTCGAAAATACAGTTCTAAGGTTCTCTTATTTAGAACACGACTGGTTTCGGGCTCTTATACGCCCATCATCAGGTGTTATAACTTCGTCCTGTGACATCGAGCGCCGCAGTGGACGAGTACAGGACGCGGTCTATTAACAGTGAGAGCAGAGCACTCCGTTCACCTCTTGTATAACGCTCAGTTTCGGATGTTCCTCCGACAGGATTGTTTGTATTAAAATATTTTTTGTTTATGTAAACAGCTGTTTTCTTCGCTTGACAGTAGATGGAGTGACTTGTTTTGTGTCCGTGTTGTGGCAACTTCAGCCTGCGAGCCGCTTAGTTTATGCCACCTCCATTACCTCGTACAGCCTTTAGCGGCGTACAGTGTGCTAAGTCATGTAGCTATAATTTTATTGAAGTACGACTGTTAATGTCAGTTCCAACACCTGTCATTTTTTTTACGGTTTTAAGTATGAGTTTAAGAAGTTGTTTTATATGACGACAGCATTTTGTTCATAAATATTTCAAAAAAATGGTTCAAATGGCTCTGAGCACTATGGGACTCAACATCTTAGGTCATAAGTCCCCTAGAACTTAGAACTACTTAAACCTAACTAACCTAAGGTCATTACACACACCCATGCCCGAGGCAGGATTCGAACCTGCGACCGTAGCAGTCCCGCGGTTCCGGACTGCAGCGCCAGAACCGCTAGACCACCGCAGCCGGCATAAATCTTTCAAACTGTTACTACATATGAGTGTAGTCACCTCATAAATTCTTTCGGTGTAATAACCATCTATTCTTCGTTTTTCCACTATATTAATGGTTTCGTAATCTTTCATCGGTAGCTGTTTTTAGTTTTTTTCTGATAAGACACGCCAAACGGATGGACTTGCTCCACGCTAATGATTCCTACTATCACCAAGGAATGTAGATCTGATGATGATATCTGTAGTAGATCGAAATTGATCATCAACATAAAAAGTAACTAGTGTGGTTACTAAATAAATCATAATATTATGAGAGCGCTGTTTTCCTGGAACTATGTTCCGAAAAGTTGAAAAGACATACGTAGTCGATGTTGAAACCGGGTCAAGTAAAATCTTGTTGCAACCGGTTGGCTGGATTGCATAAATTATATTCTTGTACTGCTGCTAGCTGACAACAATGTTTAAAATTGTACACTGAGGAGCCAAAACATTATGACCACTGCCAACCGCGAAGTTGATTGCCTCTAGGTGGTGTTGGCGGGCACGTGACCAATACGGAAAGAATTTAAGCGGAAGAAAGACGAGTGGGCAGCCACTATAGCAAAGATACGGGCCGCAGATACGGAACTCCACTGATACAAGCGGTTTTGACAAAGGGGTGCCGGTGGAAGCGAGAATCACTGAAACGGCGAAGCTGATCGACTGTTGGTGTACTACTGTCGTGAGCAGCTATGGGAAGTATTTGAACAAGTGTGCCGTATGGCGTTGGACGACCACGTCTCATCACAAAACGTAGATGTTGGGGGACCAAATGGTTCAAATGGCTCTGAGCACTATGGGACTTAACATCTGAAGTCATCAGTCCTCTTGAACTTAGAACTGCTTAAACCTAACTAACGTAAGGAAATCACACACATCCATGCCACAGCGGCCGGCGTCGGAGGACCCCCACTGTGTAATTCAGGGCCGGGCCGCGTGGCTGAGCGGTTCTAGGCGCTTCAGTCTGGAACCGCGCCACCGCTACGGTCGCACGTTCGAATCCTGCCTCGGGCATGGATGTGTGTGATGTCCTTGTTTAAGTAGTTCTAAGTTCTTGGGGACTGATGACCTCAGATGTTAAGTCCCATAGTGCTCAGAGCCATTTGATTTTGTAATTCAGGATAGGCAGCTATCTGTGGCAGGCCTGACGACAGATTACCGTGCTGATGCAGGCGCAAGCGTTTTCGGAGGACAACGTTCAAAGGCCATTGTCGAACATGGAGCACCATATCTCACGACCCCTGCGTATTCATGTGTTGACCCAACGACACCGTCAGTTATGATTGCATTGGGCACAGCATCACTGAGTTTTCGCCATGGATTGATAGAAACGTGTAGGCTGTGGAATGAATCGCATCTCTTGTTACACCAGGTCGATGGTTGGGTCATTACACGACGTCATGGCGAATGGCTGCACGAAATATGCATCGCGCCCCATATTATGCTGTAGAGTACACTAAGCTGGGCTCCCATGGGATCTCTGGTGGTAATTGAAGGCATCATGACAGTACTGAACAATGTGAACGCTATTGCGGACCACCTGCATCGCCTTATGCTTGAAGTTTCCCCTACAGCGATGACTTCTTCCAGCACAATAACTATCAGTGTTGCACGGTTAGAATCGCGCTACAGTGGTTTGAAGGGCATTATGGTGAATTCACATTGATGTCTTGGTCAGCGAATGTGCCTGACCTGTACCCACTGGAACACAAATCGAGCGCCAGCTGCTTGCCCGTAAAGCGCCATCTCGTAATTTGCGGGAATTGCTTGACTTATGCGTAGAGGTATGGAGCTATACAGGGTGAGTCACCTAACATTACCGCTGGATATATTTCGTAAACCACGTCAAATACTGACGAATCGATTCCACAGACCGAACGTGAGGAGAGGGGCTAGTGTAATTGGTTAATACAAACCATAAAAAAATGCACGGAAGTATGTTTTTTAACACAAACCTACGTTTTTTTAAATGGAACCCCGTTAGTTTTGTTAGCACATCTGAACATATAAACAAATACGTAATCAGTGCCGTTTGTTGCATTGTAAAATGTTAATTGTATCCGGAGATTTGTAACCTAAAGTTGACGCTTGAGTACCACCCCTCCGCTGTTCGATCGTGTGTATCGGAGAGCACCGAATTACGTAGGGATTCAAAGGGAACGGTGATGGACCTTAGGTACAGAAGAGACTGGAACAGCACATTACGTCCACATGCTAACACCTTTTTATTGGTCTTTTTCACTGACGCACATGTACATTACCATGAGGGGTGAGGTACACGTTCGACGGGCGTTTCATAGGACGTGGAGGACGCATAAATTGGCCAGCCCGTTCTCCTGATCTTCCACCTCTGGACTTCTTTCTGTGGGGTACGTTAAAGGAGAATGTGTACCGTGATGTGCCTACAACCCCAGAGGATATGAGACAACGTATTGTGGCAGCCTGCGGCGACATCACACCAGATGTACTGCGGCGTGTACGACATTCATTACGCCAGAGATTGCAATTGTGTGCAGCAAATGATGGCCACCACATTGAACATCTATTGGCCTGACATGTCGGGACACACTCTATTCCACTCCGTAATTGAAAACGGAAACCACGTGTGTACGTGTACCTCACCCGTCATGGTAATGTACATGTGCATCAGTGAAAAAGACCAATAAAAAGGTGTTAGCATGTGAACGTAATGTGCTGTTCCAGTCTCTTCTGTACCTAAGGTCCATCACCGTTCCCTTTGGATCCCTACGTAATTCGGTGCTCTCCGATACACACGATCGAACAGCGAAGGAGTGGTATTCTAGCGTCAACTTTAAGTTACAATATCTCCGGATATAATTAACATTTTACAATGCAACAAACGGCACTGATTACGTATTTGTTTATATGTTCAGATGTGCTAACAAAACTAACGGGGTTCCATTTAAAAAAAACGTAGGTTTGTGTTAAAAAACATACTTCCGTGCATTTTTTAATGGTTTGTATTAACCAGTTACACTAGCCCCTCTCCTCACGTTCGGTCTGTGGAATCGATTCATTTGATGTGGTTTACGAAATATATCCAGCGGTAACGTTAGGTGACTCACCCTGTATACTTCTGTAATCCTGTCAAGACATGTAGAATCCATGCCGCGCAGGACCTCTGTTGTACTGTGTTTTGCAAGTGGAACAACATGCTATCGAGCAGGTCATCGTTATGTTTAGGCTCATCGGAGTAAGTTAAAACTTTCTTAAACTTGAAGAGATGTAGCCTGAAGGATCAGAGAGTTGGAGGTGGGGGGCAGCGGGAAACGGGAAAGCGACAGCAGGAGGCCGCTCGCCCCCTGGGCCACTTCCTGCCGGCCGCGCGCCCCCGGCCGGTAGGCGGCGTTGTGTTTAATTTGAATATCGAGCGGCGGCCGGCGCGCCTCGGCTGGCATCGAGCGCCGGCCGCTTCCGGCAGCACGGCGCGGCGCGGCGCGAGCCTCGCCGCCGGAATTAGCGGACGGCGCGCTGCCCTGGGCGGTAATTGTGCTTAATGATTCATTTAGCGCCGCGGCCGCGATTAGCGGCTGGCAGCGCCGTAATGGCGCCGCCCGCTGCCGGGACACTGCACCGCTGCCCGCGTCTTCCGCACCACCCACTACTCGCCCACTCTCCTGTTGGACTGCCGGTCCAACAGTTGGAAACCACTTTCCGCAACCTCCATCATCTCGCACATTGCGATCTCTCAGCTTTTCTCGGCGTGAATGATTAATAGTGCACTTCTGCGTGTTGTTATTTCCATTTTATGCACATTATTTTGACGACCGAATCAGTCTTCTCCAACTGCTGCGAGTTGTGCTGTCTAGACCTCAAACCTGAGCAAGACATTTTTTTTAATAATTTTGCCCGTAATGCTCCAAACGTTCTCAGTTGGGGAGAGGTCCGGCGATATAGCTGGATAAGGCAGGCTTTGGCAAGCACGCCGTTTGCGGTCGGGCATTATCTTGCTGAAATGTAAGCTCAGGATGGCTTGCTATGAAGGGTAGCAAAATGGGGCGTAGAATGTCGTCGACGTACCGATGTGGCGTAAGGGTGCCGCGAATGACAACCGAGGGGGTCCTGCTATGAAAAGCAGTGTCACCCCAATTATCACTCCTGGTTGACGGGCCGCATAGCGGACCACAGTCTGACTGATATCCTGCTGCTCTCCAGGGAGTCTCCAGAAACGTCTTCGTAGGTCATAGGGCTCAGGTCAAAGCGTGACTCTTCGCTGAAGACAGTTCCGCTCGAGTGAATGAGATTCCAAGCTGAATGTGCTCGACACCACTATCAAGGGGGTTGTTGGTCTACAGAGGTCAATGGTAGTCAGGGCGAAGTGCGCCGTGAGCTGAGCCTACTTCCTGTGAGGCACCTATTAATGATCCTTGTGATCACTGAAGCATCAGTCAGTTGTGCATGGGAAGGATGGTAGTGATGAATCTGGGGCTCTCACTGCCCCTGTGACAATTGCTCAGTCTTCACGTCCTGTCGTCTCTCTTGATCGAACGCTGCCTTCTTTTTGCTGTGTTCGGTCGTGGTTCACCTATTTCCGTGAATATCGTCGAGAAGTCCTATTCAAATGCTGAGCGATTTATCGCTTATTCCAACCGGCTTCTTTGAGCCGAACTATACGGTCTCTCTCAAACGCTGATATCTGCGTATACCATATTGCTCACGCGGCGATCTGCGTGGCGTAGTTACTGTCCAACTGAGTACACATAATGAAATTCCCAACGACCTTATGTCCTGGTACCGACATGTTCCCTGTTTACCGTGCTCCCCAGCTACGTGGAGAAATTGTGCGCCGGGCAGTGTGGCCGAGCGGTTCTAGGCGCTTCAGTCTGGAACTTTGCGACCGCTACGGTCGCAAGTTCGAATCCTGCCTCGGGCAAGGACGTGTGTGGTGTCGTTAGGTTAGATCGGGTTACTAAGTTCTAGGGGACTGATGACCTCAGATGTTAAGTCCCATACTGCTCAGAACCATTTTTGAAATTGTGCACAGCGAGACACATTCATCCATCGACCACCAAAGCTTACAGTTTAACATTTTCCGTCGATATCAGTTTGTGACCAATTTGCATAACTCCTTGGTGGTACGTCTTTTTTTTTCTCTCAGAGTATATCTATCTCTCAGCATACTCACCATGGTGACGAACACTTTTTCCCAACAGCAGACCACTTTGTTGATACCTTCACTGTAGATTGTTATACTTCATTGGCGAAGTCATTACCTCACCTCTGCTTGCACTGCTTCATCACTGTCAAAGTGAAGTTCCTGAAGGTGTTCCTTAAGTTCTGGAGACAGATGAAAATCGGATGGATCGAAGTCAGGACTGCATGGAGGACGATCAAATGGCTCTGAGCACTATGCGACTTAACTTCTGAGGTCATCAGTCGCCTAGAACTTAGAACTACTTAAACCTAACTAACCTAAGGACATCACACACATCCATTCCCGAGGCAGGATTCGAAGCTGCGACCGTAGGGGTCGCGCGGTTCCGGACTGAAGCGCCTAGAACCGCCCAGCCACACCAGCCGGCTAAGTAACAAAAACATGTTTTATATTAGCTCGATGAAGTATTAAAGCAATGTCTGATACGTTTTTATTTTCCAGTTTTTAAATTTTACCATTTTTGAGAAAAATGCGTTTTCTAGCTTTGAATCATAAATCTGTAATTTATTTGCTTTTACTACAACATCTCTCTGCTTCATGTTATAGATCAACTAATTCTCGATAAATCTTCAATTAATCACTGGCAATTTCAATTTGCTATAAATACTGTTTATTTTTAAGTAACAAACAAGAGGATAACAGTCTAGAACACAAATGTTCCGTAGGGACTACTACGGTCGCAGGTTCGAATCCTGCCTCGGGCATGGATGTGTGTGATGTCCTTAGGTTAGGTAGGTTTAAGTAGTTCTAAGTTCTAGGGGACTGATGACCACAGATGTTAAGTCCTATAGTGCTCAGAGCCATTTTTTGTTCCGTAGGTTATGCGGTCCTTTATATATCCTCACGCAGCCACAAGACGGTTCACCACTGCCGGTTTATAGAGAAATTGAGTAAGACACTGATCGGTTACGCAAACAAAAAGATAGGTACGCAATACACATAACGTACAAGTAACGCAGTTACGATATTAGTTGACCAGGGCTACTAGGACTAAAGTAATTTTGAACAGATTGTAGCTGCTGCGTCTTCTGGGCCGAGGATATTATGCCTTCCAGCTGGGCACTGGTCGTCAGACAGAGCTCAGTGGCTTCACCGTAGTGGAGGACAGCCGCGGGCAACGGCCCGCCGCGCCGCCACAGCCGGGTCGGGCCGCTACGGCCTGGGCGGCAGCGGCGGCGCGCCTAATGACAGGCCACACGCCTCCCCCCCCTCTCCCCTCCCCCGCCGACGCCGCTTTCTCCCTCCTCCTCCCCCCCTCACGCGGGACCACTCGCTACCGCCGTAGTTCCGCTCATTGTCGTTCCCCCGTCTTCTCACAGCCTTCTCCCGAGTCCTCAGCACCACAACCAGCACCCCCTACGCCAGTAAACCACTTTCAAAGCACGAGTATTGTTGTAGCACCATTACTGTGGCATACACTACAGCATATCCGATGCTGTACATAGTGTGATTTCCATACAGTCATCTTCTGGTGGATACAGGGACAACAGCTGCTATACAGGGGTAGATAAAAATGTGGTAATACCAGAAACACAACACGTTATCGTGTAGAAAACCGTTGACATCCAAAACAGTTTCGAATCTTCTCAGAATGGATAAATATGGGTCCTGCAAGCATTTAGTAGGGGAGGCGAATGGTGAGCTTCGATTTATTGGGAGAATTTTAAGAAAACGTGGTTCATCTGTAAAGGAGACTGCATACGGGACATTAGTGCGGCCCAGTCTTGACTACTGCTCGAGTGTTTGAGATCCGCAACAGGTCGGACAGAAGGAAAACATGTCAGCAATTCAGAGGTAGCTGCCAGATTTCCTTAATGGTAGGTTCGAACAACACGCAAGTATTACGGAGATGCTTCGGGAATTCAAATGGGACTCTTTGCAGAAGAGGCGCAGTTCTTTTCGAGGAACACCACTGAGAAAATTTAGAGAACCGACATTTTACGCTGACTGCAGAATTATTCTACTGCCGACAATCACGAAGATAAGACACAAGAAATTAGGCTTATATGGAAGCATATTGACAGTTGTTTTTCTCTCGCTCTATTTGCGAGTGAAACATGAAAAGAAATGACTAGGATCTGATTTGATCCATTATAAATGGTTTTTGAAAGCCTGCGACTGTAGATACAATAGGTTTGTTTATAAATAAATAAATCTTCTGCTACCAGTCAGGATTTTCTTTATTTTACTATTCGCACGACGCGTTTCGAAAAATAGTTCCCATTTTCAAGCGTTTTTTTTTTTTTTTTTTTTTTTTTTTTTTTTTTTTTTTTTTTTTTTTACCCACACAAGAAGCTCTAACAGTAATACAAAGGAACCTTATGCAACACAAGAAACTTTCATACACAGAGATTGTCGAATTTATGGAACTCCTTCAGCTAACCCTAAGTTACAACTACTTTACCTTTAATGACAACATTTATAAGCAACCAGATGGCCTAGCAATGGGATCATGTATATCCAGTACCATAGCTGACATATACATAAATCACTTAGAACAAAAATTATTTGACAGCCAAGAACCTTGCCTAAGGAAAATAGAATTTTATAGGAGATATGTAGATGACACACTACTGTTAGAGAAAGGAGATACCAAAGACATCAAAGACATTCTTAATCGTTTCAATAAGCTAAATGAGAAAATCAAATTTACAGTGGAAAATAAAAGTATCAACTTTCTGGACCTAAATATTACAAGACACAACAACACATGCACATTCAAAATTTATAGGAAAAACACAATGACTGACACCACAATCCCTGCAACCTCATGTCACCCAAATATTCATAAACAGGCAGCTTACAGGTCAATGTTGCATAGGGCAACAAAAATACCATTGAACCAAGAAAATATGCAACAAGAAATAAACACAGTGAAGAAAATTGCAGTTGCCAATGGTTACAATGCTTCCATGGTTGACACAATCTTAGACAAAGTGAAGAGAAACCCAGGTACAAACTGCACCACAGAAGAAAAAGAGCCGGCCGGAGTGGCCGAGCGGTTAAAGGCGCTACAGTCTGGAACCGCACGACCGCTACGGTCGCAGGTTCGAATCCTGCCTCGGGCATGGATGTGTGTGATGTCCTTAGGTTAGTTAGGTTTAAGTAGTTCTAAGTTCTAGGGGACGGTAGCTTGTGACGTACGTATGCAGATGAAGATGAAGCAGTATGGTTTTCAAAGCAGTCTTACACCATTCTTCTTCCAAAATACGGACAAGTTCAGGTAATGGCGTTGGAGGTGGATGTAATCTTCTCTCCAAACTAGTCCACAAAACCTAGATAAAATTGAGGTCTGGTGACTGTGGTGACAATTCATTCACCTACTCACTAAACAAGCCCCTGGCGATTGGAGCTTTGTGAACAGGGGCCCTGTCTTGGAAAACAGCATCACCATTAGCGAACAAACATTGTACCATGGGATGGACCTTCCAAAATTGTCACATAGTCCTTGGCTGTGCCGTGACGTTGCAGGGGGGCTCATGATATACGACAATATGTCTACCCAAATCATCAGGCGCCACCATGTTCCACTCTTGGAACGTAAACTGTGTCATGTGGCACGTCTAATGTGGGGCAGACCACAGAACGGTCGAGGAGAGATGCAAGGAACGTCAGCGACGTACCGGACTAAACCAAACAAATCAGCTGTGGCCAGGGACTCATGAAATAAAGTTCGATGAGACCAGTTGTATAGGACAAACGCCAAGTATTTGGGGCGCCATATTGAACGAGTCCCGTTGTGGTGGGTGATCTGTTTTCATTTGAGTACCCTTATATCAACAGGCATGGCGATTACTTTTGAAATAATAAATAGTTTACTTGCTTGTCATAAAAGTTTTTTGAGCATTGAACCGAGTCATAATTTAAAAAGCGTTCCTGGAGAAATCAACGTTTCGGCTATGGTTACAGAGTCCTTCTTCTGGGTCTACTGACGTGCCTAGCCGTGAGGAGACGCTTATATTTTGTCACTGCTGCTCACGGAGCACGACGTTACCTCACGATTTTGAAAGGTAGGGGTTCTGATTGGTCACTTGAGGCGGAAGGAGGGGAATTTTATTATAATAGACTGCTACGGTGGACGGAGTGGGGATCTGCTGTTGTCTATTGCTTCATGTATTGATTTCTATGACTGGTGCTCATCAGCAAATGGGCGAGTTGTTGGTGCGGGCTATTGGACGCAAGGGGCTGGCAGCCAGGATGGGGCAAGCCTGTACCCATCCCTTCTCCTCGTGCTGTTACGATGTTTTATTGTTTCTATGGCTCCTCTGAACTTGAGTTTCCTCAAATCCGGCTGTTTAGTCAGTACGCGGGTTTCGTTAAACTTGCCGCATTATTGTCGGTCTTCCGTCACTGCAGATTTGCTGTGCTGCCCCAGACGAATGTATCGCCGATGTTCTCGTGTGCGCGTTGCTGTCGCCCTACCAGTCTCACCGGTGTATACTTCTCCACAACGACATTCCATCTTGTACTCACCTGCAGTAAGTAAGACATCTGTCTTGTCCTTTGTGGAGCCTAGCATGTCATGGATCTTCCGGCTGCTGTGGTAGACAGGCTGGACACCAAACCGACGGAGGAGTTTACCAATCCGGCCACTGACATTTTTCACGTAAGATAAGCGCGCTGTTTGCTGCAGTTTGTCGATTTGTTGCCTGTCTCGCTTCCTTTTGTTTGTTGCCGCCGCTGTTCGGATTGACTTATGGTTGTAGCCATAGGCCACGAACGTTGCGCGCAGCCTTTTGAGCCCATGTGTTACATTTTGAGCATCGCTTAGGAGCTGCGTACGGATGGACAAGGTTGGTGGTTGCATCAGGCGTGCAAATGCCTGCCCATATGTGTAGGCTTCCGTTGTACTCTGTACAGGGTGTGCTGTCCTTTGTCCTGTGTATGTCCACGTCCACTAATGGAACTGTGCCATTCTTCTCTACCTCCAGCGAGAAATGTATCTTCCCGTGCACTTTATTCAGGTATTCGTGAAACCTATGAATCTCAGTTTCACCATGAGGCCATGTAGTGAACGTTCGACCACGTATCTGAACCAGCTTCGTGTGCGTAAAATAGCAGAACAAAGTGCCGTTACTTCAAAGGTTTCCATGACTGCATCCGCCGCTAACGGAGATAAGGTCTGCGACTGCTACTTTTTTTGTTATCTGTCTCGTTTTCATTTCACTGCCCCTTGTAGAAAAGATCCAATAACACAGAAAGGAAAGGCAGAGCATCTACTACGTATGGATCAAAGCGAGATACCAAGGAAATGCTATGACTACAGACCCAAGTGTAGAAGAATGGTAAGAAGATCACGAAGAGAGTACGATGAAGCTTAAATTTCTTGGTTTCGGAATGATGACGATTTTTGAACTTTGAAACTGAAATTTAGACCCACCACCTTTTTTAAACCCTGGGTTTCAACAGAACGGGAGACGAAGGCAGTAGTTAAGCCGGAGGTGTAAATTCAATCGGAACTCCCGACTGACGGAGTCGGAGGCTAAGGTACATTACATCCCTAGTACACAGAAACAACGGGAGGTTTCTTTCAAGTCCGGGACGACGACTTTTATTGTGTAACATTTCAGACTAATCAACCTCTGCGTGATGTTTTGCAGAGGCCGTAAATGACAGCGGACAGCGGTACGAGCGCGCGCGCTGCGAGGCGAAGGCCGGGCCCGGCGGCGCGTGGGCGGTAATCGACCGGAGGCGGCGTGACAGGTGCGCCTATCTCTGCCGGCTGGAGCCGCGGCGGCGGCGGCGGCGGCGGCACGCGACGCGGGGGCGGCCGCCGCCTGCCGCTAGGCAGCCCGCAGCACGTGTGCGCCGCGCCGTGACGTCAGCGGCCTCCCCGGCTATCAATATCGCCCGCACCGGCGACGGCCGCCAGCCGACCGCCGTCGGGCCCTGGGGGCGCCTCCCGCCCCTGATTTGCATCTAATTACTACAGTCTCGCCAGCCCCCCGCCCCCGGCCCCCCACTGATCGCCCGGGCTTACCCTTCCGTGACAGCCGCTTTCCGCAACGTAACGGCATTAAACCACCGCCCAAGTCGCACGCGAGCATTGTTTACCCACAGTATCTTCACATCTGTAGGTTACAAATTACTCTTTAATTCGCGACTCATTTGTTGTTCCGCTGTTACATGATGCCCGCCGCCTCGTAACGAATGCTAGGCGCGGAGAAAAAATTCATAATGTGAGACACTTGATGATTGTATCAATGATTAAGTACCGATCGAGTCCCACCTTTGATCTTGGTGCGCAATTTCAAATTTTGCTTTATGTACGTCAAAAAGTAAATTATGTTGAATTATAACTGAACGAGTAGAGTTTGGAGAACGACTTGAATAATTAGGGTTTCGTATCTCGATCGATAAAACTCTGTATAGCATTATTTTGTTGTCTGTCTGTCTGTAAGACATCTTTTCTCAGGAACAGGCCCAAGTATGAAATTTATAACAAATACTAAGATTTACGGTGCCTTGGCGGTGTATAATATTTAAAATTTTAAATCAATGTAATCAAAAGATACGACCTTTTATGTCAATATTTTGATATTCGCAAACTCGCTCATCAAAGCCTACATGATACCTCCCGTTGACCTAGAATCATGAAATCTGGCCAGAAGAAAAAAAAAATGGTTCAAATGGCTCTGAGCACTATGGGACTTAACATCTATGGTCATCAGTCCCCTAGAACTTAGAACTACTTAAACCTAGCTAACCTAAGGACATCACACAACACCCAGCCATCACGAGGCAGAGAAAATCCCTGACCCCGCCGGGAATCGAACCCGGGAACCCGGGCGTGGGAAGCGAGAACGCTACCGCACGACCACGAGATGCCAGAAGAAAAGTTTCGCAGTACAATTATAGGAAAAAATCCGAAAATTTTTTATTTCTAATTATATAACATAAAAATGATTTTTTGTCCAGTTGTTGTCCATCTGCGTGTCCGTCTATTAAGACCCCTTAAGCTAAAGAACAGGTAGATATATTAAGATGAAGGATTTACGGTCCCTTGGCGGTGTAACAAATTTAAGCTTGTTAGTCAATGCAATCAAAATATGCGGCTTTAATGTCATATATTTTGATAATCTCGAACTCACTTATCAAAAACTACAGTTCAGCTATCTGTGTACATAATTACGTTTATATAGATCTCTCAGAGCACGGTTACTACTCGCACGTGTAGGGACGGAAAAGAAAATTGAGTATATGTTAGGTGACGATCATTTCGGCTTTAGGAAAGGTAAAGGCACCAGAGAGACCCTTCTGACGATGCGTTTGATAATGAAAGCAAGACTGAAGAAAAATCAGGGCACATACCTCGGATTTTCGACTTGAATAAAGCGTTCGACAATGTAAAATGGTGCAAGATGTTCGAAATCCTGAAAAAACTAGGGATAAGCTGCAGGGAAAGACGTGTAATATACTGTACAATATGTACGAGAACCAAGAGGAAAAGATAACGGTGGAAGAACGAGAACGAAGTGTACAGAATAAAAAAGGATGTAAGAGAGGAATGTAGTCTTTCGTCCCTGCTATTCAATCTGTACATCGAAGAAGCAATGAGGATGATAAAAGAAAGAATCAAAAGCGGGATTCAAAATTCATGGTGAATGGAAATCAATGACAAGACTGGCTGATGACATCCATATCCTCCGTGACAGTGGAGAAGTATACAGGACCTGTTGAATGGATGAACAGCGTAGTTAATACAGAATATGGACTGAGAGTAAATCAAAGAAAGAGGAAAGTAATGAAACGTAACTGACATGAGAACGACGAGAAACTTGAGATCTGAATTGGTGATCAGAGTGTAGATGAAGTTACGGAATTATGCTACCAAGGTAGCAAAATAACCCATGACGAACGGAACAAGTCCCGCAGGATTAGCCGAGCGGTCTCAGGCGCCGCAGCCGTGGACTGTGCGGCTGGTCCCGGCGGAGGTTCGAGTCCCCCCTCGAGCATGGGTGTGTGTGTTTGTCCTTAGAATAATTTAGGTTAGGTAGTGTGTAAGCTTAGGGACAGGTGACCGTAGGAGTTAAGTCCGATAAGATTTCACACACATTTGAACATCTGAACGGAGCAAGGAGGGCATAAGAAGCACGCCAGCAATGGCAAAAAGGGCGTTCGGGACGAGAGAAGTCTGGTAGTATCAAACATAGATCTTAATTTGAGGAAGAAAATTCTGAGAATGTACGTTCGGAACACGGCATTATATGGTAATGAAACATGAACTGTGTGAAATCGAGGAAAGAAGAGCCTGGAAGCATTTGAGATGTGATGCTACAGAAGAATATTAAAAATTACGTAGACTGATAAGTTGAGGAGGTTCTTCGGAGAATCGACGAGGAAAGGCTCAAATGGTTCCAATGGCTCTGAGCACTATCGGACTTAACTGCTGTGGTCATCAGTCCCCTAGAATTAGAACTACTTAAACCTAACTAATCTAAGAACAGCACACACATCCATGCCCGAGGCAGGATTCGAACCTGCGACCGTAGCGGTCGCATGGTTCCAGACTGTAGCGCCTAGAACCGCTCGGTCACACGGGCCGGCTTTGTTTGGTTTATTGGTTTTTGGTTGATTCTGGGAAGGGGACCCAACAGCGAGGTCATCGGTCCCGGCGGACTAGGGAAGGATAGGGAAGGAAGTCAGCCGTGTTCTTTCAAAGGAACCATCCCGGTATTTGCCTGAAACGCTTTAGGGAAAGCACGGAAAATCTAAATCAGGATGGGCGGATGCGGTTTTGAACCGTAGACCTCCTGAATGCGAGGCCAGTGTGCTAACCACTATGCCACCTCGCTCGGTGAGGACGTAGATTGCAAGTGCTACTCTGAGATGAAAAGGTTGGCGGGTCGCATCAAACCAGTCATAAGGCTGACTTACACACTTTTGCTACGCGCACGCGACTATTCCGCCTATTCGGATCAGGCACACTCTACAGCCGCTCCATCTCTTAGTGACTTCACCATCGACTGGACATTAAACCCTTATCTTCCTTGTCGCCCTGACGATACGGACAGAGGCGCTGGATCGCCAGCGCCCGTGGGGGATTCTGAACGGCCGCCCGTGGAGCGGGGCAGCGACTCCCGGCGCCACTAATTGACGCAATTTGCAGCAACAAACAGTACGCAGTGGCGCCAGCGCCGCGCCAGCTGCAGCAGCGAGGGGCGAGCGCGGGGTGGTGCTGCGCTGCGCTGGGCTGGGGTGGCGACACACGTAATCTGTGCGCCAGATTGCCAGACTCCTGCCTACGCAGCCGCCGCTCGTTCGCTTACTTTTTTTCCTGCACCGCCGTATTTTATCGGCAGCGTGTTGAAGGCTGGAGCGGGGCAATCGTTTGCTTATTGCTTGCTGTCTCGCAGCGAAGGCAAGTGCCTTTAACGAATATTCGATTTATTTCTGGGCGCGGTCTGTCCTATGCGGTGCGACTTCGTAGCACTGCCTCTTGATTCTCAGTGCTGTTCTTTCTTTTCCTCTATCTCTCCTTTTTAGGGTTCTGTACCTCAGCAGGTCAAAACGGCATCACAAAGGATCAATTTTTTCTGTCTGTCGGTTCGTCTATTAAGACCCCATGTTCTTAAGAACGGTTAGTTCTCAAATACTAAAATCTACGATCCCTTGGCGACGAAAAAAATTTAAGATTTTATGTCAGTTTGCTCCCCCCATGAACCATGGACCTTGCCGTTGGTGGGGAGGCTTGCGTGCCTCAGCGATACAGATAGCCGCACCATAGGTACAACCACAACGGAGGGGTATCTGTTGAGAGGCCAGACAAACGTGTGGTTCCTGAAGAGGGGCAGCAGCCTTTTCAGCAGTTGCAAAGGCAACAGTCTGGATGATTGACTGATCTGGCCTTGTAACAATAACCAAAACGGCTTTGCTGTGCTGGTACTGCGAACGGCTGAAAGCAAGGGGAAACTACGGCCGTAATTCATCCCGAGGACATGCAGCTTTACTGTATGATTAGCAAGGAAAGCGTTTCTGAAGAAGAGAAATTTGTTAACATCGAATATAGATTTAAGTGTCAGGAAGTTATTCCTGAAAGTATTTGTATGGAGTGTAGCTATGTATGGAAGTGAAACAGCCAGCATCTCGTGGTCGTGCGGTAGCGTTCTCGCTTCCCACGCCCGGGTTCCCGGGTTCGATTCCCGGCGGGGTCAGGAATTTTCTCTGCCTCGTGATGGCTGGGTGTTGTGTGATGTCCTTAGGTTAGTTAGGTTTAAGTAGTTCAAAGTTCTAGGGGACTGATGACCTAAGATGTTAAGTCCCATAGTGCTCAGAGCCATTTGAAACATTTTTTGAAGTGAAACATGGACGGTAAATAGTTTGGACAAGAAGAGAATAGAAGCTTTTGAAATGTGGTGCTACAGAAGAATGCTGAAGATTAGATGGGTAGATCACATAACTAATGAGGAAGTATTGAATAGGATTGGGGAGAAGAGAAGTTTGTGGCTCAACTTGACCAGAAGAAGGGATCGGTTGGTAGGACATGTTCTGAGGCATCAAGGGATCACCAATTTAGTCATTTGCATGTTTTTTTTGTTCTAGTTTTATTTTAGTTTTAGGTTTCTGTTGTAACCTTATAGGATCACATTGTCGTCCGTCTGTGTGCCTCCCTCTCTGACCGACTACTGGAAACCCTGTTTCTCAGGAATGGGGAGAAGTATCAAGTTGAAATTCATGTCGCGTATTAAAGTCTACGATCCCTTCGTGCTGCAAAGAGGCGAAGCTTCTAAGTGAATTCAGTCACAAGATACAGCCATTTACGTCACATATTTTGTCGATCTACAAAATAGCGTTCGACAATGTAAAATGGTGCAAGATGTCCGAAATTCTGAGAAAAATAGGGGTAAGCTGCAGGGGAAGACGGGTAATATACATGTGCAAGAACCAAGCGGGAATAATAAAAGTGGAAGACCTAGTACGAAGTGCTTCGATTAAAAACGGGCCGGCCGCTGTGACCGAGCGGTTCTAGGCGCTTCAGTCGGGAACCGCGCTGCTGCTACTGCCCGAAGCAGGATTCGAACCTGCGTCCGTAGCGGTCGCGCGGTTCCAGACTGTAGCGCCCAGAACTGATCGGCCACCCCGGCCGACAAATCAGAAAATGTTTAATTTGTAATTATATCGCACGAAAAAATATATTTCTTTTGCCATTTGTTAACTGATTTTAAAATTGTAACGAAAACGTTATCGCCGGCCGGAGTGGCCGAGCGGTTAAAGGCGCTACAGTCTGGAACCGCACGACCGCTACGGTCGCAGGTTCGAATCCTGCCTCGGGCATGGATGTGTGTGATGTCCTTAGGTTACTTAGGTTTAAGTAGTTCTAAGTTCTAGGGGACTTATGACCACAGCAGTTGAGTCCCATAGTGCTCAGAGCCATTTTTTTAAAACGTTATCGAAAGCGTTGGAATCCCTGGTACCGATATCTTGTCGGTATCTACGTCGATAACGGGCAAAAATCGGTCGAGATCCTCCGTTACCAGAATCGATGGAGTGTCTGTATACATAATTATATTCGTACGGAGTCCTCAGTGCATGAGTCCAGCTCACGCCTGGCCACTGCTTGTTTATTTTTAGGATGTCAAGATCAGATTCGTATTTAATTGGCATGGAACAACGCTGCTGACCCGCTGACAATGTGACTCTCAGATGCGGGGACTGGCGTGCCGGGTCGATCCACAACCCCCCCCCCCCCCCCCCCCCCGTAATCCAATCTCGCGCCCTGTCGCTCTGTCCCTTTATCCCATCCAGTGAAACTAAAACCGCGGGAAATGTTTGCCAAGGTTGATTATGCGGGATGCCCTGGTGACGTCATTGCAGCGACAGCTGTTCACTGTCGGAGAACTGAGACGAAGTTGCCGGTCTCATACGAATAAACTCCTAGAGAACGTAGAAGCAGCCAGAATTAGTGATTAGGAACGGATTTAAGCAACTAATATTCTACACTGTCGAATATACACCATTTTCACAGGTGTACAGTGTGATACGAAGGCTTTTCTTTCTCTTCTGGGAGCTTCGAATGCGTGTTGCTTTTCTCAGTCATATGTTAAAAACTGACGAGGAATTACGACTGGACAACAACTGTGTAATGTTCAGAACACATCTAGACACAGAAATACGCAAACTTCCATCTTTTCTCCGGTCCTCTAACGTTTTCTAAAGCAAAGATCTTTCTTTACCGCAATTAGACGACTTTTCCTGCCTACCTTTTGTAATTTTCTTGGTTGTTTATCCAATTTGTTTCTGAAATAGAGCTGCGGCATCGTAGTTGTACGCTGAGGAAATAACCGGTGTTACCATTAAAACAAACCTCACAGTATCCCTCTTTGTACTGAATATCCGCAACGCTCAATGGCCCGCTGCGCGGGGTAGCCGCGTTGTCTAGGCGCCTTGCTACAGTTCGCGCGGCTCCCTCCGTCGGAGGTTCGAGTCCTCCCTGGGGCACGGGTGTGTGTGTTGTACTTCGCGTAAGTTAGTTTAAGTTAAGTATGGACCGATGACCCCAGCAGTTTGGTCCCATAGGAACTTACCACAAATTTCCGAGTTTTTCAATGGTCCTTGTCTATCAGCACATGAGGTCTGCCTGACCATTGTTTAGCTGTCGTTGTTGCTTCACGTTTACGCTTCACAATCATATCACCAAGAGTCAACTTGGGCAGCTTCAGGAGGGTTGAAATGTCCCATGGACATTATTCTCTATGCTCATAAATAATGGACAGGGTGAGCAGCGATGTGCGGCTATATGCTGAATATGCTGTGGCGTGTTGGAAGGCGTTGTCTTTGAGGATACAAGATAACTGACACAAAATTTCTAGTTGGTGAGATGAATGGCAGCTTGTTCTAAATGTAGACAAAAGTCAGTTAAAGCCGATGAGTAAGAAAAGCAATCGTGTCAGGTTCGAATACTGTTTGACACAGTCACCTCGATTAAATATGTAGGCTTAAAAGTTTCAAAGCGATATCGAATGAAAAAAAAAATTGGAAATTTGTAGTAAGTTCCTATGGGACCAAACTGCTGAGGTCCTCGTTACCTAGGCTTACACACTAATTAATCTAACTTAAGATGCTGAAGATAAGGTGGGTAGATCACGTAACTAATGAGGAGGTAATGAATAGGATTGGGGAGAAGAGATGTTTGTGGCACAACTTGACTAGAAGAAGGGATCGGTTGGTAGGACATGTTTTGAGGCATCAAGGGATCACAAATTTAGCATTGGAGGGCAGCGTGGAGGGTAAAAATCGTAGAGGGAGACCAAGAGATCAATACACTAAGCAGATACAGAAGGATGTAGGTTGCAGTAGGTACTGGGAGATGAAGCTTGCACAGGATAGAGTAGCATGGAGAGCTGCATCAAACCAGTCTCAGGACTGAAGACCACAACAAACAACAAACTAACTTACGCTAAGGACAACACACTCACCCTCCGACAGGGGGAGCAGCGCGAACCGTGGCAAGGCGCCCTACACCGCGCGACTACCCCGCACGGCCAATATGAAATGGAACGAGCACGTAAGGATGGCAGTAAGGATGGCGAATGGTCTTCGGTTCACAGGGAGAATTGTAGGGAAGTGTGGTTCATCTGTAAAGGAAACCGCAAATAGAGCACCAGTGCGACCCATTCTTCAGTACTGTTTTAGTGTTTGAGATCCCCACCAGTCGGGTTAAAGGAAGACGTCGAAGCAGTTAGAGGCGGACTGCTCGATTCGTCACGTGCTCGTTCGATCAACACGTGGTTATTACGGAGACGCTTCGTTAAGTCAAATGGGAATACCTGGCGGGAAGGCGACTTTCTCTTCGCGAAACGCTACTGAGAACATTTAGATAAGCGGCATTTGAAGCTGTTGCAGAATAATAGTACTGCTGACATGGGACATCTAGCTTAAGAAGCACGAAGATAAGAGAAATTAGGATTCGTACGGAGGTATAAAGAAAGTCAGTTTTATCTCGCTCTGTTTGCGTATGGAACAGGAAAGGGATTGGCTGGTAGTGGTACAAGGAAACCCCCCCCGCCATGCACCATCTTATGGCATGGATGTAGATGATGGACATTTCCTCAGGTGAAATCCAATGATTGTACGCGTTCGTAGTCAGTGATCTCTTCTGACCGGTCCATGTTCTGTAAGTGGGACTCTACAGGGTGAAAAGTATTTAAACCGACAAACTCTGGGAGGTTGTAAGGGGACATCTAAACAAATATTTTCCCTAATGTCACTTTTTCGTATGAGGAGTAGTTAAACCGGTAGAGGAAGATTTCTCTGGCGGCAAATTAATTAAATCAACGAACACTTTTCCATTTTTTTATGACCAAGAGACAACACATTAACACAACCCAATTTGAATTACAGTAGATTTTCAAATATGCCTCCATTGACACGTAAACAAAGGTTACATCGTCGGATTATGTTCTGACACGGGCAAAAACTCCAGGAGTATCCTGAATTGTTCCCGCTGCTGCTACTATCCGGGCAACCAGATCCTCTTCTGATCCAACAGGAATTGCGTAAACAAGGTTGCGCATCTGTCCCCACACAAAAAAGTCCATAGGGGACATATCTGGGGATCGAGCAGGCCATGGTACGGGACCACCTCTGCCAATCCACGTTTCTGGGAACCGTCGGTCCAGGAATCGACGCACACGACGACTGAGAAGTGCCGACGCCCCGTCATGTTGGAACCACGTGCGTTGTCTTGTAGGGAGCGGGTAGTTGATAAACCCGCTGTGCAGCTCGTCCGTTGTGGTGCGCTACGTAGTACGCACCAACCATATCAATGTACTCACTCCAGGTGTATCTCTCCATTAGTAAACAGAGACAATGCACTACTACACTGGTGGACAGCAGTTGCCTACAACTGAAGAGCGTAATACGCCCTCTAACAACTGAGGATGGTAATACGGCCTCTGACAACTGAAGAGCGTCATACGGCCTCCACCGGTTTAAATAATACCTATAGGAAAAAATGACATTAGCGAAAAATATCTGTTTTGATGTCCCCAACAACCTCCCAGAGTTTGTCGGTTTAAATACTTTTCACCCTGTACTTGCAACACATCACTCCCCACCTGCTTTTATACTGACGAGTCCACCTGTTGTGATATCTAGTGGTCAATTTCGCATTACACATGGGTCTCCGGATGCTTTTGATCAATTATTGTACTACAATGAAATTAAATTTTTTTTGAAGTATTTGTTGCCTTGGTACAATCCCTGTATTGCTTCCCCGTTGTCATACTCTTTATGGACAGCGGATGTGATAGGTGTGGATCGACCTCTGTTGTATGAAACGCTCTGCCAGCAACGAAAGACCGTTGAGCATTTAACCAAGGCTCGACAGACGAACAACTTTCGTAAAGGTGCTTACATTTTTTTCGTGGCAGTAATGAGCCTTGTTCGGGGTCCAGGTCAGCGTTTTCGTGGAAATCTAGCAAAAGAAGGATAACATGCGTGTGTTGTTATGAAAAAGCCTGCTACTGATTGCAGTTTTCTGGGCACGCCACGAAACAGGAAACGCGCAACCACGAGGCGACCGCTGCAGTCGGGCGCACGTCCAACGACAGACGTCCACCCCAGCAGGCAGTGTTGAGGGACACAGGACGAGGACGGCCAACTGGGCAAACACGGGCGGCGAAAAATTTTCGCTGACAGAATTGGCCGCGCGCGCCGTAAGAGGCGGCCGACTGTCCGGCGGGCAGGTAATAACGACGTGGCGACGCGCGCCGCCAGGCCTGCCAACGGGCCGTCACTAAATTGCCCCCTGTCAGTGGCGCGGGCGAGGGGTATTTCACGCGGCGCGGCGCATCTGCCGCCGCCTATCCCTCCGGAATATCGACAGCCGGCGGCTCGGGCCTATCTGAAGCGCCGTCGCCGTCCGCGACCCCTTTTTATTTTTTATTTTCCTTTTCGCTTTTTTTTTTTTTTTCGAGCGCCACGGTGGCCCCGGCCGCCCCAGCACTCGGGCCGCGCTCCCCTCGGCGGTGTGCTCACTTCGGCGGGCGACCCGGCCGACGCCTTATTAAGCGGCCGCCATATTGATCAGCATGAGCGCGCAATAATGGAATCAGCAGCCGCCGTGGGAGAGGGTTCGGCGCGGGGGCGACGCTGCCGATGAAGCACGGCGGGGGCGGGGGCGGGTGGCACGCCCGACAGTTCGGCGCCGCTGCCGGCAGACAGGTCGCCAACACGTGGAGCTGCAGACTCACCGGCCTCTGAGGCCCAAGCGAGGTGTACACGTGGGTGTTTTTCGCTCCCGGAGAGGTTTTGTGTGTAATACGTGTCATGTACACAGCGCCGAGAGTCGGCCCGTCGGCAGTGGGTGGCAAGATCTCTGATAGTCGCACTCTCGTGTAGACGGCAACCTCTGCTAAGAAAAAACTACACTCCGGAAAAAATTACTACCCTCTTTTAGAATTTTCGATTCAAATGAAATACCGTTTCAGAGACTTTACCTGTCTCATACAGACTGAAGCACCCTGTGAAAATTTATACCAAAATGGGGAATCGAACCCTGGTCTTCTCCTTATTAGGCAGAAGCGTTAGCCACTAATCCACCTCTGCATAGCGGATCACACAAGTGAACGGATTGCCCTGGCACAGTTCCCTCCTCGATCCAAATTCTCCTTACGCACTGTAATGGTACTTGAATTACGTAACCATTACGGCACCTCTCCTCAACCTCTCGATACCAGCAATATTCTACTGTGTTTCTGTAAGGTAGTTAACGTATTTCTGAGACAACATTCAGATTTGATTTCATTAATGTAGAGGTACTTTGATACATCGATATGTTTATATTGCAATGATATTATTCTTGTGTGAATTCTTTCTTTTGTCACTATGATCTTTGTCGTACTCGTAACTCTGATTTTTGGGCGCGTAAGCGATTATTGGAGAGTCAAGTCTTGGTCGTCATGTTGAAAAGACGCAAATTGTAGTCAGTTTATAAAATGTGAACTTTTAACAGTGAGGAAGATATTTTCAATTATATTGTGAAGTGATGTTTTGTGAGTTACGTGATATTGCAACAAAAGTAATAAAAAGAAATGTAACTTAAATTCGGAATGCTGAATACTTTTTTACATCACCATTGTGCTGACTTGTAAAAGTTTAATCTTCAAGAATGGGCCGGCCGCGGTGGTCTCGCGGTTCTAGGCGCGCAGTCCGGAACCGTGCGACTGCTACGGTCGCAGGTTCGAATCCTGCCTAGGGCATGGATGTTTGTGATGTCCTTAGGTTAGTTAGGTTTAAGTAGTTCTAAGTTCTAGGGGACTAATGACCACAGCAGTTGAGTCCCATAGTGCTCAGAGCCATTTGAACCATTTTTTTTTTCAAGAATGGTTTATGAAACACATCTATAAAACTTTAGAATATTGCAGAATAACACGTAGACCTCTTTGCATCCGAGCTTGGAATCATCACTACCTACATTTTCGACTATTGAGCCATGAGTTCACAACGAGACCAGCGTGGGAAACACGAAAAGATGAGTGCCTACTTTATCCATTATTTCATGAAATGACTTTATTAACTGTGCTCTAATGACACCTGCCACATAATATAACTTTGTTGTTGCCCGAAAATGCAATATTTAGCAGCGTGAGCAACACTACAACCATAATTAATTTTTGACCTTTGTTGTGGTAGGGTTGTTTGAACACGAACATAATTGCCGAGGCTCTCCATGTTCTGAAATAGCACCTCAGAATCGAATATAAGTGGGGGATCCAGCCTGAAGCCTAGGTGCAGGTAATTAGGCAAATGAAATGACACAATTTCAGAGACTTTGCTGGTCTCTTACAGTTATGATTTTATGTAGACAGACTGGAAAGGCGAGGCAAAACTTGTACCAAGAAGGCCAGGAATCGAAACCGGATCTCCTGCTTACTAGGCAGGTGCTTAGCCACTCAGCTAGTGGATCCAGGAGCGAGGCGTGCCCCGTGTAGTTGTGTGAACCGCTTGCCCAAGGTGGATGGCTTAGTGGCTAACGCACCCGCCGAGTAAGCGGGAGACCCGGTTCGATTTCCGTCGTTCTTGGTACAAATTTTCGCTTGACGTTTCTGTCTGTATACGTAAAATCATATCTGTTTGAGACCAGTAAAGTATCTGAAATTGTATCATTTCATTTCTATAAGTACCTGCACCTGGATTTCAGGCTGGATCCCCCATTTATGTTCGATGCTGAGGCTCTATCCCAGAACATGGAGAGCCTCGGCAGTTGTAATATTTCTGGCTTATTCAGCCATCATATTAGACTGCAGGAAGCTGTTCTCAGGGCAGTGGAGATGCAAGAAGCATAGAGATGACGCAATGTGGGATGAGGTACTGGTGACAGATGTTAGATTCGGTACCATTCCCGTGAGAATGCTGCTGCTCTGCGATTGGCTGCTGTGTTCGGCGATAGGGCGCCAAAACGTTAAACTTTAGTTGCTATTATTAATTAAACCTGTCATCCAAATTACTTCATTTTTTTAAATAAACGTCTCTCAACAGCCAGCTGTTAACCAGTCATTTCAAAATTATTAAAATCAAAGTATTACTAAAACAAAAGACTGACGATATTGATGCAGATGCACTTCGGTGGCGTTCGGGTCACGCCTTGCTGGCTTGGCGCGCGAAGTGTCTCGGGCAGTCCGGCTCTCCAGTTCTAACCGTTCCAGTAGACATACATGTTGTCTGTTATAGCAGTATTTGTTTCATGCAGTTTTATTTACTACAGTTCCGACCGTCGCTAGGTACAGACATGTTGTCTGTAATAGTAGTATTTGATTCATGTAATTTTATTCTCCAGTTCTGACGGTTCCAGGTTGGTTGGTTTGTGGGATTAAAGGGACCAGACTGCTACGGTCATCGGTCCCTGACGGTTCCAGTAGACAGACATGTTGTCTGTGGCAGGATGTATTTCATGTTATTTTAGCCAGATATAATGACTGTGGAAAGATATGTTCAATACGTGTCTATATCAATAAAAACGCGAGTGGCATCCCAAATGAGTTATAGTTTATTCGTAGCAGCAGTTCCTTGCGAAGTTAATTTCAACCTCAATAAAAAGAATCCACGACCTGCGTGCTGTTTCCTGCGCTGGGGACACCATCACCATGAAGACAGCAGGTTAGTGAAGTGTACAAGAACTTACGTATTCCACACAGAGCAGTGGAAGCAACTGGGCACCTCACGTGTACTGCATGCACAGTACAAATGTGCTCAGGGACACGTCATCTGCAGTAATGCAGAGGAGGTAAAGAAGGATGAAAGTATTAACACTAGCTCACTTTTATTCCTTTTTTTCTTGCCGTGTAGTTCTGTTCGTGTGTAAGGAGGAATTTAAAATAGACCGGGGCGACAGTCAGAGTTTGGATCGAAGAGGGAGGCGTGCCAGGGTAATACGTGCAGTTGAGTGCACCGCTATGCCGAGATGGCTTAGTGGCTAACGCACCTGCCTAGTAAGTAGGAGACCGGGGTTCGATTCTCGGCCTTCTTGGTAAAAATTTTCACCTGCCATTCCTATCTGTGTACATAAAACTTTCCAATTCACTCAAAATTCATTGTTGCACCAGTGCACATGGAGTACACGAAATGATTATATTTACAGATCAGTAGCACAAGGAGTTCTGACGTATGTGGTGTAGCCTCCACGGGCGGCAATGCAGGCGCTGGCTCTGGCATCCAGTCGATCGTACAGATAACGAATACTGTCATAGGATACGTTACGCCACGTCTGCTCGACCTATTCAGGTAGTTCTGTAACAGTTGTTGGTTGACGAGTCCTAAGTCATTTCTTGTCCCATCATTTCCCACATGTGCTCGATTGGACACAAGTCCGGAGATCGTGCAGACCAGAGAAGTTGCTGCACGTCTTGAAGAGCTTCATGAGTTTCACAGGCAGTATGTGAGCGTGCATTATCGTGTTGGAACAACACATCATCTTCCTGTTGCAAGAATGACAAAAGAACGGGTCTACCAACATCCTGCACGGCACGTAACGAGCGCTGGCTAGCGTCCCCTCCAGGTACGCCAAAGGTGAACAAGGTATGTAACTTATCGCACCCCAGACCGTAAGGCCTGGGAGTGGCCAGTGTGTCTTGGGCGAATGATGACTTTTCTGGAGACTAGAAATCTACTCTGTAGGAATCAGCATGGGTTTCGAAAAAGACGATCATGTGAAACCCAGCTCGCGCTATTCGTCCACGAGACTCAGAGGGCCATAGATACGGGTTCACAGGTAGATGCCGTGTTTCTTGACTTCCGCAAGGCGTTCGATACAGTTCTCCACAGTCGTTTAATGAACAAAGTAAGAGCATATGGACTATCAGACCAATTGTGTGATTGGATTGAGGAGTTCCTAGATAACAGGACGCAGCATGCCATTCTCAATGGAAAGAAGTCTTCCGAAGTAAGAGTGATTTCAGGTGTGCCGCAGGGGAGTGTCATAGGACCGTTGCTATTCACAATATACATAAATGACCTTGTGGATGACACTGGAAGTTCACTGAGGCTTTTTGCGGATGATGCTGTAGTGTATCGAGAGGTTGTAACAATGGAAAATTGTACTGAAATGCAGGAGGATCTGCAGCGAATTGACGCGTGGTGCAGGGAATGGCAATTGAATCTCAATGTAGACAAGTGTAATGTGCTGCGAATACACAGAAAGATAGATCCTTTATCATTTAGCTACAAAATAGCAGGTCAGCAACTGGAACCAGTTAATACCATAAATTATCTGGGAGTACGCATTAGGAGTGATTTAAAATGGAATGATCATATAATGTTGATCGTCGGTAAAGCAGATGCCAGATTGAGATTCATTGGAAGAATCCTAAGGAAATGCAATCCGAAAACAAAGGAAGTAGGTTACAGTACGCTTGTTCGCCCACTGCTTGAATACTGCTCAGCAGTGTGGGATCCGTACCAGATAGGGTTGATAGAAGAGATAGAGAAGATCCAACGGAGAGCAGCGCGCTTCGTTACAGGATCATTTAGTAATCGCGAAAGCGTTACGGAGATGATTGATAAACTCCAGTGGAAGACTCTGCAGGAGAGACGCTCAGTAGCTCGGTACGGGCTTTTGTCAAAGTTTCGAGAACATACCTTCACCGAAGAGTCAAGCAGTATATTGCTCCCTCCTACGTATATCTCGCGAAGAGACCATGAGGATAAAATCAGAGAGATTAGAGCCCACACAGAGGCATACCGACAATCCTTCTTTCCACGAACAATACGAGAATGGAATAGAAGGGAGAACCGATAGAGGTACTCAAGGTACCCTCCGCCACACACCGTCAGGTGGCTTGCGGAGTATGGATGTAGATGTAGATGTAAATGTAGAATGGACTCTACGGTACAACACGCACCAGGTCTACGTCATACTTACCCGCGTGCAGGCAGGATCTGCTTTCGTCCCCGAAGACCACGGCGCTTCATGCCATCTTCCAAATGGTCCTCTGATGACACCAGTCGACCTGTGTACGTCGATGCTGTGGCGTGGTGGAAAACAGGCTAGAGATGTACGTGCCTGTAGCTCCACTGCGAATAAACGGTTCGCAACTGTTCGTTTTGGCACGTCTGGGCTCACAAGCCCTGTTATCTGTGCTGTGCATGATCTGCCACTGTTGGCCTTAAAATACGACGATTCTGGCGGACGTCCGTGCTTCGTGGACGTCCACAATCTCGTGTGCGGGCATAACAATGTTCACGTCACCCCTGATACCACCATCATCGCACAATTGATGCAGCTCGTCCAACTTGTGTGACAATTCCCCGCCTATCGCAAGGCCACACTTTGACCCCTTTCAAACTCGCTCAGTTGGTGTCGGAAGCAAGAGTGTGTCTCCGTGACATGGTTTCCTGCTTGCTTCACACGTTTGTTTACACTATCCTTCAGGCTGTGAGCATTCCCTAATAGAAGGGAAAAGTCCCCACATCGGTTCACACATTTGTCCCATTGCAGCACAAAATTTTTCCCATATGTGGGATCCATTTCACTGTAGATCACGGCTTTAACGCCGCGGACGTGTGAAGCACAACCGCCATATTTAACAACTGACTGCACCGCCGTGCGGCAGAGCTAACGAGACATGTGGCCAGCACGAACCAAGGAAGGTCCAACGCTGGGAAAGGATGACTTCATCTTTACAGTAGTAATCTGGCGAAAAAAAGAATAGGGCCAAGACTTTCTGAATTGCCCTCGTATAAATCAAGTGTTGAAGACATTCCTCAGTATGTGTTGAAGAAGAGAAAAGTATATGCAAAATTTGTCCTGTACACGTAAACAAAACGACCTGCGAAGCGAACGCCTGCCGCAACTTGATTGAAATGAAAAATATCGGACATTTATTTTCCGGAAAAAAGTGAATGGGTGTTTAGACTTGCTGATACGAATATCAAACTTCCACAAAATGACGAACTGCAGAATGGATCTCGCGAAGACAGAAGAAGGCGCAAATGCGACGCGCGAGTTGAACAATATCTCAAGGGACTTTTATGACATTGTCACATAGCTTTATGAAGGTTCTGAGCGATGTAGTCATGTTTGGGGAAACAACGTAGAGCGCCTGAAACACTGAAACCACCATCTTGACTTTCTTCTATTTTTTTTATTAATCTGTTCTCGAAACTTGTTACCTTCTGTCGTCCTTGATTTATTTCTGTAAACACATTACACAAATTAATGGTTACTTTTCTTTTTAAGCCCAAAATTTATAGCATGTGCATTTTTTAATTTTGTTTCTATTGCTCACATGAAATTACACTAATTCTGAAACAGGAGTTGTACGGGTCACCTTGCTTTTACGCCTTTCTGTCGTTTGACAGCATGTTATCTGCAAAGTGATTGGAAGAAAGCTCTTAAATACTTATTTCAAAATTAAGACTTTTCTTTGAGAACTGTAGTTATGTATGTCCTGCATTTACGATTTTCGACCTGCTATGCATCTCTTGTGTGTTTTCTTTTTCTGTCGCGATTACGTACACGGTTTTCCACGCCTTTTTCTAATCCCTTCTCCCTTGTTTTCGCATGGTTTTCACACAAAAATGATGTTTAAGAAAACATTTACGTCATTATATTCATCGTTCTCACTTTTTCGCCGTTTAGTTTTTGTACGGTGTGGCGCCGATTTTGAGTGCTTCGAGGAACTTCTTGTGGTGTGTCTCCTAGCAGATATACGTAGGTGGAGAGGCAGGAATTGTGGGTAATCTAGGATGTTCCATATTCTAATCACATATTTTCTTTGAGGAAGTGTCCTTCTATAAGACATCAAGTGTTACTAACAGTGTGTTGTTGCATAGTTTTCTTTATTTATTCAAAAATTTCTCTCCTTCTGTTACTTCTTTGTGTGTGTTGTTTCTCATTTATTCTAAATTTTTGTTACCAAAGATGCACAACAGACGGAAAACCGTAAGCACAGGAAATACACAACTAAAAAAGTATTTCAAAATTAATAACTCTTTAAAAAAGGCATAAGAACAAGACGACCTGTACATATAATCTTCTACAATTAATGTACGTAGTTACAGGTCAGAAATCAAAACAAAATAAAAAATACACATGTAATTATCTTTAGGCTTAAAACAGTAAATAATAATGATCTTTGAACGATACTTTTTACAGAAATAAATCGAGACCCACAACAGATGACACGTAAGTGTCAAAACGTTTCTCGGTAAATAGAAAAAGTAATGCATTATGTTTGGCAGAAGGCAGTTAAAACATAAATTAAAAAATACAGCTTATTTACTTATTTTCCGGAGACATACAGCAACAAATTATATTTGTTTATAATAGAGCACCATTTTCTTCTGTCATATATTGATGTCTTGAAACCGACTGTGTGCAAATGAATTTTAATTAAATTTCTATCAGTTTATTTAGGGTACTAGAAATGTTCGAAAATGAGAGGTGGATTCAACATGCTGTACATAACGTTCAGAAGCAAATAGCTGGCGGATCTGTCATTTAAGTGAGAGGTTCGTACGACTGCACAACGCAAAGCTCCTTCTAAAAGACCTACCTATGAAGTATAAAGTTTTAGAAAGGACGATACTTTCGTCGTGACTGTTGTAAGAGTTGACCATTCGCCACAGTCGTGATTTTGGCTTATTGTGCCATGTTCAAATGATAGCTCGCTATGACGACAGTCAAAGCATCGTACGTTTTAAGAGGACGCTGTCCTCGTTTCGTCCATATGTAAGTATTCCACGACTATCATAAGCCAGGTGTCTTCATTAGTTATATACAGAAACGTAGCATTTCATGAAGGAATTGCTATTGAATACATGTCATCTGAGAACATAATTTCCACCGCGTCACATTTGACGCCTCTCTTGGTTGGAAAGGTGTGCAGTACACCAAGGCGTTTTCAAAACATCCAGCATCGTTTTCCGCGGAGCAAGCTGCCCCTGGTGGCAGGAAGGATTGGGAATTTGGTCAGTCGACAAATCAGCATTCGCAGCCCCATCATGGACTGCCTGCAATAAGCGCATTTTGATTGCATTTTGTGTCCCGCTCGTTTACATAAACATGTCACACTGGCAGCGACAAAAAAGAAAGGATAAAAAAGGCCGGTGCGTCAATGCGCAATACAGCTTGTTTTGTTTTGGAACACGATGCAACTTTAAACTCATCCGCAGCGAACTAACATTCGATACCACGTGTTAGATGTCGGATGGGAACACGCATCAACAGGCAGTAGACTCAGTCATCATTTAGAAGCTTGCGATTGCTAGCAGGTGTTACTTTTACAGGGATTTTAGCAGTTTACGTCGGTGCAGCACGAATCTGTATCGGTGATACGATAAACGATAGGCAGTGTCAAGGGGACTTGCCCGCTGTGATACCGCAGACGTGTTGGTCTGTAACACCATCATGTTGGTTCTTTCTAAGCCTTGCTGTGGTCAGGCACAAATCCTCGATACCGTCTAGAAGCACGACGTAATGATATACGTATAGCGAAAACAGGAAATGGTGTGAAACTAGTGGCTGCAAAGGGATACAAATTTTCCAAAAGCATTTTATGGCTGGCAGCGGTTTCCTTCAACAGGGCAGCTAAGGCCTTCAAAGCAATACGATCTGATGCAACCGCATGACCTCCCATCAAAAACTACACTGGATTGGTGCTCCGTGTACTGTCTCGCGCCAAGTTTTTTTTAATGTAAATAAGTCTCGTTCGTTACACTCCTTTCTACCTCAAGAAAACGGCGAATTTAATTGGTGGAATAATTAGATAACGTCTGTAGCAGTGATTGAAAGAAATATGGGTAAGACGCAGATCTACAATAAATGCAGTAGGAAGAAAGGAAGCAAGGAAGATTAGATTACTATTTATATAATTTAAATGAATGTTTGTCTAGACCACAAATATTTTATTAGTTTTTGGAGCTTTTCTGCCACTCGCCATCTTCAAAATGACATCAAATACCTCGTCAACGTTATTGGTACACATCCGTACCGACAACATTGACGAGATGGATTGCATCAATTTATTTAATGTCCTCTTGAATATGGTCTGCGGCCGAAACATGTCGGGAATTTAATAAAACAATGGTGGGTAGAAAACAAAGAATTAAATATGTAAATGCAGCTATGAACGCTGCATCTCATTTTACGTTTTATACACTATGTTCCTAAACTGTAATGAGAAACGGAACGAAAGCTCAGACAACAAAGATGGGAGAAGGAAATCGGGGATGTTCTTCTCAAATCTTCGGCCAGCAACCTAGATCTAGGATTACTTGATGCCGATCTGGATCGATCCCTTAAACAAAGGTCCTACAGTTTTTCTTGCTTATCGTTGGCCAGTCTGATTCCGGAATCCACTTCACTAAAAAAAAGTGTATTTTTGCCCATGTTTGGAACGTATTATACCATAGCAATAGCAGGTAATAAAAGGGGAAATCTATTTTTAAATAAAGAAATTAAAGATATACTGACACAGCATACAAAGAAAGTGGTACACAGGGCAGGATGAGGGCATACACTGTATTTGTTATGACAATGTTAGTTTTGTTATAGTGCTGCGGAGCATTCTTTAAAGCAATGCAGTGTAATACGGTATAGGGAGATTGAAATTCTTGGTCATATACTGAAACTGATGTTTCCTGAAGTTTCCCTGAATAGCTCCGGCGAATGTCTGGTAGTGACTGACAGCGATGTACTCGTAGGTACACTCTAAATTTCGAGTAAGTTGTCGACTTTATATGCACATAAACAATAACAACTGTTCGTACACCAGGATTTTACATTTTTGACAGGGACGTAGTGTCCAAGAATGAAATTAAAGACAGTGTCCATCCGCCTGTTTTGTTCAAAGTTTCTGGGAAGTTTCCCTTGGGTGTAAGGCAAAAGCCGGAGATGTAAATACTTTTCCAAATATTTCCAGATCGGAATCCCTCAGTCTTAATAGCAACTTTCCTTGATTGAAGAGTATTTTGTTGAAGAGTACTTGAATCATTATTGGAAAATTTTTTGTGCGTCCATCCATGTGACTGGAGATCAGGGGAACTTCAGGCGTTCACTTATGCAAGAAAATCAAACACTTAAAGCCGTCCTTATGATGTCATTTGTTGTACGGCTACCAGTTTCGGTGATTAAATGCACCATCTTCAGGCCTTAGCTGAAGCCGAGAGGGTTTACACCATCCGTATGCACGATATATCAGAGGTCAGCATCTATAACTGGTTTTCTCAGATTACCTGTAATCGCAATGTTTTCTCTCTAACCGTCTACTATCAACTTGATGGTTGAAGAGACGACATTGCGGTTACATGTAATCTGCGAAAACATTTATAGATGCTGGCCACTTACATCGTGTATACGGATGGTGTTAATCCTCTCGGCATCAGCTAAGTCCTAAAGATAGTGCACTGAAGCACCGAAACTGGTAGCCATACAACATGAGACATCGTAAGGACGGTTGTAGCTATTTCATTGTCCACTGGTGACCTAGTGGGAAAGTGCGTGGCTGGAAATCGAGAGGTCGTGGGATAAAATCCCAGTCGGACCACTGGAGTTTTCAGTCTGCCTTTAATCTAGCCTTCACTCGTCAGTGACGCGAGGAGTCACAATAAATGACACTTGGTTCGGATTTCACGTTAAACCATGCGTCCCCTTTCCCCGGTTGGATTACTGGGGTTCATTGGGGACACACGAGTCGCCGAACTGGCGACCAATCGAAGTATTTGGACCCCACTATTGAGCAACGCGAAATTATTATTACTCAACCAATCCGCTTGACCTAGAGGATAAAAAGTAAATAAATAAATTCCTTGCCGGGATAGATAGGTAGCTACATTACACATGCCTCGTTCAGACATAAACAAGTGCGCTGTAGGCCTTCATACATTTATCTTTAATGGTGCCTTAAAATCGCATAAATAAAATATAGATCCGATAACCTATCTCCTAACAAGATTGTACCCAACTTTCCTTCGGTTGTGAAATAAACGAAAGCACTGGGAACTGCCTCCCAAATATTCACAATTGCGACATAGTGGTGTTGGGGTGGAATGAAATGATTGTAGATGGATATGATCTCGAAAAGGCCGCTTTACACTTGCCGGCAGAAAATACAACTCTTTTAAAAAAATTACTTTGGACTGGTTTAGTCTCAATCGATATATGTTGTGTTGATGATAGTGCCGAGCGAAACGGTACACCGTTAACGTGTTGCCCTAAGTGCAACAGGTCAATGGATATCTGAAAGTTCTCGCATGTGGTGAGCAAACCAGTGGTAAATCAAATAATAAATGAATTATGACTGATTAAATCCACATTCATTTTCAACAGTCGCTGTGTCCCCTGCACACGGTGTCTTGCGCCAGCAGCTGAAATTCGTGGAGTGACAACACCAGCCCAGGTCACTGCCGCCTCCTACCATCCTGGTATGAGTGGTCTGAAGATGGTCACATTCTGACCGAAACCGGTAGCCATTTCCGATAATTAATTCACTGCGGTCAAGACTGTTTTAATCCATTTTTAAATTTATATGTTTTATTCTTCGAATTAAGTCTTTGCCGCAGCTGTACTGCCAAAGCCCGCTCAACGACAGTCAGGCCCGTCCCTATGACTCCAGTTGAAACATTACTGGGAGCTGCGCCACTAGAATTTTGAGGAATCGTTAGCACTAGGATTTCAACCCGGAACTAGTCCCGCCCACTCACCCCAGGTTTTCCCGGTCTATGTTCGGCGCCTGGGCATCGTTTCAGTTGACCTACGTGCTTTATCGCGTTCGGCTGCACTTGGAGTGAATGTTAAACTAATAGGCCTTCAATTTTGCCAGATAGTTAAAGACACGTTACAAAAAACGTGCACAATTGGCCTCAGCTGTGCCAGGTACTTCCACAGCAAACATAAGAGAAAACAATTTAGCACTGAATTCTTTAAATACGAGAACTCACAAGGGAACCTCCCCATCGCAACCCCCTCAGATTTAGTTATAACTTGGCACAGTGGATAGGCCTTGATAAACTGAACACAGATCAATTGAGAAAACAGGAAGAAGTTGTGTGGAACTGTGAAAAAATAAGCAAAATATACAAACTGTGTAGTCCATGGGCCACATAGGCAACATCAAGGAGAACATGAGCTGAGGAGCGCCGTGGTCCCGTGGTAGCGTGGACAGCTGCAGAACGAGAGGCTCTTGGTTCAAGTCTTCCTACGAGTGAAAATTTTACTTTCTTCATTTTTGCATTGTTGTTATCCGTCCGTTCGTTCATTGACGTCTCTGTTCACTGTAATAAGTTTAGCGTCTGTGTTTTGCGACCGCATCGCAAAACCGTGCGATTAGTAGACGAAAGGACGTGCCTCTCCAATCGGAACCGAAAACATTTGATCGCAAGGTCATAGGTCAACCGATTCCTCCACAGGAAAACACATCTGATATATTCTATACGACACTGGTGACGGCATGTACGTCATATGACAGGAATATGTTGTCGACGCACCTAACTTGTACACTTGGCGAATGGGTAAAAAGATTCTTCTACCTTGCCCGATTTAGGTTTTCTTGTGGATGTGATAATCACTCCCAAAAAAGTGATGAAAACATAAGAGTTTGTCACATAAACTGAAAATAAAAAATGAAAATTTTCACTTGGTAGAAGATTTAAACCACGGACCTTACGTTCCGCAGCTGCTCACGTTACCACGAGACCACGGCGCTCCTTCGGTCCCAGTGTCCTTGATGTTACCTATGTTGCCATGAACTACTCAGTTTGTATATTTTGCTTATTTTTTCACAGTTCCACACAACTTCTTCCTGTTTTCTCAATTGATCTGTGTTCAGTTTATCAAGGCCTATCCACTGTGCCAAGTTATAACTAAATCTGAGGGGGTTGCGATGGGGAGGTTCCTTTGTCAGTATTCAGATGAATAGCCTATGAAGGAACATACTTCTGTGTGAGAAAAAGCACGAAAAGCTACAACAGAAAAAACCTACCCTCAAAGTATAATTCGCTTGTAGAAAGAGGAACCACAGTATACTTGACACTTAAGTTTCAGAACTCAGACAGTATATGTGAAACAAGCACCAATGTTCACTATACTTCCAGAGGGCATCAAAATTACTTTGTTCTTGCTAGATCGATCCAAGCTGTTTTTGCGTGTTATTCACTGAATAGTTTTGCTGAAAAGTTTTAGGGATGGAAGAAGAACTAGCACTGCATGAAGGACGTTTTACAGCCGTGAAACACTGCAGCATGTATATCCTCCATAACTACTCTGTGACAAACATACACATCATCATTATTATTTATAAAAGATGGTTTGAATTACGTTTACGAAATTATTAAATCTTTTGGTTAAAAACAGACAGGACAAAGAATAACGACAGATTATTTTCCTGAGACGTTTGCAACAGCATATAGGACACTAATCACACAGAAACAGCCACAATTCTTTATAACTTCGTTTATAATGCGCAGGTATGGCATTGGAAGAATTTACAAGTTAACATTCACCCATTACCCATGCAAATACGACATATGGCACATAAGAAAATATCTTACTGCTTTCATTAGGCATTTCTACTTTATGGCATTTTTATATTCTTTGATTTTCATGAGCTACTATGAGGGCCTACATAAACAAAACGACTTTCACTTATTTCTGTATAACGTTGATTTTAGACAACAGAGTTAGTCTTTGGAAGAATTTACAGGTTAACATTCACCCATTACCCATGCAAATACGACATATGGCACATAAGAAAATATCTTACTGCTTTCATTAGGCATTTCTACTTTATGGCATTTTTATATTCTTTGATTTTCATGAGCTACTATGAGGGCCTACATAAACAAAACGACTTTCACTTATTTCTGTATAACGTTGATTTTAGACAACAGAGTTAGTCGACTGCATCCGTAGCTTTACTACCGACATGACAGATTCAAGACCATTGTTTTCGCACTGTATGTTTGCTCTGCTGTTTCCCTCAAATAAACGTAGTATAATAAGTGAATTAGTTAATGAAAATTTGTCCTTATTGCCCTTAAATAACATCACGTTATTTTTTGTTTTCTATTGTTGGCGATGCTTTCAATTCTCTATAAATACTTTTATTTCTTTAATAATGCACATTCATATTATATTGTTGTTGTTGTGGTCTTCAGTCCTGAGACTGGTTTGATGCAGCTCTCCATGCTACACTATCCTGTGCAAGCTTCTTCATCTCCCAGTACCTACTGCAGCCTACATCCTTCTGAAGCTGCTTAGTGTATTCATCTCTTGATCTCCCTCTACGATTTTTACCCTCCACGCTGCCCTCCAGTTCTAAATTGGTGATCCCTTGATGCCTCAGAACATGTCCTACCAACCGATCCCTTCCTCTGGTCAAGTTGTGACGCAAACTCCCCTTCTCCCCAATTCTATTCAATACCTCCTCAGTAGTTGTGTGATCTACCCATCTAATCATAAGCATTCTCCTGTAGCACCACATTTCGAAAGCTTCTATTCTCTTCTTGTCTAAACTATTTATCGTCCATGTTTCACTTCCATACATGGCTACACTCCATACAAATACTTTCAGAAACGACTTCCTGACACTTAAACCTATACTCGATGTTAACAAATTTCTCTTCTTCAGAAACGCTTTCCTTGCCATTGCCAGTCTACATTTTATATCCTCTCTACTTCGACCATCATCAGTTATTTAGCTCCCCAAATAGCAAAACTCCTTTACTACTTTAAGTGTCTCATTTCCTAATCTAATTCCCTCAGCATCACCCGACTTAATTCGACTACATTCCATTATCCTCGTTTTGCTTTCGTTGATGTTTATCTTATACCCTCCTTTCAAGACACTGTCCATTCCGTTCAACTGCTCTTCCAAGTCCTTTGCTGTCTCTGACAGAATTACAATGTCATTGGCGAACCTCAAAGTTTTTATTTCTTCTCCATGGATTTTAATACCTACTCCTAATTTTTCTTTTGTTTCCTTTACTGCTTGCTCAATATACAGGTTTGAATAGCATCGGGGAGAGGCTACAACCCTGTCTCACTCCCTTCCCAACCACTGCTTCCCTTTCATGTCCCTCGACTCTTAAAACTGCCATCTGGTTTCTGTACAAATTGTAAATAGCCTTTCGCTCCCTGTATTTTACCCCTGCCACCTTCAGAATTTGAAAGAGAGTATTCCAGTCAACGTTGTCAAAAGCTTTCTCTAAGTCTACAAATGCTAGAAACGTAGGTTTGCCTTTCCTTAATCTTTCTTCTAAGACAAGTCGTAGGGTCAGTATTGCCTCACGTGTTCCAACATTTATCCAGAAAAACTTAAATTTCTAATCATTACTGAATCTCATCACAGTGTAACATGTGTTGGACTGTGACGATAACAACTTTGATGTAGCTTCCAGTTTGTGGAACTGGCGGCTGTTTAGGGGAGGGCCTTACACTGTGGATAGGCGTGGAGGGGGGTGAATGGGCGGGACTTGTTCCGGGTGAAATTCTAGCGCTAAGGGCACGTAGAATTTTGGCTGCAACGTGGAGACACGATGTCACGGCGCTGATCCATATGTAGCCGTCATGCCACTTGCTACGGCGCCACTTGAGTTGCACGTCACAGCCGGCTCAGTGGCCGCAGCTGTGTGAACCAGCTTAACAGACACCTGCACGCGCTCATTTCGTCCCACTCCCATGCAGGCCGGGCAGTTCTGCAGGCCCGCCACGGACCAGCAGCGCTGCAGCCCGTGGTCTGCGGCCTGCCCTCCCCCCTCACCGCTCCTCCCCCTCCCCATCCCACTTTAGTCGCACACCATCCCACCGGCGCCCACAGCGCAGACTGCCGCGGGACAATGCCCGCAGCTGCTATTGCCGACAGGAAGCGGCGCTGCCGCTGGCTTTGGCGTCATTCGCGCCGAGCCGGAAGCGCGCGCTAGCCGCAGGCTGCGTCCAACGGCCAGCGGCGCCTGGCAGATGCTGCCCCGCCAGATAGCCTGTATCAGCCACTTCGTCTGTATCCTCTCTACAAATATGGTCGCTGGTACAAACCAACTATTAATGTGTGTGGTTCTGAAGGTAACTGCGGATTACAACTGAATCAGAATATTGAGAAACCCACATGTCCACAAAAATAAACTTTTCAGGAGACACAAAAAACACCAGATCTTAAAATTACGCTGAAATCCCGAGTTTCTTCTACATCTACATGATTACTGTGCAATTCACATTTAAGTGCTTGGCAGAGGGTTCATCGAACCACAATCATACTATCTCTCTACCATTCCACTTCCGAACAGCGCGCGGGAAAAACGAACACCTAAACCTTTCTGTTCGAGCTCTGATTTCTCTTATTATATTTTGATGATCATTCCTACCTATGTAGGTTGGGCTCAACAAAATATTTTCGCATTCGGAAGAGAAAGATGGTGACTGAAATTTCGTAAATAGATCTCGCCGCGACGAAAAACGTCTTTGCTTTAATGACTTCCATCCCAACTCGCGTATCGTATCTGCCACACTCTCTCTCTTATTACGTGATAATACAAAACGAGCTGCCCTTTTTTGCACCCTTTCGATGTCCTCCGTCAATCCCACCTGGTAAGGACCCCACACAGCGCAGCAATATTCTAACAGAGGACGAACGAGTGTAGTGTAAGCTGTCTCTTTAGTGGACTTGTTGCATCTTCTAAGTGTCCTGCCAATGAAACGCAACCTTTGGCTCGCCTTCCCCACAATATTATCTATGTGGTCTTTCCAACTGAAGTTGTTCGAAACACCCAGGTACTTAGTTGAATTGACAGCCTTGAGAATTGTACTATTTATCGAGTAATCGAATTCCAACGGATTTCTTTTGGAACGCATGTGGATCACCTCACACTTTTCGTTATTTAGCGTCAACTGCCACCGGCCACACCATACAGCAATCTTTTCTAAATCGCTTTGCAACTGATACTGGTCTTCGGATGATCTTACTAGACGGTAAATTACAGCATCATCTGCGAACAACCTAAGAGAACTGCTCAGATTGTCACCCAGGTCATTTATATAGATCAGGAACAGCAGAGGTCCCAGGACGCTTCCCTGTGGAACACCTGATATCACTTCAATTTTACTAGATGATTTGCCGTCTATTCCTACGAACTGCGACCTTCCTGACAGGAAATCACGAATCCAGTCCCACAAATGAGACGATACCCCGTAGGCCCGCAGCTTGATTAATAGTCGCTTGTAAGGAACGGTTTCAAAAGCTTTCCGGAAATCTAGAAATACGGATTCCACTTGAGATCCCCTGTCGATAGCGGCCATTACTTCGTGCAAATAAAGAGCTAGCTGCATTGCTCAAGAACGATGTTCTAATTTTTCTTTAAAATGAATGTAGAGGAAAGAATGCCAATGTACTGTAGACAATCGCGATTCGTTTTCTTGACGTTAAGTTAAAATTTATTTAGTGAACATGTCAGCTTTCTAAGTATTTTGCAATAAATAAGCATAAACATTACTTAACTCATACATTATTTATTTTGACTTAGTTTACGCCCACATTGTAGCACTAAAATCAAAAGTTATCATCAAAGACTACAATGAATAAGTTTAGATCTTAGCAGTCAACAATTTCTTTCTTTCCAAGAACACATTCATTCGATGTGATCTGGCGGCTTGTTCATCTGCAGATATGACATACAATCAAACATTATACAGCGAAGCCTATAATGAATAAGTTTAGATCTTAGCAGTCAACAATTCCTTTCTTTTCCAGAACACATTCATTCGATGTGATCTGGCAGTTCGTTCATCTGCAGATATGACGTCCTTCTTCCGTTGTGATGTTTTGAATGTCAGTCCTACTTATTTGTTCTTAAGCACCGGTTCTCGTCTCTACGTTCAGATTGATGTTTGTTAACGTTCATTTCATACAGCTCCATTTGTATTTCTTTAAACCAGTTGTTTACTGTCTCACTGTTCCGAAAGAAGTTAAACAGTTGTTTCGGAAGTTTAGTATTCGGTAAGCCAAAAAATGCAACCCTTCTGTTCCGCAGCGTGTCAACAATGGATTAAAAAAAATAGGCTCTGAGCACTATGGGACTTAACATCTGAGGTCATCAGTCCCTTAGAACTTAGAACTACTTAAACCTAACCAACCTAAGGACATCACACACATCCATGCCCGAGGCAGGATTCGAACCTGCGACCGTAGCGGTCGCGTGGTTCCAGACTGAAGCGCCTAGAACCGCTCGGCTACAACCGGCCGGCCACAATCGATTCAGGTCCTTGATAAACCATTGAATTCGGCAAGAGGTTAACTTGGTATTTTTTTATTGATAACCGTTCGGGATATCCTTCTATCAGCTTTTTGTAATTTATCAGTTGTTTGGTTCAAAATGATTCAAATGGCTCTGAGCACTATGGGACTCAACTGCTGAGGTCATTAGTCGCCTAGAACTTAGAACTAGTTAAACCTAACTATCTAAGGACATCACAAACATCCATGCCCGAGGCAGGATTCGAACCTGCGACTGTAGCGGTCTTGCGGTTCCAGACTGCAGCGCCTTTAACCGCACGGCCACTTCGACCGGCTCAGTTGTTTGCTTGAGTGATTAGTTTAAATACTGTTTCACTTGCATACAAAGTTCTGAACATGGCTGCCTGGTCAGCGACTGTTTACAAAGTAAAATTTAAGCAATAGCAGCCCTCTGTCGCAAAAAATGAGTCTTCTGACCTAGGTCTGGGCACTACTGTGTGTGTCTTCACCAGCAATAAAACACTCAAACTGGCCTAAAACATAATTACGAATCTATAGGAAAATTTTTTTAAGTGTAAGTACTGACTAGTAGTACAAAAAAGAAACAGTACTTACATGTCACGTATAAAACTAAATATCAAGCGATAAAGCTTTAGTCACAAAATTTTTAAAACAGAATACATAGAAGGCAAGTCACCATGGGCTGCTCACACGCGACGAGCTACGGTGGCGTCAAACTGAGGCGCCCGCATTAGTAACAGCGGGCCGGTGAACATTACACCAAGAGTGCCACCTGGTAGACGCAAATACAAACAGGCTACTTAATATTCGAGATTTAGATAGACGAATGTTACGATGAACATTATTTTGTATATGAAGTAAAAGGCAATAAATTTTATATGACAGCAGCAGACCGTGGAACACCTTGCCTTCATGAGAGCTTATAAATATAGTTTATAGGCTGAAAACGCCATTTTAGAAATACAAAGAGAGCTGAGTAACTCAGCGAGCAGAAAAATGGTATAACATGAAATGGAGTTAATATAAACCATTTCATAAGCAAAAACATTATGAGTCGACTTAGAAAAAATATTTCGGTAATTGCACAAGGGACACATAGTCATATCTCAAGTAATGGCCATATACCATTGAGGAAGCATTTATTACGTAATCGTAGGTGCTTATTAAGAATGAGGCCATCATTACGAGAGAGATGTTTAAAAATTTCTAATTCTTTGAGAACATTTAATCTACGCCCTTTGTTCTCAGTGTGCAGAATGTTGATATCGTGAACAGGTTTGGGCCCGTGACGTGCAATCGGAAGGTGGTCGGAAAAAGACGAATTCTGGGTGCCAGTGCCGTTTTTTCTTAAAAAATGACATTTGTATCTGACTGTAAAGGTGCGTCCTGTTTGTCCTATGTGGTAAGAAGGGCAAGTGTCGCAAAAAATCTTATTGACACCACAATTTTTCAAAGGGGAACAGCTCGATTTTAAATTAAAAATAAATTTTTTTTCAAACTATTATTGGTTGAACAGATGGCATTAAAGTTGTCTTTATTACGAAGATGGCGTTGAATCTGATAGGAAATAGAAAAGAACTTCTTCTTTTGGTTGAATCCAATGATGAAGGTGCCGAGTGTAGTAACTCTTTTAACAGTTTTTTTTTTTTCAAGGATGCCGTCAACTGTGGTAGGTTCGCATTCGTTATTTACTGCTATTCTTTTGTGTTGATAATCTCCGTCGTTTCCAGGTCCCCGGTTTAATAGACAATTGTACATTAAATTCAAAGTAGTTGTATTTGACTACGACTGTGATTAGATTCATAAAGTCAGTGATATGTTCATCTGGAAGTTCTTTTTTGAAATGACGCAAATCTCTTTCTACGAACCTAAGCTTTTCTTGCACGGAAACGTTTGTATAAAGATTTTTGTTGTCTAGAGAAAACAACTTGGTATCTAGGCTGCATTCTAAATCTTTTATTTTATGGGCTAAGGCGTGACTATTGGGGATGGAATAACTGTTCTGGTAGACGAATGATTTTTTCAGAGTTTCATGCAGAAATTTGGCTAAATCATGGTATACGCGCTGTTCATACTATTAGAAATCGGGCGTATGCGTTCCTAAAACCTTAGATTCTTTTAATGAAAATAATGTTTCGGAACTGCACGAGGACCCGACTCCAGAATTACAAAAGGCAGTCAGGTCAGCCACTAGTGACGCAAAATTTTTACTCAAACCTTTTCACAAGAAAATGTCTATCAACAAGAATCCTCAGCCGCCAAAACTTTGTTCTCAATTCGAACTTCGTAAGTCTAACCATCCCATACGTCCGATGCTACTAGTCGTCTCCTTTATCGTTCCACTCGCAGATAGAGCGAGGGAAGAACCACTGTCCATACGCATCTGTGTGAGCCCTAATTTCTCGTATCTTATCTTAGTGGTCCTTACGCGAAATGTATGTTGGCGGCAGTGGGACCGCTCCACTGTCAGCTTCCAATGCCCGTTCTCTACGTTTTCTGAATAGCGGTCCTCGGAATACACTTTGCCTCTCCTCTAGGGTTTCCCATCTGTGTCCCCGAAGCATCTCCGCATGATGTGGATGTTGCTCGGACCTATCGGTAACAAATCTCGGAGCCCGCCTCTGAACTAGTTAGATGTCTTCCTTTAATCCGAACTGATGCGGATCTGAAGCATTCGAGCAGTTCTCAAGAACAGGGCGTACAAGTGTCCTGTATGCGGTATCCTTTACAGATGAACCACACTTTCCTAAAATTCTCCCAATAAACAGAAATAGACCATACGCCTTCCCTACCAAAATCCTCACATGCTCATTCCATTTCGTATCGCTTTGCAATGCTACATCCATACATTTAAACAACGTGACTGTGTCAGGTAGAACAATACTAATGCTATATCCGAACATTACTAATTTGTTTTTCCTTCTCATCCCCATTAACTTTTCTACATTTAGAGGCAGCTGACATTCATTGCACCAGCTAGGTATTTTGTCAAAGTCATGTTGTATCATCCTACAAAAAATGGTTCAAATGGCTCTGAGCACTATGGGACTTAACTTCTACGGTCATCAGTCCCCTAGAACTTAGAACTACTCAAACCTAACTAACCTAAGGACATCACACAACACCCAGTCATCACGAGGCAGAGAAAATCCCTGACCCCGCCGGGAATCGAACTCGGGCGTGGGAAGCGAGAACGCTACCGCACGACCACGAGCTGCGGACTATCATCCTACACTCACTCATCTTCAGCACCGCCCAGTGTACCACAGTGTCATTAGCAAACAACCTCAAATTGCTGGCCACTCCATCCGCCAGATCATTTATGCAAATAGCGGTCCTAATTGAAGCTGGGACCGTAGATAGTACGCTGGCGTTGCATCTTCGGCAGAAATGAAATCGACCTCAGAACGTTCTGGACGGACGGTATATCTGGCTCTTAGTTCTTTCGGCTGTCGTGAAGCGTCAGTAATGGCGAACACGACTGACAAATTTTCGTCCGCCACAGGAATGATACAGGGTGTCCGAAAAGTCTTTCCCTGATTACGTAAATTGATAACTCAGGCTAGAAGTAAGATACAAATATGAAACTGGTGTCTAATTGTTTACAAACTATCCAAGTTTTTTTCACACATCAGTAAAATGAGCACCCTTGGTGGCACGTAGCACATCTAGGCGATATTAAATTTCCGTCCACACATTAGCCAACATCACTGGAGGGACTGATTCAGCGACTGTGGTTATCCGTTGCCGCAGGGTTTCAAGATCTGGTACACGTGTTCGGTAGACCTCGTCCTTGACATAACCCAATAAAAAGAAGTCTAATGGGGTTATGTCAGGAGAGGGTGGAGGCCAAGCCGTTGGCCCATCACGACCAATCCGTCACCCCGGAAAGGTCATATCGAGATAGGCAGGAACGTCCAAACCCCAATGAGGCGGTGCACCGTCTTGCTGAAACAAGACATCGGGGTGATACTGAAGCAGCTGAGGAACAGCATACAGTTGCAACATGTCCAGATACACTGCAGATGTGACGGTAGCCTCAGAGAAGAATGGCCCGATAATTAGACCGTGCAGTAGCGCGCACCAAACATTCACCTTTGCACTGCCTCTGGTGCACTCCATGACCTCGCCAGGGGGTTGTGAACCCCAAATGCGCACATTATGGTGATTCACTAGTCCACTGACAAAAAAGGTCGCTTCGTCGGAAAGGCAATTCGTCTGAAATAACCATCATCGTCCTCAGCACGTGATAGCATTTTGACCGCAAAGTCATATCGACGTGTACTGTCATTGGGCAACAAGACCTGAACGATTTGCACTTTGTATACACGAAACAATAAACGTTTGTGTAAAATGTCATGGAGAGAGCTTTTTGGCACCTGTAATTCACGTGAGGCCCTGCGCACTGATTTCTTCCGACTTCGCAGAAAAGACTGCCTTGCAGCTTCCACCCTGTCTACATCTACATCTACATCTACATTTATACTCCGCAAGCCACCCAATGGTGTGTGGCGGAGGGCACTTTACGTGCCACTGTCATTACCTCCCTTTCCTGTTCCAGTCGCGTACGGTTCGCGGGAAGAACGACTGTCTGAAAGCCTCCGTGCGCGCTCTAATCTCTCTAATTTTACATTCGTGATCTCCTCGGGAGGTATAAGTAGGGGGAAGCAATATATTCGATACCTCATCCAGAAACGCACCCTCTCGAAACCTGGCGAGCAAGCTACACCGCGATGCAGAGCGCCTCTCTTGCAGAGTCTGCCACTTGAGTTTATTAAACATCTCCGTAACGCTATCACGGTTACCAAATAACCCTGTGACGAAACGCGCCGCTCTTCTTTGGATCTTCTCTATCTCCTCCGTCAAACCGATCTGGTACGGATCCCACACTGATGAGCAATACTCAAGTATAGGTCGAACGAGTGTTTTGTAAGCCACCTCCTTTGTTGATGGACTACATTTTCTAAGCACTCTCCCAATGAATCTCAACCTGGTGTCCGCCTTACCAACAATTAATTTTATATGATCATTCCACTTCAAATCGTTCCGCACGCATACTCCCAGATATTTTACAGAAGTAACTGCTACCAGTGTTTGTTCCGCTATCATATAATCATACAATAAAGGATCCGTCTTTCTATGTATTCTGCTGACGTTCTTGGTCGACCAGACCTCGAAAGGTCAGCAAGCGATCCTGTATTCTTGAACTTCTCATACCAGGCTTTAATGTTCTTGACATCGGGTGGATTCCTTCCAAATGTTGTCTGGAAGTGTCTCTGTACTGTGGTTGGTGCCGGCCGCGGTGGTCTCGCGGTTCTAGGTGCGCAGTCCGTAGCCGTGCGACTGCTACGGTCGCAGGTTCGAATCCTGCCTCGGGCATGGATGTGTGTGATGTCCTTAGGTTAGTTAGGTTTAAGTAGTTCTAAGTTCTAGGGGACTGATAACCACAGCAGTGCTCAGAGCCATTTTGAACTGTGGTTGGTGATCGTGTCTCATGGTACCACACGACACACTGTGCCTTCTCCTGATTGGTTAACATGGCTTCTTGGGCACTGCACCTCATCCACTGCTTACGTACTGCGAATCTAAAACAGAAAAAAACTTTGATAGTTGTAAACAATTCGACACAAGTTTCATATTTGTATCTTACTTCTAGCCTGAGTTATCAATTTATGTCTTCAAGGGAAGACTTTTCGGACACCCTGTATAATCGGATCGTCCTCACTAACAGTGCGCTCAGAGACCGCCGGCACCCCCTGTCTTTCCCTGCTGGTCAGTGTGCGCTCTTCCGCCAAGCCAGCACGCCACCCCCGCCCCCGCCAGCCGGCCCGTTTCATGTGCCGCCCCCGCCGCCTCCGCTGAGTGCGTGAGTCACGCTGACAACGCGTCACGCCCTCGCCGCCGCCGCCGCCGCCGCCAAAGCTCGTCGATTAATCGCCGCTCCGTGCCCACTGGCCACTGTGTCCACAGAAACGGTGAATCCAAGGCTTTAGAGGACACACACGTGTGTTCTGCACAGCTCACGATACCTTTCTAGTGCTCGAAGAACTCCCCCACTAGTAATGGTAATCAAAAGCCTCTGATATATTTTTGACATTGCACAGTCCCTGCACTTAGCGTCGATCCTGTGCAGGTCTTCCTGCATTACGCTACAATTTTCCTGGAGCTTCCGACTTTAGATTTGCGATCAGTAATGGTCATATAAAACTCCCTCTGTGTACGCTCGATGTTACTTTTACATGAAGATTTCTCTCCGTGAAGAATGACATACTGTATTCAGTTAGCTAGTAACTCGTCATTGCATTCGCAAAATAGGTTTTTCAGTCTGCACGCTTGTATTTCATTCGTTAGCCAACAGTACGGAACTGTATCAAACCCCACCAGGAAGCTAACAAGGGGACTATACGAACTTCCCAAGCCGATTTGATTCATACTGACAAGGTGTGAAGCGCACGACTAGGACTTCAACATATGTAAACAGGAAGATACAACTGCGTCATGGGGTCACCTCGTCAGAAACACTTTATGAGCGTATGAGCCGGTATCTGCTGCCTTCTGGATCTCGTGGGCTGGGTTTCAACGATCACGGTTTGCAGAAACGGACCTTGGGTATGAAAACAGCTTGAATTACTCTTACTCGTGCGGCAGTTCTTCGAGCACTAGAAGGGTATCGTGAACTTTGCAGAATACACGTGTGTGTCCTCTACAGCTTTAGATTCAGAGTTTCTGTGGGCACAATGGACGGTGGGCGCAGAGTTACTGGATCGACTACATAAAACTAACTGTAAGAAACCAGGTACCAGACTGAGATTCATAGAAATCATCCTCAGAAGGTGTAATCCACCCACCAAGAATATAGCCTATAAAACCCCTTCGGCAGATACTTGGCTGTCATTTGTCAGTCTGTGATCTTTTCCAGATACTAATGAAGACATAAATGTGGGAATGAGTAAGGGAACTCAGTAACGCATGGATTATTTTCATCTATTTCTTCTTGCAAAATGGAGGTGCGTGCTACATGTCTCAATCGCTGTCTTCTGTTCATGGAGCTCTGACAGCACAACGCACGATAAGTAAAAGTCTGTGACTGCCTCATTTGACTGTCTTGTCTGCCTGTGATTTTTAGCTCTCGGTATGTCTGAAAGGTAAACCGTATGAAACTAACAAATGGTTCAAATGGCTCTGAGCACTATGGGACAACTACTGTGGTCATCAGTCCCCCAGAACTTAGAACTACTTAAACCTAACTAACCTAAGGACATCACACACATCCATGCCCGGGGCAGGATTCGAACCTGCGACCGTAGCGGTCGCGCGGTTCCAGACTGTAGCGCCTAGAACCGCTCGGCCACTACGGCCGGCTGAAACTAACACTAAAACAGTAGATCAACTTAGGAAAATATACACCGGAGTGATAAACAATCGATAGTATACTTCTCATCTGTTCAGTCTGAAAGTGATTTAACGAGCGCAACAGAGTTGTAAATTTTTAAATTTCAGTTTCTAAAAGTATTTTCTGATTTTAAATGAAATGGCGTTTTGCTGTGACTGAGTACGGTATAAAATCAGAACAGTGCGGCCTGTTTGTAAGTTTTGGTTGAGGGCATCCATCCAGAGACTCTTGAAGGTATTAGTTGCAAACGGCAATTATCTCATATAGAAGTTCTGATCTCTTAGCTCATGGCCGCCCGCTGTAACCGAGCGGTTCTGGGCGCTTCAGACCAGTGCCATCACTGGCACATAGTGCTTAGAGCCACTTGAACCATTTTTTTCTTAGCTCATGGCTCTAAGCACTATGGGACTTAATATCTGAGGTCATCAGTCCCCTAGACTTAGAAGTACTTAAACCTAACCTGAGGACATCACACACATCCATGCCCGAGGCAGGATTCGAACTTGCGACCAAAGCAGCAGCGCGGTTCCGGACAGAAGCGCCTAGAACCGCTCGGTCACAGCGGCCGTCTCTCTTAGCTCACGTAAGCATGATAGTATCTATACTCTTCAAAAAAATGTTCAAATGTGTGTGAAATCCTAAGCTTACACACTACTTAACCTAAATTATCCTAAGGACAAACACACACACACCCATGCCCGAGGGAGGACTCGAACCTCCGCATTCGGGAGGACGACGGTTCAATCCCGTCTCCAGCCATCCTGATTTAGGTTTTCCGTGATTTCCCTAAATCGTTTCAGGCAAATGCCGGGATGGTTTCTTTGAAAGGGCACGGCCGATTTCCTTCCCAATCCTTTCCTAACCCGAGCTTGCGCTCCGTCTCTAATGCCCTCGTTGTCGATAGGACGTTAAACACTAACCACCACCACCATCGAACCTCCGCCGGGACCAGCCGCACAGTCCACGACTGCAGCGCCTAAGACCGCTCGTCTAATCCCGCGCGGCTATACTCTTTACATTATGGAGAATTTTCCTGTGCGAGAAGCACAGAGTAATTGAATTTCGTTAAGAACTGCTAAATGCAGCAATTACAATATTAATCTTACAAAGCCAGAATGTGTGGGTATTGTATATTTATGTTTATTGTTGGATAACGACTTTCTGTGTCGCGAGCGACGCTTCTTTGGAGTGTACCTGGCATGTGTTGCTCATGGACATTTCTGCAGATCCTGTCCCAGTGCAGTCATGGCTTTTGATTTGACCATGTTTTTAATTTTATTTTTTGTCAACTAGTTGCATAGACTTTTAAAAAAAGCATAAAGTATCAATTTAACTGGCACCGAGCTTTAGATCACCTCCTACACAACATGAATTTGACTTGGGAACCGTGAAATTTTATCTTTACGTGTACATTTCATAGTTAGCAAGAGAACAGTGGCGTTTTAGTGCGTATCTTGGACGTACAGTAGTGCCTTAGTAGTATGAGGAGGATAGAGGTAGGTGGTGTTGCATAAACCAAAACCGAGGGAAACAAATTTTTCGCGTTTTGCGTAAGATGTGTTTGAGAGAACCGAAGTGGTCAAAGGTGCGTAGTATTGTATAAACCAAAAGAGAATAAAAAGAACATATTTTTCCCCGTTTTGACTGTGGCGCAGTTGTAAGAACCAAAGTGTTCAGAGGTAGGTGGTATTGTATAAATACCCAGGCTGCCGTAAATAGCGTGAAAGTATTTGGACCGGACGCGAAGCGGACTGCGGTTCGGCGTGTCCCAGTTAATTGCGACCTTAAAGGGCGATAATTAAAAGGCACAGGCCGGACGGCGTCGGCCCGGGGTGACCGGTGGCGGCTACGGACCACAAAGCGGCCCATGCCGATAAACGCGGTCTGGTGGGGGTTTGGGGGGGGGGGGGGTGGGAGTAGAGGGGGCAGGGGGAAGGGGGCGGCCGGCGCTGTTTGTGCCGGCCGGGGTGCCCGCCGCACACACACACACACACACACACACACGAGCGCCGCGTCCGCATACAATGGTCGCCGCCCGCGCCGGTGACAGTGCTGCCCCGGGCGGCGACGGAGGGGAAATACAGTCGCTGCCACTGACAGTGGGGCGCCTGCGAGCTACAGAGGCTGCGGTGCTCGTCCCGAGAGCAGGCGCAGTAAAAGGCAGAGAATACAGCAGAAAAAGTACCGTAGACTATCACAAGTAAGCGTAGGCTAGGTAGTTTTCCCAGCAGCTTTGGTCAGTTAAAGTCGTCCCCGCGTTACTTGTACGTTAGGTGTGTTGCATACCTATCGGGCGTTACCTCATTTCGATCGCTTTGTTTGCGTATGCGATCAGAGTTTCGCTAGATTACCATAGAAACCGTAAACGGCGAACCGTCTAGAAATTGAGGGTATGTAAATGTTCACATAACCTATGGAATATTTATGTTCTACGTAGACATCCTCCTGTCTTTGCTTAAAAATAATCTATAGCAAAATTGAAACAGTCAATATTTAATTCATGATTTATTCGAAAATTGTTGTTTTGTAACATGAAACACAGGCATGTAGTATTAAAAATGAAAGATAGAGATTTACCTTATAGTGCTAGAAAATGCAATTTTGTAGCAAAAAAGATAAAATTCCAAAAAAACGCAAAAGAAAAATATATGAAACATCGCTTCAATACTTCGTCGAGGCTTCTACAATACATGTTTTTATTATTCATTAACAACTTCCACACTTACTAAAAATAAAAATAAAAAACAATAATAATATAGATTTTTCATTTTTATGCATGTAAACTGTTCTTGGATCAAAAGTAATTGCTTTAGCTGCATAAAAGAGCCAAAATTACTCGATCAACAAATTTTTATTTTTTATAAAATGCAATTCTTTCCGTATCAGTGCTATAATACTACTGGTGATCCATTTACTATGTCATTTAGAGTATACAATGGACTAACACTGAACGATATGTGACTCTAATTACGTGCAAAACAAACAAAACACAAATAGAAGAGCCGGCCAAAGTGGCCGTGCGGTTAAAGGCGCTGCAGTCTGGAACCGCAAGACCGCTACGGTCGCAGGTTCGAATCCTGCCTCGGGCATGGATGTTTGTGATGTCCTTAGGTTAGTTAGGTTTAACTAGTTCTAAGTTCTAGGGGACTAATGACCTCAGCAGTTGAGTCCCATAGTGCTCAGAGCCATTTGAACCATTTTGAACAAATAGAAGTAGTCGGCACCCAGTTTGTCTCTCATTCATTTATTTCTCTTTCGCTATCAGAGTGACCAATACTACCGGTGAACCTATCATTTACTACATCATTTAAATAATGTACCAAAGCAAGTGCACTATAGTTTTGGTAGAGAGCAACTCTAGCAGAGACCAAATCAGCGGTAAGACGCATCCATCGAATCGTGCAAGTATATGTCGATTCACATTGGATGTCACCAAACAGGGCGTCAGAATGTTATGCAACGCATTTCAAGTGCTCGCGATCACAAATGGTGCTAAAGGAACGTGCGCAGTAGTATTGGGGCAAAGCCTGTTCTGATTCACTCTGCGTTGTTGCCAGATGTATCGAAGATGGGAGAGATGATGTCATCTAAGATGGCGGCATGTAAACTTGGCAACAGCTCCTGATGTCATCCAAGATAGCAGCTGTGACATCATCCAAGATGGCGGATTTTGGCGGGAATATAGGTCAATTGGGCTATCTCCACTAACCTAAATCATCCGACCGCCACCTCATCCTAGGATTTTGTATACATATGGCAACAATGCAGAGTGGCTCTGAACTGGTTTTTCCGCAATACTTGCGGTTTCGAAGATTTTTCGTGGGTTGTCAGTTGCAGTTCCAAGTCTTCATCTCATGAGCTACATTGTAGATCCGTCACTTGGTTTTGGCCTCTGTAACGCAATGGACAGTGCGTTAGACAGTGTACGATGGGTGTTGAATAAGTAATGCAACACTTTTTTTGACAGCAGGCTGCTGTATGTAAGATTCCAATACACCAATATCAGACAAAACTCTTATAATATCCGTTCAGTGTGACGGCCTTACATCACCTTACTGTGAGGGCCTGTGTACCCACCTGGTTCCAGTCAATTCGTCGAAGTCCTAGCCAGCATCGTGCTGCATCAGTAACCTCCTCATATCCGTGTACTACTTCCTGTGGAGTGCATCCTTCATTGGACCAAGCAGATGGAAGTAGGAAGGTGTGAGAACCGGGCTGTAGGTTGGGTGAGGAAGGACAGTGCAATGAAGTTTTGTGAGCTCCTCTAGGGTGCGCAGACTGGTGTGAGACCTTGCGTTGTGGTGGAATAGGAGATGTTCATTTCCATTTTTGTGGCGACAAACATGCTGAAGTGTTTTCTTCAATCTCTGAGGGTAGCACAATACGCTTCCGAGTTGATTGTTGCACTATGAGGGAGGACATGAAACACAATATGCCTTCAGAATCCCAGAAGACCGTCGCCATCACTTTACCAGTTGACTGTGCTGTTTTGAACTTTTTCTTCGCAAGAGAGGTTGTGTGGCCTCACTCCGTAGACTGCCATTTGGTTTCCGTTTCGAAGTGATGAACCAGTGTTTCATTGCTATAAATCGATTAAGAGAAGAACTGTCATATCATATCTAAGTCAAATTGCCATTTCTTGTTTCTTCCAATAAACACACTTCTAATTTTAATTTAAAATTCATCCACAACCTATTATGTATCTTATTTATTATCATTATCTAAGTTAGCAACAAGCTTAAACAAAATTGTATATATACATTTGTAGCTTTTGTATATTTTTTTAATTTTATCCTTTTGTAAAAGTCTCAACAAAAGAATGTACTAGTAATAAAACTGAATTTGCTTGATATAACATGTGAAATCACACAATGTACGACCTGCTATACAACAACAGGTAGTCCATAACAGCAAGTCTTTCCTAGAGAAAAAAATAAATAATTTTCACCGCCTGTGACGATGTTTGACAAAAATTTGTCGCGATTAGCCTCATAAAGCGCAAGCAATTCCGCACAGTTCCTTTGGGTACCCCAACTGATGCAAGAGTGTGTCAGTATTATTAACAGAACGTCCAGCTGAGCAGCGAGGTGTTTCATTGTGATCCGTCGATCACCTCAAATGAGAGTGTGTGCACGTTCCAACATTGCTCGCGGGAAATCGTGCAGGATTTGCACAACTTTGTTGCGAGAATGAAAGACGCCTCGTCCAACAGCTCAAAGTGCTTTTGTTCAATTACAGGTCTCCGTAGGCGTTCTGCAAGCGCCTGTGAGTATCTGCGATGCTCTGGTTTACCGCCTAAAGAAACTCGATGACAGCTCCCTGCTTCTAACGCACCCCCGTTACAGACGCTATTTTGAAGGACACGTATAGCGCAGCCGTCTGTCGGAACTTCAGGAAACTATAGGTGGCATATCGGGAATATTCCACGATGTTCCACAAGAGATTCCGCATTTTTTCATCCGTAACCAGCAGAAAAAATTTTTGCGCTACTTGTTGAATGCCTCTTGTAAAACAATGAAATATTTACGAAACTCTCAGAAAATGTGGGTGAGCTTTAAAGAAAGACGGATAAACGACGGATAAATACACAATATGTATAAGAACCAACAAGAAATAATAAGAATGGAAGACCAAGAACGAAGAGCTCGGATTAGAAAAGATGTAGACTTTTTCTCCTGCTGATCAATCACTACACAGAAGAAGCAATGACAGTCTATGTATGGAATAAGAGTAAACTGAACGACGGCAAAAGTGATGAGAAGTGCCACAAATGAGAATAACGAAAAACATCAGAATTGGGGACCGAGATGTAGACGAAGTGAAGGAATTCCTTTATCCTGGAAGCAGAATGACACATGGTGAACTTCAGCGAAGCCGATTTAAAAAGTAGGCTAGCACAGGCAAAGAGGTCATTCCTGGTCAAAATAAGGTTGCTAGTATGAATCATCGGCCTTCGTCTCAGGACGAAATTTCCGAGAATGTAAGTTTTGAGCACAGCATTGAGATGTGGTGCTGTAGAAGGATGTTGACAGTTGGCTGGACTGTTAAAAAATAATGCTAGGAAAGTAACAAATGGCAAACAGTGATTAGAAGGACGGGTAAGACAATCTGACAGGTGTTCAGGCATCAGGAAATAACCTCCATTGTAGTAGAGGGAAATACAGAGGGAATAAATCCAGCAGATAATTTAGGACGTAGGGCGCAATTGGTACTCTGAAAGGATGAAGCTGGCACAGGAGAGCAAGAGAGGAATTTATGGCGGGACATATCAAACCAGTCAGAAGAACGACGAAAAAAAAAACGGATACGCGTTCGGCACTGTAAAACGATCCAATGTGTTCGAGACTCCCAGACAATCAGGGGTAAGCTGAAAAGATGGTTCAAATGGCTCTGAGCACTATGGGACTTAACTAACATCTGAGGTCATCAGTCCCCTAGAACTTAGAACTACTTAAACCTAACTAACCTAAGGACATCACACACATCCATGCCCGAGGCAGGATTCGAACCTGCGACCGTAGCGGTCGCGCGGTTCCAGACTGGAGCGCCTAGAACCGCTCGGCCACACCGGCCGGCAAGCTGAAGAGAAAGACGAGTAATAAACAGTACGTATAAACTATGAAGGGATAATAAGAACGGAACACCAAGAACGAAGTTTACGGATTAAAAATAGTGTAAGACAGGAATGGATTCTTTCTTCCCTACTTTTCAATTTCTAAATCGAAGAAGTAATGATGGAATCGAGAGAAAGGTTGAAGAGTGGGATCAAAATTCCGAGGCAAAGAATATCAGTGATAAGATTCACTGATTACCGTGCTATTCTCAGTGAAAGAGAAGAAGTGTTGCAGGTCGTATTCAATGGAATGAACAATGAAAAGATTATGGAGTGAGAGTAAATCGAAGAAACAAGAAAGTAATGAGAAGCAGCAGAAATGAGAATACCAAGAAACTTAACATGATAATGGGGGATCACGAAGTAGACCAGGTGAAGGAATTCCGTTATCTTGGCAGCCAAATAACACATAAGAAACGAAGCAGGGGGGACTTAAAAAGTAGACCATCTTTGGCACAAAGGGCATTCCTGCCAAGAGAAGTCTAATAGTAGCGAACATTGGCCTTAATTTGATGAAGAAATTTCTGAGAATGTGCGTTTAGAGCACAGCATTGTATGTTAGTAGATTGGGGATACCAGGGAAGAAGAAAGATGAAGAGTTTGAGGCATAATGACATAGAAGGATGTTGACAACGAGGTGTGCTGATAAGGAATGATAAGGTTCTCCGCAGAATCGCCGAGGAAAGCAACATCAGGAAAACACTGAAAAGAGACAGAATGCTAGGAGATGTGTTAAGACATCAGAGTATAACCTCCGTGGTATTAGAAGGACCTGTAGGGAAAGACAAAGATTGGAATATTGGCAAGAAGCAATTGAGGACGTAGCGTGCAAGTGCTACTCCGAAATGAAGAAGTTGGCTCGAGAGAGGAATTCGTGGCGGGTCACACCGAACCTGTAAGAAGACTGATGACTCAAGAGAAGTATACAACGTACTGAGCCACAACCAAGTTCGGAAAACGAAACATATGAGTACCCGGAAACTGTAAAGGGTCACAACAGACTTGACATGAACGTCAAATCAACTGGGCGATGAGGCTGATGAAAGCAGTAGACGAGAAAGGCATGATTGTAACTGCGGGTTTGTTTCGTCGGCTTGAGGGGTCACCTTGTGTCACTCAAGCATACAACGCAGCGACTATAAATATAGCTTAATTAGCCTCTGTCCACAGTAATTTAATGAAAACATAATTTCAACCCCAGCTGTAGGCGGTAAGCAAGCAACCAGTTACATTTGCAACGATCCTGACCCAATGCTTACACTACTTCACCCAGCTGTTTAGCACAGCCCTTGCATTCCCAGACGGAAAAAATGAAAAGAACTTGCCCTAGTTTGCTGGTGCGATAAACATTATGAGGCCACCTGGCTTTTATGTTGACTTCCTATCCAGCATCCGACAGTGTAAGGCGTCAGCAACATTCTTACTTGAAGATGTAACCACACTAATGAAAAAGAAGTTGAGAGGTCATAAACACAGAGATATATTCTGAAATCACAACTGTGGAAACACAATTTTATGTCGGTGGCATCCTTCAGTGACGTTCCACAAGGACCAACGACACAGATATTGAATCATAGCTAGATACACAGGACATTTTTCCCCAACGATGCATTTGGACAAATAGGGCATTCTTCGGAGAGAGAATGTTGAGCCGTGAGAAGCAGATGAAGGCGTCAGAGGGAGAGATTTCGGTGAATGTTAGAACGTGACTGGTGCTGTTGGTTTGCAGTCGCAGCGAGAGATACTTGTGCACACCAAGTTAAAAAAAGGGTGTGCATATTCGAAAGACATAGCTATCTTCTGTGCGAAGTAATGAACAGCTAACCTGCAACTACTGAACGGAAGTAAATGATGTGATTGCAAGTGCTGGAACTGTGCGGTCTGAGGCTCCTTGCCACGTTTCGCGTGGCTACCGCCGTTGGAGGTTCGAGTCCTCCCTCGGGCATCGGTATTTGTGTTGTCCTTAGCCTAAGTTAGTTTAATTTAGGTTAAGTAGTGTGTAAGCCTAGGGACCGATGACCTTAGCAGTTTGGTCCCACAGGAACTTACCAAATTTCCATTCCAGGTGAGCCGGTCGGAGTGGCCGTGCGGTTCTGGGCGCTACAGTCTGGTGCCGAGCGACCGCTACGGTCGCAGGTTCGAATCCTGCCTCGGGCATGGATGTGTGTGATGTCCTTAGGTTAGTTAGGTTTAATTAGTTCTAAGTTCTAGGCGACTGACGACCTCAGAAGTTAAGTCGCATAGTGCTCAGAGCCATTCCAGGTGCTGACCAGTTTCTAAGCTCAAACTGAATGGAGTAGACGTGGCGTCAGCCAAATATTTTGTGGGGTGTCTGGTGACGTACTCCGGTAGTCATCCGACTTCAAAAAACGGAGTCTTTCCCAATTAGGCCAACTGACCGAGCCTGCCTGCTGGGACATGGTTAACTGACCACATCCTTTTTCAGACATAGGTCTCCCGTACTGGGGCAGTCCTAACCGTTGTAACGGCATTTCTCACTGTATCACTATACTTCCGCAAGTGGCGGTCAGCATCGTACCAGAAGACTAATGAAAGAAAAATCCCCTTTGACACCTATTACTGCTTGTTACTGCGAGGCAAATGTCAAAAGTAACCACCTGATAAGTTTTTGTAAAGCCTTAGAAGTACAAAGAGGAAAAAAGACGCAATAGGTAGGTTGGCAATACGCTCTAAGAAGTGGAAACAGACGGAAAAGTCATTATCAAACGCAGCGGCACGAATAAATCGAAAAAGATAAGTTATCTCCAGTTTAATTAGTTTCCTAAGGGAAGCAGGAGAATCAGATAGTTGGACCGTCAGTAAGAGGACTTGAAATAAGCTATAGGTTACTGAAAAGTTTGAATGCCACTCTGATGCTGAAGTCTAACAAGGGGAGGCCGCCAATTGTGAAATTCAGATTCGATTCATACTGCGCATAATAAAAGCTCATGGCCAGAGGTGTAATGTGGCAAAGCACCAAGATGCACTTCTCAGCCGTTGTCGATAAAATCGACACTTAAAATAAACCGTTGCTGTGAAATACTCACTACGATTGATAATTCTCTACAGCGTCGTGGCGCAGCGGTAAGCGCTCGGGTTCGTAATCCGAAGGTCGCCGGATCGAATCTCGCGCCATGCAACACAATTTTTAATTATTAGTTTTATATATATATATATATATATATATATATATATATATACTATTAATGAATTGCTTATGCATGTTGGTGAAGGCGGATCGCTTTCCAATTGTACCGCCTCCATTTTTCCGTTTGTTTAACAGGGTGTACCAAAGCTCTCACGTCCGCACTGATTTTCGACGATGTTATAACTTGCGCTAGGGACCGCATCTACCTTCTTTCGAAGTTAGCAGGCAACTACGCTGTTATGCGGCGGCTCGTTTCGGCCCATTCAACATCTGTCCTTCAAGTGTAACTAGCGAGTAACGGAGTTTACATTTCATACCTGCCACAGCAAATTTGTGTTCGTGGGGTTTCTATTCTAATTCGAACGTTCGACTTAACGCTATACGTATTCGTTTCGGAATATCGTTTCTACGTCTTCCGTTAACTATACGTGGTTAACATTATGAAGACAATTAATAACATTTGTGAAATACAACTTTGTTTTCGGAAAACATAATAATGTTCGAAGTCGCCAGTTTTTCCACGACAAACGGCTTTCAACAACTTATTATATGCATAATTGTTGCAACTGATTGCCGGGAATTATATATATATATATATATATATATATATATATATATGTGTGTGTGTGTGTGTGTGTGTGTGTATACACACATTTGAATTACAAAAAACAAATACCAAAAAAAGGGCGGGGGATTCGATCCGGTGACCTTTGGATTACGGACCCGAGCGCTTACCGCTGCGCCACGACGCTGTACAGAATTATCAATCGTAGAGAGTATTTCACCGCAACGGTTTATTTTAACTGTCGATTTTATCGACAACGGCTGAGAAGTGCATCTTGGTGTTTTGCCACATTACACCTCTGGCCATGAGCTTTTATTATGCGCAGTATGAATCGAATCTGAATTTCACAATTGGCGGCCTCCCCTTGTAAGAGTTGCACAAATATTTGATAACATCTGCATCAGCATAAAATCGAACAATATTTTATATTTTTACGTTTGTGTGCAATCTCTCGATCCGCATCTGAATCGTTGAAGGATATGTAAAGTCACAGATTATCTGTCCAGCAGAGTCACCTGGCAAAGAAGGGACAGAATCCAATCCCAGATAGATCTCGCGAGTCCTTCACTAGGCAAATAAATGTTGTATCGTATCGGCGTCGTTCACCGGAATACACAAAGGTAATGATAATACGACATGGTCGCGAATTAAACAGTGACCCGAATATAGAACAGATTTCCTTTACTTTACGTCTGTGGTCACAAATTTTTTGTCATCAGACTACCGGTTTCGGTCTACAATGATCATCATCAAGTATATTTTATAAGAAACATGTTTTTATAAAACAGATCTGAAGATGGTCATTATAGACTGAAACCGATAGTCTGATGACAAAAAAATTGTGACCATAGACGCAAAGTAAAGGAAATTTACAAATAGATTTACTTCATATTCCTACTTGCAGCCGTGTCAATCAATAGGCTAACTACATTCGATAGCGGATGAGTCAGTGGTGACGCGGGGAGGTGCAGCCAACAGCCGTATTCAGGCACACAGATTCTTTTCTTGCGCAGAAGATCGCTGCCAACGATGCCGGGCCCTGAAGAACCTGAACTTTGGGGATAACTTTCTGCCAGAAAGCAGCAGCGGCGATAGTAGGAGACGTGTTGGGAGTGGCCGCCGCTAGAAAAGTTAGGGCGCTCGTTAACTTCATTCTGGGAGGCAGAAACGAGGCGAAAAGTTTCCACGTTGGATTTTCGCATTCTGTTGCCATCCACTTGTCAGCCCGTGCTCCTTAGCTGGGTGGTACGAAGCATGAGCTGTTGCCCGTCTACAAACGAGACGTAAAAGTAGCAAAACTTGAGGTACCACCTGTGGTTTACCTTATCTTATAAAAGCCAATAGAAAAATCAATTAATAACAAGGAAGATACCATGTATGGACTCTCAAAAGTTTTTCATACCTTCAGACTATGGTTTATTGGAAAAAACGGTGAAATTGAAGTCCTAATAATTCTTGCTTCTAGAGGTACTGTTGTGAACTAAAAAAATGGTTCAAATGACTCTGAGCACTATGGGACTCAACTGCTGAGGTCATTAGTCCCCTAGAACTTAGAACTAGTTAAACCTAACTAACCTAAGGACATCACAAACATCCATGCCCGAGGCAGGATTCGAACCTGCGACCGTAGCGATCTTGCGGTTCCAGACTGCAGCGCCTTCAACCGCACGGCCACTTCGGCCGGCTTGTTGTGAACTGGCAGGAGCCAATTCACGGGGTTTGGAGGAAGCCGAAAGGCACGCGTTTAAGCTCACGCAGGCTGGCGTGAGGTCTGGAACAAGTCAGAGAAATAAGACTAGCAAAACAGGAGGTAACTGGTAGAATACTTAACTTTAATCCACAAGTGGTGAACATCCCTTTTGACTGTACATGCTTCACAAGATAAATATCAACTGAATACGGCGCCTTGCTAGGTCGTAGCAAATGACGTAGCTGAAGGCTATGCTAACTATCGTCTCGGCAAATGAGAGCGTAATTTGTCAGTGAACCATTGCTATGAACGTCGGCTGTACAACTGGGAGGAGTGCTAGGAAGTCTCTCTAGACCTGCCGTGTGGCGGCGCTCGGTCTGCAATCACTGACAGTGGCGACACGCGGGTCCGACGTATACTAACGGACCGCGGCCGATTTAAAGGCTACCATCTAACAAGTGTGGTGTCTGGCGGTGACACCACAGGTACACTATGTGATCAAAGTATCCGGATACCTGGCTGAAAATGACTTGCAAGTTCGTGGCGCCCTCCATCGGTAATGCTGGAATTCAATATGGTGTTGGCCCACCCGCAGCCTTGATGACAGCTTCCACTCTCGCAGGCATACGATCAATCAGGTGCTGGAAGGTTTTTTTGGGGAATGGCAGCCCATTCTTCACGGAGTGCTGCACTAGGAGAGGTTTCGATATCGGTCGGTGAGGCCTGACACGAAGTCGGCGTTCCAAAACATCCCAAAAGTGTTCTATAGGATTCAGGTGAGGACTCTGTGCAAGCCAGTCCATTACAGGGATGTTATTATCGTGTAACAACTCCGCCACAGGCCGTGCATTATGAACAGGTGCACGATCGTGTTGAAAGATGCAGTCGCCATCCCCGAATTGCTCTCCGACAGTGGGAAGCAAGAAGGTGCCTAAATATTAATGTAGGCCTTTGCTGTGATAGTGCCGTGCAAAACAACAAGGGGTGCAAGCCCTCTCCACGAAAAACACGACCACACCATAACAGCACCGCCTCCGAATTTTACTGTTGGCACTACACACGCTGCCTGACGACGTTCACCGGGCATTCGCCATACCCACACCCTGCCATCGGATCGACACATTGTGTACCGTTATTCATCACTCCACACAACGTTTTTCCACTGTTCAATCGTCCAATGTTTACGCTCTTTACATCAAACGAGGCGTCGTTTGCCATTTGCGGCGTGATCTGTGGCTTATGAGCAGCCGCTCGACCATGAAATCTAAGTTTTCTCACCTCCCAACTAACTGTCATAGTACTTGCAGTGGATCCTGATGCAATTTGGAATTCCTGTGTGATGCTTTGGATAGGTGTCTGCTTATTACACATTACGGCCGTCTTCAACTGTCGGCGGTCTCTGTCAGTCAACAGACGAGGTCGGCCTGTACACTTTTGTGCTGTACGCGCCCTCTTCACGTTTCTACTTCACTATCACATCGGAAAAAGTGAACCTAGGGATGTTTAGGAGAGTAGAAATCTCGCGTACAGACGTATGACATAAATGACACCCACCCGACCACATTCGAAGTCCGTGAGTTCCGCAGAGCGCCCCATTCCGCTCTCTCACGATGTCTAAAGACTCCTGAGGTCACTAATATGGAGTACCTGGCAGTAGGTGGCAGCTCAATGCACCTAATATGAAAAACGTATGTTTTTGGATGTGTCCGGATACTTTTGATCACATAGTGTATTAGAGAGACAAAAAACCTCGCTTCCGACCAAAAAACCTTACAAAGAAAACATATTTTCAGAAATTAAATTTTGAACGAGTAGAGCTTTTAGAGTTAGAAATAAACCCGATTGAGAGATACAAGGGTGCACAAAAATAAAAACGACAAACGCAACACATTATCATGCCTAATACAGTGCAGCAAAACGGCTGGCATTCAAAACAGCTTCCAGTCGTCTCTCAATGGATAAATACAGCTCCTGTGTGGTTTTCTAGGGAATCTTACACAATTCTTCCAGCAAAGCAGTGACCAGTTCCTGTAACGATGACGTATGTCGACAGCAATCAAGCACCCTTCTCTTCACAGTAATCCACAAATGGCCGGTGGTAATGCGACAGTTCATCCTCGTGCTCAAAACCAGTCTTGAAGAATGTGAGCTGTGTAAAGAGGAGTATCCTGTCGTCCTAGAAAACAGCATCACCAATGAGGAAGAATCATTGTCCCATGGGGTGGGCCTGGTCAGCCAAAGTGGTCGCATAACCCTTGCCAGTAACGTGACCTTTTAGAGTGACCATGGAGCCCATGGAATACCACGAAATGGCTCCCCAAATCATCACCGAGCCCCAGTCACGTTCCACTCTTCGTACGTAAAGTCGGCCAGAAGCGGGAAACAGTGTGAAACTAGAGTCATCCGACGAAATAGCATCCTTCCATTGCTCTACGGTCCAGGTTTTATTGCATCGGCACCACGTTTTTCTGTTATGGCAACTTGCATCACTGATGAATGGTTTTGAAATTCCAGCTCGCCCTGCACTTCCCTACTTATGGGACTCCCATCGTTTTGTTTTGTTGCAGACAGGATTCGCGAGTGTGAAATTCACTTCTGTAGTGCCTTTTGCAGCTATATTTTTCGTGACAGTCCTCTTCGACGCCCGACAGTCACGATCACTCGGCACAGACTTCGCCCGCGTTGTTACTTAGCGGATGATATTTTTTCGCTTTCTTATGAGCGGTATAAATCTTCGACAGGATACTCTTGAAATCCCAAACACATTGGCTCCCTTGGTTACGAAAATGGCTCTGAGCACTATGGGAATTAACACCTGAGGTCATCAGTCCCCTAGAACTTGGAACTACTTAAACCTAAATAACCTAAGGACATCACACACACCGTGCGGTTCTAGGCGCTCCAGTCCGGAGCCGCGCTGCTGCTACGGTCGCAGGTTCGAATCCTGCCTCAGGCATGGGTGTGTGTGATGTCATTAGGTTAGTTAGGTTTAAGTAGTTCTAAGTTCTAGGGGACTGATGACCACAGTAGTTGAGTCCCATAGTGCTCAGAGCCACATCACACACATCCATGCCCGAGGCAGGATTCGAACCTGCGACCGTAGCGGTCGCGCGGTTCCTGGCTGAAGCGCCTAGAACCGCCCGGCCACCGCGGCCGGCCTCCCTTTGTAAGACCTTCGGTACACACACCATCAGATTATTTGACTCGTCGCTCTAACAAAGTAGGCGAGTGTCAGCAATATGTCTCGTGGTCTTATCGTGGCGTGTTTATCTTCTGCCGTTAGGTCAGGCGGCAGCAATGCCACTTGCACGCTTAGAGTAGCAGATTGACGGTGACCAACTTTAAACAGAACTTGGTTAATTTTCACACATATTTATTAAAATAATAAAAAGCATAGAAATTACTTCGCGCGACTGCTACGGCCGCAGGTTCGAATCCTGCCTCGGGCATGGATGTGTGTGATGTGCTTAGGTTAGTTAGGTTTAAGTAGTTCTAAGTTCTAGGGGACTGATGACCGCAGATGTTATGTCCCATAGTGCTCAGAGCCATAGAAATTACTTAACTTGATTCTGGATGCTGTTCACAATTGACAATCTGAAGTTCCTTTGGTCTAGGTACGTTAATCTTATTCTCACATATCTCTGATACTTGACAAAGTGTCTATTCCTTTAGCTTCATGGCTATGTACAGGAATATGATAATCTTATTAGGTGCAGACTGAAACTTGACTATAGACTGGTAAAGACTAATGCAGACTGTTTGAGACCGGTGCAGACAAATGCAGACTAATGCAGACTGACTAATCGGAGGTCTGTACACTCGTTATAATACCCCGCGTGTTCATGTATCACTGCGCGAATGTGATCCGCGAGGAGAATAGGTTCTACATTAGCAGCACTCTCATTGGCTGCGTTACATATTTATACGCGGATCAGCGGAAGCAGAATTTGGTCCGTCTCTATGGCAGCGCCATCTCGTAGTGTGGAGACGGACGAGCGCTGCGCCTGCGCTGTTGTGCTTAGCGGGGTGCGTCTATTGGGAAAGTTGTGTACGCACTGACTATGTGGAACTATGTACACAACACTTATGAACAGCAATAATTTGTCCACGTTCGAATCCACTTAGCTCTGACATAATGCCGTCACGACTGACACCGTGTAATGCATTGTGGGCTTTACACGGGCGCCATTTGTGGTCAAATATCACAGCGCAACTGCAGGCTTGGCTATCATCTGCCTTTATGTTCAAACATGCATCTCTCGTCGCTTTTCCACATTTTTGTCCAACTCCCACAAAACCGCGGTCTATCGGGAAGCAGCAGAAATGGTTCTTCTGGGTACTGATTTCTCAGGATCTATGCACCCAAATTGCGTGAAAATGTAATCACATGTCAGTTCTAGTATAATATATTTGTCCAATGAATACTCGTTTATCATCTGCATTTCTTCTTGGTGTAGCAATTTTAATCGCCAGTAGTGTACTTAAACCTAACTAACCTAAGGACATCACACACATCCATGTCCGAGGGAGGATTCGAACCTGCGACCGTAGCAGTCGCGCGGTTCCGGACTGAAGCGCCTAGAGCCGCTCGGTCACCGCGGCCGGCCTGGTGGTCCCTTTTATGTTCTGCTGCCATACAATAACGACATCCCACACTGTACCTCCGCGAGTAGCTGCACTTACCTATCACCATATGGTATTTTCCCCCGTAAAGGTGGTAGCAGCTGGAGTCTCTTACCGTATTCCACCACTGCGGAAACTGCCCGAAGTCGCTCCGTCTTTCGGACGTGAAGGACAGGCAACGGCAAACCGCCTGCCACGTACGTGGTGACGGCTCCCCATGAACCCCCGCGCCCTGTTTTGTTTTGTATCCGGGTGACAGCGCGGCGGCGCGCGACCTGGGCGCCCCCTTCTCTGTTTCCCTGTTTGTAATTTAATTCCGCCGCCGGCCGGGGCCATTAAGCCGCCGGAACCCCGCTGCCTTCTGCCCTTCTGCCCGCTGCCGGCCCCGAGGAACGCACGTGCGCGGGCCGCAGCAGAACAAACACTCGGCCACGTCCGACCACGCCCGTCGCTCTAAATATAAAATAATGACTAAAAAGTAATCTTAAAGCCTACAATCGTAATCTCCTGGAAAGATAACACTGTTCAGTCATGGGTAAACCTACACCAAACAGTACGACCTGCGGCTTGTTAACTTTTTTCCTATATTACCAAATGGCTAACCAGGGGGCATAATCTCAATTGCAGGTTGCCTCTGTAACAGCTTCTAGGAGGCATAGAAACTGATGTAGTCCGCAGCTCGTGGTCGTGCGGTAGCGTTCTCGCTTTTCACGCGCGGGATCCCGGGTTCGATTCCCGGCGGGGTCAGGGATTTTTCTCTGCCTCGTGGTGACTGGGTGTTGTGTGCTGTCCTTAGGTTAGTTAGGTTCAAGTAGTTCTGAATTCTAGGGGACTGATGACATGTTAAGTCCCATAGTGCTCAGAGCCATTTGAACCACTTTGAAGAAACTGATTTACAATATTTTACTGCCCGAATTTAAAAATTTAAAGTGCGATCATTATCTACTCATCACACCTTATTTTAAAGATTTACCACAAAAAGCATTACAGTTACAAACTGTGTTTGTCTCTTGAAGCTGTGTAGCTTACAGTGCCAAAATTATCCACACAATATACATCCAGTACGTGAGAATAAGAGCACTTTGCAACGCCCAGCAAACTGTACACATAACTTCTAGGCTTTATGAATGTTAATGTCATTCACACTCCCCTCAGAAATTTCGCTGTTGTGGAGTAAAACTGCAGCAGTATGCATAACATCCTAATTTATTTCCAGAATGAGATTTTCACTCTGCAGCGGAGTGTGCGCTGATATGAAACTTCCTCACAGATTAAAGCTGTGTGCCGGGACCGAGACTCGAACTCGGGACCTTTGCCTTTCGTGGGCAAATGCTCTACCAACTGAGCTACCCAAACACGACTCACGACCCCCCCCTCACCCCCACCCCCTCACAGTTTCAATTCTGTCAGCACCTCGTCTCCTACCTTCCAAAATTCACAGAAGCTCTTCTGGTAGAGCACTTGCCCGCGAAAGGTCCCGAGTACGAGTCTCGGTCCGGCACACAGTTTTAATCTGTCAGGAGGTTTGATCCTAATTTATTGCTTCTTCACCACTAGCTCCATTCGCAACACATTTTTCAGACAGTATCCTCATGTACCACTGAATGTCCCTGCCAAATTATAACACTGTGCGGTACATACGAGTGTCTGTTGAAACGTTATGCGCCCGAATTTTTTATTCTGTCCTCAGTGTTGGTTGACGTGTTACAGTGAGATAATAAATGCCAGAGGAAACGTCCTAATATCGTATCGGTCTTCCTTTTTCCCGACTTAGTGAAACAACACCATGTGGCAAGGGGTCAGCAAGACTTTAAAAAGTTCCCTGTAGAGATGTTGAGCCCCTGTTGCAGTCCATAATTGAGAAAGTGTTGCCGGTGCAGGATTTTGTGCACGAACTGACCCCTCGATTACGTCCCATAAATGCTGATGGGAATCCTGTCGGACGATCTCTGAGGCCAAATCATTTTCTCGAATTGTTCACAATATTCTTCAGACCAGTCGGGAACAATTGTTGATGTTCATCTTATATCCTTTCAAGACACTGTCCATTCCGTTCAACTGCTCTTCCAAGTCCTTTGTTGTCTCTGATAGAATTACAATATCGTCGGCGAACCTCAATGTTTTTTATTTCTTCTCCATGGATTTTAATACCTACTCCGAAATTTTCTTTTGCTTCCTTTACCGCTTGCTCAATATACAGATTGAATAACATCGGGGAGAGGCTACAACCGTGTCTCACTCCCTTCCCAACCACTGCTTCCTTTTCATGTACCTCGACGCTTATAACTGCCATCTGGTTTCTGTACAGCCGGCCGGAGTGGCCGAGCGGTTGTAGGCGCTACAGTCTGGAACCGCGGGACTGCTACGGTCGCAGGTTCGAATCCTGCCCCGGGCATGGATGTGTGTGATGTCCTTAGGTTAGTTCGGTTTAAGAAGTTCTAAGTTCTAGGGGACTGATGACCTAAGCAGTTAAGTCCCATAGTGCTCAGAGCCATTTGAACCGTTTGTTTCTGTACAAATTGTAAATAGCCTTTCGCTCCCTGTATTTTACCCCTGCCACCATCAGAATTTGAAAGAGAGTATTACAGTCAACATTGTCAAAAACTTCCTCCAAGTCTACAAATGCTAGGTGGGTTTGTCTTTCCTTAATCTATGTTCTACGATAAGTCGTAGGGTCAGTATTGTCTCTCGTGTTCCAGTATGTCTACGGAATCCAAACTGATCTTCCCCAAGGTCGGCTTCTACCAGTTTTTCCATTCGTCTGTAAAGAATTCGCGTTAGTATTTTGCACCTGTGGCTTATTAAACTGGTAGTTCGGTAATTTTCACATCTGCCAACACCTGCTTTCTTTGGGATTGGAATTATTATATTCTTCTTGAAGTCTGGGGGTATTTCGCTGTCTCATACATCTTGCTCACTAGATGGTAGAGTTTTGTCAGGACTGGCTCTTCCAAGGCTGTCAGTAGTTGTAACGGAATGTTGTCTACTCCCGGGGCCTTGTTTAGACTTAGATCTTTTTCAGTCCTCTGTCAAACTCTTCACGCAGTATCATAACTCCCATTTCATCTTCATCTACATTCTCTTCCATTTCTATAATATTGTCCTCAAGAACACTGCCTATGTATAGACCCTCTATATACTCCTTCCACCTTTCTGCTTTCCCTTCTTTGCTTATAACTGGGTTTCCATCTGAGCTCTTGATATTCATACAAGTAATTCTCTTTTCTCCAAAGGTCTCTTTAATTTTCCTGTAGGCAGTATCTATCTTACCCCTAGTGAGATAAGCCTCTACATCCTTACATTTGTCCTGTAGCCATCCCTGCTTAGCCATTTTGCACTTCCTATCGATCTCATTTTTGAGACGTTTGTATTCCTTTTTGCCTGCTTCATTTACTGGATTTTTATATTTTCTCCTTTCATCAATTAAATTCAATATTTGTTTTGTTACCGAAGGATTTCTACTAGCCCTCGAATCAGCTACTTGATCCTGTGCTGCCTTCATTACTTCATCCCTCAAAGCTATCCATTCTTCTTCTACTGTATTTCTTTCCCTCATTCCTGTCAATTGTTCCCTTATGCTCTCCCTGAAACTCTGTACAACCTCTGCTTTAGTCAGTTTATCCAGGTCCCAATTTCTTACAGGGTGTCCAGAAAAGGACTCCCTGATTTCAAAATTTAATATCTCGAAAACAAAGACCGATAGCGGAATGCAGTAAACGGTATGTTTATTGTGAAAGCTGTAAGAAGTTTATACAGCAGTTTGAAATAATAGTTACAAAACCTGCTAATAGATGGCGCTGTAATCGCCATACGTAATGTCTAGTATAAATAGTGATCCGAAGCCCAGAGCGATCAGTTCCACTATTGAAACGTGAAAGGAGGTTAGCGTACCGAAGGAAGAGATTAAAATCATGTACTCCATTGAACAACGCGTTTTTCTGGTGCTAGAGTACCACAGGTTAGAAGAGAGTCCTACGGCAACAAGGCGAAGTTTTCAAGCACGATTTAATGTTCCAAAAGGACCCGATGCGAAAACCATTCGTACGCTCTTCGCAAAATTTCAACGAACAGGCAGCGTAACTGATGATCTAGGGGGGCATGTTGGCTGCAAGCAATCCGCAGTTACACCTGAAAATATCGCCACAGTTTCTGGAATTATTCAGCGAAATCCAATGTCATCCGTCCGTAGAACTGCATCTGAGACAGGTTTGAAGCGTTCCAGCACGCAGAAAATACTGAGAAAGAGCCTACACATGTTTCCATTCAAAATTCAAACGCACCAGGCCATACCCGTACGAGCTGTGCAACAAAGGGTTGCCTTTGCTAATCAGATGCTCACAATGATTGATAGTGAAGGATTTGATGTTGGCTGCATCTGGTTTACAGATGAAGCACACTTCCACCTGAATGAATAAGCAGAAATGGCGATTTTGGGGTTCCGAAAAGCCATATTGGTGTGAAGCGAAACCCCTGTATTCTCCTAAAGTTACTGTGGGCTGCAGTATGCAGCAGAGGCATTATTGTCCCTTTTTTCATTCGAGAAACGGTCACTGGTGCACGTTACGTTGCAATTTTGGAACAATTTGTCGCCACACAGCAAGCGTTAGAGGATCGACCAGGTACTGAATGGTTTATGCAAGATGGAGCCCGACCACATCGGACCGAACAAGTGTTTCGCTTTCTTGAGGAATACTTCGGGAATCGAGTCATTGCTTTGGAATATCCCAAATTTAATGGTGCAGGCATGGATTGGCCTCCATATTCGCCGGATTTGACTCCCTGTGACTTTTTTTTTTTGTGGGGCACAGTGAAAGACATGGTCTACCCGAAGCATCCCGCCACGCTGGACGAGCTTGAATCGGCAATCTCTGTGGCATGTGAATCCATTTCGGTTGAGACACTACGAAATGTGATGGCGAATTTCGTTCTTCGTTTGCGACACCTCTGTAGTGCCAATGGTGAACATTTTGAAAACATTGTTGTGATTGTTTGCAAAGATTGCTTTCATACGATTATTTCACTTATGTATGCTGATATGAGCTGTACAGCGTACAGCGCCATCTGTTAGCAGCTTTTGTAACTATTATTTCAAACTGCTGTATAAACTTCTTACTCGGAATAATGCTCCGGGCAACGACTCCATAAGCAACACCGATTTGAAACAGTTGCCCAGGAAGCCAACTGTGCTCCTTACCCGAATTCTCAACAGCTGTCTTCTGCAGGGATATTTTCCTACGGCATGGAAGACGGCTCGAGTAGTACCAGTACCCAAGCCAGGTAAAGACCCAGCAGAACCCAACAGTTACCGGCCAATTAGCCTCTTGCCGATCCTTGGCAAGGTGCTCGAGAGAGTGCTGTTGAAGAGGCTCCGTTCTGAACGACAGACTCCAAATAGCTGACCAATTTATCCCATGGTCGCCGGGAGTGAAGTATCTCGGTGTCTACCTTGACAAAAACTTACTCTTTACGCAGCATATTGACGACAAGAAGACGGCAGCCCAGAAGATGGCCAGGTCATTGATTCCGTTCCTGAAGAGTAAGGATCTCAACCCTAAGACTAAACTCCAATTGTATAAGGCAACAGTGGAACCCACAATGTTGTATGGCTCCACCTCGAGGGGAACTACGTGCGTCTCCAACTACAACAAACTCCAAGCGCTGCAAAACATTTGCTATCGATGGATCACAGGAGCTCCATGGTGGACAAGAAACGTCGACATCCGCACCGCACTCCACGAGACTATACACGAGAAGGTCGATGACAAGGCTCTACGAGTTTTTGACAAGATCGATGCCCTTAGGGACGAAGTTCGACAATTAGAATCGGTAGGAACGGTAAACCCTGCAAGATGGCACAAGTATCGAGTACCGAAGTCAATAACGTTTCACCCCCCATAGGCAATCTGTCATAACACGAGGAAGCAGTCACACATAACAGCCTTGACACATTTCACCCTCCACAGGAGATAGACATCACCAAAGACAGCAGGCTAAAGGACCCATTGCGTACCCAAGCTTAACTGAATGTGTAATAAATAAAGTGTTTTCCTTTTATCCTTACATCCCATCCTAGAAGAATAAGTCATCAAGGATGATCTCTTCAGTCCACACCACACACTATAAAAAAATAAAAAATAAATAAACTTCTTACAGCTTTTACAGTAAACATACCGTTTAGTGCATTCCTCTATCGATCTTTGTTTTCGAGATATTTAATTTTGAAATCAGGGAGCCCTTTTATGGACACCCTGTAAATTCCCACCTTTTTGCAGTTTTTTCAGTTTTAATCTACAGTTCATAACCAATAGATTGTGGGCCGACCTCTCATAGCCAGTTCTAATTCTTACCAACAGTGATCGATGGGAAAGTAAGTGGATAAGTTTGCTCACGGAGTTGGTGGGAATAAAATGAAAATATTGTATAACTGCAAGCTGTTGCGCTGTCCAGACTGGAAGAGCTGACTCGACAGCCTGCTTTTGCGGCACGCTGGAGGCGGCCCGGTTTGTTAGCGACACAGCCAGCCTGGCCCCGGCCAAGTAGCGGGCTGGCGGCCGATGTGCCGTGGCGCGCCCTGCGGGAGCAGCCGGCAATTACGGCCAAGGCTGGCCGCGTGGCCGCCGCCGCCTCCTCTCTTAATGCGGGCCGTCATCTAATTAGCGAGGCCGGGCCGGGCCGTGCCGACCTGCGGGTAATTAGTCCCCGCCGCCGCCGCCAGGGCGCAGCGCGCGCGCGCCGCCTCGTTTCCTGCCGCCGCGCCGACCTGGCGCCCTGAGCGGAACGTGTGGCGCTGCCGTCTCCGCTGCGAGGCGCGCTCTGCCTCTCTTACCGCTTCCTGCGAAACTTCCCACCGGCTCTTTCCTCCTTCTCGTCCTCCGTGGCGTCACGTGTAGCAGGCGTCGGCCCTAGGGAGAGGGTGGTCACAGAGCTCTAACCCGACTCTCCCCGTCGCACCCCCCTCAGATTTAGTTATAAGTTGGCACAGTGGATAGGTCTTGAAAAACTGAACACAGATCAATCGAGAAAAAAGGGGAGAAGTTGCGTGGAATTATGAAAAAATAAGCAGAATATACAAAATGAGTAGTCCATGCGCAAGATAGGCAACATCAAGGATAGTATGAGATCAGGAGCGCCGTGTCCCGTGGTTAGCGTGAGCAGCTGCGGAATGGAGCACCATGGGACTCAACTTCTGAGGTCATCAGTCCCCTAGAACTTAGAACTACTTAAACCTAACTAACCTAAGGACATCACACACATCCATTTCCGAGGCAGGATTCGAACCTGCGACCGTAGCGGTCGCGCGGTTCCATACTGTAGCGCCTAGAACCGCACGGCCACTCCGGCCGGCAGATGTAGATGCAGATGCAGACTAGGGACACCATAGTTGTCCTCCTGGAAGGCTCCAGCGCCGTCGTGGAAGATATGTAACAAGAAACTTTGCATGTGACCCGTAATAATGGGCACATAGTCCACAGCTGTAACGGTTCGTTCATCTACTGCCATAGCTCGCGTAGAAGCACAGGTCATCAGTAACTGATGTCACGATCAACAGTATGCACTGAGCGGTGTGCTCCAAACCCTTGTGCCTGCATAAACATTGTGCTCTGTAAGCCTCTGACCTCCACGTTCTATGATGAGGGATGGACTTGCGACTACCCGCGGTTCCTCCGTCCTACAAAAACTTTTCACGGTTGCTCATGACAGCAGCACGCGAACCACCGTCCAGTTTCGCCATCACTAAGCCATTGCCAGGCTCTGGGCCGTAATTATCTACCCTGTCCAGAATGAGTGGAGCATTCCCTGATTTGCAATATCCGCTCCTTTGCCAAAGTCACTTATGACAGTAGATTTCATTTGAGGAATGTATTGTCGCTAGAATGTTTCGCCCTTGATCTCTCTCCTCTGCGTATATGTATCTCTGCACCGCGTCACGTGCTCGCAACCTTACTGGACAACATTCAGTCGCATAATGGGCAGTGGTTATAATGTTTTGTCTCAGCAGTGTATGACTATATAAATATATATATAGGCCGAAAGAAAAATGAAGAGGTTGAAAAAATCAGCCCTTGACCTAGGTTTCGATATATCTAAAATATCTTCTTCAGAAGGAGTGGGCCACGTGATGTAACAAGGCCTACTCCTTCTGAAGCAGGTATATTTAGAAATATCGAAACCCAGGTCTAGGGCTAATAAACATTTGTTTTGCGACTGGCTGGCTGATTTTTTCAATCTCTTCAGATCTATACAGCTCCTGATTTGCAGCTATGTTTAACCCTGTGGCACATAGCGTCCACTACAGTGGACAGCTGTTAATGGTCGCTTCTTTGGCATTTTCAGTGTCCTGAGGCTGCAAATGCGCACAGTTCACTGCAGTGGGCACTCCCTAATGGTGTCGTGTCCTGCATGCGTTTACAGCCTCGTGACTGATTAAAAACACCAGGGAAATGACCATCAAAAGTTGTCCACAGCAGTAAAATTCATGCACCACAGATTTTGAAAGAAAAACGTTCGAACGTAGATTGCTTTCTTCCACATACTACATGTTTCGGGAGTATCTTCCACGTTCAGGTGTGTAGCCGAATGGTTAGCATAGGATACCTTCGGTGCGAGGAGACCTGGGTTCGATTCCAGGTAGCCCGTCGGATTTTTCTATGGTAGGAAGGTCAGAAGAAGAGCTGCTTGAATGAAGAAGCTGGAACATCTCCAGGATTCAGCCAATGGCAATAACGGCTTGTGGGATTAGTGCTACGCTGATCAAATCTGCATCTATTACGCGTACTCGGCAAGCCACCTTAAGGTGTATTGCGGAGGGTACCCTGTACCCTACCAGTCAGTTCCTTTTCCGTTCCATTCGGAAACAGCGATGGGAAAACGACTGTCTATATGTCTCCGTACGAACCCTAATTCTCTAATCTTATTTTCCTGGTCCTTAAAATGGTTCAAATGGCTCTGAGCACTATGGGACTTAACACCTCTGGTCATCAGTCCCCTAGAACTTAGACCTACTTAAACCTAACTAACCTAAGGACATCAGAAACATGCATGCCCGAGGCAAGATTCGAACCTGCGACCGTAGCGGTCGCGCGGTTCCAGACTGCAGCGCCTAGAACAACTCGCGCACCCTGGTCGGCTCCTGGTCCTTACGCGAAGTGTACGTTGGCGGCGGTAGAATCATACTGCAGCGAGCGTAAAATGCCGTTTCTCTAAATTTTCTCAATAGTATTCCTCCAAAAGAATGTAGCCTCCCCTCCATTGATTCCCGTTTCAGTTTACGGAGCGTCTCCGTAATACTTACATGCTGTTCGAACCTAATGGTAACAAATTTGGCAGTCCGCCTCTGAGCTCCTTTGATACCTTCCTTTAATCCGACCTGGTGCGGATCCCAAACACTCGAACAGTACTCAACGATGGGCCGCCCTAGCGTATATGAGATCTTCTGTACAGATGAACCACGTGTTCCTAAAATTCTCCCAATAAACCCTGCTGCAGTCTTTACTAGCTCATTCCATTTCATATTACTTTGCAACGTTACGCCCACGCATTTAATCGACGTGACTGGTTCAAGTGGCACACAGACAATACTGTGTTCGAAATGGGTTTGTTTATCCAACTCATCCGCATTAATTTACGTTTTTGTATATTAAGAGCAAGCTGCCATTCATCGCACCAACTACAAATTTTGTTTAAGTCATCTTGTATTCTCCTGCAGTCACTCAACTTCTACTTCGTACCGTACACCAAAGCATTCACAAAAGAACTGCAGATTGCCCACCCTGTCCAACAGATCATTTTTGTATTTAGAAAAGAACAGAAAAAATGGTTCAAATGGCTCTGAATACTATGGGACTTAACATCTAAGGTCATCAGTCCCCTAGAACTTAGAACTACTTAAACCTAACTAACCTAAGGACTTCACACACATCCATGCCCGAGACAGGATTCGAACCTGCGACCGTAGCGGTCGCGCGGTTCCAGACTGCAGCGCCTAGAACCGCTCGACCACTTCGGCCGGCTCTGTGCTAAGGTCAACCGATGGTATGTTTGCACAATTCTCCTTGGTCAACAATATCTTAAATGCGAAATTTAAAGCTTCGGCTTCCACAATTAGACTGGCACTTGCACTGCAGCAGTCAGACAGTAGGATTATGCCTGAGGCCTAATCTGTCAGTGATGTTCGTGTGAGACACTTTCATAAAAATGTGACGTGAGAGATGTCAGCTCAGTGGTTAAGATGGCAGAGTTACGTCGAGTAATTTGTCCCTCGTGTCCCACAGAGTGAATTTCCCGCCACCGTCTCCTGTGTGACTTAGCACGAACGCACAGAGCTCCGACGTCGAGAGGAAAGGGCCGTTTCGGAATCCACGTATCGTGGAGCGATGTCCAGCGCGGATGGAGTGGGGCGACAGAAGTCAGATTGGTGGAGTGGCAGCTGCACAGCGCGGGGAGGTTGGGGCAGGGCATTACGCGCGCGGCGACCGGCGGCCGCTGCGAGGCTAAAAATAGGCGTCGGTGTCCGGCGCGCGGGGCGGACCAGCCCGGGCCGCGCAGCCAGCGCCACCTGCCGCCGCTGCTGACGTCAGCCGCAGCAGGCCAAACACCGCCCAGCCAGCGGCGGACCGGGCAAACGCGGCCGGCGCAAACAGAGAGCAGGCCCACCTGATCGCAGCTCCTCTGCGCTGTTCAGAGTGGACATAAATGGCCACTTACGCTCGACGAGTATTTCGCTACGAGGAATCCATAGAACTCGCCGCGCTACTTCTTCTGTTGAGGATAGGAGGGGGGGGGGGGGGGGTTAAAAATGATCGTGAGAGAATTTTGCTAACAGCGCACATTTGCATATGTTAGTTGATCTGGGGAAGGGGACCAAACAGCGAGGTCATCGGTCCCGTCGGATTAATGAAGGATGGGGAAGGAAGTCAACCGTGCCCATTCAAAGGGACCATCCCGGCATTTGCCTGAAGCGATTTAGGGAAATCACGGAAAACCTAAATGAGAATGGCCGAACGCGGGTTTGAACGGTAGTCCTCCCGAATGCGAGTCCAGTGTGTTAAACCACTGCGCCACTTCGTTCGGTGTTTGCGTATGTCTGGTATGGAAATGGAAATGAAATGCCATGCTTCTTGACAGAGCGTAGGGGAACGATGCGGGAGACCCGCACCGCCGTACTAGGCAAGGTCCTAATGGAGATGGTTTGCCGTTGCTTTCTTCCGACCGTAATGGAGATGAATGGTGATGATGAACACGACACAAGACCCCATTTTAAAATACCAAAGTTTGCCAGATAAATGACTAACCAAAGTACTTGCAGAACAATAAGAATTTTAGCAGCTTTACACGCAGGCGACAAAAGCCATTGGATAGCAATATGCTCATGTACAGATGCCAGTAGTATCGCGTACACAAGGTATAAAAGGGCACTGAATCGGCGGAGCTGTCACCAGTACTCGGGTGATGGTTCAAATGGTTCAAACGGCTCTGAGCACTATGGGACTTAACATCTGAGGTCATGTCCCCTAGAACTTAGAACTACTTAAACATAACTAACCCAAGGACATCACACACACCCATGCCCGAGGCAGGATTCGAACCTGCGACCGTAGCAGTCGCGCGGTTCCGGAGTGAAGCGCCTAGAACCGCTCGGCCACAACGGCCGGCTGTACTCGGGTGATTACGGCCGCACGAGGGAATTAACAAAAAAATCAATTGTGTGAAATCTTATGGGACTCTACTACTAAGGTCATCAATCCCTAAGCTTACACACTACTTAACCTAAATTGTCCTAAGGACAAACACACACACCCTTGCCCGAGGGAGGACTCGAACCTCCGCCGGGACCAACCGAGGGGATTAGCAGACTTTGAACGTGGAATGGTAGTTCGAGCCAGACGCATGGAACATTCCATTTCGGAAATCGTTAGTGAACTGGATATTCCGAGGTTTACAGTTGTAAGTAGACTGTATAGATTTTTTTTATTGGTAACGCCACATAGCGCTCTGTATGAAAATCACTGGCTGTGCTGTGTGCAGTCTGTGGCTAGTTTGCATTGTTATCTGCCATTGTAGCGTTGGGCAGCTGGATGTTAACAGCGCGTAGCGTTGCGCAGTTGGAGGTGAGCCGCCAGCAGTGGTGGTTGTGGGGAGAGAGATGGCGGAGTTTTGAAATTTGTAATACTGGATATCATGAACGGCTATAGATATATTATGACTATTAAGGTAAATACATTGTTTGTTCTCTATTAAAATCTTTCATTTGCTAACTATGCCTATCAGTAGTTAGTGTCTTCTGTAGTTTGAATCTTTTATTTAGCTGGCAGTAGTGGCGCTCGCTGTATTGCAGTAGTTCGAGTAACCAAGATTTTTGTGAGGTAAGTGATTTGTGAAACGTACAAGTTAATGTTAGTCAGGGCCATTCTTTTGTAGGGATTATTGAAAGTCAGATTGCGTTGCGCTAAAAATATTGTGTGTCAGTTTAAGCACAGTCATGTATAGTTGTTCAAAAGGGGACGTTTCACAGTGTCAAGAGTGTGTCGAGGATACCAAATACCAGGCATATCTCTCATCGTGGACAATTCAGTGGCCGATGGCATTCAGTGCAGTGGCGTTTACAGAGAGTTCTCACAAGGGAACCTCCCCATCGCACCCCCCTCAGATTTAGTTATAAGTTGGCACAGTGGATAGGCCTTGAAGAACTGAATACAGATCAATTGAGAAAACAGGAAGAAGTTGTGTGGAACTGTGAAAAAATAAGCAAAATATACAAAATTAGTAGTTCATGGGAAGATAGGCAACATCAAGGACACCTGAGAAGCAGGATCGCCGTGGTCTCGTGGTAACGTGAGCAGCTGAGGAAGGGAAGGTCCTTGATTCAAATCTTTCATCGAGTGAAAATTTTAATTTTTTATCTTCAATTTATGTGACAAACTCTTATGTTTTCATCACTTTTTTGGGAGTGATTATCGCATTCACAAGAAAACCTAAATCGGGCAAGGTAGAAGAATGTTTTTACCCATTCGCCAAGTGTACAAGTTAGGTGGGTCGACAACATATTCCTGTCATGTGACGCACATGCCGTCACCAGTGTCGTATAGAATATATCAGATGTGTTTTCCTGTGGAGGAATCGGTTGACCTATGACCTTGCGATCAAATGTTTTCGGTTCCCATTGGAGAGGCACGTCCTTTCGTCTACTAATCGCACGGTTTTGCGATGGGGTCGCAAAACACAGACACTGAACTTATTACAGTGAACAGAGACGTCAATGAATGAGCGGGCAGATAATAACTATGCAAAAATAAAGAAAGTAAAATTTTCACTCGAGGGAAGACTTGAACCAAGGACCTCTCCTTCTGCAGCTCCTCACGCTACCACGGGACCACGGCGCTCCCGAGCTGCCAGTCTCCATGATGTTGCATATATGGCCCATGGACTACTCAGTTTGTATATTTTGCTTATTTTTTCACAGTTCCACACAACTTCTTCCTGTTTTCTCAATTGATCTGTGTCCAGTTTATCAAGGCCTATCCACTGTGCCAACTTATAACTAAATCTGAGGGGGGTGCGATGGGGAGGTTCCCTTGTCAGTGTCAACAGACAAGCAACACTACGTGAAATAACCGCAGAAATGAATGTGGGACGTGTGACGAACATATCCGTTAGGACAGGGCGGCGAAATTTGGCTTTAATGAGCTGAGGCAGCAGACGACCGACGCGAGTGCCTTTGCTAACAGCAGGACATCGCCTGCAGCTCCTCCGCTGGGCTCGTGGCAATACCGGTTGGACCCTAGACGACTAGAAAACCTTGGCCTGGTCAGATGAGTCACGACTTCAGTTGTTAAGGCCGATAGTAGGGTTCAAGTGTGGTGCACACCCCACAAAACCCTGGACCCAAGATGTGAACAAGGCACTGTGCAAGCTGGTGGCGTTTCCATAATGTTGAATACTGTGTTTACATTGCATGGACTGGGTCCTCTCGTCTAACTAAATCTATTATTGACTCGAAATGGTTATGTTCGGGTACTTGAAGATCATTTGTTGCTATTGAGCCGCGGAATTTTGTGGATCACACAAGTCACTGGACACGGTTTTTCGCTACTGGTTTGAAGAAAATTATGGGCTATTCGAGCGAATGATTTGGCCACCCAGACCACCTGACACGAATCCCATCGAACATTTATGGGACATTATCGAAATGTCAGTTCGTGCACAGAATCCTGCGTCGGCGGCAGTTTCGCAGTTACGGACGGAAATCGAGGCAGGTAACTTCCAACGAGTCCGTGCCTCGTCGAGTTTCTGCACTACGCCGGGGAAAACGAGGTCCGATACGATATTAGGAGAAACCTCATCACTTTTGTCATCCCAATGTGCGGTGGTTTACATAAAGACTGTGAAGCAGAACTGATACGCGGATTGTCTCCTGTGCCCAACAGCCAATCGGAGGAAGCTGGCTAAAAATGCAGTTACAAGTTCACACAATGATGGGCCAAAACTTTATCAACACCTGTTTAATAGTGAGCTGTTTCTCCATTGGAACGCAGTATAGCAGCGTTTCTGTATGACATGGATTCGACAACTCCTTGTTAGGCACACACCAGAGGTGTACATATTCCCCTTCTTGCCTTTCTGCCGCTATATCCGCAGCAACCACTAAAGCGTTTCGGCCGGGCACAATGGGGACACAAGAGTGCATTTGTATCGAAGCACTGTGCTTAAGGGGCTCCGGAAAGGCTCAAAATCATGAAAAGTTCAATTTTTACTTTTTTGCGTTTTCTGAATGTGCAGACTATTACCTTTTAATAGATATATAATTTATTCAATTCCGAAGACTACAACTATTTTTTTTTTTTTTTTTTTTTTAAATGTGTGCCGGCCGAAGTGGCCGTGCGGTTAAAGGCGCTGCAGTCTGGAACCGCAAGACCGCTACGGTCGCAGGTTCGAATCCTGCCTCGGGCATGGATGTTTGTGATGTCCTTAGGTTAGTTAGGTTTAAGTAGTTCTAAGTTCTAGGGGACTAATGACCTCAGCAGTTGAGTCCCATAGTGCTCAGAGCCATTTGAACCATTTTTTTTTTGAAATGTGTTCTACATGGGCGTGACCCACTGTGACGCTGTTAAACTGCTGTCAAATGGTGTTATTATTAACGTCCGTGTTCATCAGGTACATTTTAGTGATGTGAGATAAAGTATGTGCTGTGGCTAACCTGTGATGGTTCAATATATATCGCTGGTGTGATTGTCGATTGTTTCATGTTTATTTACTCTGTCGTTATCTCGAAAATATTCGTAATTAATTCTGTTTCTTGAGTCTCTGTTTTGTTGAAGTATAATAATGAGTAAAAGTAAAGTTATTAGAAATCCTCTGAAGGCTTTTAAGAAAAGGAGGAATGTTGGAAAGCCAAAGGTATGTGTTATTACTGTAAACAATAAAGACGATAACCAAGTGAGTGAACCTATCCTCTCAAGTACACCTGCCCATAGCAGTCAAAGTGGGAAAGAAAATACTTCACAGAAGAAGCTTGGTTCAATGAGTGAAAACTATGAATGTTTTATGGGCGAATCGGATGTGAATGAAATATTTGATATGTCGGTTCTCAAAGGAATTTTTTCAAACTGTGTAAGATGTATTCATTGTAGTGAAGTTGGTCTGGAACTCTCCATAATAAAGCACGTAGGACTTGCTAGTGAAATACAACTGAAATGTGATAAGTGTTCATACATGACCACCTTTTGGAACAGTGTTGCAGTAACTGCAACTGAAGAAAATGGTAGCAAAATCTACGAACACAACAACGAGCGATGCTTGCTTTAGACAAGGAACGCCTTCGGGCTGCAGACAGGGCTGTAAAGAGTCTAGAAATACAAGCAAGAGTAAACAGGAGGAGGAACAAGAGGAAGCTGGAGGAGGAGTTTGCAGAGGATGAAGATAATCCATCCTATGGACCTGGAATGCACTAAAAAGTTAATCCAATCTTTGTCGCTCGATTCCCAAAACTTTTATTTTCTCATACTAATTACATGTTTTCTAAGAATCTTCCAAACATATTTGTTTCAAACTTTCAGTAAATGTTACACAGTACCTTCTGCATAATTTAACACAGCCTTTTTCCAAAAAACTGTATATTTTTGAATATATAAATAAAAAATTGCAAAAAAATGTTGTGAATTTTCATTACAATTGAAAAAAAATCATCTTTAATAACTGAACTAAAATTTTGTAAAATCCCTGTGTTAAGTTGTAGCCCATATTCCAATAAATAATCTGTAAAAAGTTCAACTTCCTACCTCAAATACTTTGTGAGGAAATATGTAATTTATAAGCGTTATTTTAACATTGCAAGTATAGGGCGTTCCGGAGCCCCTTAAGGCAGGCCAGCTTGTGTTTCCGCAAGACTGGCAAACTTCACGGCTCCTGTTCAGCGTGCGGCATCTGACAACAGGTCGAGCTGTCAATCCAACGTGACTGCAAAACAGCCAGGTATACGCTTGCGTAGGTAATTTCGCTACAGCCTAGTTAACTTAACGGTGATAGCAGCAAAGTGAAAACCGAACTTAAAAGAAATTGAGGAGAAATTAGGAACTGGGAATACCTACAGCAGTAACGAAACAGACCTAAAGTCCGTTTGTTTTTGAGGTAGCTGCAGATAAATCGGTAGGTGTCTCGCAATGCAAATTGTGTAAAAAGTTACTGACATTCGTTCGGGGACCTTGAGTATGCTACGACATGTTCGTAAATTTGACCGGCACTTACCTCACTCCATTTTTAAGAGAACAACGACTGACAGGTGTGCCAAGGACTTGACGCCATTCACCAGCATATACATTTTCTAAATTTAGGGTAAACATTGAATGAAATAGGCAAATATATGGCTCAGTGGTAATTAAAAACCACATTCTGGTGGTATGCAACGTAGTGCTAAGAACGTTTAGTATGAAAGAAAAGCTCCTTCTTTCAGACTTGCACTTTTTTACATTAACGTGATACGAAAACCGAACTTCGTACTTGCTAAAATGTATTTGGGAAGTTTAGAATCAACTGTTTTGGTCACTTACAATGAATTCGGCGAATCCTCAATATACATCCAGGAAAAAGTAATTGAAATTGTTATAACTGGTTTCACATTTGGGTGAAACACGCTAAGGTTACAAAAACTAGTCTTCCAAAACCTTCCTTTAGTTGGCGTTGCAGTGAAATAGATGTCTTCAGCTTCTTAAGTGTAAAGAATCTCGACTTTGCCATTCTTGGCGTTACAGGCCTTCAGCCGTGACTGTGGTTACTTGCCTTAAAATTTCTAATTGGGGTCAAATTGGTTTGTTTTTAAAACATTATTTGCTGTGTTTGTATTTTATGCTCATTTGGTAAATTGTGACGCACTGAAAGCACTATTAATTTCACAGTTGTATATACTTTCATTAATAACGTGTGATATTTTTATTTATTGCTGAGTCTGGAATTATCATTTTAAAATAAATGTGTGTAATTGCAAAAGGAAACGAATAGTAACTGATTATGACCCCGACCACAATCGTAACCTTTTTTTGCGTGTGTGTGACTTGGTGTTTACAGTGCCATCGGCTTCGCCGAATCTACGTGTATTTGTGTGTGGTTTCTGTTGTTATTCTCTGTGATTTCATTTTTATTTGACAAAAACAAATCGTGGGCTTTGGAGGGCATGGTCGGTAACAATAAGGCCTTGCGGCCCCCGACCATCCTCGATTTATGGGGCGTGGGTTCGTGGTTGTTGGGTTCTGTGCAGTGGGTGCAGCGGGTGCTGCATCCCACTGCTTCCTTTTGTACAGTTGCACCAGTCGGCCGCTCGGCGAGATGTTGTCGTTCCGTGGCGGCCGCTGTGCTCGTTGTTGCAGGATGCTGGTCGTCCCCACCTTGGTGGGGTACGGTGTTCCCCGCCGCTTGCCTGCTGAGGACGGCCGTCGTGCATGCGTAGGTCCGCAGCTGGTCTGCGTCTACACTTTAACTTGGACTCTGTATTTTCTAGTCTAGTCTGTTTAACTCTAGGTTGATCTATGATGCACGGAGCAAGATTCGCTGTAAGTTTCCTTGCTGCCTCGCGCGGCGGCTACCTTGCGGGCTCCGTCGTCTGCTAGCGGGCTACCTTGCTGAGAACCTTGTAAGATTTCCAGGATAGGTCCGGTGCTATTTTTCTTGCAAGGTTCCCTGCGTGCTACCTGCGTTGGTCAATCATGAGGCGTTTCGTTTGTGACGTCAGACGCGGAAAGCTTGGGCGGGAAGCCTTTGTTGATAGTCGCTTTTCTGCTGTTGTGAGGTGCGGTAGAAAGCGCAAACTATTATAATAAACACTTGCGTGCAGAGACACTCGAAAGAGTTGCAAATACCAATACATCCATTCGTATAAAATTTGCAAAGGATTTACGATCTTCTATCCTATAAAATAAAGTCGTATATTACAGTCATTATGTGTATATTTATAAAATCAAACAGTAATGAAATGGTGATACTTTTCAAACAAAAGTAGGTGTTACACGAATTAACCTCAACTCTTTATAAAGCATGGAGAGCACACCTTTTCCAGCGTTTCTCCTCTTAATCCAGCTTTTCGTCCATTCTTTCTTTCTTTCTTTCTTTCTTCTTCTCTCATTAGCATGCATTTCTGCATCGTTTAGCACCAAAACAGCTAATAACGCCAGTTTACTCTGAACATCTGTACCTGAAGCAGCCATCTTCGTTCGATACAACACGCAGCCGATCACAACACAACTAGCTGCCGATCTTGCACCGTGGGAGAGCTTCGGCATGGAAGATAGCCGGCTGCTTTCCCTGCAAGCCAGCAGGCATGCACGCCATCTCGCAAACTTGCGGCGAACCTTGCTCCGTGTGAGACGGGCTTAAGGGTGGTCGCACAGCCGACAGAGAGGGGGGGCGGGGGGGGGGGAATTGGACGTAGTCGCTACGTCTTAGGTTAGTTTGGGTTCCTACACTACTAATTACTTGGGAAACGAAACGACAAAACAAAGCCAAAAACAAATTAAACATTTATCTGTTCACTATTGGATCCCAAGAAGGGAGCACGAATTGGCAAGACAAATAACAAAAGTATATTATACCAAAGGGAAACACGTATGGACTAAACTAGGACAAAACATATTAAACATTTAAACTATTCACTATTGGTTACTACTCTACAGGGTCTTGGATGATTAGGCGTGGTACTCTCTGCCTGTACCATGTTGGGGGTATCACAGTACCTGTGTCCCTGAGTTGTCTACAATTTTCTCTTAGTGTTTCTAATTTGTCATATAGTGTGTATACTAATATTTTCACAGTGTCGTGTATCGTTTCAGTTTCCACTATTTAGTGGAGCTCGCGTATGGGTGTCCATGGTGGGGCGTCCAGAATCCACCTTAGTACTTTGTTTTGCACTCTTTGCAGTCTTTTGTGGTTGGTCTGGCACGTGACTCCCCACGCACGACACCCGTACGTTAATGCTGGGAGGACTGTTGTCTTGCAGAGTGTTCTCTTGGTTTCCATCCACATCTCCCTGCTGAGGAAGAAGGGCAGGAGGGCTTTTGCGAGGTTTACACCTCTCTTCCTCTTTTCCCCGATGTGGAGGTGGAAAAGCATTTTTTTGTCTAGTGTTACGATCGTAACCAAATCCTGCCTTCCTTGACTACCAGGTTTCAGGTCGCATTAATGTGACTGGACAGTGTAATATTTTTCCCCGACTGAAAAGCGAATAAACATTTTAATTCATGCAGTCACGATGTTTCGGTGCGTTTCATAGGCTTTGCTCAGGAATGAGTATCATTTACATTGACAGTGGAAATCGAGACAGCGAAGAAAGACAGGTCAGGAGTCGTGCAGAAGAGGGGACAGCCACGGTAGACGGTGGGCGAGCCACGTAGACCGGGAGCAGACCCAGACCTGCCGGTTCGCAATTTGGCTACTCATGTGCGACGGAGTGCTGCGTGGGCGACACGAAGGGGCACAGATCCACCGTCCCTGCATCGCTACGGCTACTGCCTCAGCTGACGTGCTACGGCAAGAAAGAAAAAGACTTTAACCATTATGAACACTGTAGACAGATTTAAAATCTACTTTTCATTCCTTATCTTAACAGTACAGCTAGGTGTTTGAGTAATGACCCATTGACGAAATTAGGTTTTCAGCCAAACACGCCGGCCGGGGTGGCCGAGCGGTTCTAGGCGCAACGGTCGCAGGTTCGAATCCTGCCTCGGGCATGGATGTGTGTGATGTCCTTAGGTTAGTTAGGTTTAAGTAGTTCTAAGTTCTAGGGGACTGATGACCTCAGAAGTTAAGTCCCATAGTGCTCAGAGCCATTTGAACCAGCCAAACATCAGGCCAGTTCCATAGGGAGAACCCCAGTTGCGAATGTATCGGAGGGTATTCCTAATTGCAGCATTTGCGAAAGGAAACCTTACAATCACCTACAGATTGTATATTAAATGAAATACAAAACAAAACAAAAAATATCTGAATGCAGATTTTTATAACATAGGCGTACTAGTTGAAAAGGACCTGCTTCATTGGTCTTTACTTTTTTCGTTTGTTTTCTAAATCAGCAAAAGATTACAATGCATCATTTAACTTGTATCACACCTAACTTCTGTATAGTACAGGATGTTCCGAAACTATTCGTTCTAATTAGTACAGGAGGTAGAGAACGTGCAAATTAATACGTTTCGATAGAAAACATATGGTCTCTGAGTCAACAGGTAATTGTAGTGAAAATGTTCTTAGTGATGTTGGCGTAAGCTGTTGCCTCGGTAACGCTGACTGGGAATGTGTACTGACATTCACAACGGCTCTCTGTACGGATGGTTGGCTCTGAGGTCTGCTTGAAGAAACACCGATTCATTCCCTAAGCATCACCGCCTCGTGACAACAGCGGTGCCTTCCTTTGAATGGAAATGTACTAGCTGCAGCCGGCCGGAGTGGCTGAGCGGTTCTAGGCGCTACAGTCTGCACAGTGCGACCGCTACGGTCGCAGGTTCGAATCCTGCCTCGGGCATGGATGTGTGTGATGTCCTTAGGTTACTTAGGTTTAAGTAGTTCTAAGTTCTAGGGGACTGATGACCTCAGATGTTAAGTCCCATAGTGCTCAGAGCCTACTAGCTGCAGTGAGAGAGTATCGACAGCGCTTCCCAAGCGACGGGTTTCACAACACCAAACATTGAGAAGTCTTCATCGCGTGCTACGTGAGACAGGTACTTCCGTGCAAGTATGCGTGATACAGGCCCGAATCGAACAGTGTGAACTCCCTAAACAGGAGCCAAGATTCTGCGACCTGTTAAAGACAGTCCATCCACAACTACACGACACACTGCACACATCCTTTGCGTCATAAGTAGCTTCTTGTAGAATGTGTTACATGAGCAGAAGCTTCATCCAGTCCATCTTCATCGTGTGGCTGCAGTGGCACCTGAAGATTCCCCCAACGCGTGCACTTCGCACAGTGGGTTTTACAACAGACTCCCCTGCACCCCCTTATATCCAGTCGATGTCCTGAGACCGACGAGGCTTTGTTTACTCGTGTAACCTGTTCCAATATCGACAGTTCGCGTGTCTGGGAACGTGAATCCACGAGGTAGTCGCCGTCGTGCTCATCAACAGCGATTCTATGTTAATGTGTGGTCCGGTGTTGTCGGTGACTGGTTGACTCCAACATACATTCTTCCATTCCGCCTCAATGCACGGAGATATCGCAAGGACAGAGATACTGTATCTTTGTGGAACACGTCTTGCCAAACTGCTGCAGGCTGTGCCTCAGAATGTTAGACAAATTATGTGCTTCCATCACGATGGGGGACCATCAGAGAGACACCTTCGGGAATCGATGTATCGGCTGGGACGGCAGTGTGGGCCTCACGTGTCTGGATTTCTTCCTCTGAGGGTGCATGGAGCAGCTGGTATATGAAACCGTTGCGGAGGCATCAGAAATGCCGTCAGGAACCATATGTACCGTAACTAAATATATATGTTCTCTGCCTCTTATATTAATTTGAACGAATAGTTCAAAAGGCTCTGACCACTATGGGACTTAACTTCTGAGGTCATCAGTCCCCTAGAACTTAGAACTACTTAAACCTAACTAACCTAAGGACATCACACACATCAATTCCCGAGGCAGGATTCGAACCTGCGACTGTAGCGGTCGCGCTGTTCCAGACTGTAGCGCCTAGAACCGCTCAGCCACCCCGGCCGGCGAACGAATAGTTCCGGAACACCATACGTATTCTTATTAACAACATTCGGCGTTTTGCTGTCAGATGGAGAAACGAATGAGTTTTGAGGTTGTTCGACACGCGAATAAACTACATATATTTCCCCGTGCGAGAAACATAGTCCTTTAAAGTTAACTCCGCAACAATAAAATGTTTGCGTTTGTGCTTTATTTATTGTCATACTGTGCCCTTATCCCATTGGGAACTGAAGGCTTTTAAAGATAAATGGTAAGTTAGCTGAAATCAGTATCTGTGGCCTTTTTCTTTTTCAGATAATATTTGTGAGTCAGTGATATACACTCCTGGAAATGGAAAAAAGAACACATTGACACCGGTGTGTCAGACCCACCATACTTGCTCCGGACACTGCGAGAGGGCAGTACAAGCAATGATCACACGCACGGCACAGCGGACACACCAGGAACCGCGGTGTTGGCCGTCGTATGGCGCTAGCTGCGCAGCATTTGTGCACCGCCGCCGTCAGTGTCAGCCAGTCTGCCGTGGCATAAGGAGCTGCATCGCAGTCTTTAACACTGGTAGCATGCCGCGACAGCGTGGACGTGAACCGTATGTGCAGTTGACGGACTTTGAGCGAGGGCGTATAGTGGGCATGCGGGAGGCCGGGTGGACGTACCGCCGAATTGCTCAGCACGTGGGGCGTGAGGTCTCCACAGTACATCGATGTTGTCGCCAGTGGTCGGCGGAAGGTGCACGTGCCCGTCGACCTGGGACCGGACCGCAGCGACGCACGGATGCACGCCAAGACCGTAGGATCCTACGCAGTGCCGTAGGGGACCGCACCGCCACTTCCCAGCAAATTAGGGACACTGTTGCTCCTGGGGTATCGGCGAGGACCATTCGCAACCGTCTCCATGAAGCTGGGCTACGGTCCCGCACACCGTTAGGCCGTCTTCCGCTCACGCCCCAACATCGTGCAGCCCGCCTCCAGTGGTGTCGCGACAGGCGTGAATGGAGGGACGAATGGAGACGTGTCGTCTTCAGCGATGAGAGTCGCTTCTGCCTTGGTGCCAATGATGGTCGTATGCGTGTTTGGCGCCGTGCAGGTGAGCGCCACAATCAGGACTGCATACGACCGAGGCACACAGGGCCAACACCCGGCATCATGGTGTGGGGAGCGATCTCCTACACTGGCCGTACACCACTGGTGATCGTCGAGGGGACACTGAATAGTGCACGGTACATCCAAACCGTCATCGAACCCATCGTTCTACCATTCCTAGACCGGCAAGGGAACTTGCTGTTCCAACAGGACAATGCACGTCCGCATGTATCCCGTGTCACCCAACGTGCTCTAGAAGGTGTAAGTCAACTACCCTGGCCAGCAAGTTCTCCGGATCTGTCCCCCATTGAGCATGTTTGGGACTGGATGAAGCGTCGTCTCACGCGGTCTGCACGTCCAGCACGAACGCTGGTCCAACTGAGGCGCCAGGTGGAAATGGATGGCAAGCCGTTCCACAGGACTACATCCAGCATCTCTACGATCGTCTCCATGGGAGAATAGCAGCCTGCATTGCTGCGAAAGGTGGATATACACTGTACTAGTGCCGACATTGTGCATGCTCTGTTGCCTGTGTCTATGTGCCTGTGGTTCTGTCAGTGTGATCATGTGATGTTTCTGACCCCAGGAATGTGTCAATAAAGTTTCCCCTTCCTGGGACAATGAATTCACGGTGTTCTTATTTCAATTTCCAGGAGTGTAGTTTAGACGCTGTTTTGCGACTCTGTACCGTGACTGACAATCGCTATTTCCACTGACTGCTACGGGAGAACCTTTAGCAAACTCAAGTACACACTTTCTTACCTCAGAACATCTTCGTGACAAAGCTGGCTCAGTGAACTCACATTGCTTGTTACTGAAAGGGGTGAGATAAAAAACTGTAATATTGAAGGAGTGACCGGGCAACTCACAGCGCGAATAGAGTATTTCAAACCCATGGCTGCTTCAAAATCGCTGTCTGTGTTTATGTTATTTTACTATTTTCTGTACAAAAACATCAGTCTAGGAAAAGAAACGCGTATCGCATATTTGGTCCGCTTCGACGAATGGAAGTCTTTTTATTTGACTCCATTCCGGCGACTTGCATGTCTATGATGATGAAATGATGAAAAGGTCGACACAATACCCAGTTCCCGAGGGGAGAAAATCTCCGACCTAGCGGGAATCGAACCCGACCTTTTCACATGGAATGCGGTCGCGCTGACCAGTCGGCTGCTCCTCAGCTACATAAAAGTAAGATGGATTTCATCGAAGTGAAAATTTAGGTATACGAAACGAGTTTCCTTTCGACTACAATTTTAATTTTTGCTCAGATTTGAAATTATTCTTGCTTGAAGTTCTCTTTTGCCTTGTTGTTGCATTCAAATATAGCAGTAAGATGGAGGAGTGGCAGGATTTGTATTAAACAAAGAAAAGGGGTAGCGGTCGGCACGTTGGGAGGAGGGGCGACGCATAGTCGAATTTTGGCGCCCGCCATCCCCCCCCCCCTCCCCCCTCCCACACATCGAAGTTACGTCCCAGGACTCACTAAATATACACGAACAGTCGTTTAAAGATCAATGTGTATAATGCTTCTGTTGGATGTGCGTTACCTGCGGTTCAGACTGTTGGCTTTGCGCAGCCGGATCCGATAGCGGCGACGTAGATATTTTTGTGCTTGCGTTACTATAGTTCAATTCTTTTATCTTGGCGGTTCGCGCATGCCCGCCCAGACGCGGGAGATTGCTGCGTTGCCAGTTGCACGCGCCAAGAGAAGCAGCGCCATAATATAGTATAGTTCGCAAACTTACATTTAGGGGGGGAGCGCGCAGTTTTTGAAGTAAAGCCATCACGGCCGCATTAACCCTTTCGCTGCTACAGAGACGTGCTCCCCGCATTCCGCGCTGTGCGCGATTTTGCCATCACTGCACTACTCGCCGTGCAGACACATGGTGTTCCGACTCCTTTGACACACTTTACCATTCGATTTCCCAAAAACTATTTGGCCCAAAAATTTGATTTTTACAGATCTCCTTGACTGATACCTTGCCCCCATAAATGACTTAATTTTGTTTCGATGTTCAAACAGTTATTGTGAAGCATTAAATGTAGTAAACCATTGCACGCAATTTTGAAGAGTTTGCAGAGGTAAAAGTCCATAACGTATACTTTCCGTATGGTCGATTTTGGTTTCCACTAGAAATTTCAAAAAATTACATTCAAACGAATAAAATTCATGAAGTAAGACGCTTCTATATTGTTTTTCAATAAAGAAAATATTAAGCACCGAACAAGGTTTTTTTTTTGTGTAATTGATCAGAGGCCTTCTGCGCCCCGCTACGAATATGTTGTGTCACGTCTTCTCGAAATTGATGTGTTCCGTTCAATAGTTCAGAAATGTTCATTGGTTCAAATAGGAAACCTTTTTCTCTCTTGGCTTAACACATTCCAGCTGCGAGGCGGGTCGTGGAAAGCACTCCCAAGGAAGTTCGAGAAAAATTGTCTGTATTTTGAGTGACGGACAATGACATAATGACAGTCATTGAACCTTTCGCGTAAGAGCCCAACACTGTAACCATTATGCTAACGCGGCTCATCATTGAACAGTGTTCCTAGAGTACTTTAAAATGTGACGCAAAATACCGACAAAAACTGTTGCTATGACTATGAATTACTCACGTTTCGTCGAAGTAAAATAGGAAATAAACAATTACCGCTATTCTTAATTGCGAAAAAGCGGTTAGTGAGTATGATACAAACACCTTTCCTTGCTATCGCGTGAATTAGGAGGCTTATTGCTTGTTTGGTTTAATTAATTAATAGAATATTGAGCAACTGGTATAAAGAATGCTTTTTTCAAACTTTCTATAAAAGAAAGTCTGCTATCAAGACATTGCTTTTGTTCAATTACTTTATTTATGACTGAACGTTTCTAAAATAAGACACTCGTCCATGCGCTGCACTGCAGTCGAGCTCTGGCAACGTCGTTCTCTGTTCATTGGCTGACTTGTGTTTCGTGACGTCAGATGCGCAGAACGAACCTAAACTCGGCCGCCGTCGTAAATGACGCGCACTTTAGGTATCACTTGTCAGCGGTGAGGCTGCGGTGACGTCAGCTGCAGCCACGGCGTCAGGGCCTGCAGAAACGGACACGCGTGTAATGGGACTCCCGCTGGGGAGGGGGGTGGGGGGTAAGGTGACGTCACCGAGGGGGTCCCCCGGCCCTCGGCCCACACCCCGCGCGCCGAATCTGCAGCCATACCCACGCCCTCAATTAGGCGCCAGGCCACCCCTGGGTGTGCCCTGAGGGGTCTCGTGCGCCGACATACTCAACACGCGGCCACTGGACACCGCGTCTACATATTATATGCTCCACAAGAAACTGCACAGTGCGTGGCAGTGGGTACCTCGTACGTCCTGTTCCCTACACACTCTCGAATGCGTCTACTGAAAAATAACTGTCCTCGCAGTTATCCTAATTTCCACTATCTTAAATCACTCTCTTGTAATCATTTCGTTTATAATCTTATCTTCGTGTGTAAGATGATATGAGAGAAGAGCAGACGGTCGTATCAGCAAAGATCTTCATGGTAATGGCGAAGCTGTTGTTTCTGCTATACTTCTAAGCACCTATTACAAACTTCGAGTATTTGTGGGAAAAATCAGGTAGGCAAACATTTTAAATAGGAACTTGTGTTCGGGAGGGCTACTATAATTTGAGATGTGTCTGGTATTGTTTATTTAGAGTCTGAAGCTGTAATAACAATCGATTCGAACAAACACGACGACTGTCCCAAAAATAATGCAATTTTTATAACATACAAATTCACTGACGAAATTAAGTATTTTCCATATTATTGCATTTCATGCTACTTGCGATTATGAAATATTACTGAAATGCCCTCCACGACCGTGTGGGCACACTCTCGTTCTTTCGATGAAATTTTTCATGACTTTTCGGCGTAGCTGCACCTCTAGTTCTGAAATTAGACGCTGAATCTCTACCTTAAGCTATGGAAGCGATCGTGATATGTTGATGTACACGAGAGATTTTAAATACCTCCCGTATCAGATCACAAGATGGCTACCAGTCCACGTCACCGATGCGAGAAATCACTCCAACACGGAACCTGTCTCGTAAGAAGTCCATTGTCGATGTGTGAGAGATCGCCCCATCTCCCGCTGAAACCAAACCTCTTCATTATTCGCACGATCCAGTCCAGACCGTAAAAACTCACTTGCGGTACTGTTCGGCGTCCACAGTGAATGTGTTCCCGGCGCCGTCTTCGATGAAGTATGGTCCAGTTACGCCCTCATCCCAAATGCCGCACCATACAGCCCTCAACAGCTTATGCACAATTTCTCGAGGTTTTATGTGCCACATACTCTGCAATTTTGCTTGTTTACGGGGCCATTCAACAGAAAGGGTGTCTCATCAGTGAACACTACTTTCTTGGCGAAACTGTTGACCGCTCTCTGTTTCGCAAGCGTGCCCCAAAGGGCAACTCGTACACTGCATGATCTACTGTACAGCGTATGGCGGCTAGTATTTCATACCAGCATTATCGATTTTATGTGCTAGTCGCGTGCTGGACCAAGGAAAACAGACTATATGCCTCTGCACGTGTCCTAATCTCTGGTACCCTCACTCTCAAGATTCCTACTCAAAATACACAAGGTTGGTAGCAGCCTTCGTCGAACATCTGTAAATCAATCCTACAGATTTCCGGGAGAAACACATTGTCTTTATTCAAAGTATTCCCACTTACGTGTAGCCTATACCGACCTGTAACAGTTCTACCACGCACCTCTGAATTCGATATACACGTTGCAATGAAGACCTCAAACGCTGGAACAGTACTCTAGAATTGGTCCCACTAGCATCCTATATGTGATTTCGTTTATGATGGTGATGAGGTAGGGAACGATGCGGGAGACCACCACCGCCGACTAGGCAAGGTCTTAGCGGAGGTGGTTTGCCATTGCCTTCCTCCGACCGTAACGGGGATGAATGATGATGATGAAGACGACAGAACAACACCCAGTCATCTCGAGGCAGGGAAAATCCCGGGACATTGTGCGCGGGAAGCGAGAACGCTACAGCAAGACCACGAGCTGCGCACTTTCGTTTATAGGTGCACTATATTTTTCCAGAACTCTTGCAACAAACATACGCTGGCCTTCCCCACTACAGACTTCACCTGATCGTACCACTTCATACCGCCTTTTAGTATAACCCGTATAACATCTGTAAATTTTCTGTCAAAACTAAGATACACATTATCTGACAAACAGTTTCGGACAGCTATTAGTGTACATCTATGAGTCGTGTGTCAGCCCTTTGCCTTAAATATGGCTTGATTGCTGGGGACACTTCCGATGAGGCATCTAAATGTCCATAGAAGGAAGACAGCCCTTTCTTCCACAAGAGCGAAAACCAGAGAAGGTAGAGGTGTGGAACTTTCTAATTCATCGTAAAGATGTTCCACTGCGTTCAGGTCGTGAGTCTGCCAGTCTATTTCATGAATGCTACTGTTCGCAAATAACTGCCTCACAAGTGCTGCTTTATGACAGGATGCACTGGTATAACCATCATCTCCTACCTATTTCTCCACTGTACGCAGTTCATATCCTTCCACACTTAGCGTTTTCTTAAGCGCAATAAGGGGTCCACCCCATACTGTAACACCACTTCCCCTGTAATTCACTGCGGCATTACACATGAAGGCAGGTAACGTCATCCAGGCATTCGCTGAATGCACAACCTTCCGTCGGGTTGCCACAGGGTATAGCGTGTTTCAGCACTCCAAGTTATTTGTTTCCCATCAACCACGATCCATTGCAGTCACTCTTTACATCAACTCAAGCGTAACTTAGCGCCGAGTACAGAAATGTGTGACTTACAAGGAACTGCTCAACTGTTGTATAAAAAAAAAAGAACTCCTCCTGAACAGGCCATGAACGTCCAACGGTACCGACCGGCCGCCGTGTCATCCTCAGCCCATAGGCGCACTGGATGCGGATACGTAGGGGCATGTGGTCAGCACACCGCTCTCCCTGCCGTATGTCAGTTTCCGAGACCGGAGCCGCTACTTCTCAAAAAATGTTCAAATGTGTGTGAAATCTTATGGGACTTAACTGCTAAGGTCATCAGTCAGGACAAACACACACACCCATATCCGAGGGAGGGCTCGAACCTCCGCCGGGACCAGCCGCACAGTTAATGAATGCAGCGCCCCAGACCGCTCGGCTAATCCCGCGCGGCGCTACTTCTCAATCAAGTAGCTCCTTAGTTTGCCTCACGAGGGCTGAGTGCAACCCGCTTGCCAACAGCGCTAGGCAGACCAATGGTCACCCATCCAAGTGCTAGCCCTGCCCGACAGCGCTTAACTTCGGTGATATGTGTTACCACTGCGGCAAGGCCGTTGGCGTTGTATACGTACACACAAATAATTGTGCTAGCTAGACTCCTGATAGCACTTCGGAACTCAGGAGAAATTCAGTCGTCTGATTTCATGAGGCTTTTTACAACCACCGTCCGCACTAGTCGACGGCCTCTGCCCATGTCTAGTCTTGGTACAGTTGTGGTTGTTCCTCCGCTTTTCCACTTCGCTATGACGTCACCAGCAGTCGGCATCGACTGCTTTAGAAGGGCTGAAATGTCCCTGATGAGTTTTTTGCTAAGGTGACATGCGATGACTGCTGTTACTGTTTCACTGCTGCAAACACAATACTCCCCTCTTCCTTTTATACTGGCGGGGCTATCTGTGGTGACGTCTAGTGGTCAATCAGAGACGCGTTCTATGACCGTTGCAGGTCGGTATTTCAGTGGTGTCTGGATGGTTTTAATCTGACGGTGTATGTGTCCAGTAGTACACGGTTGCCCCTACCACTGCGATTTATGCAACCCGAAACACCTTCAAATAAGCCGCTCAAGGTTTTCGTATTCTCTCGCTCGCTAGTAGCAAACCGTTGGTCGTACAAAAAAAATGAACAGGATCTTTTTGTAGGAAATTTGGTATAGTTAAATTTTTTACTGAGGTGCGTTTTCGAACAGGCCGTAGTTTTCGCATTACTCAAGAGAAACGTGTAAAAGTGACTTCCAAACGCGTTTTTCGCGAACAGCTCGAAAACCATGGTCTGCAGCAGAGATGTATTCCACTGCAAAATTTAACTACCTTAAAAATGGTTCAAATGGCTCTGAGCACTCTGGGACTTAACATCTGAGGTCATCAGTCCCCGTCGGACGGTGTGGCCATGCAGTTTTAGGCGCTTCTCAGTCCGGAACAGCGCGATCGCTACGGTCGCAGGTTCGAATCTTGCCTCGGGCATGGGCGTGTGTGGTGTCCTTAGGTTAGTTAGGTTTAAGTAGTTCTCAAGTTCTAGGGGACTGATGGCCTCAGATATTAAGTCCCATAGTGCTCAGATCCATTTGAACCATCAGTCCACTAGACTTGGAACTACTTAAACCTAACTAACCTAAGAACATCACACACATCCATGTCCGAGGCAGGATTCGAACCTGCGACCGTAGCAGCAGCGCGGTAACGGACTAAGATGGGAGCTATTCGGAACGTAAGGTCCGACTGGGCGCGAAATGGACACCACAGTGGAAAATCCGGTAAATCTTTGCACAGATGCGTTGAGCAGTCTCTGGAACGCCCATCGATTGCATTACGCCAGCTCTGAGCGCGCAGTGAGCACGCAAAGCTGCCTAGACAGTAGTGTCTTCCGCCAAGTAAGACGGCCTGGTGAGCTATTTCGCATGATGTCATGCAGCCCACTTAACATAACTATCATACGTTTCCTACTTTATCACAATTCGCAGCCACACTTTGCAGGGGCAATGAAGAAGTTTTCGATGAGAAGTGTTTGATCACCCATAATATGGCCCGTGATTGCCTCTCCCTGAGTTTCATTTTGGCACAGACAACGAGCTATGGTTCAAAATGGTTCAAATGGCTCTGAGCACTATGCGACTTAACTTCTGAGGTAATCAGTCGCCTAGAACTTAGAACTAATTAAAACTAACTAACCTAAGGACATCACATACATCCATGCCCGAGGCAGGATTCGAACCTGCGACCATAGCGGTCGCTCGGCTCCAGACTGTAGTGCCTAGAACCGCACGGCCACTCCCGCCAGCAACGAGCAATGGACCAGCGTAGAGAGTTGGAGGAAAGCACTGCCAGCTGTCTTCTATGACGAGGTTACTGGAACGTTGATACAACGCTACGACAAATGCCGAAGTCGGATCGGCAACTACGTAGAGAAGTAGCTGGAAGGCGTAGCTAACTGTTCTAAACAAAACATTTCGCGACCGATCGGACCTTACTGAAATCTCGTTACACGTCTCGGTCACCTCTTGTTCTCATTGACGGCACTTTGAACAGTGGACGTTACATTTCAGATGTGTTACGACCCATGGCTCTACCCTTCATTCGATCCCTGCGAAACCCTACATTTCAGCAGGATAATGCACGACCGCATGTTGCAGGTCCTGTACGGGCCTTTCTGGATACCGAAAATGTTCGACTGCTGCCCTGGCCAGCACATTCTCCAGACCTCTCAGCAATTGAAAACGGCTGGTCAGTGGTGGCCGAGCAACTGTCTCGTCACAATACGCCAGTCACTACTATTGATGAAGTGTGGTATCGTGTTGAAGCTGCATGGGCAGCTGTACCTGTACACGCCATTCAAGCTCTGTTTGACTCAATGCCCAGGCATATCAAGGTCGTTATTACAGCCAAAGGTGGTTGTTCAGGGTACTGATTTCTCAGGATCTATGCACCCAAATTGCGTGAAAATGTAATCACATATCAGTTCTAGTGTAATATATTTGTCCAATGAATACCCGTATATCACCTGCATTTCCTCTTGGTGTAGCAATTTTAATGCCCAGTAGTGTAGTTTGCACGTAACGATCGAGAGAGTAGGAAAATTGTGGTATTTCAAAGCGCTGCGGGCTGCATCGAACCCAGCAGTAGGGGCAACTGAATCACCCAATCTGCTATGTCCCAGTGTTCGGCCCGAGCATGTGTTGTAACGTGGCGAGCTGTCGAGTGCTGTAGCGGGTGTCTTATCTGTTGCGCTGCAGGGACTCTGCGCGGGCCGGCGACGCAGCTTTCGGGGCAGGCTGTAGGGCGCTAATTGCAGGAAGTCGCCGGCAGCCGGGCGGGCAGGCTGGCAGCGGCACGGCGGAGGGGCGGGAGATCGCAGTCGCAGGGGGGGGGGGGGGGGAGGGGGGGGCGTCGCGCAGGTGGGGGAGGGGCGCCGCGGCAGCTGGCGTCTTTTGTCGCCGCTCTCCACTGTGCGCCGCGCCGAGCCTCGCAGTCATTAATTACCGAGCAGGTGTGGCGCAGCGGCGCTCTGTTTGATTTCGCGACGACGCGGCGCGCCGCCGCCGGCGGGACCGCCTGGCGGACGCGAGGCGAGGCGGCGGATATCGATCAGCGCCGCCCTCCGGCGATAAAATGCGGCCCCGGCCCCCAGCACGTGGCTCGCGACGCCGCCTGCCGCCTGCCGCTGCCCGCCGCGTCGCTCCAACTGTCCCAGAAGCCACGTTGCGTACTCTTGCCTACGGAGGGCAGGAGCAAGATATGGAACCACCGCAAACAAAACACCTTACCGTGATTAATTCGGTGTAGCGAATCTGCTGGCAGTCAAAACAGCTTCCAGTCACGTCGGAATGGACAAATACAGGTCTTGTAAGGTTTTCATCGGAATCTCATACTATTCTTGAATGAGATTTTCACTCTGCAGCGGAGTGTGCTCTGATATGAAACTTCCTGGCAGATTAAAACTGTGTTCCGGACCGAGACTCGAACTCCGGACCTTTGCCTTTCGCGGGCAAGTGCTCTACCAACTGAGCTACCCAAGCACGACTCACGCCCCGTCCTCACAGCTTTACTTCTGCCAGTACCTCGTGTCCTACCTTTCAAACTTAACAGAAGCTCTCCTGCGAACCTTGCAGAACTAGCACTCCTGAAAAGAAAGGATATTGCGGAGACATCGCTTAGCCACAGCCTGGGGGATGTTTCCAGAGTGAGATTTTCACTCTGCAGCGGAGTGTGCGCTGATATGAAACTTCCTGGCAAGTGCTCTTGCCCGCGATAGGCAAAGGTCCCGAGTTCGAGTCTCGGTCCGGCACACAGTTTTAATCCGCCAGGAAGTTTCATACTGTTCTTCCCGCAAAATAGTGGCGAGTTCAGGTAACGATGACGGAAGTGGTTTGCGATCACGCACTCTTCTCTAAGGCTCAGTAATTTTGACCTCTAGTCACTGTGGTGAGCATGGTAGATTCATTTGGTTCATTCTCGTGCTCCCGAAACCAACCTCGGGCCATCTTATTCGCACCAAAATCCATTAGAACAGTACTGTCGACCTCTCGCCTAGAACATAAGTAGGCAGCGCGAACCACGTCGCTGGATGTGCTTTTGGCGAGAAGCCGAAGGCGCACGAACTGATTTTTCTGCATCTCGTAAGTCTAATGTACACTCCTGGAAATGGAAAAAAGAACACATTGACACCGGTGTGTCAGACCCACCATACTTGCTCCGGACACTGCGAGAGGGCTGTACAAGCAATGATCACACGCACGGCACAGCGGACACACCAGGAACCGCGGTGTTGGCCGTCGAATGGCGCTAGCTGCGCAGCATTTGTGCACCGCCGCCGTCAGTATCAGCCAGTTTGCCGTGGCATACGGAGCTCCATCGCAGTCTATAACACTGGTAGCATGCTGCGACAGCGTGGACGTGAACCGTATGTGCAGTTGACGGACTTTGAGCGAGGGCGTATAGTGGGCATGCGGGAGGCCGGGTGGACGTACCGCCGAATTGCTCAACACGTGGGGCGTGAGGTCTCCACAGTACATCGATGTTGTCGCCAGTGGTCGGCGGAAGGTGCACGTGCCCGTCGACCTGGGACCGGACCGCAGCGACGCACGGATGCACGCCAAGACCGTAGGATCCTACGCAGTGCCGTAGGGGACCGCACCGCCACTTCCCAGCAAATTGGGGACACTGTTGCTCCTGGGGTATCGGCGAGGACCATTCGCAACCGTCTCCATGAAGCTGGGCTACGGTCACGCACACCGTTAGGCCGTCTTCCGCTCACGCCCCAACATCGTGCAGCCCGCCTCCAGTGATGTCGCGACAGGCGTGAATGGAGGGACGAATGGAGACGTGTCGTCTTCAGCGATGAGAGCCGCTTCTGCCTTGGTGCCAATGATGGTCGTATGCGTGTTTGGCGCCGTGCAGGTGAGCGCCACAATCAGGACTGCATACGACCGAGGCACACAGGGCTAACACTCGGCATCATGGTGTGGGGAGCGATCTCCTACACTGGCCGTACACCACTGGTGATCGTCGAGGGGACACTGAATAGTGCACGGTACATCCAAACCGTCATCGAACCCATCGTTCTACCATTCCTAGACCGGCAAGGGAACTTGCTGTTCCAACAGGACAATACACGTCCGCATGTATCCCGTGCCACCCAACGTGCTCTAGAAGGTGTAAGTCAACTACCCTGGCCAGCAAGATCTCCGGATCTGTCCCCCATTGAGCATGTTTGGGACTGGATGAAGCGTCGTCTCACGCGGTCTGCACGTCCAGCACGAACGCTGGTCCAACTGAGGCGCCAGGTGGAAATGGCATGGCAAGCCGTTCCACAGGACTACATCCAGCATCTCTACGATCGTCTCCATGGGAGAATAGCAGCCTGCATTGCTGCGAAAGGTGGATATACACTGTACTAGTGCCGACATTGTGCATGCTCTGTTGCCTGTGTCTATGTGCCTGTGGTTCTGTCAGTGTGATCATGTGATGTATCTGACCCCAGGAATGTGTCAATAAAGTTTCCCCTTCCTGGGACAATGAATTCACGGTGTTCTTATTTCAATTTCCAGGAGTGTAATTAAAAATAGATATAAAAATGAAATCCGGACTGAGGAGAAACTAGTAATAGGTTTCCATTATCAAATATATGTCACCTACACAGATATGGCCGGCCGCTATGGCCGAGCGGTTCTAGGCGCTTCAGTCCGGGACCATACTGGTGCTGCGGTCGCAGGTTCGAATCCTGCCTCGAGCATGGATGTGTGTGATGTCCTTAGGTTAGTTAGCTTTAAGTAGTTCTAAGTTCTAGGGGACTGATGACCTCAGATGATAAGTCCCGTAAGTGCTTAGAGCTGTTTGAACCATTAAGTTCTAGGGGACTGATGACCTCAGATGTTAAGTCCCATAAGCGCTTAGAGCTGTTTGAACATTTTTCTTTTTTTTGCTGACGTGCAGGGTCCATCGATTCATGAGCAACATGTTTCCAGTCATCAACAGTCCAATGTCGTTGCTGACGGGCCCAGGCGATTCCTACTGCCTTGTGTCGTGCAGTCATCAAGGGTAAACCAGTCCGAAAGCCCATATCGAAGATGAATGGTTCGCACGCTAGCACTTCTTGATGGCCCAGCGCTGAAATCTGGTGCAGTTTGCGGAAGGGTTGCACTCCTGTCACACTGAACGGTTCTCTTCAGTCGTCGTTGGTTCCGTTCTTGTGGGATATTTTTCCTGCCGCAGCGATGTCGTAGATTTAACATTTTACCAAATTTCTGATATTCACGGTACACTCCTGAAATGGTCGTACGGGAAAATCCCCACTTCATGCCGTGTCGCATCGCTCGTGCGCCGGCTATAACACCATGTTCAAACTCACCTAAATCTTGACAACCTGCCATTGTAGCAGCAGTAACTGATCTAACAATTGCACCAAACAAGTGTTGTCTTATATATTCGTTGCCGAACGCAGCGCCATAAATGGTTCAAATGGCTCTGAGCACTATGGGACTCAACTGCTGAGGTCATTAGTCCCCTAGAACTGAGAACTAGTTAAACCTAACTAACCTAAGGACATCACAAACATCCATGCCCGAGGCAGGATTCGAACCTGCGACCGGAGCGGTCTTGCGGTTCCAGACTGCAGCGCCTTTAACCGCACGGCCACTTCGGCCGGCCGCAGCGCCATATTTTGCCTGTTTACATATCTCTGCATTTGAATTTTATACCAGTTTCTTTGACGCGTCCGTGTAAAAAGAGGTAGTTAACTGTATATAATCCACTGCCACAGGACTGTGCCTAATATTTTCAACTGCGTTTGAACAGTAAAGCATCACTTCATGCACACATTTACAAACTCTTCTCCTGAAGTACAAATTCAACCGGTAGAAATGTACACTTCCACCTGAGACTTGAATCGTTGTCCTGACGACATGATGTTGACAGCTTCATAGAAGGTCACGAACTGGGCAGAGCGATTTATGTGTGTGGTGTGTGTGGTGTTTGTGTGTGTGTATGTGTGGTGAGCCAATGTACTACCTTGCATTAAGGCTAGACTCATGGGGGAAATGGACATAGGGATTTATTCAAGCTTCATTGAGATGTAAGCAGGGGGAAGGGCTTGTAACCCGTGACCCTGCTAAAGGTGTTGGTTTTCATTGAATTCAATTATTAATGGAGCCTCATCGAATGGTTGAGGGACCAGCACTCCGTGCCATTATTGTGGAACGATAGAGTCAGTATATTCGAGATGGAAGGTGGTGGACCTGAGTTCGTCGATCCTACAGGGGAGCTTCTGTGTTGCAGATGTGACGTGGTTGGGGATGGGTGGGATGTTTAATTCAGTATAAAGGTAGGCATTCCTGACCCATTTTGGGGTTCCTGAGATGAGGCGGAAGCATCTGTTTAGAATGACTTATAGCGGCGGATAGTTCCCCACATGGAGCAGCCGTAAAGAACTGAAGGTAAGACTGTCGCTTGATGCGGCTGAAGCTTCGTTCGAACGCTCATCTGTATGCCGGTCAACAAGGGGTATAAATGGTATAAGAGGTCTAATAGCTGAACCCTCATGTTGTGGATGCGACGCTCGAAAAGGAGTTTGCTATACAGGTTCACCCCTAAGTATTTTACTTGGTCTGTCCATGCAAGTCTGGGCAGAGAGAGTCAATCCTTGACTCTATATCGACCTCCATGAGGTGGCGCTGCGATGTTGAGAGATAGGGCATGTCTTCACTGAGGAATTATGCAGAGAGACATCACTAACGTTGTGACGTAGATGCCACCGCCCACGAAGAGTGAACAGAACAGAATGAAAGCAACACAGTTTCGTCTTCTACTGAAGCCTGTGGTTAGTCTTCTGAGTGGTTTGATGCGGCCTGCCACGAACTCCTCTCCTGTGGCAGCCGCTTGATCTTCGAGTTTCACTTGCAACCTACATCCTCAATTATTTGTTGGATGTATTCCAATCTATGTTTTCTCTACAGTTTTTACCCTCTACAGCTGCCTTTAGTGCCGTGGAAGTTATTCCGTGATATCTTAACAGATGTGCTACCATCCTCTCCCTTCTTCTTGTCAGAGTTTCCCATTTATCCCGGTGTCTGCGGAGTACACCTAATTTTCAATATTGTTCTGTAGCACCACATCTCAACTGCTTCAATACTATTCTGTTCTTGTTCGGCCGCGGTGGTCTAGCGGTTCTAGGCGCTCAGTCCGGAACCGCGCGACTGCTACGGTCGCAGGTTCGAATCCTGCCTCGGGCATGAATGTGTGTGATGTCCTTAGGTTAGTTCTAAGTTCTAGGGCACTGATGACCGCAGATGTTAAGTCCCATAGTGCTCAGAGCCATTCTGTTCTTGTTTCCGCACTGTCTATGTTTCACTACCACACAATGCTGTGTTCCAAGCATTTCTTCCTCAAACTAAGGCTTATGTTTGATAGTAACAAACTTCTCTTGGCCACGAATTCCCTTTTTGCCAATGCTGGTCTGCTTTACATGTCCTCGTTGCTCCATCTGCCATGTATTACTTTGCAGCATAGGTAGCAGAATTTCTTATCTTGATTAACTTGGTGATCACCAATCATGACGTTAAGATTCTTGTTGTTCTCATTTCTGATACATCTCGTTACTCTTGCCTTTCTCCGATTTACTCTCAGTCCATATACTTTTACTCATTAGACTCTTCATTCCATTTAGCAGATCCCGGAAATCTTCCCTTTCACTGAGGAAAGTCATCAGCTAATCTTATCATTGATATCCTTTCGCCTTGAAATTTAATCCGACTCTTGAAGCTGTCTTTTACTCCACCATCATTAGGGCTGGAGGACTACGTCCCTGTCATACACACTTTTTTAAAAATCTGATTACTTTGCTGTTGGTCTTCCACTCTTATTGTTCCCTTTTACCTCACGTACACATAGTGCATTACCTGCCTATCGCGAAAGCTTTCCCCAGTTTTCCTAAGAATTTTGGACTTCTTGTAGATTGGCGGACACTTTTTGCATGTTTACAGATCCTATGAACCTGTCTTGATTTGGCTTCAATATTGCCTCCGTTATCAACCACCATGGCAGAACTGCTTCTATGGTGCCTTTCCTTTTCCTACAGCCAAATTGATCGTCATCTAACAGATCCTCAATGTTTTTTTTTTCCCATTCTTCCGTATATTATTCTTGTCAGTATCTTGGATGCATGATTGTACAATAACTCTCGCACTCGGGTCTTGCAATGTTCGGAATTGTGCGGATGATGAAGTCAGATGGTATATCATCAGATTCACACATCCTACAGACCTACGCGAATAATCGTTTTGTTGCCACTCCCCCCAATGATTTTAGAAATTCTGCCTTATTCGATTTTAAGTCTTGCAAAACTCTTTTAAGTTCTGATTCTAATACTGGATTCCCGTTTCTTCTTCTGTCGCGTTATTAGACAAATGTTTGCCCTCATAGAGGCCTCTCTCCCTTGTATTTAACAGTGAAATTCCCATATGCAGCTCATAATTCCAGTTTTCAAGAAGGGCCGTCGAGCAGATGCGAGAAACTATAAGCCTATATCTCTGACATCGAGCTGTTGTACAATTTTGGAACATGTTTTTTGCTCGCTTATCATGTCATTTCTGGAAACCTAGAATCTACTCAGTAGGAATCAACATGGATTCCGGAAACAGCGATCGTGTGAGACCCAACTCGCTTTATTTGTTCATGAGACCCAGAAAATATTGGACACAGGCTCCCAGGTAGATGCCATTTTCCTTGACTTCCGGAAGGCGTTCGATGCAGTTCCGCACTGTAGTAAGAGCCTACGGAATATCAGACCAGCTGTGTGACTGGATTGAAGAGTTTTTAGCAAACAGAACACAGCATGTTGTTCTCCATAGAGAGATGTCTACAGACGTTAAAGTAACCTCTGGCGTGCCACAGGGGAGTGTTATGGGACCATTGTTTTTCACAATATATATAAATGACCTAGTAGACAGCGTCGGAAGTTCCATGCAGCTTTTGGCGGATGATGCTGTAGTATACAGAGAAGTTGCCGCATTAGAAAATTGCAGCGAAATGCAGGAAGATCTGCAGCGGATAGGCACTTGGTGCAGGAAGTGGTAACTGACCCTTAACATAGACAAATGTATTGCGAATATATAGAAAGAAGGATCCTTTATTGTATGATTATATGATTGTGGAACAAACACTGGTAGCAGTTACTTATGTAAAATATCTGGTAGCATGCGTACGGAACGATATAAAGTGGATAGATCATATAAAATTAATTGTTGGTAAGGCGGGTACCAGGTTGAGATTCATTGGGAGAGTCCTTAGAAAATGTAGTCCATCAACAAAGGAGGTGGCTTACAAAACACTCGTTCGACCTATACTTTATTGCTCATCAGTGTGGGATCCGTACCAGGTCGGGTTGACAGAGGAGATAGAGAAGATCCAAAGAAGAGCGGCGCGTTTCGTCACAGGGTTATTTGGTAAGCGTGATAGCGTTACGGAGATGTTTAGCAAACTCAAGTGGCAGACTCTGCAAAGGAGGCGCTCTGCATCGCGGTGTAGCTTGCTATACCTCCCGAGGAGATCACGAATGTAAAATTAGAGAGATTCGAGCACGCACGGAGGCTTTTCGACAGTCGTTCTTCCCGCGAACCATACGCGACTGGAACAGAAAAGAGAGGTAATGACAGTGGCACGTAAAGCGTCCTCCCCCACACACCGTTTGGTGGCTTGCTGAGTATAAATGTAGATGTAGAATTACGCCTCGCACTTGGCGAGTACCGCGACAGTGGGCGACTCGCGCGTCCGCAGACGCAGCACGTGGGCGCGAGCGTCGATGGAGCGCACACGATTCCCCGTGCGACCGGTTCGCCGCGGCTGCGCGCCTTCTTGGGCGTCGCTTTTCCCCCGTCCGCGCCCGGCCCGGCGATTTACGGTCTCGTAAACGTCGCGGCAGCGGCAGGCGCTGCGCGGGCGGCCCGAGCCAGGCCACTGGCGGTCGGCCATTAGCGGGGGAGGCGTCATTAGCCGGCGCTGCCGCTGCTGCCACCTGTCGGCCAGCGACCGCTTCATCCGGCAAGCCGCCGCCGCCGCCGCCGCCGCCGCCGCCTCCGCCTGCCGCCTGAGTTAACGCGCGCCCTAATTAGCAGCCGACAGACACAGGCAGGCCGCGAGGTGCCGCTGACGAATGGCCCCACACAGAGTCTCGCGTGCTCCAAAACTGCTCGCCTTCTGCGCCACTCCTGTAAAGCCGAAAGGACCCCTCTCTCTCTCTCTCTCTGGTGTGTGTGTGTGTGTGTGTGTGAGTGAGTGTGTGTGTGTGAGTATGTATGTGTGTGAGTATGTATGTGTCTTTGTGGGTGGGTGGGTAGTTGGGTACGCGTTGCGTTAACGCGTGCCTGCGCGTGTGTCCAAAGATCCTCGTACACAATCAAACAATTTCTCAGAACGTGCAATGTCTGCAAACATTTGACCGTGTACGGTGCTGGTTTACGTGTTTGACGTGTTTGCGAGATATTTTGACTGACAGAAATTTTGACAAGATGACGGCCGTTGTCTGTGTCTTTGGTTCTCCGCATAGTTCACCGAGAAATAGCTTTATTGCTACACTACTGGCCATTAAATTGTTACACCACGAAGATGGCGTGCTACAGACGTGAAATTTAACCGACAGGAAGAAGATGCTGTGATATGCAAATGATTAGCTTCTCAGTGCCGTGACTTGGCAAGGCAGCCAAGTCACAATGAGAGGAAGCCGAAAGGCACGCGCTTAAGCTCCCGCAGGCTGGCGCGAGGTCTGGAACAGTTAAGGGATTTAATAGTAGCAAATAAAGTAAGTAGTTGATATAATACTTAACTTTAATCCACAACTGTAGAACATCTCTCGGTACTGTACAAGCTTCACAAAACTAATTATCAAATGCTATGGCGCCTTGCTAGGTCGTAGCAAATGACGTAGCTGAAGGCTATGCTAACTATCGTCTCGGCAAATGAGAGCGTAGTTGTCAGTGATCCATCTCTGGCTAAGTAGGCTGTACAACTGGGGCGAGTGCCAGTACGTCTCTCTAGACCTGCCGTGTGGTGGCGCTCGGTCTGCTATCACTGACAGTGGCGACACACGGGTCCGACGTATACTAATGGACCGCGGCCGATTTAAAGGCTACCACCTAGCAAGTGTGGTGTCTGGCGGTGACACCACACTCAGAGCATTCACACATGGTTGGCGGCGGTGGCGACACCTACAACGCACTGACATGAGGAAAGTTTCCAACCGATTTCTCATACGCAAACAGCAGTTGACCGACGTTGCCTGGTGAAACGTTGTTGTGATGCCTCGAGTAAGGTGGAGAAATGCTCTAGAGCACTTGCCCGCGAAAGGCAAAGGTCCCGAGTTCGAGTCTCGGTCTGGCACACAGTTTTAATGCGTCAGGAAGTTTCATATCAGCGCACACTCCGCTGCAGAGTGAAAATCTCATTCTGGCAAGGTCGGATTGTAGCCTATCACGATTGCGGTTTATCGTATCGCGACATTGCTGCTCCCGTTGGTGGAGATCCAATGACTGTTAGCAGAATATGGAGTCGGTGGGTTTCAGGAGGGTAATACAGAACGCCGTGCTGGGTTCCAACGGCCTCGTATCACTAGCAGTCGAGATGACAGGCATCTTATCCGCATGGCTGTAGCGGATCGTGCAGCCACATCTCGATCCCTGAGTCAACAGATGGGGACGATTGCAAGACAACAACCATCTGCACGAACAGTTCGACGACGTTTGCAGCAGCGAGGACTATCAGCTCGCAGACCATGGTTGCGGTTACCCTTGACGCTGCATCGCAGACGGGAGCGCCTGCGTTGGTGTACTCAACTACGAACCTGGGTGCACGAATGGCAAGACGTCATTTTATCAGATGAATCCAGGTTCTGTTTACAGCATCATGATTGTCGCTTCCGTGTTTGGCGACATCACGGTGAACGCACATCGGAAGCGTTTAAGTAGTTCTAAGTCTAGGGGACTGATGACCTCTCGATGTTAAGTCCCATAGAGCTTACAGCCATTTGAACCATTTTTTTAAACAGCAAGCTGTCGACACGTACTAAAGAAAGACATGAGTTCAGAAGTTCATGTGACGTGTAAAATGGGTTAATGATGTCACATTGGCACGAAATTTCACAATTTTTCCAAGCGCCACCGTGTTCATGTTACAAGATGAGACCGTCATCACAGCCCCTCTTATCCACATTCCACCCCTTCTTTTGACGCCTCTGCGATGGACCACGATGCCCAGCGTTGAAATCACGCGGTTTTCTGATGAGTGGCTGAGGACAATGTTTCAGACACCCCCCCGCTCATACTCGAAACTAACAGGCCTCAGGTGTGGCATGAAGGTCGTCAATGAAACCACTTCATTCTTTGGGACTTTGATTCCGACGCATTTCACGGTGTAAAATGACAGTTTGCAGTCCGGTGAGCAACAGGAAGACGCTCTAACCATCCTCTACGGACATTGTGGCCTAGCAAACCCCGTGAACATGATTTCACCCTTTTGAAGCGCATTAAGGCAGCAATTTTTTGCCCTGTTGCACATGCTGGAACTGCTACGGACACAGTCTGGAACCGCGCGACTGCTACGGTCGCAGGTTCGAATCCTGCCTCGGGCATGGATGTGTGTGATGTCCTTAGGTTAGTTAGGTTTCAGTAGTTCTAAGTTCTAGGGGACTGATGACCTGAGCAGTTAAGTCCCATAGTGCTCAGAGCCATCTGAACCATTTTTTGCTACGGTCCAATCAGAACCATTCGACGAAATTTAAAAATGATAAGGAGGAGCAAAGAGTCCTTAGGCTTTTTCAGTACTTCTGTACGACGAGAAGGAAGCTCCGTGGCACGGAGAAAAGGAACGTTTCGAGTGCCCTGTCTTGAACTGTCATTAAAAACAAGCACCTAACAGCTTTCAAACAATAAAGTCTGAATAAAGAAACCTACAAACACTTCCGTTTGTGACGCAGTACTGCATGCAGTGACTAGCGTATCTACTATGGTTTAATGGAAATATTGGTCAGTCATATGTAGATCACAACAGAAAGAAAGTAAATGGAGAAATGAGTTAAAATACACCCTAAGACAAAAAAACGTCGCCGGCCGCGGTGGTCTAGCGGTTCTAGGCGCTCAGTCCGGAGCCGCGCGACTGCTACGGTCGCAGGTTCGAATCCTGCCTCGGGCATGGATGTGTGTGATGTCCTTAGGTTAGTTAAGTTTAAGTAGTTCTAAGTTCTAGGGGACTGATGACCATAGATGTTAAGTCCCATAGTGCTCAGAGCCATTTGAACCATTTGAAAAAAACGTCGCACCACGGAGAAGTTATACGAACTCCACACGGACTGATATTCTTAAAGGTATCGACGGAAAATGCAAAATTGTAAACTTCGGCTGTCCACGGATGAATGTGTGACGCAGTTTCACCCCTCATGTGGGAAAGATAGTAAACAGAGGACATGCGGATACCAGGGCATAAAGTCTTTGCGAATTTCATATCATATGCCCGGCTGGGCAGTAAGTATGCCCTGCAAACAGCCGCGTCTACGAAGAGCCGGCCGCAGTGGCCGAGCGGGAGTGCTGCTGGGAGCTAAATGAGAATACACTTGCTCCAGGCCGGCGCCTGTGATCGAGCGGTTCTAGTCGCTTCAGTCTGGATCCGCGCAACTGCTCCGGTCGTAGGTTCGAATCCTGCCTCGGACATGGATGTTTGTGATGTCCTTAGGTTAGTTAGGTTTAAGTAGTTCTACGTTCTAGGGGACTGATGACCTCAGATGCTAAGTCCCATGGTGCTCAGAGTCATTTGAACAATCACGCAGATGTCAGGACGTGTAGTTGGGCTCAAAGATGCCAGCTGAAGTAATCAGCAAATCGCTCGACATTTACCTTGGTCAGCAACATCGCCTCTTCTCTCCCCAATTTAGGATGTTTTGAGCATTGTAGACACGGACCTCTAACCAGCTGGGGCTTTTGACGACCTAATGGACCAGTGGCCAGAATTTGGCACGGTATCCCTGAGGAGGGCATCCAGCAACTCCATCAGTCAATGATAAGCCGAATAACTGCTTGCATAGGAGCAGAGATGGACCTACTTATTGACTTGCTCATTTTGTGAAGCTCTTTCTCGTGAATAAATCATCCGCTTATTTTGAAATTGTAATTATTTGTTTGTCTGTACATCTACATCACACCTACCGATTTCAGCCCCATTCGGGTAATTCCTTCGTTGTGGTTGCTTTTTTTTCTTCCTTTTTTTATTTTTAGTATTCGATATATGGTTCGTACCTTTTGTAATTAATTATGACGTACATGGCTGGCTCTGAGCACTATGGGACTTAACATCTATGGTCATCAGTCCCCAAGAACTTAGAACTACTTAAACCTAACTAACCTAAGGACATCACACAACACCCAGTCATCACGAGGCAGAGAAAAATTATGACGTATAATTTACACACAGACACATACTGAATATCCCCATTGCGGGAAGGATCCTAGGTGTTCGATATGCACCAATGCTTCCAGTACAACGCAAGTACTGAGAAAGTCATGTAAAAAGCACTTGTTATCACTGTAACATCAAGCAGAGCTCCGAGATAACGTCTAGAAGCTGTCTGTCAGACAGTATCGGCCGAATCGGCGCGGCGGAATATCTCAAGGAGGAAAGTATTTGCGAGTCGCGGCCCGCAGGCCTTTGTGGCTGTGCTGGCGTGTACACAGTTGGCAGGTTGTGGCGGCGCGTCGGGCCGGCCGCCGCCTGCGGGGGTGGAGGCGGGGTGGCGCAGGGCGGGGGCGGCGGCGGTGCGGGGGCGGACCTGTTGCTTCGTCCCGCGGCGCCTCTGGCAAGCGCTGCCGACCCGCGGGGGGCGGGTACGAGCCCACCCTCGCAGACACACAGCGACGCAGTTGTGGCGGGCTCGCCGGTTTTCGATGCATTTTCGTTTTCACTCACAGTCGCAGACAACCTTTCGCGGCTGAACGTGCAGCTACTGATCAACCTCACTTTGTGGCTGACTGGTGAATTCCTTGGACGTCGCGTCCTGTGTTATACGCTTCCTGGGAAGCACACTTCTGCGTTTTGAAAGGAAACACGTAACATTGACTGGGTCAATCTAGTTTGGCGCCAAGTAACCCCTTCCAAGAGACGTCCGAAACAACAAAAGATGGAGGGCTAACGGTACACACCGGGACTCAGCCCTGCTTTGCGCACAAACGTTCTGCTGTGTTCCTCCTAGAAGACAGTCTGCAAGCAACCAACACACTCGCGTCACACCGCGCTTCAGATATCGTCTGCCCCACAAATGCTTGCAATCGAAGCACCGATTCGTGCTCGCCTCGTATGCTGGTAAGTGTTCCGATCGACAAAACGCTCATTATTTGTCCACGGAGTCTCCTGCAGCCGCTGGCAGCAGAGCGCCCTTTCGTGATCAAGTCACTGCGACTGCGGGCACTATTTTCCCACACGATGTCACTTGCCCGCTAGAAGATCGCACTGTATCTAGTCGTACCGACAGTATTTATGCCAGCTCACAACCGCGGTACGGGAGTGTCCTATGGTCCCTATCAATAACAGGTCGGGTAGCCTTCTGAATATCATAGCGAAGATCCTGGTATCTTTGATCCTCCACAGCACTTTACAGCTTCTGCTGGCGGCTGAAACAGTCCGTCAAGAACAGTTCGGTTTCGCTTCCCAACTGTCGGCTGAACTGCAAGTTTTTAGGATCACAGCAAACATCAGCAAGGGCGTTAACTCCACCATATAGACGCCAATGGTTTTCCTGCGCCTGCAAGACGCTTACGACAGGATTTGGCAGGACAATCTCATGTTCAAAATGCTTATGTGCTTATGCAAACGACCATTCCGGACATCTATATCAAGATCGTGGATGATTTCCTCCCTGAAGGACGTTCTTGGTTACTCAGCAAGCATACGTTACCCCTCAAGGCTCTGTATTGTCTCCCATCCTCTTTAACATTCATATTAACAAAATGCCAGTCATCCCACACTGTCACCTGGCGCAGTACGCCGACGAAATGGCGCTCCATACGACCGGCCACAGACCGACCAGCTCATTCCTCGTCTCTAGCGGCAGGTGGACACAGGCACCTGGTATCGTTCAAACGAGATTGCCCTCAATGCCGCCCAAAACTACGGCGGTCTTCTTCACTAAACGGCACACCGTTCTCCGCTACATCACTATTGCAGGCGTCCGGTTTCCATGGTCCCCGGATACCAAATATCTGGGAGTCCGAATGGATAACAAACTGCTCTTCCATCGACAAATGGAGTGCATCACCCAAAAGGGGAAGAATCTGATAAAAGCGTTGTACCCCTTCTTCAACAGCAGGAAACAGAACTTAGATACCAAGATTGTAGGTTGTCTGCCTTTCCTACGATTAGTGCCTCCCGGATGCAGACACTTCAGCGTCTGGAGAATAAGGTCCTTCGGTGAAGCCTACATGCCCCTCCACTGACGAGGAGTGTTGCCCTACAAGAGGAGCCAAGCGTGGACCCTCTAAAGACGTCCATTCACGGAAAGGTAAGGCAATTCTGCCGCGCGGGATTAGCCGAGCGGTCTAGGGCGCTGCATTCATGGACTGTGTGGCTGGTCCCGGCGGAGGTTCGATTTCTCCCTCGGGCATGGGTGTGTGTGTTTGTCCTTAGGATAATTGAGGTTAGGCAGTGTTTAAGCTTTCGGACTGATGACCTTAGCAGTTAAGTCCCATAAGATTTCACACACACAAAAGGCGACTCTACGACAAAGTGAACGTCTAGCGTGAACACTCAATGGCTTGCAACACTCTGACACCGCGACTTCCCAGAGCTGGCACCGCCGCCCTAATCCTTTCACCATCCTCGAGGACTCGGATTCGGGCCACGGCTAACGATAGCCCTGCTACGGTCACTAAAAATGTGTCTGTTTTGATGGCCACTCATTATGTGAAATCCATGGCACGACCAACACAATAACTACCTACGTCGTTGTGTCACCTCTTACCGGCAATCTTGAACTACGACCTCGGAGGGTGATACCGAACTTCGATTCTGACCGCGACACTTTCAACGTGCAGTACAATAATGTCATCGTGATGATGTCACTGTAGGATTGGAAAAAACTTACTCCTATACCATGACAGTAAGACCGCTCTACACCGTGGTGCTGCAACGCAACCTACCACAAAAAAAAAAAAAAGCGGAACGACAGCTTGGTCTTAGGTATCGAATCAGTCAATCCTTCGAGTTCTCTGTGCCAGCCCACAACCGCAGTAGCGGTGCTGCACTTAAGTTCTAATCCCCAAGAAGCTTAGGATTGTGACATCAGACTTTAGCCTTATCCCAGCTAAGTGGATACCGTCTCCCTTTGCTGAGAGCAAGAATAATTGCTTTAATTAACTTCAGAGCATCGCAAGCGAATCTGGACTAAAATCTTGTAGCTATTCGACCACTTAACCGTTATTGCCTTCCGTGGTGTGACTCAAAGTATCAAACGAACTTCCCCTCATGTTAGTCTGCAGGCTTACGTGGCCGTTGTCACTGAAACGAGAACCTTCTGTCATTAAAAACTCCTCCCGAACAGGCAATGAAGGCCCAACGGTACTGACCGGCCGCCGTGTCATCCTCAGCTCGTAGGACTCACTGGATGCAGATATGGAGGGGCATGTGGTCAGCACACCGCTCTCCCTGCCGTATGTCAGTTTCCAAGACTGAAGCCGCTACTTTTTAATCAAGTAGCTCCTCAGTTTATCTCACAAGGGCTGAGTGCACCCCGCTTACCCACAGCGCTCGGCAGACCGGCTGGTCACCCATCCAAGTACTAGCCTAGCCCGACAGCGCTTAACTTCGGTGATCTGACGGGAACCGGTGTTACCATTGCGGCAAGACCGTTGGCTTCTGTGTCATTAGGCCGCTTCATATTTCTTCTATACGATCGACGTTTCATCCGCTCTGCTGGGATCTTCTTCAGGATCTTGTGGTGTCCACGACTGACTGAACACTCAGTCGACCGTGGACACCACAAGACCCTGAAGAAGATCCCTTCAGAGTGGATGAAACGTCTGTCACATAGAAGAAATGTGACGTGCACTAACAACCCAGAAGATTTTATCTTCAGGAACGTTCGTTTATAATTTAAAACTCAACGAAGGAGAACTGTCTTATGAATACTGAATAAATTTGTTCTACATTGTGTACCTGGAAATAGATTATAACTCCTTCCGCCCTCAGGCCCGGACATATGACGTTCAGTGCGCACAAAATATCGTGCGAATCAGAATTTCCAGAGGTTAAACTACTGCCAGAGAGGTAGGCTGGCCGTTGGCCAGAGCATCTTGACCTTGTCCCAGGCCTAGAGGAATGTGTTTACCGTCTGATACTCGGCCACCTGTGACAGCCCGAGCTGAGAAGCATTCGAGGTTTTTTAACATACATGGATACCGAATATGGTTGGTGAGAGGTGGATCAGGAAAGTAAATTAGCTTGCCTGCATCTAGGGCGGTGATGCTTACAAAGCTGAGAACCCAAGATATTGGTTATATATCTTATTTTTGTCTTGTTAGATGTTAACAAACCACTACTAGTTGATCACTTGGGAATAAACTACTGATAACGACTCTGCATTTCATGTTTAATTATGGCATCAAGCCCAAGTATGATAATGTTGTTTGGTGGCGACCCCGTAATGTTACCATATGCTAATGTGTTTAGTTTTACAGTTTTAAACATGGTTGACGGTAGCAACTGTAAATAAATATTCAGTATACAAAGTATACAGCCAACCGGTTGTGTAAGTTTAATATGGAAACCTTGAAGAGGGTTTCAGTACTCCTTCTGACGAAGATACCCGCAGTGTTTATGAATCGTGGTCAAGGTCTTTACATTGAACTTATGCAACCGGCTGGCTGTATAATTTATACATCGAAAATGTTTGGTTTTGCAGATTATCTTGCAGCGAATCGTTGCGGAAATAAGAGGTCAATAAAAGGTTCGCAGCCAATGTACTTAGTAATGCGTGGGGTGGTGTACCTGGAGCGGACAACAACTCACGCACTAAAATAAGAACAGTCACAAGATACGCTGCAGTTGTGTGGAACACAAGACAGTCGTCTAGGATTCAACCGATATGGACACGACCCCAGGAGAAGACGCAGAGGGCGATGTGCTGTTAGCAAATGCACGTGGGTCGGTCACCTTGCATAGTCCATTAACATCAAATTTCGCAGTACTGTCCCACACTGATTCCTGCGGTTATTTCACACAGTGTTGCTTGTCTGTTAGCACTGACATCTCTACGCAAACACCACTGTTCTCGATCGTACTTAACGGGTCTGGATCACACTCACGACGCTGCAGATCTCCGAATGTTGAATTCCTTCACGTGTCTAGCTCCAGCTACCACTCCAAGTTCAAAGTGCCGTGCGGCCATAATCACGTCGCAGTCGCAGACCTTTTCGCATGAATCACTTAATTACAAATGACAACTTGGCAAGTGTACTGCCCTTTCATACGTTGTGTGCGCTGTACCGCAGTGATCTGTATATGTGCGTATCTCTGTCTCATGACTTTTATCACTGTAATGTAGATTAGGAAATGAGAGAGAAGTAGATGAATTTTGTTATTCGGACAGCAAAATGACTGATGATGGGCGATGTAAACTGCAGACTGGGAGTAGCAAAGAAAGTATTTGTGAAAAGGAGAAATTTATTAACAGCTAAGATAGCTGTGTACAGTGTAATCTCACATGGAAGTAAAACGTGGGCGATAAATAGTTCAGTCAAAAAAATAACAGAAACTTTTGAAATGTGGTGTTGAAAGAGAAAGCAGATGATTGTTCAAAAATGATTCAAATGGCTCTGAGCGCTATGGGACTTAACATCTGAGGTGATCAGTCCCTAAGAACTTAGAACTACTTAAACCTAACTAACTTAAGGACATCACACACATCCACGCCCCTACAGTACTGTTCAAGAAGGAAAGCTAGTAGTACTACCACAACATACTTGTTATGCAGTGCAGGCTACAGGTCAGGGGCTTGAAAGTCGAAAATTTGTCCCCATCATACAGGCTGCCATGCTAAGCAGGTCAATAAAGCAGACTGATACGACTCCAACACTACAGCCGGCCGAAGTGGCCGTGCGGTTAAAGGCGCTGCAGTCTGGAACCGCAAGACCGCTACGGTCGCAGGCTCGAATCCTGCCTCGGGCATGGCTGTTTGTGATGTCCTTAGGTTAGTTAGGTTTAGCTAGTTCTAAGTTCTAGGGGACTAATGACCTCAGCAGTTGAGTCCCATAGTGCTCAGAGCCATTTGAACCATTATCCATCCAACACTACACACCCATCATGCCGGGCAGCCCATATGTTGGGGCCCAGAGAACAGCTTTTTGACCCTGACATGTAGACAGCCATGCAAAGCAGGTTGATTTGGCATGCCCACACTCTTCCCACACAACTCGGCTGTCGAGCAGGGCAGCCTACACGCAAGTGGATGGGAAAAACACGTTTTTGCCTGTATCTCGACTCGTTATACAGTTAGGAGGTTATAAACCCCACAGGGTTGTTTATGTGCCAGATTTAGCTGAAATCGTTCGAGTTGTCTTATCTATGCAGAACAGAAGACACATTATACAGTACTGAACCAACAAGCTGAATTAATTAACCAGTTCCTTTCGAACCTGCGACCGTAGTGGTCGCGCGGTTCCGGACTGAAGCCCCTAGAACTGCTCGGCCACACCGGCCGGCGCTGATGGTTGTACACAGATAACGAACAACTAGTGAGCAACAACTGGAGCGAATTTAGGATTGTAGATGTCTATAGCATAACATGACTATTTTCTTCGATCTATAGCTTAGGCCGTAGGCCTACTAGGCAGACAGTCAACCTGGGCATACACCAAGGACGAGTGCCTGCTGCTAGCCGCTGTCGGCCAGTTCTTGTACTTGCCGTAATAGGCGACCTGTCATGTACATTGATGAATAAAATCAGCGACAGCGACTGCGACTTTGTCTAGTAAACGGACCCACACCAGAAACCATTCGTTTTCGCCATTTTCGTGCAGTTGTGTAGAAGGACAAGTACGATGCGGGAGGTAAGGGGCGCACCTAATGAAGGCTACGCGGCAACTGTAATCGATTTAGCCACGTCGGGCACCGGCCGGCCACGCAAGACAGCTTCGGCGAACAAAACTGAGGGCGTAATCAGGCAGTTTGTAGGGCCGGTAACCTGAGCGGCGGCTAATCCCTGGCAGGACGGGACGTAACGAAGGGCCCGCCGGCGCAGAGCGCAGGGCACTCCCTGCGCTAATGGCTGCCGCCGCGCGCGCATTGACTGTGCGCGGCCAGCCGTGAGCGGCGCGCCCTTTAAAAAACCCCCTCCCCGGCCCTCGGCGGCTCGGCCCGTGGCCGCCCTTTCACTCGGGCCGCCCGCATACAAATGCCCTGCTCCGCCCGGCTGCCGCCGTCAGTTCCCCACCTCCAGACACACGAGCCATTCTTTCCTCACGGGGCGCCCTCCGACGCTCCTGCTTTTATTTTCCCCCGCATCGCAGCGGCACGCTGATTCGCGGGTAGCTGAGCGGGCCGCTTCTCTTGATTGAGATGGCCTCCTCGCATCACTGCACGCCACAGATAGCGCACTGCGTAACGTTGGAGCACCACCTATAAAATTTCTTAACAACCAAGCTCATTGTACATCACGTATAAAAATTGCATAATGTACATAATAATCAAGATCATTATTTCAACTGATTAATTAATTCAGCTTGTTGGTTTAGTACTGTATAACGTGTCTTCTGTTCTGCATAGATAAAACTGAATGTATGTATGTGTATAAGTTTAGGATCGCCTCCCAAACAACTCGATAAATTTCCGCTAAATCTGGCACATAAACAACACTGTGGGGTTTATAACGTCCTAGCTATATAAAGAGTGGAGATACAGGTAAAAACGTTTTCACATCCACTTGCGTGTAGGCTGCTCTGCTCGACAGCCAAGTTGTGTGGGAAGAGTATGGGCCTGCCAAACCAACCTGCTTTGCATGGCTGTCTACATGTCAGGCTCTAAAAGCTGTTCTCTGGGCCCCAACATGTAGGCTGGCCTGCATGACAGGTGTGTAGCGTTGGAGTCGTATCAGTCTGCTTTATTGACATGGTTAGCATGGTAGCCTGTATGTCAGGGGCAAATTTTCGATTTTCCAGCCCCTGATCTGTCGCCTGCCCTGCATAACAAGTATGTTGTGGCAGTACTACTAGCTTTCTTTCTTGAACAGTACTGCAAGGGCTACACACACCAATGAGGATGGCTGGAGACAAGTTGAGATGGATAGACGAGGGGACAGACACAGTGAAGGCGAGGAGAAAATGGACACAGGAGAGATGGAAGGTTAATTTTAGTATTTTATCCATCTTCAGCAGCTGTAGTTGTGCTTATTGAAATAATCAACAACCAGTTGCACAGAAGAAATATCAATTCCTTAATGCCCTTTTTAAGAGTGCTATAGTTATAATCGTCTGAATAAGGGCAGTAAGTGCCTGAAACCAGTTAAGGACACAAAGTTTCTCTTGTGCAACTGGTTGCTGATTATTTCAATAACAGGTGCAAGGTGTAGAACCATAGTGGCCAGGTGAAAATAGAAGTAGGGTGCTGGAGATGAAAAGAGATATGGGGAGGTGTCGAATGCATACATTGATGAAGCTATGAGGGAAGGCTAGTTTTCCTGAATAAAAGTGATGCTGTCCTTGATGTAACCCTGTGTTATGTGCAGATCGATGGGAGGGGCAGCCACAGATGTCAAAAGCTCATCTAAAGAACATTTTAGGAAAAGCTATTATACAAAATTGTTAAAGCTTTCCTAGTCACTTGTAAACATACTGCCTTTTCTTTTCATCTTGGGATATTTGGCCGACCTTTGTTTAATGACTTTTTTCCGACGTTTTGCCAGCACAAGTGGCTGTATAGTAAAAGGTTCACCCTCCATTGCTGCTGGTCGCCTGAAGCCGAAACCACGGCTGTAGATTGCGCAGGGGTCGGTCAGAAATGCTTGCGCAACGCAACTCTGCAGGTTACACTACTTTATTTGACCACGAAAGACATCTGTGCAATATCCTCAGTACGTTTCAGGTGTTAGTCGTCGTAAGAATTGTGTTCTGTAGCTGTGAATGCATTATGTCGGAGCGAGGTGAAATCAGACCAGGGCAAAACGTCAGCGTTCGTACTGTAACTGTTTCCATAACCAAGGGAGCCAAAGTGTTGGTGCTTCAAGACGCACTGCGTCGAAGATTTATACTCCATACAGGGAAAGCGAAAAATGATAATCCGCTAAGTCTCAACGTCTTGATGGATCCACATTGAAAAGGACTGTGAAGACAGTTGAAACAATCGCTGCAGAACTGAATGACGCATTCGCGAACCCTGTCAGCACCAAAACGACAGGAATGGTGCTCCATATGCAGGGAATTGCAGGGTAAACTGGAATTCGAAAACCATTCGCCAGTGATAAAAATACACGTAACAAATGGTTCAAATGGCTCTGAGCACTATGCGACTTAACTTCTGAGGTCATCAGTCGCCTAGAACTTAGAACTAATTAAACCTAACTAACCGAAGGACATCACACACATCCATGCCCGAGGTAGGATTCGAACCTGCGACCGTAGCGGTCGCTCGGCTCCAGACTGTAGCGCCTAGAACCGCACGGCCACTCCGGCCGGCTACACGTAACAGGAAAACGTGTTGTCGAAGCCATAAAACCTGTACTGGAGCATTGGAAGAAAGTTATGTGGCAGGATGAGTCTTGTTTCACACTTTTTCCAACTTCTGACAGATTTTACGTCCTAAGACTGAAACATGGCGGATGCCTGGTAATGATCTGACACTAAGAGGAAAGATGCTAAGCTGAGTAAGGCAGGACCAAAAATGAAAGACGCTCCACTAAATTAAAAATAAAACATTAAAAAAAGAACTTCTAGAATACAGGTGGAAACGACTGAAAGAAAAGAGCATTGCCCTCTTTGTGACAGTCACAGTCTGCAAACCTGTGTATTGCTAAGTGAAATAATGATAATGGTGAATGTGCACTACGATTTCGTATTGTGTAAATTGCGACGTTGCTAAAGATGAGTGCTTTTTTTGTCATTATAGTTCTTAAATGAACTCGATGACACATATACCTCTCTAATTTTCAGACAAATGCTGCATTTCCCTGAATGCTGTTTCCCGGTAGTTATGCCAAAACAATGGAAAAAAGGCCACTTATATGAGGACTTTCGTCAAAAATGGACTCTGAATCACTGAGTAACTTAGTATTTTTTATATTATCAAGTTACTTCCAGAATGGCAGAGGTGACAGAGGCAGAAAAAGCAGTGCTGCCAGACAATAGAATCCCAGACCTTTGGACTCCCAGTACGCCATTTATCCAGCACAACATTTCACTCTACAGTTTCGTCTTGAACGGCACAGGCTCATCTTCCTGCCATTCGTGGCTTTGAAATCTTCCTTTGGGAAATAAAATTTTGTTCGCTCTCAAAATAACTTTTTCATTCCAGAAAATAAAACTAGGTGAAAAGTTCTCGTCTTTTCCAAGGAAAAACTGAGTAGTACCTGTATAATGCAGTGGATTTGAAAATGATAATAGCAGAAATATTTCGCAGCTGGCAAGGTCATAGTTTACATGATATGAAATTATTGTGTGTACTCTCTAATATCGAGATTTTACTTACCAGTAGGATTGTTAGAGTACGTCTGCAGGCTGTGGCTTACGAGCATCAGTTCCACCTATGTTATTGAAAGTCCTTTTTCCCAAATAGAGGTTCTTTTATTATCAGTCTTGCCTCAACTCCTGTGGTTTGCCAGTCCTACATGGGCACTTACGAAACGTGTCCGATATGTTGTCAGGAAGCTTGGTCAGCCTAGTAATCGGTGTCATTTTCTGGCTGGAATGTTTTCTTTCAGCTGGTGATACCACAAACCCACCCACGTGCGCTGGCCCTCATGCAAGTATGCTGTGTTAAACATAACTGCTTGCCTTTCTAGAGACACGTAGCTATCGTGCTACAGTAGAACCCGTTGAACCGGAATGGATGGCACGGTAGGTCATCCGGATTATCGAAAATGCGGATTATCCGAAATTCAGACAAACGTTAAAACAACATAAATGCCGTAAATAGGCACGTTAAATTTTTTTCTTGTAACACACGAAGTATACATTATTTTAAGATTAATTTTTGTGACATACTGCAATCGAAATACAGTGAGTTTTATACACTGAAATATTCCGCAAGTTTCTTTCGATCCAGATTTGTACGTCGTTTACGATGAGCACTATCAAGCAGACGTTACATCAGCATTAGTTCGACGAAGGTGTTTCGTCTGGCGTTGCAAACAAAGCGTTATTTAGTCCAGCTGTGTTGATGCCACTGCGTGTGTAATAATTATCTGCAAATGGAAAGACTACGATAATTTCGTTATCAGGAATCTATGCTTCGAAACAGGTGTCTTCAGTTACCTTTGGGTTATTTCCTCTTCCAATGTAATAACGCTGTAGTTTCGAAACAAAATTCAGCAACAATTTTTTCAAGGGTTCTTCGTCAGTCATTCTGTACAGTGCATCTAACTTTTCGCCCGTGGACGCTATCTATCTACCACCTTCGTTCTCTTTGATGTTATTTCACACTTGCAAGAAACAGTGGCAACATAGTACCGTACAGCTCCATGTATGATGGTTGACTAAATTTAAATTTAATGACTGTCGTCATCGATTGTTGTCGCCATTACTGTAATAAAAAAAAAGACTGAAAGCTACAGTCAAATATCTGTGAAATGCGTTTGTTTGCTGGCCATCTTCCGCAGCAGCTCTTAAAAGCGGTTATTATTTGTTTTCCGTCTTGCAGTAAGCTCAAGATGAAAAACCAATAACAAATGATTTGTGAAACGATTTGTTTAAAAGTAACAAATGAAATAGGTTAGAGAAACATTTGACGTGCCTTTAAATGATGCCCGAATTCATGCACGACAAATAAGGCGATAGAATCTGCTAAGTCCAACAGACGAAAGATACTTTAGTACTCTTAAAAATACTAAGTTAAATATTAAACGTTAAATTCTCCGTCAGTACCTCATCTGCTGTACCTGATTTCGACTCTCATTCAAAGACACGTCAAATGATTCTTTAATCTATTATATTTGGCTAGCTGACGAATCCAGCATCACTCAGGTATTCATTTTACCAATTCTCTATTAGAAACGAAAGCAAAAACTCAACTGAGATTGTAGTGAAGTTTCGAAAAAATTTCGTTTTTATGTATTCGTGGAAACACCTTGGAAATTACGAAGAAGTCGTACAAACAAATTTGCATAATGTGTAAATATATAAATAAAGTATCCAAATTAAGAAACATGATCCCGGATGGTTTCTGTAGGGCGGGCGCAAATGCTTCGCGTGTTTACAACTCGATTTTGTAAACATCTCTATGGCAACATCTCTTTATAGCTCTGTAGCTGGCTATGGTTTCGCCTACAGCCATTTATGCTGCGCAGTTGAAAACTATCAAAAGCGCTGGCAGGTGTCAAGGTTTTCCGTTAAGTTGACTCGACTGTAGGAGTATTTTAGTTGTAAAGAATAAATATATTTAAACTTTATGCATGAAACGGCATTTTTTCACTTATCTCATTATTTATGACGTTATATGTCTTAAACTGTTGTACAATAATATATTTGTGCAGGTGCATTCAGCGGCAAATGTGGATACTGTCAGCGGAATATGTTGCGAACAGAGTTGATATCAAAGAAGTAATACATCAAGCATAATGTAGCAGTTTTTCAGGTATCTCACGGTTTATTACATCATCTCTCCCATCGATGTATCATACAATGATACAATTTTGTACGTACATTCAGCGGCCTATGTGGATACTGTCTAAAAAATGTGTTGCGAATAGAGTTAGTAGCACGGGACTAATAACTTTAAACCTCATGCACAATGCGGCAGTTTTTCAGGCATCCCATAGTTTATGACGTCATATCTGAACTATGATAGATAGATGGCTCTCATTCCCACAGCGGTTGTCGCTGACAGTAAAGGGTATGTGTACAAAGTTTGGTTGAAATCGCTTCAGTGATTTAGGAGGAGATGCGGGACACGGACACACACACACACACACACACACACACACACACACACACACACACACACAAACACACATCCATTTTTACTACATGTGTGGATTTTAGACAAATTTACAAAGTAATTTTGTTTATTGCACTAAGAGTTTTTGCTGGTAGTTAACTACGCTCTAATGTAATTTTTTTTAAGGCGCAAAACTGCTAGACCTTGAAGAACTGAGCTTTTTAACGCTTCACTTACATAGGTAGCAGTAGCTGTTGTAAAATATCAATTCTCCCACAAATCACTAATTACATATTTTATATTACCCTGATTACTCTCAAACAATTAATCTTTCTTTACTAAACTAGACCTCAGGCTGATGAGTTTAATATACCATTTGTCCATTTCCTGCTCTTAGTTTGGCTACGAAAATTCTGACACAAATGCATTGTGTAGTTTCTAGGGAGTCTATTTTCGTTTTTCTAAAACATTAGGCAAAGAAAACGATACGAATTAATGAGAGCTGTATAAAAAAATGTCCCACCGTATGTTATATGGATATATGGAAACTGGTACGTGTGTATGTAAAAACAGAAACGCATATAGCGAAATGTACCGGGTGATCAAAAAGTCGCTATAAATTTGAAAACTGAATAAATCACGGAATAATGTAGATAGAGAGGTACAAATTGACACACATGCTTGGAATGACATGGGGTTTTATTAGAACCAAAAAAATACAAAAGGTCAAAAAATGTCCGACAGATGGCGTTTCATCTGATCAGAATGGCAATAATTAGCGTAACAAAGTAAGACAAAGCAAAGGTGATGTTCTTTACAGGAAATGCCCAATATGTCCACTATCATTCCTCAACAATAGCTGTAGTCGAGAAATAATGTTGTGAACGGCACTGTAAAGCATGTCCGAAGTTATGGTGAGGCATTGGCGTCGGATGTTGTCTTTCAGCATCCCTAGAGATGTCGGTCGATCACGATACCCTTGCGACTTCAGGTAACCCCAAAGCCAATAACAGCACGGACTGAGGTCTGGGGACCTGGGAGGCCAAGCATGACGAAAGTGGCGGCTGAGCACACGATCAGCACCAAACGACGCGCGTCTAGCAAGATGAGGTGGAGCGCCATCCTGCATAAACATCGTACGTTCCAGCAGGCGTTTATCAGCCAGGCTGGGGATGATGCGATTCTGTAACATATCGGCGTACCTCTCACCTGTCACGGTAACAGTTACAAAACCGGAATCACGCATTTCCTCGAAGAAAAAAGGCCCGATAACGGTAGATGTGGTAAATTCAACCCATACCGTGACTTTCTCGTCGTGCAATGGAGTTTCCACAACAGTTCTAGGATTTTAGGTAGTCCAAATTCTGCAGATGTGGGCGTTGACAGACCCTCGGAGCGTGAAATGAGCTTCGTCGGCCCACAACACGTTACTCAACCAATCGTCATCTTCCGCCATCTTTTGAAGCGCCCACACCGCAAATGCCCTCCGCTTCACTAAATCGCCAGGTAACAGTTCATGATGCCGACGGATTTTGTACGGACAGCATCGGTGGGTACGCCTCAGTGCCAACTAAACAGTAGTGAACTTTGTCTTTTTGTTCTAATAAAACCTCATGTCATTCCAAGCATGTGTGTCAATTTTTACCTCTCTATCTACATTATTCCGTGGTTTATTAAGTTTTCAAATTGAGCCGGCAGCAGTGGCCATGCGGTTCTAGGCGCTTCAGTCTGGAACCCCGCGACCGCTACGGTCGCAGGTTCGAATCCTGCCTCGGGCGTGGATGTGTGTGATATCCTTAGGTTAGTTAGGTTTAATTAGTTCTAAGTTCTAGGGGAGTGATGACCTCAGATGTTAAGTCCCATAGTGCTCAGGGCCATTTGAACCATTTTTTTCAAATTGATACAGACATTTTGATCACCCGGTACTTTGAGGGACGGGATCATTATCCATTGGCACCTCCCCCCTCCGTCCAAACTCTCTTCCCCCTGCCCCCCCCCCCTTCGCGCCCCTCCTGAATCAGCGAGCAACGAGCATAGTGAGTGCGAAGAGGAAAGGCAGTAGCGTCAGGCCACCGGTCACAGGTGAGTTGGTACGCCTGGCACAGTGCGGGCCCTCGCGTGTGCTTCCAGGGGATTAGCGTGCGTCGCCCCCACAGCTGCATAATGGATGAGATCGGCCGGCCTAGGCGCAGCCTCGGGGGCGGGGGGCAGAGGGCGCGCAGGCGCCGGGGAAAAGAAGCTCCGGGAAGAAAAGGAAATAAAGAAAAGAACAAAAGACGGCGGTGTACCGCCCTTATCTGGTAATTCCATTACCTGTCGCGAGGCGCGCTATTAATTCCATTCTCCGGCGGTAATTGGTTTAATGGTTGAGCAGTTTGGCGCCGCGGCCACCGCAGCTGGTCGTGCGTCGAGGGCTGAAGGGCGGGTAATGAATACTGGATTAGGGGCAGGGCCCCGGGCTGGATAAAGGCGCACCTGGGGAAGGAAGCTCTTAAAAAGGCGTCACCCTGCCGCTCGCATTTCCGCCGATTTCTGCGAGGCTTGCGTCAGATACGTGGCGCCACTCACCCGTTGCATACCGGTCACTACAGAGGGGGTTTCAAAGTCTTTGAATCAAACGTCTAGTGCTAATAGATCACGTCGTTCGGAACAGATTTGTTTACAGACAAAAGTTCCTTGATGCTTCCGGCGACACCGGGGTCCTTTAGTATCCGCCGGCCCTGGGACGACGAGACTTCATCAAAGTACCAGATGTACTGCACACTATCCACCGCACAAACTGACAGAGTGATTTTCGACAAGAAAGCGTTAATATTGTGTCTCTAAGCCGTGAGCCGGCCGCGGTGGCCGAGCGGTTCTAGGCGCTTCAGTCCGGAACCGGGCGACTGCTACGGTCGCAGGTTCGAATCCTGCCTCGGGCATGGATGTGTGTGATGTCCTTAGGTTAGTTAAGTTTAAGTAGTTCTAAGTTCTAGGGGACTGATGACCTCAACTGTTAAGTACCATAGTGCTCAGAGCCATTTGAACCATTTGGACCAATCTAAGCCGTGAAATATACAGGGTGTGTCAAAAAAATGTATACACACTTTGAAGCGTCATAGAAAATTTATTTCCCGTTCTACAACGTTAAATTTCTGGAAATGGAAAGCTTAAAGTCCAGTTGGAAAAATAAATGTTCTATGTACTTTGCAAATCTGATTGATGTTAAAACTGGTTACCTTCAGCATCAATACATTTCTGAGTACAAGTCACCACTGATTCCGTACATCGTACCAAAGTGTCCAATGAGATTTCTGCGCACACCGCCTGAATCTCATTCCAAAGTGTGTCCAGCTTACGTGGTTTACGTTTGTACACCTCATCTTTTACTGTGCCCCATAAGAAGAAATCCAGCAGCGTGAGGTCTGGAGAGCGTGCAGGAAACTCGATTGGTCCCCTGCGTCCTATCCACTGGCCTGTCACATTGTGATCCAGGTATGCTCGTACGTCCCTATGATAGTGCGGCGGGGCGCCATCTTGTTGGAAATAAAACTCATCATTACCGTATAATGCACGAATGTCAGGAAATATGGAGTCAGCAAGCATCGTTAGGTACGCTTCTTCAGTAACAGTACCTTCAAAGCGGAAAGGCCCAATGAGTCCCTTTGCAGACAAACCACACCACACATTTACACCAGGCAAATTCACACCCTTTTCAACTGTAATGTGAGGATTATCTTCAGCCCAGTACACACAATTGTGCCTATTGACAGTTCCATTGAGTTTGAATTGGGCTTCATCCGACCAAATTACGCTACCCATAAATCACCGTTCACGTCTCACCATCTCCTGAACCCATTCACAAAATTCTAACCTTCGATCTGGATCGTCGTCACTTAGCTGTTGCACCAGCCTTGGACCGGGTCGCCCTGATCGACCTTTATGCACATCACACACTGTTCCATGAATTTCGAATTTGTCTCGAAGACGTGTAATTGTTAACCTTGAAGGTGGTTCTGTAGCATACTCACTTCTCCACTGTCTTCGAACCACAGCTACATTCTCAAACTTCCAGTACCACTTAATTATCTGCTTCCGCGCTTCAGAGCTCAAACGCACGTCCGCCATGTTTCAGTTACTACCTTGCCACTGCTGCCACCTGTTGAAGAAACATAACATTACTTTCTCACAGATATTTAACCTTGTAGAACGGGAAATAAATTGTCTATGACAGTTCAAAGTGTGTGTACATTTTTTTGACGCACCCTGTATTTTAGAAGCGATTCGTGAACTGTAATTTTGCAGGGCCTACCCCTTTCATAGAGATGAGGCGGCTGGATTATAAATACCACGCAAGGCATATGCACATTGCGGAGTACCTATACCCTGCTGCCTCTCAGGGGCATAACTAACATACAAGCACGCCTAGCGTCACGAGAAGCATCAGCGAACGTTTTGTATCTAAAAGAAAAAGTTCTCCCTGATTTACATAATGTAAAACTGCACCAGTTACTTGTATTCTCACGGTTAGCACAAAGCGTTTCGAGAATTTATTCTCATTTTCAAGAGTGTTTGTTTATATAAAAAATATTTTTTGTGATGTTTGCATGTGTGATTTTCTGCCTCTCTTGCACTGTAGTTGCCACCAATCGGAAAATCAGACAAAATGAATTCTGAAATATTTTTTAATTAATGTTAGACACAGTACTTTTTTGTCTAACTACGAACATTGCACCTCCCCCATTATACAGAGTATTATTATACACATGCAAATCATCATTTACATTCTTTGTTTTTTCAATCAAAACCTGCTATACAGATATTACGACTGTATGGTTCCACAAAGAGTTTGTACACAGCTTTTGATGTAACTGAGCAACAGTCATACAATAATCAAAATATCCACGGGTATGCTGCCGGTCTATAGTGTCCAACGGGCACAATATTTCGGCGATCAAACATGTCGCCATCGTCAGGTGAACTGACGGACTGAGCTCCTGTGAACGTGCCGGCACGGAGATCCGTACGCTATGGCTGCTCAGAGGGAACTGGGTTCGGTCGCGGCGGCGGCCGATTTAAATACCCTCCGCCCGCGGCGCGCTCCCTCCGCCGTCCGCGCCCAGCGCCACGGTCGCGCGGTGAAACGGATTGCGACGGCGTCTGAGATGACGTCGGTGTGATGGCTCTGTCCGCCGTGGTCGTCACAACTATACGTCTGCTCGATTTACTCTTGATTAACCCGATCGCTGGTTCCCAAGCCTTGCTAAGATTATAGCCACAGTCACGGTTTATGAGGTCGTCATTGGTGCGAATTTCGATGGCCTCTCTAACAACGCTGTCCCAGTATCTCGACGTCTGTACCAGAATCCTCGTGCGGTCATACTCCATGGCGTGATTTTCCGACAAACAATGTTCAGCGACCGCCGACTTGCTCGGATACATCAGTCGAGTGTGCCTCTGGTGTTCACGGCATCGATCCTCGACGGTACGCATCGTCTGACCAATATACGACTTGCCACATTGACACGGAATCTGGTACACGCCGGCCTTCCTCAAACCGAGGTCATCTTTGGCGCTCCCCACCAGTGCACGAGTTTTATTTGGAGGACAAAACACAGTTCCGACCCGGTGTTTCTTCAGAATGCGGGCGATTTTCCCCGAGAGTGCGCCTGTGTATGGAATAAATGCAGTGCCTACCTCCTCCCTCGTGACTTCATCCATCTCAACAGGTTGTGCTGCAGTGGTTAGGCGGAGAGCACGTTGAATCTGCCACTCTGAGTACCCATTTTTTCGAAATACAGTTCTCAGATGTTCCAATTCCTGGGGTAGACTCTCTGCGTCAGAGATAGTGCGCGCCCTATGTACTAGAGTTTTAAGTACCCCATTCCTCTGTGAAGGGTGGTGGCAGCTGTCTGCATGCAAATACAGATCAGTGTGCGTAGCCTTCCGATACACCCCATGACCTAGGGTGCCGTCAGCCCTTCTCTTGACCAAGACGTCAAGGAAAGGTAATTTACCCTCCGTTTCAGTCTCCATAGTGAATTTGATGTTGGGGTGTATGGAGTTTAGATGTGTAAGGAAGTCAAGGAGTTTATCCATACCATGTGGCCAGATGACGAACGTGTCGTCCACGTAACGGAAAAAGCGAGTAGGTTTCCATACGGATGACGACAGGGCTTCCTCCTCGAAGTTCTCCATGTACAAATTCGCTACCATCGGTGAGAGAGGGCTACCCATGGCGACTCCCTCCGTTTGTTCGTAGTATTCTCCGTTAAAAAGAAAATACGTGGAAGTCAAGACATGCCTAAAAAGTTCAGTGGTCTTCTCGTCAAACTTCTGACTAATCAATTCTAGTGACTCTCGCAGGGGTACCCTCGTAAACAAGGAAACGACGTCAAAACTCACCATGATATCTGACTCATCCAACCTGAAGCTATCAAGGCGTTTAACAAAATCCACGGAATTACGGATGCGATGAGGGCATTTACCCACATAAGGACTTAATATTCCCGTCAGGTATTTGGCCAACAAATATGTAGGTGCCCTGATGTTGCTGACAATGGGACGTAATGGTACCCCCTCTTTGTGAACCTTCGGGAGTCCATATAGTCTAGGCGGTACCGGACCTTGGGGTAACAATTTCTTAGCGCCACCCTCCGGTAAATCTGCGTCCTTGAGAAGCGCCCTCGTCTTGTTCTCCACCTTCTTTGTAGGGTCAACGCTGATCTTCCGGTAGGAATCGTCATTCAGCAGGCTCTGCATCTTATCAGTGTAGTCCTTATGGGAGACAACAACTGTAGCATTGCCTTTGTCAGCCGGTAAGACAACAATTTCAGAGCGCTCCCTCAGATCACGAATAGCCGCCCTCTCTTTACTGCTGATATTTGACTTCATCGGCTTGGATTTCGTCAACGCACGACAAGTTTCACGACGTATTTCCTCGGCTGATTCTGGCGGAAGTCGAGCTGCAACCTGTTCAACAGCACTAACAATTTCTGCGACCGGAGTGAACTTGGGGGTGGGAGCGAAGTTGAGACCTTTCTGCAAAACTGAGACCGCATCATCACTCAACACCATGCCACTCAAATTGATGACAGTCTTGCACGGAACCTGCAGGGATGGTTTGTCAAGGAGACGTGAGAACTTAGCTGTTTGACGTCCTGTAGCCTTCTTATGGGCGGAATCAGCCGACATCCAGGTGACACCATCAATCCAATCCCAGGAACAAGAAGTGAACGTACTAGCCAGTTGCAAATGTAGTTTGAGTAATTCCTGTGAGATAAACTCAAGGCTCCGACGGGTGAATTGCACTCTCTCGCGTACCAATGCGAGGCTGGCTCGTTTCTTGATTCTCTTAGCTGCTGCAGAATCGATGTGATGCATAATCTTAGCAAAATTTGGAACAACATTCTCGGAACGACATCTCTTTAGAAAGGCAAGAGTACTTAGCAAACGACATCTACGGTGCCGCAACTTTTCAAATTTCTTCATGCTGCGATATGCGAGTGATATGAGAGTCTCATAAGCGAACCATGAACATTGTTTAGGAGAAATCCCACTCTCCCTAGTTTTCCGTAATTTTCTGGGTTCCCTCCGAAACTGGCCTTTCTACGTGTGAATTGCTCTTTTTTTTTATTTCCACTATTAAAACGCCAAATTTTTCTGACAAAAATTTAAGTTCCTGTTTCTCGTTTGTCGCGGTTTCTGCATTCGGCGTGTCTGTTGTCCCACAAGCAGCTGTTCATTTGCTGATCTTCAATTAGTTTCAAAGTTGTTTCAGTTGTTGACATACTGGAAAATTAAAACACAACCTCATCAGATGACGACAGTAACACAGACGACTAAGTGCCAGACTGAACCGCACTTCCCCCATACAAGATCGCACTTTCAATGTCCTTCAACGTTTTTTCAGAGAATACAATTTCAGTGGGTCCGCAGCTTGTGATCTAGTGGCTAGCGTTACTTCCTCGGGATCAAGGGGTCCCGGGATCGATTCCCGGCCGGGTTGGGGATTTTTCTCTGCCCGGGGACTGGGTGTTTGTATTGTCCTCATCATTTCATCATCATTCGTGACAGTGGCTATATTGCATTGTGTAAAACTTGGACTGTGTAAAAACTGGGACTCTGTACGGGCGCTGATGACCCTGCAGTTGAGCGCCGCACAAACCAAACATCATCGTCACCATTTCAGTGGGATTCAAATCTTGTGTCACTCTTGACGCGCAATACATTCCGTGGCACTGAAACACAGCATTACTGATTCAGACACCATTCCGCCGGTCCGTGTGGACTGCGCTTCAGATTGGTCATACAGGGAATTAAAAGTGGAGAAAAATATCCCTCTAATTTTTCTTGTTTCCAATACAGCCAGTGTATAAGCAAACTGGACGCGATTAAAAACGAATTACTGTGACTGTGTCAGCGAGTTTCGCAGTGACTACCATTGCAAGTCACAGAGTCATCAGACAATACTTTCATATTACATATATTTTAAAAAGCAAATGTGAATTGCACAAAAGTGTGCTGTAAGAATAAAATATAATACTTATCAATAGTCACTTTCGTGAACTGCACAACGCTTTTTCACATGAAAGTCGTTGCAAATAATCCTCTGCGTTTCAAAAGCAATAATGGGCTCCCTAATAGCGTTACTAGACGGATAAATCCTCAAAAAATGGTTCAAATGGCTCTGAGCACTATGGGACTTAATATCTCAGGTCATCAGTCCCCTAGAACTTAGAACTACTTAAACTTAACGAACCTAAGAACATCACACACATTATGGCCGAGGCAGGATTCGAACCTGCGACCGTAGCGGGCGCGCGGTTCCAGACTGTAGCGCCTAGAACCGCTCGGCCACTCCGGCCGGCGATAAATCATCGGTGCTGTTCATTTAAGTAGAGGTTTTGGCTCGGATGATGGCAATTTGTGCTAAGCCGAAAATTTTCAATCGCTTTCCAAATAATGGTGAATGCAACTACATACAAACTTCGCCAGAAATTGTAAATATCACGGCGGAGGGTATTTCTTACCAGTGTTCGCGATTTTCCGACCTATTCTGTTCGTGTATAAAGTGAGAGGAGACTGTGTACTTCTGTCTAAGTCCTCACTTCTCCTACCTTATTCTCGTTGTCCTACGCGATACTTGCAATAGATGTGCACAAATGACGTACAGTCTTCCTCAGACATTGTTTCTCTAAATACAAACAGCAAGGTTTCGAAAGAATAACGTCTCTTTCTTCCAAAGATTCCCATTCCTTGAACATGTCTGTTATATTTTCGTATGAGCTTCATTGGACTGCTACGCTTGAAGCAGTGCGTTCGGTATCTGTCATTTCAGCTTGGAATACCTTATTGACAGAAATGATTTTTAAAGTTTCGAACGTGCAAAATTTTTCTTCAACTGAGACGAATGTTTAGTCCAACACGAGAAGCAGGTTAGATGAAAAAAAATTAATGTACAGTCATCATTAAACGCAATCCGTCGCTTTTATATTGTGCGGTAATATTTCTGCAATTTTCTGCATCCTGAACGGTTCTGGAAACGCTCTGACAAGGTACGTCTGTATCCATCAAATAGTCACTGCTTCGACCATTTCATGACGATAAGATTGTTGCTTTACGTTACCGTTTCCTATAATTTATAGTACGTTAGAACATCCTGAATTTCTAAGCCTAGATACTAGTAGTGTATTTCGAACAGAAGACCACAACTTTCGCCTTATGACATACTGTTAACTTATTTGAATGAGGAATCTACGGTTGAATTTACATCAACAGAATGGTCAGGAGAAATGGTGTTATACCGTCATCTTCAAATAAAAAAATAGCGTAATAAAAAGGACAGCAAGCTGAGGCTTCATGTCAGGATTAGGGGTACTTGAACAAATGGCCTTCCTCTATTTAAATCACGATTTTAGCACTCGGTTGTAATATCTAGTACCAGATCACTAGATTAAATGGGGATCACATAATTATCAATCTATCAAATAAATATAAACTATGCCTGTCAGACGCAACAGGAATACGAGGCACTTAGTAGTTCATCAAGTAGCCGCAAGATGGCAAGAAACGCCAGCGCACCGCATGCGAGTGTTAGAAGCTGTACGTAGTTCGCCATTTGTCCGCCGCGGCACTGGTGCAGCGCTCAGCAGCGCGCACTCCTTGCGGCGAAGCTCGGTACTAGAACTTTGGAGGGCCCATTCGAATACGTTGAGGAACAATCACCGTCCACGAATTTCCGCTATTGACTGTCGGGACAGCGTGATGATCTTTCACAACGTTGTGGAAAACGCCAATAACAGCCACAAATATTGTAGAACACCCTTATCGTCACTTCTTTTTCCATTCGCAGCATCTGTCAACAGAATGTCTCTTCAGGATTATGCATATGAGGACGAGGACAATCAGATGAACTGTAAGTAATCACAAAACGTCGTCACGAAATATTTTCGCGCAGGGTAATTTCGGTTTGAGATTTTGCTAACTAGTCAGTTACCTTCATAGAATCATATATCTTGTTGCTCAAGTCAACATTCGTTTCTCTCAACAATACTAATCGTACAGGGATGAATTAGGTATAGTTGGACCTCTGAAATTCCACACCGATTTTGCGCCAGGGCTTATTATATGTTGAAAACTTTAACGTTAAAGCGACTTTCAACTATCACAGGCAAAAGGGTATCATGGATTACCAGATTCATACCTGTATCTTACGAAGCTTAGTTATTAACCACAAATAAGAGGTTCCTTTCACACATTATCTTATTACAAATACCATTTTATTTGTTTTATGGTATTTACTAACTGGATTATTTGTATACAGCCTTGTCACAGATAATAACAGTGACCACAGCGATAGCTCATTATCTCTGCCCGTCGTAAAAGCTGACTTATCTAAACGAATATACTTTCCGGAACGATTACATATTTGTTATTGTTGCCTTGCATTGCGATTTACCTACTACTACTAAGGCCTAACGTGCTTACGTAAAGTACGAAGTGCAATTATAATCTCAAAATACAGTTGTAGGTTATTATGGCCTTATGATACAACAGGTAACAAGCGAACACTACTTTCTAACCTATACATTTCACATTTACTTGCTTCTTTGTGTTTTATTTTCGAATTTCTCATTAAACTTATCTTCAACAACAGGTAAATGTACATATTACGGTCGAAAGTCAGAAATCACAAGCAATAATGCATGGAAATGTATATATATGGATGTATCATAAATTCGTGATTATTGTCTCAGGACGTTCGGTTCATTTGTAAAGACGTTTTCTCTTCATTTTCACAACTACCCTTATTCCAACGACTACGTTTGTACCAAATACTGCCACTTTTTAAGCTACAAAAATGCGAAAGTTTTGCACGGATCCCTTGGTCATCACATTATTTCAGGCGACAGGCTACACGATCTTTAAATGTAATTTCTACTACAGTAATTATTCCGTAAAACGTAGTAATTTCCATATGTGAACGAAACATGACCGATTGATGATGGCTCAAATTTCTTGACACATGTCTGGGCAATAAGATTTTCTTATTTGCATAATCAGGTGGAAATTAATTCCTAAAAGCATTCATTCTTGCTTAGTCTTATGCTTCTCCGTCCGTGACAGAACGTGCTGAGTTCAACAATATTTGTCTAGTATCGCCTACTTTGCGAGTTACCTTCGTCGGAAATACTTTGACCGGAAATAACTTATCGCGTTGTAATCTGTATCTTCTTTTTAATCAAATTGCAAACCTTTCTTCATTGCACTTTCATAGAGATATGTGTCGCGTGATACGGTAATATTTTCTTCTTCACGAACTATAAGCAGTTATTATTATTACAGCCGCAGTTGGCACAAAAACAGGGGAATTTCAGATGAATATAATGATTACAAATGACTGTAACTGTTTACTCCATAGCGATACTTTAATAAGCTTTATAAATCATGTAAAACAAAGTTCAAAATTTTATTTTACATACTTTCTAAGTGTTGTATACTTCTCCCATTGGTGACAGGGATAACATCTAAGCGACAATCCATTTCATGCCATACATTCTAAAGTAAATGTGGAGTTACCGATGCAAGTGCAATATAAATGCACATTTTGAGTTCTGGAATCGTTTTCGGCAAAGGAGGTACATACACAATGTCGTAGACATAACCCCATAAAAAGAACTGCATAGGTGTCAGGTTTAGAGATCTATGTCCAGTACGGGCGAACCAACGGTTTTCACTTAATTCTTATCTGATATCGCTGTGCATTCAGTAATTATGCCGTTAGTAATCGCTATTTTCATTTAAATTGCCCTATACTCAAAACGTTAAGGATAGATACGAAAATAAATATGTAGAAATCCGTTAATTAATATCAGCCTACAACTAGTTATAGCTACCGAATACAGAATCTTTCCAAAATGATTTGTCTCTGGTTACGGATTTCTTCAATGGTGAGTACCGTAAAATCCACTCGATTTTTATAGTGTATCAATTGAGAATTTATACCATAGATAATATAGAGCGCTCATGACGCGATTATATTGAAGTAAACATGTCGGTAAGCTGACTGCAGGCGACAACCATTTCTGTAATACTGTTCAGTGTATGTTAACTGTATAGTATTTTCATAATGGTTTCTTTATTACAGTGGTGACATCTTGTGCAACGTATGGTTGCTCCGAAAGGTGCGAGAAAGGAAGTAATAGTTCGTTCCACAGGGAAAACTGTTTTAGAAACACAAACAAATATGTCGACATGTTTTTGAGATGTCAGTGAATTAATCGGCTGAAGCTAAGCAGTGGTATCGTTACTATGCACATACGAGCGGTCTTCTATTTGAGAGTTTTTGTTTCTGTCTAAATATTATGAGTAGAATAGTAAGGATCGCCAATATGTCTCGTAAATTTAAGAAATATTAATCTGATGGTCTGTCATTTTTCCCGTTTAACTTCAAAACATTTATTACTTAATCACCTTGAATTAGAAGCTCTTTTGTGCGTGTTTGCCTACAAATAGGTTTTTTCTTGGAGAGGATCCACCTTCAGCGAAACACATTCTTATTTTTAGTTTTATTCCCCACACATGATACAGATTCATCAGTGGGTTTTATGTTATCTTCTTGTTACCATATTTTGTGGATTTCTTGGATTGTTCAAGATGGGCCCTCTCCAAAAACGAATTATTGTTTTACTTTGTCTCAATCCCATTGATTAAGTACTATGAATGTTTGGGCCCCTTATTCTGAAAAGGGAGAATTTTATGCCCAACGGCTACACAAAGCTACGCAGCAGACATTTTTCATCTGTTCTGACAGTGACGCCTTCGATATAGGTAGGAAACTGAAGTCAGATGATGTACCATCAATTTTGATCGTCATACGCACTTAGCATCTAAATAAAAAAAAGAGGAAATCAGGAAACTAAAAATGCTTCCTGCGAAACAGATAGTTTTTCTACTTGTGTGTGGAAGCGACCTGAATGGCTCATAGTGCAACAAAAACATGAGTTCACAGACGAACTGTAGTGCTGTCGCTTTTAAAAAGAAAGAACAACGTTTCAGACTGTTACCATTTCATCTGGCCTTATGTGAAAATTAATATTGGAAAATTCGGATTCAAATGGTTCAAATGGCTCTAAGCACTATGGGACTTAACATCTGAGGTCATCAGTCCCTTAGACTTAGAACTACTTAAACCTAACTAACCTAAGGACATCACACACATCCATACCCGAGGCAGCATTGGAATCTGCGACCGTAGCAGCAGCGCAGTTCGACTGCAGCGCCTAGCACCGCTTGGCCACAGCGGCCGGTGGAAATTTCGGAAAAATAGATTAACTGCACTACATGTGAAATAATGTTAAAACAATTCCTTCAATTATTAAAATCAATGCTTCACGAGTAAAACTGTTAACTGTCCAGAGACAGGGGCGTGCATGGTCTGCATGTACCTGTAGTGTTAAGATTAAGAAGGAAATTCGACCGTTATATATGTATCGTAATCAACGGAGATCAAAAACGGTTAAATACGATTTTAAAAAATCCTGCAGACGCAAATATTCGTGCAGTGGTAGGAGAGAATGTCATGAATAACGTACTAAAATCCCGAACTTGGTGAGAGCATGTAGGGTAGGGGGACGCTTAGAGGTCACTTTTCTATGTTTTTCTTCAAAAACTGGAAAACCGCAGCTTCTAACGAAAATGTTTCCTGGTACAAAATTGAACTACATTACATTTCCTACAAAAGAGATACTATTCATGTTTTCGGTAAGTTTCCGAACTGCAGGACATGGAAAAATATTATTAATATAGTGTTTTAGTGGTACAAAATTAATCTTTATTGTTGTAATCGTGCCCTTCCCTCCTTCATAGGTATGCAAACCGAAGAGTGCACCGAGCGAGGTGGCGCAGTGGTTAGCACACTGGACTCGCATTCGGGAGGACGACGGTTCAATCCCGTCTCCGGCCATCCTGATTTAGGTTTTCCGTGATTTCCCTAAATCGCTTCAGGCCAATGCCGGGATGGTTCCTTTGAAAGGGCACGGCCGATTTCCTTCCCCATCCTTCCCTCACCCGAGCTTGCGCTCCGTCTCTAATGACCTCGTTGTCGACGGGACGTTAAACACTAATCTCCTCCTCCTACTCCTCCGAAGAGTGCAGGTGATTCACCATTCAATCTACCCCTCTACCCCACATGAAGCAACTACGGGGTGTTTCACAGAGTTATACAGATCTTTGCAGTGCACAGACGTGGCCGGATGGCCGAGAGGTGGGGGGGAGGGGGGGGGGAGGTGATATTTATTTCCCACGAAGTGGTTCAAATGGTTTAAACGGCTGGGACTTAACTTCTGAGGTAATCAGTCCCCTAGAACTTAGAACTACTTAAACCTAACTAACCTAAGGACATCACACAGATCCATGCCCGAGGCAGGATTCGAACCTGCGACCGTATCGGTTGCCCGGTTCCAGACTAGCGCTTAGAACCGCTCGGCCACTCCAGCCGACACCACGAAGTGCATTAACGCTACATGGATTAGGTGTATGAGTTATTGATAAAACTAAGGCAATACACTTATACGGTTATAGTCAATGTAAATCTCTGCACACTGCACACAGGCCTACACTGCTAGAATAGATATTGATTCTTAATCATCCTGTACCGGCAGCTGTAGTGTTCCTCCGGGAAAGGCAAGTTGTTCCACTACGGCCGGCCGGACTGGCCGTGCGGTTCTCGGCGCTACAGTCTGGAGCCGAGCGACCGCTACGGTCGCAGATTCGAATCCTGCCTCGGGCATGGATGTGTGTGATGTTCTTAGGTTACTTAGGTTTAAATAGTTCTAAGTTCTAGGCGACTGGTGACCTCAGAAGTTAAGTCGCATAATGCTCGGAGCCATTTGAACCACTTTTTTGTTCCACTACGAACGCTGTTCGCTTTTCAGTTTACAGATTATCCCTCCCCAACATTTCCTCTCCAGCTGTTTTACGTAGAGAAGTAGATAAAATAAAATCAGTGAGCTCATGTTTGTATAGTGGAGTTATTTTCAGTGAATTAAATGTGTACAGATTCGATGTTGTTGAATGAGCAATAATATAAAATACGTTTCTGTTAGCAATAACTATTAATTTTATATAATTAAAACAATGTTTTCAATAATGTGCAATTTCGGTGTTTCCTGCAAAACGGAAACTATCAAACCTAGAAAAAAATGAGTTCGACCTTTTTTATAAGAAATCTATTATAGTTTAATTTGTTACTGGGAAACATTTTGGACAGAAGCCGCGGTTTTAGAGTTATACAAGAAAAAAAATTAAAAAGTCACCTTTAAACATCTAGTCACCGCCACGATGACACTCCATCGGCCCGGATTTTTAAAGACCCCCCCCCCTCACCACACACTACCGACGGTCTGCAGCGATCCGTCGCATGAGCGACCGATGGCTTCGTAGATCGCACGTTTGTGGGCAAATTGCAGCAATCGGTCGCTGATCGCTGGTTGCATGGAAATCCTAGGCAATCTGATGGGTCGCACATGCGTTCCGTGCAGGTAATATGGCGGTGCGGCTGGTTAACTGCGGTGTGTGACCACGTGGCTGCGACTCGTTTCTCTAATGCTGTGCAATTTGTTTCGTTTCGCTTTGCCCTCGTTGAGTAAGAAATTTACGTTCGAATTTATAGTTACCCAGGAACCACGAACTATTCTGAGAAGAGAAGAGGCAGTCGGGGTTGCCATTTATATTAAGAAGTCATATAAAATACACAGACTAGCATGTTCAATCTTGTGCTACAGAAGCTGAATTGTTGGGAAGTTCGTAGTAAAGGCGGGACACAATGGGCTCTGAGTTGTTTATGAAATAAGTATACGCACTATTATAGTTTTAAACTTCTAATCAGAAAGACGTACGTACCTACTTTGACGTTAAGAGGACATTTAACCTCCTCAGGCCTGAATTTTTTCTGGAGGAAGTAAGATATTTCTTTATGTCGTAATACTCTCATGTGATTTTTGAATGGCTTTAGATGCAAGATTTATACAAAAATATGAACCCGTTTTCAAAACATACTTTTGTATGCTTGGCCAAAATAACCAATTAAAGTAATCTCTATTCCAAAAATTAGTGAAATGATCATTCGGTAATTAGCATGCAAAATAACAATAACAGCATTCAGTTGTACAGTGGTGTTCTAGCGGTCACGAGCTGCTGTGCAGTGTTACACGACTGCTGACATTTTCATATTGATGTCCAACAGTTGGCAGCACTGTAGCATGATGAAAACGTTGAACATTCTCGAATGTGTACCTCATGTTTCCATTGCAGGTTTCTGTCGCAGCTAAGGCATAGTAAACCAGATGGTTGAAAGTGCTAATTTAAATGTTCAGGGCAAATACACTGAAGCGCCAAAGACACTGGTATAGGCATGCGTATTAAAATACAGATATATGTAAACAGTCAGTATACGCCGCTGCAGGCGGCAACGCCTCAGATGGTTCAAATGGCTCTGAGCACTATGGGACTTAACATCCGAGGTCATCAGTCCCCTAGAACTTAGAACTACTTAAACCTATCTAACCTAAGGACATCACACACATCCATGCCCGAGGTAGGATTCGAACCTGCGACCGTAGCGATCGCACAGTTCCCGACTGAAGCGCCTAGAACCGCTCGGCCACACCGGCCGGCGGCAACGCCTACATAAGACAATAACTGTCTGGCGCAGCTGTTACGACGATTTCACGAGTGTACCGTGAATATCAGGAATTCGGTAAAAGATCAAATCTCCGACATCGCTGCGGCCGGAAAAAGATCCTGCAAGAACGGGACCAACGACGCCTGATGAAAATCGTTAGACGTGACAGAAGTGCAGTCCTTCCGCGAATTGCTGCAGATTTCAATGCTGCGCCATCAACAAGTGTCAGCGTGCGAAGCATTCAACGAAACAACATCTATATGTGCTTTCGGAGTCGAAGATCTAGTCGTGTACCCTTGATGACCGCACGACACAAAGATTTACGCGTCGCCGGGTCCCGTCAACACGACTTTTTACTGTTGATGACTGGAAACTTGTTGCACGGTCGGAGGAGTCTTGTTTCAAATTGTATCGAGCGGATGGATATGTACGGGTATGGAGACAACCTCGTGAATCCATGGACCCTGCATGTCAGCAGGGAACTGTTCAAGCTGGTGGAGGATCTGTGATGGTGTGTGGCGTGTGCAGTTGGAGTGATATGGTACCCCTGATACGTCTTGATACGACTCTGAGAGCTGACACGAACGTAAGCATCCTGTCTGATCACTGCACCCATTCATGTCAATTGTCCATTCAGACGGACTTTGGCAAGTGCAGCAGGACAATGCGAGACCCCACACATTCGGAACTGCTACAGAGTGGCTCCAGGAACACTGTTCTGAGTTTAAACATTCCCGCTTGCCACCAAACTCCCCAGGCATTTACATTATTGAGCATATCTGGGACGCCTTGCAACGTGCTGTTCAGAAGAGACCTCCACCCCTTCGTAATCTAATGGGTTTATGGACAGCCCTGCAGCATTCATGTAGTCAATTGCTTCCAGCTCTATTCAGACATTAGTCGAGTGCATGCCTCGTCGTTTTGCGACGATTCTGCGTGCCCGCGGGGCCGTACACGATATTAGGCAACTGTAAAAGTTTCTTTGGCTCTTCAGTGTATATTATACTGCTATACTCAAGTCCCGTCTAATTTCATATTATCGAACTCCCCTTCACACAATTTATAATAAGAGGTACTGTAGTTAGTAGTGCTGCTAGAGACGACATCTGTATAGACACATCGAATAGAACGAGTTGTATTGGCACACTCGAAATACGTACACAACCCATTTGGCATGAGTGATAAATGTAATATAGTCTGTAAAGTAACCCACAGCCCCCAAGAAAAGCGTTTCAAACCAAATTTAATACATTATGATTGTCGTTTATTTTAAATTTGTATTTTTCAAGTTTTCTTGGGGATACGGAAAACAGTGCAGCTGCTGCTAAACATACTTCGTTTTCCAAAACAGAATTTCTCAACAAAGTGACGTTCATAATACTGAATTTAACTGCTTGGCAGGTCGCTCGTGTATGTGGTGTCAAGGCGAGCGACCGATTGCAGGCGATATCGCATGCGACGGATCCCTGCGAACAGTCGCCCTTGTGTAGAGCCCTTTAGTATATGTTGTTCACAGCACCCCTTCCTACCACTGCAGAGAAAAATCGCAACGGCACGAGTTTTTTTCCCAAATTTTCCTTCATAGATTGAACTACGTAAAGGGAATGGGAGTTGGGAAGGTGACGTATCATTCGCAACAGGCCGCGTACGCCTCGCGCCGTTTGACTCGTCCTCCAGCGGTTGCGTAAATAGGGCCTGCGTATCGGAAGTTCTGAACTTCGTTGCGTCGCGCATATCATATATCATCTCGCTGTTCCCAGGAGTCAGTATTTTTAACCCATGGAGATGAAAACTCGCTTGTCGCATTTGAAAAACGACGTTGTGTACATCCTTCAGCCACCTTCACTATTAACATTCCTAAACCCAGCGTCTATCTTACAGCACAAATGAATAGATGGCTAGCAATATTGTTGCTTGGAACAGCCGTTGCAAAAACGATCTTTTGTGTGTAAGTGAATATATAATGTCGTTTTAGATATATAGATGAACTGCTTCTCACATGGCAGGAATAGTACCATGCATAAGTAGAGAAATTTTATGAAAAAATGCAAGTTAAAGTTCATTAAATTAAGACAAGAAATCTGTATCAAGCAGTTTACAAGGAGAGGAACGCGGAAGCATTTGAATAAAGCTCTTTCGAGAGGGAAAATTGACGTGATGATACTGTATCAGTAAGAACAGAAGATAAATGATAACTTTTGAAAATTCTTACTAGGAACAAAGTGCACATCATCTAAGGTATCTAGTAGTTGACAAGTGAGTGGAAGAGGAGGGGAGAGAGGAAATTGCAAGAATGCTCGAATTGAAGAAAATAGTAGACAAGGAAGTTGAAAAGATTAAAACGAGCTAGGAAGAGACTGATGACGCCAAGAAATCAGCCGAAAGCTCGACGAATTGTAAAACTAATACTGCAACTATGAAAGTGTCCAAAAAGTAAGTAACTGGTCATGCCTATGGATTTTACAATCAAGGCAAACTGAGTCCAGTAAGGAGCAAGTATGTCACACATCTCTTTGAAATAATAACAAATAAGTGGTAACAGAGATTATAAATAGCGGCCCGACTGCAGCAATATGCATCTGTCCGGGATCTTCTGACTGACGAAAATAAACGGTCGCAACCCCGTAATTGTAACTTTTTGCTGGAAGCACATTCTTCTCACTCCATACACCCATGATCTGACTTTTTAACAAACGTTTATTTTCCGGGAGACTCACATGTAATTTCATTTTTGGATTAATGAATAATGAAAATAAGTTTCTACAACCCAGTATACCCAAGTAGCGTCAAATCTAGTGCGTGCCGCGCCATAGTACCATACGTAGTTTGCTTGCTCATTGTAACTCCGCCTATCTAAACGATACACGCCATATAAGAAATGAAAAAAATTATTTTGCGGATTACACTTCTTGCCTTCTTTTGTTTTTCTATTTAAAGAATCTGCTGTCGCCAAATGATTGAATTAAAAATGAAATCTGAGAACTGCAGCAATCAGAACCGTGTTCTCCAGTCTTTCATTTTTGTCTTCTTAATCTCCAGATAGAAACACTGTAATGTTAATGGAACTTTTTGTGGCGATTGGCAGAAAGTGATAATAAACATTTAAGGAAAAATATACATAATCACTGACCTTTTGCAGCAGTTTATTTGTTCCAAAAACGGACTTCGGTTTCTTACGCCGTCAATATGTGACATGTGACGATCGCACCCACACAAGAAATAACCGTAGAACACAGAAAGGTGAGTTGTTAACGATTGAAGTTATAACAGTAAGCTCTAGTGAAAACAAACAAAAATTCGTATTACGAGCACAAAATATCAGTTTCACCATCATCTACGTCACGAATTAGGCATGTACACCCATTACGTTCGAACAGTCCACCTTTATCCTTGGTTGTCTTGAGCATCTCTTGCCTACTGATTGATACTTATATTTTCCTTTTGTAGTCCGTGATTCTGCATTCGAAACATCTGATAAGCTGTTTTTGCCCGTCTTTTTGGATTGTTTCCTGTCATGAAGAAGATCTTCATTTCTCTTTTATCGTTTTAACTGCCGATTTGACAAGTAAACAGGAAATACTTTTTAACAGAAAGACTGTCTTAAACTCCTTTTTACTATCTTAAAATGTACAAAAGTGAAGTTACTAGAGCTAAATTACAGATAATGTGAATATCGAGCTACTGTGCAAAATATGACAAAGCGAGGAACCTAATTTTAACATTGATGTTTCGTGGAAACGAAAAGCGTGCGAAATATTTAGTTTAAAATTGTGTCCATTTAGATTTGTCTAATAACTAGTTCAGCTTTGTGTCGTAATTTGTGTAATATTTGTATCTGTTCTTCATTTATTAAATATGGCGCCATGAGAGTTGTTTGACCCTTGCGAGGCATAAGAAAATGAAACTCCGTCTGGAGGAAATAAAAGCTGCAGAACATTAAGAAAAAATATTGTTTTCTTTCATTCGGCGGACTATAATTTTGAATCCCTTACGTAAATGTCGCTCTTGATATTTAAGACCTATCCCCGATATAATTTCCAAAATACTGTCTCGACGCAGACTTCCCTTCGTAACATCACTCGCAGCAACAGTAGCTCATCATTGAAATTCGCAATAGGCGAAACGTGACGCCCAATAACGTATCCGCAAAATGATCCTGTGCGAGCCATTTGCCGACCATAGGCCCTTCATAAAACAAAAAGCTTTAGCGGAAAGCGGGGGCTAATATCCCCTGACGGCGACCACAATTGCCCGCTGTCCAGTGGGTACCCCAAAAGCAACTGGGCAGAGGACCCGGCCGGCTAATCAGTGGCGCCTGGCTTCTGAAATCGGGCTTCGCAGTGACATGATACTGTTGACCGGAGCGCGCGGGCCAGTCTTCCGATCGCCCCTCTAATTAATAATTAGCGAGGGCATTTGCAATAATGGCGTTCGCTGCCCGCGGCCAGCGGCTGCACCTGTTGACGGTCCTGCCTGCGACTGCACGACAAAACAAACGACTAACTAGTAGCTAGTGCGACCCGCGGGCAACAGATGGCGCTCTCAGCGCCCTGCTGTAATTACAGAAGCGCTCGCGGCGCGGCGCTGTCCGCAGGCCCCGGACGGAGGTACTCTGCGAATAGGACAAAGGGACAACAATTACAGTAATTAATCTATAAATTAGTAGCAGACGCTACGGGTCGACGAGCTGCCGAATTCAATACGGGAGGACACTCGGGAAAGAGAAGAAGAGCACTGAATGAGATGTAGTCAAGTCTGCACTCGTGCCATTTTCAATTGTCGACTGTTGTGGTGTAAGCCTTGCCGCGATTAAATCGCTGCCTCGTACAGTATATTACACTAATGGCCATTAAAACTGCTACACCAAGAGGAAATGCAGATGATAAACGGGTATTTACTGGACAAATATATTATACTAGAACTGACATGTGACCGAGCGAGGTGGCGCAGTGGTTAGACACTGGACTCGCATTCGGGAGGACGACGGTTCAATCCCGCGTCCGGCCATCCTGATTTAGGTTTTCCGTGATTTCCCTAAATCGCTCCAAGCAAATGCCGGGATGGTTCCTTTGAAAGGCCACGGCCGACTTTCTTCCCTAATCCGATGAGACCGATGACCTCGCTGTCTGGTCTCCTTCCCCAAACAACCCAAGCCCAACCCCTAACTGATATGTGATTACATTTTCACGCAATTTGGGTGCATAGATCCTGAGAAATCAGTACCCAGAACAACCACCTCTGGCTGTAATAACGGCCTTGACACGCCTGGCATTGAGTCAAACAGAGCTTGGATGGCATGTACAGGTACAGTTGCCCATGCAGCTTCAACACGATCCCACAGTTCATCAAGAGTAGTGACTGGCGTACTGTGACGAGCCAGTTGCTCGGCCACCGCTAACCAGACGTTTTCAATTGGTGAGAGATCTGGAGAATGTGTTGCCCAGAGCAGCAGTCGAACATTTTCTGTATCCAGAAAGGCCCGTACAGGACCTGAAACATGCGGTCGTGCATTATCCTGCTGAAATGCAGGGTTTCGCAGGGATCGAATTAAGGGTAGAGCCACGGGTCGTAACACATCTGAAATGTAACGTCCACTGTTCAAAGAACCATCAATGCGAACAAGATGTGACCGAGACGTCTAACGAATGGCACTCCACACCATCACGCCGGGTGATACGCCAGTATGGCGATCACGAATACACGCTTCCAATGTGCGTTCTCCGCGATGTCGCCAAACATGCGGCCATCATGATGCTGTAAACAGAACCTGGATTCATCCGAAAAAAAGACGTTTTGCTATTCGTGCATCCAGGTTCGTCGTTGAGTACAACATCGCGGGCGCTCCTGTCTGTGATGCAGGGCCAAGGGTAACCGCAGCCATGGCCTCCGAGCTGACAATCGATGCTGCTGCAACCGTCGTCGAACTGTTCGTGCAGATGGTTGTTGTCTTGCAAACGTCCCCATCTGTTGACTCAGGGATCGAGACGTGGCTGCACGATCCGTTACAGCCATGCGGATAAGGTGCCTGTCATCTCGACTGCTAGTGATACGAGGCCGTTGGGATCCAGCACGGCGTTCCGTATTACCCTCCTGAACCCACCGATTCCATATTCTGCTAACAGTCATTGGATCTCGACCGACGCGAGCAGCAATGTCGCGATACGATAAACCCCAATCGCGATAGGCTACAATCCGACCTTTATCCAAGTCGGAAACGTGACGGTACGCATTTGTCCTCCTTACACGAGGCATCACAACAACGTTTCACCAATCAACGCCGCTAAACTGCTGTTTGTGTATGAGAAATCGGTTGCAAACTTTCCTCATGTCAGCACGTTGTAGGTGTCGCCACCGGTGCCAACCTTGTGTGAAAGCTCTGAAAAGCTAATCATTTGCATATCACAGCATCTTCTTCCTGTCGGTTCAATTTCGCGTCTGTAGCACGTCATCTTCGTAGTGTAGCAATTTTAATGGCCAGTAGTGTAGGTTCCAAAATGCAGTTCGGCTTTCTGTGTTGTGTCATACGTTGTTACAAATACGACACCTATCTGCAAGTATATATCACGAAACAATTTCTTCTCGGGAAGTTAGGCTGATGTCTGTTACAAAATACTCTAAAATATAAAAATTTTGTTTCTTTGAAGCTTGACAGCCTCTAAATCCATACATATTATGAAATGTATGTTTGTAGTCAACCGCCTTGCCGCAGTGGCAACACAGGTTGCCGTCAGATTATTGAAGTTAAGCGCTGTTGGGCTTGGCTATCACTTGGATGGGTCACCGTCAGCGTCGGACGAGTACTGTTGGCAAGCGGGGTGCGCTCGGCCCTCGTGAAGCCAATTGAGGAGTACGTGACTGAGAAATAGCGGCACCGGTTACGTAAACTGACAACGGCCGGGAGAGCGATGTTTGAGGATGATGTTCGATTTGTGGGACGCTCATCAGTGCAGGTACAAAGTCCCTGTTTTGACAGATTCCAATTTTTACACAATCCAATGTAGCCACTGTCACGAATAATGATGGTGAAATGATGAGGACAATGCGAACACTTAGTCCCCAGGCAGGGAAAATCCCCAACCCGGCCGGGAATCGAACCCGGGACCCCGTGATGCAGAGGCAGCAATGCTAGCCACTAGACCACGAGATGCGGACAGGGAGCGGTGTACTGACCACATGCCACTCTATATCCGCATCCAGTGACCCCTACGGCCTGGATATGACACGGCGGTCGTCGGTATCTTTGGGCCTTCGTGACCTGTTCGGACGGTGTTTGTTTACGTATGATTATATGTATGGTATGTTGCATATCTCCTCATAAACCACTGGATCTATTTCAATCAAACCTGGTACAAATATTGCTTGATGTCTGGAAACAACCACTGTGAGGGCAAGAACCGTCTACCTCAAACGCGCGTGGGTGAGACTGAATAAGAAGTGCAGCTCACGACGCGCAAATATCCAGAATATATTCATCCAGTGTTTGTGAATGAGAGCACTTAGTGACTTACAACGAACGTTACACATAAAACTCTTTTTTCTCACTGACACCTCCCCACACACGCACAAAATGAAGAAAGGAAAAAATATCACTTACTAGCTTTTCGTTGTTAGTGCAATAAAATTGCCGCATTGTACATCAAATTTCAATTTATTAGTTCTTTACTATTACCTCTATTGGTAACACATTTTTCAGACAGTATTCACATGTGCCAATAAGTATCACTGCACGACACTTACTTATTCGGTTCGCAATAAGAATGCTTTGCGAAGAGTTTCCACAAATTTCGAAAACTGTTTTGGGTGAGACTGCCACAAATCGCTTAAATTTTCGCAAATTGTGTTCCCGTTGGGTTCCGAAAATAGTTATGCATGTCCACAAAACGAAGCGACTTGGAAGGTTCTTTGCCAATTTTTACCAGATACAGTGATGTCGGAGATGATTTCCTAAACAGAATTGCGACCAGTGATGAAACTTCGGTTTGTCGTGTCACACCAGAATCAAAACAACAGTCGATGGAGTGAGGTACAGACGATCCTCCAAAAAACATAAATTCAAAACAACGTTGTCAGCACAAGAAAATTATCTACAATTTGTTTTTGGACAGACATGATAGTCTGCTTTTTGAGTTCCTTTCTAGAAGTGAAACTGCCAGTGCGGTACGATACTGTGAAACATTGAGAAAACTTGGGCGCGCAGTTCAAAACAAAAGGTGTGGAATGCTCAGTCAAGGCATTGAGTTGCTTCGTGACAACTCACGGCCCCATTCTGCTGGTGTCACTCACAATCTTATTCAACAGTTCGGCTGGGAGCAGTTCGATAACCAACCCCCCCCCTCCCCCCCCGCCCCCCCCCCTCCCCACCCCGGTACAGCTTGGTTCTCACACCTTGTGACTGCCACCTACCACTTGTCGAGGACCGTCGGCGGGACGGAGTGGCCGTGCGGTTCTAGGCGCTACAGTCTGGAGCCGAGCGACCGCTACGGTCGCAGGTTCGAATCCTGCCTCGGGCATGGATGTGTGTGATGTCCTTAGGTTGGTTAGGTTTAAGTAGTTCTAAGTTCTAGGGGACTAATGACCTCAGAAGTTGAGTCCCATAGTGCTCAGAGCCATTTGAACCATATTTGGGGATCGTCAGCGGACACTTTTCGGATAACACAGCACTCGGATTGGTATGCTAAGCAACAGAGTACTGTTTGCCTGTCTGGCTTAATACTACACACGTAAAAAGGAACCTAATGAAGTCATGCGCATTGTTGGTGGTTCAGTACGACCTAATCCCTCATACTGGTTACCTATCTTGAGCCAAATTCCATCTATATCAGGCGGAAGAGGGCAGTATCGCGTGAATACCGGAAGACTGGTGATAACACCGATCTTCCAATATTGAAAGACGTATTCGCTGCGGAGCGAAAAAGACTAAGATTAAGACAGCTCACTCTCATCACAGCCAGGACTGAAATCATTGCCATCGATGAATGGAAACGCTGTTGGCAACAAAACTGTTCTTCATAATGCCTGCAGCCGCCCTGTATTCAGAACAAATCCCCTGGATTCGACCAGCCTCGCGCGGTTTCGACTACCCTGAACCACATCCAAATGGGCCGTGGAAGATATGCAGACACACTCTGCAAGTGTGGCAAATCTTCATCACCATCGTGTGACTGTGGTGCAGAACGACGGACGGTTGCTCACTGCGAAGATTTCCTGATAGCGATGAGTGATGTTATAAAATACCTAAAAGATTTCGATATCCATAATGCTATTTGTGCTATTTTATGCTGGAGAGCAGTGTTTAAATTGTTACATGTAGCAGTTTTGTAATCTTTGTATATATATATATATATATATATATATATATATATATATATATATATATATATGAAAAATAGAATCTGTCCAAACATGCACTGAGGGCCCAACGGTACCGACCGACCGCCGTGTTCATCCTCAGACCAAAGGCGTCACTGGATGCGGGCGTGGAGGGACATGTAGTCAGCACACCGCTCTCCGGGCCGATGTCAGTTTTCGTGATCGGAGCCGCTAGTTCCCAATCAAGCAGCTCCTCAAATGGCCTCACGAGGGCTGAGTGCACCCCTCTTGCCAACAGCGCTCCGCTGACCTGATGGTCACCCATCCAAGTGTTAGCCGAGCCCGACAGCGCTTAACTTCGGTGATCTGATGGGAACCGGTGTTACCACTGCCGCGAAGTTGTTGGCTATTATATATATTGCCGTACGATAAATAAAACAGTCTTGAACTTGAAGCGTGATTTTGGAGGAAGGTGCTCCCACAGTGATGACGACGAAAAAAAACGTGTGTTCAGCAGCGACTGTCTTCAATGGCGGCATCTTTCTATGAAGAGACGTAGAAAAAGTGGTTTCCCGTTACGAAAAATATCTGGAAAATGGTGGCAACAATGTAGGAAAATATTTCAAGAGTTCTCTTCCTTGTAAAAATAAATGTTAGTTTGAAAAAATGTTTTGATGAGATTTTTTTCCAAAATCGGTGGTTACTTTCCAGTCATGCATCGTATATAGGGATGACTATATAGGGATGACCGGATAGTTTTGACCAGATAGTGCACAGCGGCCCGAAGAGTGCCTGGGAGTGACTAACATCCTCTCTGGCCTGTTAGGCTTTTTAACGTCAACAAAGAAGTGCTGATGTCATATTCATTAAAGTTTCCCAATGTTTTCGTAGTGCCGAGGAGCTGATCCGAAGGCCAGTCAACGCTTGTCGATGGAAGAAAAAAAGTCACACGTCGACGTGCGGCACGAAATAACGGGAGCAGCAGGCCGGCGCAGCGTGGCAATGGAGGCTCAGCACTGGGGCCGTGGCGGGACACGCACGCGCGTGTGGGTGGCGGGTGTGGGTGGAGGGTGCTGCGGGTCGATGAGGAAGCGGGGCACAGGCCAGAGCCCGTCCTCTGCCGCCGGGTCGCGACTAATTCTGCCGCCCGGCACGGCACGCGTGTCAGGCCGCACACCCCCGCACGCACGCACCCACGCACGCAGTCACTCACGCGGATGAGAATAGGCCCCGCGACACGGTTCATGCAGGTTCGCTGCCTCGCACCTGTCTACTTACTGATGAAACATTCTTTCAAAGAGATTTAGCGATACTTAATGCATTAATTAACTGATTGATATTCGTTGTGCTACTGGTACGCGTTCAGCTATCTGGCTTACTTCAAACCAACTGGTTATAGCCGAGGTTGCAAATACAATTTTATGATTCGAGGTTTAAACTTGTAATAGACTCCCCAGAGAGATCGAGCTATGTAATTTATCTACTGAGGTTAACGCTCACATAGATGGTCCGGGGACTGGGTGTTTGTGTTGTCCCCATTACTTCATCACCATCATCATTCGTGACAGTGGCTAGACTGGGCTGTTTAAAAAAATTGGACTGTGTAAAAATTGGGACTTTGTAAGTGCGCTGATGACTGCGCAGTTGAGCGCCCCACAAACCAAACATCATCATCAACATAGATGGTCCAGTCACATCAATGTGACCATCACCTACGTTCGATGTCAGTACGCAAAAACCACTCACAGACAGCAGGTGGCAACACTAGCGTTGAAGGGTATATAAAGCACGTCCGGGGGGGGGGGGGGGGGCTGAAAACAGTGCAGTCGTTCTCGTAATGCGGTAATGGAGCGATTTATCTGACGTCCAAAAGAGCATGAGCACTGGCTTTCGTGCCAAGGGTGAAGCGCATCCGAAACGGCTAAGTCCGTAAACTGTTCGCATGCGCCATGGTTAAAGTATGCTGTGCATGACAAAATGGCACTATCCAAAACCGGCTCTGAGAGAAATGTGTTACACCATGAGCCATTCATGATACGGGTGAACGACTGCTGCAAAGATGCATATGGGCGAATAGACGTGCAACTGTAGAGCAACTGACCGACCATATGAACCACGGGGCTACGAACAGTGTCCCCTCAGCGACAGTTGCTGTGTATGGATCTCCGCAGAAAGCGTCTAGCTTATGCACCCACTGCTGTTCATCGAGGACGAAAGCTGGTATTTGCCCGCCACTATCGCAACTGGACGTTCAATTAGTGGTGACAGGTGGACTTTCCAGACGAATCACGTTTGATGCTCCATCAGCCAGATGCACACATGCACGCAGTCACTCATGCGAATGAAGATAGGCCCCGAGACGCGGTTGATGCAGGCTCCCCGCCATGATAAAGTGCTTGGCTGTATACCTACCTAGTTACTAATAATACACTTGTTGATGCGTACTGCTTGAAACGTCTGAAGGCGCGCTCACAGTAATTTAATTTTTAGTTTTTTAATTGCATAAAATCTGAAGTGATGGTATTACAAAATAGTCGGAAAACCACAGCTAATGCCAAAGTTTTATACAGTGTATTTCGAACCAGAGCATCACGCACTATTGCAGCTTCCTTTGACGGTCGGATAAACCACTGCTAAAATATTAGTGCTCGGAAACATCACGTTGGCGTCAAGGATCGCGAAGTCCAAGTTCGAAATTCGACGACACCATTCCGACACTCACGTCATTCTGAATAGCCCACATAGAGCTCCTCATGCAGTAAATCTTAATTCACTATGTGTTCCCATAATACTCCTAAGCCTCGGAAACATCACGTTGGCGTCAAGGATTGCAAAGTCCAAGATCGAATTTCCACGACACCATTCCAACACTCACGTCATTCTGAATAGCCCGCATTACTCCCAAGCCTTTGGCAGTACCAGTATGAGGTAGGAGCGCGCATGCCCTCAAGCCCCCTCATCTAGTTCATGTGAGTACTGACATCTATCAGACTGCACCACCAGTACGCACACTTGCACGCAGTCTCTTATGCGGGTGAGACTAGGCCGCAGACACGGTTGATGCCGTTTTTGCCGGCCGCGGTGGTCTAGCGGTTCTAGGTGCGCAGTCCGGAACCGCGCGACTGCTACGGTCGCAGGTTCGAATCCTGCCTCGGGCATGGATGTGTGTGATGTCCTTAGGTTAGTTAGGTTTAAGTAGTTCTACGTTCTAGGGGACTGATGACCAAAGTAGTTAAGTCCCATAGTGCTCAGAGCCATTTTTGATGCCGTTTTCCCGCCATGATAAAATACTTGGCCGTGTATGTGCCTAGTTACTGATAAAATACTTGTTCGAGGACATTTAGCGGTACTTATAGATTAATTAATTAATTGATACTTGTTGTGCTATGGTATACGTTCAGCTTTCTGGTTTACGTCAAACCAACCGGCCGATGTGGCCGAGCGGTTCAAGGCTCTTCAGTCTGGAACCGCGCGACCGCTACGGTCGCGGGTTCGAATCCTGCCTCGGGCATGGATGTGTGTGATGTCCTTAGGTTAGTTAGGTTTAAGTAGTTCTAAGTTCTAGGAGACTGATGACCTCAGATGTTTAGTCCCATAGTGCTGAGAGCCATTTGAACCATTTGAACGTCAAACCAACTGGTTGTAGCCCAGGTAGGAAATACAATTTCATGACATTAGGGTTGGTCATAAATCAAGTTACTCAATTTGTCTGCAGAGGTTAACAGTCAATACTCACATACACTCCTGGAAATTGAAATAAGAACACCGTGAATTCATTGTCCCAGGAAGGGGAAACTTTATTGACACATTCCTGGGGTCAGATACATCACATGATCACACTGACAGAACCACAGGCACATAGACACAGGCAACAGAGCATGCACAATGTCGGCACTAGTACAGTGTATATCCACCTTTCGCAGCAATGCAGGCTGCTATTCTCCCATGGAGACGATCGTAGAGATGCTGGATGTAGTCCTGTGGAACGGCTTGCCATGCCATTTCCACCTGGCGCCTCAGTTGGACCAGCGTTCGTGCTGGACGTTCAGACCGCGTGAAACAACGCTTCATCCAGTCCCAAACATGCTCAATGGGGGACAGATCCGGAGATCTTGCTGGCCAGGGTAGTTGACTTACACCTTCTAGAGCACGTTGGGTGGCACGGGATACATGCGGACGTGCATTGTCCTGTTGGAACAGCACGTTCCCTTGCCGGTCTAGGAATGGTAGAACGATGGGTTCGATGACGGTTTGGATGTACCGTGCACTATTCAGTGTCCCCTCGACGATCACCAGTGGTGTACGGCCAGTGTAGGAGATCGCTCCCCACACCATGATGCCGGGTGTTGGCCCTGTGTGCCTCGGTCGTATGCAGTCCTGATTGTGGCGCTCACCTGCACGGCGCCAAACACGCATACGACCATCATTGGCACCAAGGCAGAAGCGACTCTTATCTCTGAAGACGACACGTCTCCATTCGTCCCTCCATTCACGCCTGTCGCGACACCACTGGAGGCGGGCTGCACGATGTTGGGGCGTGAGCGGAAGACGGCCTAACGGTGTGCGGGACCGTAGCCCAGCTTCATGGAGACGGTTGCGAATGGTCCTCGCCGATACCCCAGGAGCAACAGTGTCCCTAATTTGCTGGGAAGTGGCGGTGCGGTCCCCTACGGCACTGCGTAGGATCCTACGGTCTTGGCGTGCATCCGTGCGTCGCTGCGGTCCGGTCCCAGGTCGACGGGCACGTGCACCTTCCGCCGACTACTGGCGACAACATCGATGTACTGTGGAGACCTCACGCCCCACGTGTTGAGCAATTCGGCGGTACGTCCACCCGGCCTCCCGCATGCCCACTATACGCCCTCGCTCAAAGTCCGTCAGCTGCACATACGGTTCACGTCCACGCTGTCGCGGCATGCTACCAGTGTTAAAGACTGCGATGGAGCTCCGTATGCCACGGCAAACTGGCTGACACTGACGGCGGCGGTGCACAAATGCTGCGCAGCTAGCGCCATTCGACGGCCAACACCGCGGTTCCTGGTGTGTCCGCTGTGCCGTGCGTGTGATCATTGCTTGTACAGCCCTCTCGCAGTGTCCGGAGCAAGTATGGTGGGTCTGACACACCGGTGTCAATGTGTTCTTTTTTCCATTTCCAGGAGTGTATATTGTTTGTTCACATATATTGTTTGTTGGCTAGGCTGGTTTCGACGGCTCGTAGTCATCTAGCTCGTATGAGTACTGAAATAAATTTTATAGTGATAGTTATGTTATGCGGTGATGAGTGGTTGATCGAAACTCATAGTGAATTAAGATTTATTGCATGAGGAGCTCTTGGTGGTTTTTAAGTATGACTTGCTTCACGTATTTACGTGCTAAGTCAGGTTTCCCGAACGAGTATTTGAATACTGCTCCTATCGAATGTGAGTCCAGTCCAAATACGCACGTTGACGAACCTTTCAGAGGGCGAGCTGAGTTTTAAGCCGATTTTTAATATAATGGGCCTTGTGAGAAGAAAACCTTCTTATGATAATGGACGGTATTTCTAGACCGCAAGAGGTTCTTTTTGCTGAAGAATGAAAAATACCAATTTCTCTTATAGGAGCTTCCGCGAAAAGGAAAAAAATAATATGAAGACGGCAGACAGGAGAAAAAAATAACCAGTTAATGAGGCTACGAATTTGCGGAGTATAGTCGTCGGACGGGCGAACGTACTTGGCCAGCGCGCTCCGCGACGGCTTTGCACGGAGGTACGCTAAGCGGAGCAGTGCGCTGCTCGGCACGCCGCGAGCACTTTTGCCGTTATCGGCGCCTCGAACAATAGTGCTTTGTTAGGCAGCGGCGCCAAGTGGCGGCGCTAATATTTAGAGCTTCCGCCGGCCGCGCAGGCTTGTCGATAGCACTCGGGCGCGACGCGTCGCGACGCCCAAAAGCGCAACAATGAGCACATTGATCGGCGCGCCGCGGGCGGGCCGTCTGGCTGCGCGACGGCGGCGGCAGGGCCCCGGGGAAGCCCCGGCCGCCCACTCCTTGCCCCGTCCCGCGGTCACCGAGTGTCCTCTCACGGTCGTCACATGCAGTACCTCTGCAGGTATTTTACACGTGGCTGTAATTATCAGCGAAGAAATTCAGTCATCAGTTGCAAATAAATTTCATTTTGCTTTACAGGTTTCGACAAATTTATCTTTCATCTTCAGAAGCCTACAAAATTAGAGATATTATTAATCTTTAGACCTTGGCTATACATCTATGTGAAGTATAAAAAGTGTACTACAGAAATTTACTTAGTATTGGTTTAGCAAATGTCAATATCTTCTTCATAGAAGTGTAATGCCATGGTGTGTCCAGAAATGCACATATATTGTGTGATTATTTTAATAACTGATTCACAAAAATGGTTCAAATGGCTCTGAGCACTATGGGACTTAACATCTATGGTCATAAGTTAAACCTAACTAACCTAAGGACATCACACACATCCATGCCCGAGGCAGGATTCGAACCTGCCACCGTAGCAGTCCCGCGGTTCCGGACTGCAGCGCCTAGAACCGCACGGCCACTCCGGCCGGCCATCCTCTCTCTCTTCAGGTACACCCTACGCTCACAAACCGCCTGGAATGCATTCAGATACTACACACACTTGTCCTGTTCGGCGCCGAGATGTCAGGTGTTACCAACATTTTCCACATCCACCTCTGCCAAACAAACCGACTAGGAAGTGACTTAATACTACATTGTCATCCAGTTCAGAGCTATATGTAAAATGTCAGTTTTAGAGATCATCGGAAGGTTAGTTTAAAATCAACGGCAAAATTTGTAACGGACAGAGAAACAGGAAAGAAAGCGACCCAGTAAAAATGCGGTGAACTCATAATTCATTCGAGAACCTACGTTATAACATACCGGGTGATCAAAAAGTCAGTATAAATTTGAAAACTGAATAAATCATGGAATAATGTAGACAGAGAGGCACTAATTGACACACATGCTTGGAATGACACGGGGTTTTATTAGAACCCAAAAAATATAAAAGTTCAAAACATGTCCGACAGATGGCGCTTCATCTGATCAGAATAGGAATAATTAGCATAACAAAGTAAAACAAAGCAAAGATGATGTTCTTTACAGGAAACGCTCAATATGTCCACCATCATTCCTCAACAATACCTGTAGTCGAGGAATAATGTTGTGAACAGCACTGTAAAGCATGTCCGGAGTTATGGTGAGGCATTGGCGTCTGATGTTGCCTTTCAGCATCCCTAGAGATGTCCGTCGATCACGATACACTTGCGACTTCAGGTAACCCCAAAGCCAATAATCGCACGGACTGAGGTCTGGGGAACTGGGAGGCCAAGCATGACGAAAGTGGCGGCTGACTACACGATCATCACCAAACGATGCGCGCAAGAGATCTTTCACGCGTCTAGCAATATGGGGTGGAGCACCATCCTGCATAAACATCGCACGTTCCAGCAGGTGTTTATCAGCCAGGCTGTGGATGATGCGATTCTGAAACATATCGGCGTGCCTCTCACCCGTCACGATACCAGTTACAAAACCAGAATCACGCATCTCCTCGAAGAAAAAAGCCCCGATAACGGTAGATGTGGTAAATCCAACCCATACCGTGACTTCCTCGTCGTGCAATGGAGTTTCCACAACAGTTCTAGGATTTTAGGTAGTCCAAATTCTGCAGATGTGGGCGTTGACAAATCCTCGAAGCGTGAAATGAGCTTCGTCGGCCCACAACACGTTACTCAACCAATCGTCATTTTCCGCCATCTTTTGAAACGCCCACACCGCAAATGCCCTATGCTTCACTAAATCGCCAGGTAACAGTTCATGATGCCGATGGATTTTGTACGGACAGCATCGGAGGGTACGCCTCAGTACCAACTAAACAGTAGTGCCGGTGCGACGTGCGACTACACGAGCGCTGACTTCTCCGTGCATAGACGAACCCGCTACAGTCTCCATTTCTTCCTGAACTGTCTCAGCAGCATTACGCCCTGTGGTCGGTCGACCACTACGGGGTCTATCGTCTAAACAACCCGTGGCTTCGAACTTCGAAATCATTCCCGCCACAGCTGCATTTGTCAACAGACCTTTACCCGTTCGAATCCCCTTCCTATGGCGATAGGATCGTAACGCTGAAGTAGCACATTCCCCATTCTGACAACACAGCTTCACTAAAAGCGCCTTTTCAGGTAACGTCAACATGCTGAGACTGCTGGCGCATCTGATTCTCTCTCTCATTACAGCTCCTTTTATACACGATTGTCATGCGCAGTCACTGACGTTTTGCTGTCCAGCGCCATCTGTAGGACATTTTGCGTACTTTATTTTTTTTTCCTTTTTTGGTTCTAGTAAAACCCCATGTCATTCCAAGCATGTGTGTCAATTTGTACCTCTTTATCTACATTATTCCGTGATTTATTCAGTTTACAAATTTATACTGACTTCTTGATCACCCGGTATTCAACGAGGGGTGGGGAATTTCTAACCGCTGTATGTTGCCTCGCGACAGGCGCGGGTAGCCATGTTTTGGTCGGCAGCCGCCAGTAAGCCTCGTCCTGTATCAGGTGCTGGTAGCCGGCACAAAGGCAGTACGTGGCCGGCGGCGAGCGAGTGCGCATGCGCGCAGCTCGGTGCCCCACGAGGCCACGTGGGGCGCACCTGACCCCACGTGGGAGAGGCCAGCCCCGCAGCGTCGCTTTGTGCCGCAACAACGCTAGGCGGACTTTCCGCGCGCGCTGCCCACGCCACGGGCTTTGGCTCCACACACACACACAGGGCCCCTCTCTTCCGTTAATCTTCTGCAGTGCGCCGCAAATTATTGATGAGCCCGTTTGATCCGCACGTCCCAGCCCACGGCGCATTATCATAGTCCGAAGGTTAACCCGGCACAGTGTGTGGCACAAACAGTAGTCAACGCAGTCGTGTTGGTCCGCGCAGAGAAATTTAACTGCGCTGAGCTTTACCACTGGCTTCCGTAAGATTTGCTCTCAGTGGTAACCATTTTACACATTCAGACCAGTTCTCTGTATCGTGGGCCACTTGCTTAATCTCGCGCAGCGTAATCATTAATTCGTTCTTGCTTTGCTTTCTTAATTTTCGAATCTGACGCATCAAATACAGGGTGGCGCACGAAATGTGTTACAGTTTTGTTTTTGAATATAAACTTTACTGTCAATACAATGTGAAAGGAACATATACTACAATGAAGAGCCGTCCATGGAGACTTGTTCTAACTCAGCACATGCTCAATATGTCCACCATTTAGTTTCCTAACTTCCTTCAAACGAACACTGAAGTTAGTGATTACCCTACGGAACATGTCTTCCGTAATTTCACTGCATAGCATTTGTAGACTTAGAGAAAGCTTTTGACAGTGTTGACTGGAATACTTTCTTTCAAACTCTAAAGGTGGCAGGGGTAAAATACAGGGAGCGAAAGGCTATTTACAATTTGTACAGAAACCAGATTGCAGTTATAAGAGTCGAGGGGCATGAAAGGGAAGCAGTTGTTGGGAAGGGAGTGAGACAGGGTTGTAGCCTCTCCCCGATGTCATTCAATCTGTATATTGAGCAAGCAGTAAAGGAAACGAAAGAAAAATTCGGAGTAGGTATTAAAATCCATGGAGAAGAAATAAAAACGTTGAGGTTCGCCGATGGCATTGTAATTCTGTCAGAGACAGCAAAGGACTTGGAAGAGCAGCTGAACGGAATGGACAGTGTCTTGAAAGGAGGATATAAGATGAACATCAACAAAAGCAAAATGAGGATAATGGAATGTGGTCAAATTAAGTCGGGTGACGCTGAGGGAATTAGATTAGGAAATGAGACACTTAAAGTACAAAAGGAGTTTTGCTATTTGGGGAGCAAAATAACTGATGATGGTCGAAGCAGAGAGGATATAAAATATAGACGCAATGGCAAGGAAAGCGTTTCTGAAGAAGAGAAATTTGTTATCATCGAGTACAGATTTAAGTGTCACGAAGTCATTTCTGAAAGCATTTGTATGGAGTGTAGCCATGTATGGAAGTGAAATATGGACGATAAATAGTTTAGACAAGAAGAGAATAGAAACTATCGAAATGTGGTGCTACAGAAGAATGCTGAAGATTAGATGGGAAAATCGCGTAACTAATGAGGAGGTATTGAATAGAATAGGGGAGAAGAGGAGTTTGTGGCACCCCTTGACAAGAAGAAGGGACCGGTTGGTTGGGCATGTTCTGAGGCATCAAGGGATCACACATGTAGCATCGGAGGGCAGCGTGGAGGGTAAAAATCGTAGAGGGAGACCAAGAGATGAATACACTAAGCAGATTCAGAAGGATGTAGGTTGCAGTAAGTACTGGGAGATGAAGAAGCTTGCACAGGATAGAGTAGCATGGAGAGCTGCATCAAACCAGTCTCAGGACTGAAGACCACAACAACAACAACAATCCCCAAAGAAAAAAGTCACATGGGTTGTCTGGACTATTTGGGGGGGGGGGGGGGGGGAGGCAAATTTGTCCGTCATTGAAGCGACCTGGAAACCTGAGTGAAATGATCCGCATGTCGAAATGCTCGTGTAAAAACTCCAACACAGTGTTTGCAGTATGTGGCTTTGCTCCATCTTGCATGAACCACTGCGTGTTGAAGGGCAAGGCAGTAGCAAGAAGCTGTGGAATGAAGCTATTGCGAAGCGTGCTCAAATAAAGCTCGCTGTTCACAGTTTCTTCAAAGAAAAAGGGTCCAATAAGTGCGTGACTGGAAATTGCTGCCCACGCTGTAATCCTCGGAGCATAATGTTTTCGTTCATGAAGCACTTGTGGGTTTTCAGTGGCCCAAAAGCGTACATTTTGTTTGTTAACCAAACCGTCTAAATGAAAGTGCGCCTCGTCTGAAAACCAAACGTTGTTGAGAGTTTCTTCCCTATCCTCCGCCCACTGAGCAAACAGTTGTCTCTGCTGCTTGTGTTCTTCAGTGAGCTTCTGTGCACAGGTCATTTTGTGTGGGTACATATGGAGGTTGTTATATCCTAGCCAGTAATGCCAACCGAGCCCGCTGCCAAAAGGTTGGCAGCATCAAAGTCCGGACGCCGTCCGCATAAGCAGCGCCAGCGATACAGGAAATCGCCGCAAGTCTGCGCGCGCCACCGCTGGCTTCTGGCTTCTTAAGCGCTGGAGTCGCGAGCGCTAGGACAGTTCTGTATTCGCCGCTCAGTTGTATACTCGCCACCGAATTGTGTACTTGCTAGTCAGTTGTGTGTTCGTCGCAGCAGAGTTGTTGTTTGTCGTCAGCCGACGCTGACCTAGCCGCTCCGACTCGAAGTAGACAGATCTCTGTAGACACGGAGTTCACTATTGTGTTTCTGTATCTTCATCAATAAAGATAAGTACCGACTTTTATTTAATCAGAGTGTTTGGGTTTTCATCTTTCTGTTCACTGTTCCAGCGGACCGGTCGGCCCGCTATTAAAAGTGTGGCGGTGGCTTCGTAAGCCGTTTCTACAGCGAATTGTTTGTCGCTACGAACACCGCCACAAAAGAGGTCACTTTTAAGAATGCGTTGAACGGAGCGTTTGGATATTCCCAGTTGCACTGCTGCCTTTCTACACGATTTCCTGGGACTTCTCTGTGCAGCAACTTGTACCGCTTCAATATTCTCCGGTGAACAAACAGGCTTAGGCCGAGGTCGCTTCGCTTCCAATACTGTTCCTTTCTGTACAAATTTGTCGTACAACCTGTGGATGGTCTTCTTGCAAGGGACCCATCGTGTGTTAAACTGTTGTCGAAAACGCCTCTGAGTCAGAACAAGGCTTTCCGTTTCATGAAAAAGTAACACAATTGCCGATCGTTGCTGTGTCGTCAGTCTTCCATTGTCAGCCATTGCTGCTTACTAGTCTCCCAGCGGCAGTATCGTGAATTACACGTTATTTCATAACTCATTTGTTTTTCCAAGCTCTGCTGGTACTGCTGTAGAGATCCCAGCGGGATATATAATGTGCGTCGTAAATTGTGAAAGAAATAATTGGTAACACATTTCGTGCGCCACCCTGTAGAACAAAATTTTTCCAAGAATATGGTGCTTGGATTTTGACACTATCTATTTCCTTTCCTGTCCCACTCGCAAGCATAGCGAGGAAAACGACTGTCCATATGTCTCCGTGCGAACCTGAAACTCTCGAATCTTATTTTTGTGGTACTTACACGAACTGTACGTTGTCGGCAGTAGAACCGACAGCCTCAATTGCCTGTTCTCTAAACTTTCTCACAAGGGAACCTCCCCATCGCACCCCCCTCAAATTTAGTTATAAGTTGGCACAGTGGATAGGCCTTGAAAAACTGAACACAGATCAATCGAGAAAACAGGAAGAAGTTGTGTGGAACTATGAAAAAAATAAGCAAAATATACAAACTGAGTAGTCCATGGCCAACATAGGTAACATCAAGGAGGGCGTAAGCTCAGCCGCGCCGTGGTCCCGTGGTTAGCGTGAGCAGCTGTGGAGCGAGAGATTCTTGGTTTAACTCTTCCCTCGACTAAAAAATTTTAATTTTTTATTTTCAGTTTATGTGACAAACACTAATGTTTTCATCAGTTTTTTGGAAGTGGTTATCACATCCACAAGAGAACCTAAATCGGGCAAGGTAGAAGAATCATTTTACCCATTCGCCAAGTGTACAAGTGTGGGTGGACAACATATTCCTGTCATGTGACGCACCTGCCGTCACCAGTGTCGTATAGAATATATCAGACGTGTTTTCCTGTGGAGGAATCGGTTGACCTATGGCCTTTCGATCAAATGTTTTCGGTTCCCATTGGAGAGGCACGTCCTTTCGTCTGCTAATGGCAGGGTTTTGCGGTGCGGTCGCAAAACACAGACAATAAACATATTTCAGTGAACAGAGACGTCAATGAACGAACGGACAGATCGTAACTTTGCGAAAATAAAGAAAGTCAACTTTTTACTCGAGGGAAGACTTGTACACTTACGCCTTATGAGAAGAAAAAAATGGTTCCAATGGCTCTGAGCACTATGGGACTCAACTGCTGAGGTCATTAGTCCCCTAGAACTTAGAACTAGTTAAACCTAACTAACCTAAGGACATCACACACATCCATGCCCGAGGCAGGATTCGAACCTGCGACCGTAGCGGTCTCGCGGTTCCTGACTGCAGCGCCAGAACCGCGCGGCCACTTCTTATGAGAAGAGGCTGAATCGTTGTACCCCATTCTTTTCAACTCGGGCCACATAGCCATTGTGCTAGCTGCACTGCTGGCAGCACTTTGGAACTCACGAATGATTCCTTCCGCTGATTTCATGCGATCTTTTACAACCAGCGTCTCCAGTGCGTGAGGTCTCACTAGTTTTGGTGCAGCTGTGATTGTTCCTTCGCGTTTCCAGTTCACAGTAAACTCACAGTCGACACAGGCAGCTTTAGAAGGGTCGAAATGTCCCTGCTGGATTTGTTACTCAGATGACATCCGATGACTAGTCCACTTCAAAAAAATGGTTCAAATGGCTCTGAGCACTATGGGACGTAACTTCTGAGGTCATCAGTCCCCTAGAACTACTTAAATCTAATTAACCTAAGGACATCACACACATTCATGCCCGAGGCAGGATTCGGACCTGCGACCGTAGCGGTCGCGCGGTTCCAAACTGTAGCGCCTAGAACCGCTCGGCCACCCCGGCACTGAATTCCTCTGACTGACCCGTTGTGGTTTTATTACTTCTCTACTGACATTACAAAACTTTCCGTCTCCTTTTGTACTGGCGGCTCTAGTGACATCTGCTAGTCTATTTCCGCTTCATATGGGTGTCCCGATACTTTTGATCAGCTACTTACTTACTGGTCATACCGGACTCGGGAGTCCATTACCGCAGCAACATATTTTCGCCATCTGTCCCTATCTTGGACTATTTCCTTCCATTCACCTTCAATACCTAGGCTCCTCAAATCAGCTTTCACATTGTCCTCCCATCTACGCCTCGGTCTCCCCACAGGACGTTTTCCTTCTAAGTTCCCTACCAGTACTCTGCGTGCTGCCCTGCCCTCATCCATTCGAGCTACGTGACCCGCCCATCGCAGCCTACGTGATTTAATAATACTGATTATGTCAGGAGTTCGTGAACCTCTTCGTCATGCAGTTTTCGCCACTCTCCGCTAATGTCATCCCTTTTTGCTCCAAAAATTTTCCTGAAAATTTTGTTTTCAAATACTCGAAACGGCTTTTCATTTTGCACAGTGAGAGACCAAGTCTCATACCCATACAGCAAAACTGGTAGAATAATATTTTTGTATTTTCTAATCTTTTGATCAGCTAGTGTATGTGAAACATAAAAGTATTCCGCAGCTCGTGGTCGTGCGGTAACTCGCTTCCCACGCCCGGGTTCCCAGGTTCGATTCCCGGCGGGGTCAGGGATTTTCTCTGCCTCGTGATGAGTGGGTGTTGTGTGATGTCCTTAGGTTAGTTAGGTTTAAGTAGTTCTAAGTTCTAGAGGACTGATGACCATAGATGTTAAGTCCCATAGTGCTCAGAGCCATTTTAAATCATAGAAGTATAAGTAGAATTAAAGTACGAAAAATAAAGTGTCTGATCACTGTCTTGTTGTCAGATAACAATGCTACGATGTCACCGGATCTAGACACCATGCACTCTGCTGTGGAGTGTTTACGCAAGTGTTCGTACAGGAGAATTGGTGCCGCCACTTTGCGCACCGCAAGCAGGCGGTGTGCCGCAGAGGGTGCGTGGCCGATTACATTCTCCCCACTCCCCCCTCACTCTCCCCCTGAGCCGAGACCGTAGTCTTACCACTCTGTCCCCCCTACAGCCGCTGCTTTACGCTGGCGTGTATATAAAAACGGCCGCAAAGGTCGGCTGTAAATTTTATTAGCCATGACGTCACGGGAGCGGGGCCGCGTTAGGTACCCGGCCCCCCGCCCCCTCCCGCACCCCCTTACCCCTTTGGCGCAGTCACCTGCCACGAAAGCCCCCTACTGACGCTATCTCGCTGCAAAATGACGCCGTGGCGCTGTGGGTGCCCGCCTCTGGCCGCAGTAAACCGCAAGCCGGCCGCGCTGGTTCCTCGTTGGCCTATACGCTTTCCTTCGCAGCATGCGACAGCAGATTTAGAATCAAGGCTCACAAGGAGACGGCACGACCGTGGGGTCGGGGATTTCTCCGCAATTTTGTGTGGTGAAAGAGGACCCCTAACACCTCACGTGGTTAAAATATTAGGACGCACTACTCGGAAAATCCCGAGAAAAATCGATGCAAAGAGTCTTAGGTGCCTTATGAGCATAAAATGTTAATACACTGCCGAGCCGCCGTCTGGCCTGGGTATCACCCCCAAAAAATAGAAAACAAAACAAAAAATATAAAAAAAGAAAAAAAATATAATGCAAAAAAAAGGTGTTTAGGGCTCGGATTCTTACACCAGAGGTCTCGTGTTCGATGCCTCCTCTGGCACTTTTTTTTCTTCTTCTGTTTCATTTTCTTTAGTTATTCCACCAATTATTCAGAAAGTTTCGCAAACCTACATTATCTTTAACAAATTAGTTTCATTATTGCATAAAAATTGCCGGCCGCTGTGACCGAGCGGTTCTAGGCGCTTCAGTCTGGAACCGCGCCACCGCTTTGGTCGCAGGTTCGAATCCTGCCTCGGGCATGGATGTGTGTGATGTCCTTAGGTTAGTTAGGCTTAAGTAGTTCTAAGTTCTAGGGGACTGATGACCTCACATGTTAAGTCCCATAGTGCTCAGAGCCATTTGAATAAGAATTATTTTCTTTTTGTCCAACAACACAAATCATGGCGGTGGGTTTTCCATTTTCATTGTAAAGTATATGAGGAGAAATTTAATCAGAATAACAAAGTCGATTAGAAAACATTCAATTTTTATACATATAATAATTATAAACAACAACCGCAGTGGTAATTATCGTAAAAACAAACAAAGCAATAATTTTTGCGACATCTTGGCAGTGGTAATTATCGTAAAAACAAACAAAGCAATAATTTTTGCGACATCTTGCGCAACATATAAAAGCGGATTTTTTACAGTCACAGGGCGTTTGCAATAAATCTGTACAAAAACATGCCCCATTAACATTTACGAAAATGTTTCGAGTTTCTGACAATTTTTAGGCAAACCAGGCATATTGAATTATGTCTCGGAATATTGGTGACGATAATTGATGGTGAATTATAGAATGAATTTTTATACAGTCTTCCCGGGAATTAATTTCACGATTCTTCTGTAACAATGCGCTGCAATTTTGCAAGCAACAGAAGAAAAAAAAGTGCCGAATGAGGAATCGTACCCCTGGCCTTTGGCGTAAGGGTCCGAGCGCTAACCATGTAGGCCAGATGGCGGCTCGGCAGTGTATTAACATTTTATACTCATAAGGCACCTAAGACTCTTTGCATCGATTTTTCTCGGGATTTTTTTTAACCACGTGAGGTGTTAGGGGTCCTCTTTCACCACACAAAATTGCGGACAAATCCCCGACCCCACGGTCGTGCCGACTCCTTGTCAGATGCATTAGCTCTCCATCCGGAAACTGACGTGTAAAACTTTCTTTACAGTTTATCGTATAATACACCATGTAATCGAATTTATGGTGTAACTGACAAACATAAAAATCGAAGGTGGGTAACTGCTGCACGATAATACACTAAAGTGCAAAACTTAAGGACGAAAGTAACTTTTGCATGCTGTGTCTCTGACAAGTTACATAACTCCTTGAAACTTGGACCATACATACAAATAACTGTTACATATAGTACAAAAGATAAATGGAAGAAATACGGAATGAGGCGAACAGAAATGGTATTTTTATTCAAAGGCAATAATTACGCTGAAGTCACCGCGATTCTTGATGGTACTCTGCACACTACAGAAGACGAGATATGGTTCTGAATAGGGCGTGTGTTTACCACAGATTGCAGTGTAACCTCGGTAATGTGCTCCCATCCTAGCAACAAGTTTGATAAGGAGTTGCCGCGCGGGATTAGCCGAGCGGTCTGGGGCGCTGCAGTCATGGACTGTGCGGCTGGTCCCGGCGGAGGTTCGAGTCCTCCCTCGGGCATGGGTGTGTCTGTCCGTCCTTAGGATAATTTAGGTTAGGGGGGGTAGAACGTCAAACGGGCCGACTTGGAGTAGGAGAGGCACTACGGGACGTTTTATTTTCTACTGTCTATACTTTTATAAGTAAATTCATAAAACTTTGTCAGCATGACCAGGAAGGAGTCAGGATTCACACTCATAGCAGAGGAAGTGCAAAAACATAACAAAATAAATTTTTTTAGATTTTAAATTTCATCATTTTTTCACTTACTGTTGGCTGCATTTGTTGCTATAGGTACAGTTTTCTACACAAGTAACAGAGATTCTTTGATGAATTTTGCACAGCATACAAACCATACGTACAGGTGTATCAAACTCTAGAATTTTCGAAATCTATTATAAACTGTCATAAAAATTGAGATAATTAACGGCCAAAGTTTAAAACGTAACAGCTCATTCATTTTTTCGTAAATTAAATAGATTCTAGAGTTTCATACACCTGTAAGTATGGATGTATGCTCTGCAAAATTCATCGAACAGTCTCTCTTACTTATGAAGAAAAGTGTACCTTTAGCAACAAATGCAGCCAATAGTAAGTGAAAAAATGATGAAATTTCTCCTGTAAAAAAATTCTTTTGTTATGTTTTTGCACTTCCGCTGCTACGAGTGTGAATCCTGAATCCTTCCTGGTCATGCTGACAAAGTTTTATGAATTTACTTGTAAAAGTATAGACAGTTGAAATGAAAATGTCCTCTGGTGCTTTTTCTGCGCCAAGTCAGCCCGTTTGACGTCCTACCCCCTTAAGCAGTGTGTAAGCTTAGGGACTGATGACCTTAGCAGTTAAGTCCCATAAGATTTCACACACATTTGAACATTTTTGATAAGCAGTTTTTGTGGTTACGCGTTGCATTCCTCCCCCAGCACTGTTAATAACTGCTGGATGTTCATTGGCGCAAGTAGACGAGTTGTAATATGGGTCGCCAACGCATCTCACACATGCTTGATAAGATTTAAGTCGGGGGTAAAGGGCAGGTCAGTCCGTTCTCCGAATATCCTTTTGTTCCAACAGCTCCTCCACTTGTGCAGTTCCAAGCGGTCGCGTATTGTCATCCATAAAAATGAAAGGGCGGAATGTGCCCCTGAAAAAAAAGGACGAGCGGAAGGAGTAAAGTGTCGCTATAATGTTTACTGGTGAGGGTACCGAGTTCAAATATTTGGAGGTCGGTACGCCCATGCAGCATTACGCTTTCCCATATTTAACACCTGGACCACCAAAACGCTGATGTTCGACAATGTTCCCGGGGCCATTACGGGTTCCCACCTCTCGCGATGTAACGGTACCTCCAGTATTGCTGAGGATCACCGAATTACCTTTTGTAATGTCCAGGGAACCATCGTTAACAGCGTTGACTTCCGTGTAATTGCTGGCTTTGAGTAAAAGTGCCGTGTCTGTTCGCCTCATTGCGCATTTCTTTCAGTTCTGTACTGTACCAAGCTATAGCATTCTTTTCTATGTATCGTCCTAATTACATCGAACTATGTTATTTGGTAGTGACACATCATGCAAAAGTTTCTTTCGTCCTTCATTTCTACCCACGACTTTAAACTAGTATATTTTCCTTTCGTAATGTGTACGTCAACAGAAGCGTCTCCGATACTGCTTATGCTGCAGTTATGAAAAATGAATTCTTCATCCACACTGGCGGAGGTCACTTCTGGACAGTTATCATTTTTCACCTTTTGCTGTCTCATTCGCGAATTCGAAGAACGACTGTCGGTATACACCATCTGAGCTGTAATGTCTCTAATTTACTCATAACGATCATTCCGCGAGATTTACGTCGGAGTAGGTAATATGCCGCCCGACTCTTCCCAGAAAGTACCCTTACGCAAGTTTAACAGTAAATATCTGTGTAATGTTCGATGCCTCTATTTTAACGGCTGTCGCGGGAGGTTGTTAAACTTCAACAATAAAAAAAATGGCTCTGAGCACTATGGGACTTAACATGTATGGTCATCAGTCCCCTAGAACTTAGAACAACTTAAACCTAACTAACCTAAGGACATCACACAACACCCAGCCATCACGAGGCAGAGAAAAGCCCTGACCCCGCCGGGAATCGAACCCGGGAACCCGGGCGTGGGAAGCGAGAACGCTACCGCACGACCACGAGATGCGGGCAAACTTCAATAATAACGCCGCCAATAAGTTCACGGGGATACTAACGAACGGGGGACAAAGTGCGGCAAGAGTGACACCCTTTCTGTAATGGGCCCTTCGAACGAAAAAAAAAGCACGTTGTAACCGGAATGTGCGTGTTCAGGGGTGTGCAACTTTCTCTGAACAGAATGGTACCTCTTACCTCTGGTCATCTTTCCAGTTACCATTAATTCTGATACATCTTTTATTACTCTCTTTTTATCCAGTTTTTTTGGACGGATTAGCGGGCCAGAGTGGCCGAGCGGTTCTAGGCGCTACAGTCTGGAGCCGCGCGACCGCTGCGGTCGCAGGTTCGAATCCTGCCTCGGGCATGGATGTGTGTGATGTCCTTAGGTTAGTTAGGTTTAAGTAGTTCTAAGTTCTAGGGGACTGATGGCCTCAGCAGTTAAGTCCCATAGTGCTCAGAGGCATTTGAAACGTTTAATTAATTAATTAATTTATTTATTTATTTATTTTGGACGGATTCTTTTCCTCCTCTTAACTTTTTCCAGTATATATCTTTTCCCGCTCACCCTTTGTAACGCAACCTCATTCCTTACTTTATCTATCCACTTCACATCTTGCGTTCTTTTCCAGGTCGCCTCAAAAGCCCCCAAAAATTTCTTCTCTCTTCCATATAGAATGGATGTTTCTGCACCAGACGGGCAACGCTCCACACAAATCACTTCAGTAACCTTTTCTCAATTGGTTGTTTAATCGACCACAGAAAAAACCCATTCCATATGTAATTTCTTTGCAATAACTAATCCTTGCTTTTATTTCTTGATTAGATGTCATCTTGCGGTATTTTTGTACATCAGGCTATCAACTATTCATTTACTGCTTTCAGAAAATCAGTGCCTTACTCTTCTAAACATTTATCTCTATTCCACAGCTAGTGTTCAGTACCTCTCGCATGTTTTAAACTGTTTTGTCATTTTCCCTCAGCAATACGGTATCATCAGCAAATCTTATACGTTTTATTTTCCTTCCTGTTAGTGTTGGACAATACTTTTTTTGAAAGCAGCTATTAACTAAATCATGTAAGTAGATTTTAAACAGTGCAGGTAAAAGACAACGGGAGTTTCTACCTCCTCCCCCAATTTTACTTCCTTCGGTCACCTCATCTCCTATTGCTATAGTGCGAAGTATAAATTTCTTATTAACCTTCGACATAATTCCGATCTTCTTCAGGGCTAGTAACAGTATAATCCACCGAACTGCATCAACAAAAACTGTACAAAAAAAAAATGGTTCAAATGGCTCTGAGCACTATGGGACTCAACATCTTAGGTCATAAGTCCTCTAGAACTTAGAACTACTTAAACCTAACTAACCTAAGGACATCACACACACCCATGCCCGAGGCAGGATTCGAACCTGCGACCGTAGCAGTCCCGCGGTTCCGGACTGCAGCGCCAGAACCGCTAGACCACCGCGGCCGGCAAAAAAAACTGTACAAACTACCGTACTATTCGCTTCCCACGCCCGGGTTCCCGGGTTCGATTCCCGGCGGGGTCAGGGATTTTCTCTGCCTCGTGATGGCTGGGTGTTGTGTGATGTCCTTAGGTTAGTTAGGTTTAAGTAGTTCTAAGTTCTAGGGGACTGATGACCATAGATGTTAAGTCCCATAGTGCTCAGAGCCATTTGATCCGTACTATTCTTGGTATTTTTCCCCAATTATTCGCAACATTCCAAGTGCGTCTCTTGTTCCTTTGATCCTTCTCAAGTCGAACTGTTCGTCGTCTAATTTTCTCTCAACTTTCGATTGCAATCGTCCATTTATTATTTGGTAGAAAATGTTGTTTCGAGTTTTATTTATGTACAGGTTCGTCTCCTGCGCGGCATATAGTTTTAGGTCGTCACATCCACTGCTGTACTTCACTTAGGAAACACATGTAATTTTAGCAACTTTTTAGTAAGTCCAGAAGCGGCCACTCGGCCACGCCACCTGTGTGGGTGGGAGGCGCCCTCCTGTGTGTGACGTGGCCCCCTGCTCCCCCGCACCTGGAGGACGAGCCTTTTGTGTGCGCTCGCTTTGCCTGCCGGCTCCACACATTGAGACGGCCAGTCCCTCTTCCGGACCGTGCCTAATACGAGAATAAACGCCGCCAACCTGTTTGACTCCACAGCCGCCGGTCTTTTGTTAACGTCCACGGCTAAAGAAGAGGGCAGCGGCTACAGACTTAAGGCGCTCTTCGGTAGGGATCCAAGTCGGCCGGCGCTGTGAGTCTGAGCTTGCTGTATCGTCATATAAGCCCTTAAACGAAAGCTGTAACAGAACTGTAGGAAAAACAGAATATCCTGCTGCAAAGGAAAGATCTCTTGTTAACTGTGGTGTGTCTCAGTAGCGTTAATTTCAGGTCTGGATGAATCTTGATCGCCTCGATTCGGTGGTGTAACACAAGCAGATATTCTTCCGCTGGTTTCCCTACATCGATTTGGTACAGTAGTCAAGACGCTGGCCTGTTGCGAGGATTGGGGTTCAGATCTTTACCCAACAATCTTGATTTATTTTCACTGAGACACTTCCGGTAAGGACGTCTGCATAAGCTTTTTTATCTGCCGTTTAATTTACTACAGTAATCTACATCTATGGTCCACAACCCACCTTAAAGTGTTTAGCGCATGGTATTTAGTGTACTACTGTCACCTACCCCTTTTTAATAAGCCTCCATGTGACCTCGCGTACCTCTGATTTTACGTTCATGGTCTTTTCGCAAGATGTATGTAGGAGGAAGCAATATATTTGTTAACTCTTCTAGGAATGTACATTCTCTGTTCTTTAACGCCGGCCGGAGTGGCCGAGCGGTTCTAGGCACGACAGTCTGGAACCGCGTGACCGCTACGGTGGCAGGTTCGAATACTGGCTCGGGCATGGTTGTGTGTGATGTCCTTAGGTTAGTTAGGTTTAAGTAGTTCTAAGTTCTAGGGGGTGATGACCTCAGAAGTTAAGTCCCATAGTGCTCAGAGCCATTTGAACCATTTTGTACGTTAAAAATCAACCACACCGTGATGCACTGCGCCTCTCTTGCAGCGTCTGCCACTGTAGCTAGCTGAGCATCTTTGTGATGCTTTTGCGCTTACTAAATGAATCTGTAACGAAATGTGCTGCCTTTCTTTGCGTCTTCTCTATTTCCTCTCTCAAATGTATCTGGTAAGGATCGCAGACTGACTAGCACTATTCAAGAATTGGTCGAACGATGGTGTTATAAAGTGAGTGGACTACATTTCTTGAGGATTCGAATGAATCTGTCTGGTATCTGCATTACCTGCGATTATTTTTGTATGGTCGTTGCACTTTATATTGCTTCGTAAGCATACTGTTGGGTATTTTAAGGATAACTGTTTCTATTGGTTGCTCTGCAGACGTGTAAACATCCAGTCTTTCTGTCTATTTATTGTCTGTACGATATAAAAAAACAGTTTCTCCATATACTTGATATATGGAATTTATTTTATACGTTAACGTCAAAATACGCTGTGTGGTACAGTTGTATCGAGAAAGTGATGCTGTCGCTGGAATAAATTCTGATTTAGGTTTTCAGCGGCTTTCCTAAAGCAGTCCTCACGTCGGCTGTGTACGCAGACGTGCGATGTGGCGATTTTTGTGCCGTCATGACGCATAGTTTCACTTCACAAAGCGTTTCCGAGCGTAAACGGCAGAATAAAGTGTGTCAGACTTTCCGAACATGCTGTATAACATGAACCATTGCGATGCAGGATCGTCATGTCTTTGTAATGCATCACTCTATCGCAGCATTTTTGACGCTCAGGTACTTTCTAACCAGTCTGAATTATTTTTTATATGTTATAAATGATTCCAAATACGGCATGCGCACTGCTAATTTGTTTTGTGGGCCAACGGAAGTGTATAACAACAACCAGTGCATATATATATATATATATATATATGTGTGTGTGTGTGTGTGTGTCAGAGGGAGAGCGAGAGAGAGAGACAGACAGACAGAGAGAACAGAGAAAATACAGACAGCATGAATATGCTTCGTTGGAGAAAAACTACAGAACACACATGTTGCAAGCGAGCATTTCACTTAACGTGTATTTTAACGCATGTCTATAGCGGAACCACCATTATTACAAATTTGTAACTGTGAATTATTCCTTATCCCGGGACAGCTCATCTCTGAACCAACGTAACATGTGTTTTGAGCCGTCTAATGATGAACTGCCTCAATTCGAAACCGGCACGGTAGTTTTTGAATAAAGTAAACCAAAAACGATTTGTGGCTGGTTGCTGCTGTACACCCACAACGATTTTCAGAAACTAAAAAATCGCAAAATAAATTCTGGCTGTGGTCTGTTTTGTTTGCGCACATGCCACACCACACACCACATCATCATTACTTCAAAAGATCAAAGCAACGTCCGACATCGGTAGGTTCAATCGTCGCCATTTGGCCTTCTCCTCCCTCCCTCAAAGATCGTTTCGTCATCAGTTTATAGTCGTTTACGGAGTCTAATATAACCTCACTTTGAACAATAATAAAACTGAACATTACGATGTTGTTTGCAAACCTAACTTTTTCCACAGTGAAATGGTTAGTGTAAATTTTTTTCACTTCCTACAGATGCGGAACCCAAGAGAACATGGTGAGATTTTCGATCTTGATTTGAATATGAATATTAGTGACTGATTATATTATATTTTTGACGACGTCGATCATGGCTTCTTCTAGGTCTTGGCATAGTAAGTCTCGATGTACGAATTATTCCTGCTTGGTGAATAATGTTAGTGGGTTCATTTTATCGCATGGTTAATCATATTTAAATTGATATTTTGTTCTCTTTCCTTCACTAGTCCAATTTTAACATATCCAGGTAAGATGCACAGTAACAAGGTAACACCTACAACTCCGAAGGCTTCACTTAAACGTCTTCTCGACAGCGGCGGAAAAACCAAGGAGGACTAGAATAGTATATAGAGAGTCACTGTTCGGCAATCTTTTTTAAGATAATTTTGAAGTTTCACTAATAATCTTAATAAAAGTGACCTTAAATGTGATTGCACCAGATATCAAAGTTTCTAAATAAATTACGTACATAAACATAGTTAAGTTATTTGAAAAATAATAAAATTATTGTCATCCATATTAAATTTCTGTTTAAACGGCTATTCTTTATATAAATGTACATAATCATTGTATTTATGTAATTCAAACTAGAAATCATTTGTATTAAAAAATGAAGTTGCCAGTTGATTCTTACTGGATATCATATTTATGGAATGTATCGCTGAATTTTCTCAAGTTGGGGAATTAGGAAAGAGTTATATTTTACTTGGTAAAAACGTTCAGTAGCGAGATCGCATAAATTCGCCTTTATTTTTGAACACCAGATTCGACCGATAATACTGTCATCTTCTGGTCTTTCTTGGAATGTGTGATGCGTTTTTAATGTAAATTCTTGCATACTTCCGCGTAGCGTTGTGTTTAATACATGCATGTTGAAAATCATGTGTATATTTCTTGATTTTATTTTTCACTTGCATTAATGCATAAATTTCCTTCAGCACCTGACGGCGCATAACTTGATTGAATTTTCTCATATTGACATAGGTCCTTATAATTTCGCAACACGAGAAAATTCAGTCAAATTGTGCCGCGCAAAGCTCTGAAGGAAATATACATTACTAAATGTGAAAACGAGAATCAAGAAATGTAATCTATTCATATTTTACAAGAAGGCATGTATTAAACGCAACGTTACGCCGAAGTATGCAAAAATTTACGTCTAAAATACATCTCACATTGCAAAGAAAAACAGAAGATGACACTCACATCTGTTACTTATAATCCGTCTTGATTGCAAAATTTTTATTCATATGACCGGTTTCGGTTCATCCAGAACCATCTTCAGATCTGATATTTCGGTTACAGGAGTAAACCGTCCAAATCCAGCAACTTTCAGATGCTGCGTACATGTGACGCAGCGTGTGAAAGTTGCTGGATTTGGACGGTTTACTCCTGTAACCGAAATATCAGATCTGAAGATGGTTCTGGATTAACCGAAACCGGTCATATGAATAAAAATTTTGCTATCAAGACGGATTATAAGTAACATTGTATAATCACTGATTGCTGCTATCCTATCAGACATTATGTCGGTTTTTGCACAGTTACATCTGTCGAAGCCGGTTGTCAAAAATAGTGAATTTAAGCAATCTTGGCTATTGAAAGTTTTTTTTTATTTTTTTTTTAAACCAAAGAATGTTTTGTTTACTATTCAGTGACAGTGTGTCATTGACTAGTTCCGTTATAGATCGTGTCCGTTCTTTTTTTTATTGTATATATGACCTGATGGTCATAATAACGTTACCCGATTGTTATTTTGGAACTCGTTTATCACCAAGGGGAACAACAGCGATACGCAGGTAGTATGTCTTCTTCCCGGCTGATGGCACGTCTCGTAGCGCTAGCGTAGGCAAAAGCGAAGCTGGGCCTCCAGAGGGGAGACAGGGGAACATAAAACCACGAGCTGCCCTGGAGGGCTGAAGGGTGCTACTGGGGTCGGGGGTGGTGTGGGGGTGGCGGCCGCATGCAGTATTCACGGAGGGCAGATTTACTGCCGGCCGCCGTGTAAACCTGTCGCGTCTCCGCCCACGCTGAATAAAATATCGCCCGCAAATTATAACGGCGCCGCCACCGCCGCCGGCGCTGAACTAATTCGGGACAGTGGCGGCGGGCGGTTGGCGACCCTGTCCCACGTCACCGCGGCTCCAGGGGATACGCCGCTAATGCCGCGGGGACCCGCTGCCTCACACTTGCTGCATTGTCCGCGGCCAGTGTGACACGCGCGTTGCCGCCGATATTGACGCAGTGTGAGATGTGGCACTGACGTCGAAATTCATCGCCTGTAGAAACACGCCGGGGTGCTCAGGCGAGAATCTGTGAAAGGGGATTTTCTTTTCTTTGCAGTTGTTGACAGTTTTTTCCTCACACGTTTTCGGTTAAACTCGATATATTTCAGCGTTAATCTGCAGAGTATATCGAAAATGTTAAACACGCCAGTCCCCGTCGATTGCGTCGTTTGTTATTGCCGGCAACATAGCTACACCTCATCGACCAAAATCAATCTGCTAGTATAAGACAATGTTTTTACATTGAGAAAGAAAGTTCTGAGAAAGTACAAAAGTATTCGGCCCGTCTGTAAGATGGAATTGACCACAAGATGTCGCGAGAAGCAGACCGTCGAGCAGTGCGGAAGGTGGCTCTCAAAAATCACACGAAATCAGCGAAAAGAATCAGTCGTGAGCTACAAAGTGCTACGAACAGTTCAGCTAACACGATGATCGCGCGTAGTGAGGTTAGAGCTTGTGGGGAAGAATGGTCGAGCAGTTTCTCATATGCCACGCATTGAGAAGCGACGCTTGATGTCGTGCAAACAGTGACACCACAGTGGGTGACTGGGAACGAGTAGTTTGGAGTGATGAATCACGCTGTACCCTGTGGCAACCTCATGGAAGAGTTTGGGTTTGACAAATACGAGGGCAGTTCAATAAGTAATGCAACACATTTTTTTTCTCGGCCAATTTTGGTTGAAAAAACCGGAAATTTCTTGTGGAATATTTTCAAACATTCCCGCTTCGTCTCGTATAGTTTCATTGACTTCCGACAGGTGGCAGCGCTGCACGGAGCTGTTAAAATGGCGTCTGTAACGGATGTGCGTTGCAAACAACGGGCAGTGATCGAGTTTCTTTTGGCGGAAAACCAGGGCATCTCAGATATTCATAGGCGCTTGCAGAATGTCGACGGTGATCAGTGGACAAAAGCACGGTGAGTCGTTGGGCAAAGCGTGTGTCATCATCGCCGGAAGGTCAAGCAAGACTGTCTGATCTCCCGCGTGCGGGCCGGCCATGCACAGCTGTGACTCCTGCAATGGCGGAGCGTGCGAACACACTCGTTCGAGATGATCGACGGATCACCATCAAACAACTCAGTGCTCAACTTGACATCTCTGTTGGCAGTGCTGTCACAATTGTTCACCAGTTGGGAGTCCGCCCCGGTAGCTGAGTGGTCAGCGTGACAGACTGTCAATCCTAAGGACCCGGGCTCGATTCCCGGCTGGGTCGGAGATTTTCTCCGCTCAGGGACTGGGTGTTGTGTTGTCCTAATCATCATCATTTCATCCCCATCGACGCGCAGGTCGCCGAAGTGGCGTCAAATCGAAAGACCTGCACCAGGCGAACGGTCTACCCGACGGGAGGCCCTAGCCACACGACATTTCCATTTTTACCAGTTGGGATATTCAAAGGTTTGTTCCCGCTGGGTCCCTCGTTGTCTAACCGAACACCATAAAGAGCAAAGGAGAACCATCTGTGCGGAATTGCTTGCTTGCTTGCTCGTCATGTGGCTGAGGGTGACAATTTCTTGTCAAAGATTGTTACAGGCGATGAAACATGGGTTCATCACTTCGAACCTGAAACAAAACGGCAATCAATGGAGTGGCGCCACACCCACTCCCCTACCAAGAAAAAGTTTAAAGCCATACTCTCAGCTGGTAAAGTCATGGTTATAGTCTTCTGGGACGCTGAAGGGGTTATTCTGCTCGATGTCCTTCCCCATGGTCAAACGATCAACTCTGAAGTGTATTGTGCTACTCTTCAGAAATTGAAGAAACGACTTCAGCGTGTTCGTAGGCACAAAAATCTGAACGAACTTCTCCTTCTTCATGACAACGCAAGACCTCACACAAGTCTTCGCACCCAGAGGAGCTCACAAAACTTCAGTGGACTGTTCTTCCTCATGCACCCTACAGCCCCGATCTCGCACCGTCGGATTTCCATATGTTTGGCCCATTGAAGGACGCATTTGGGAGGCACTACGCGGATGATGAAGAAGTTATTGATGCAGTACGACGTTGGCTCCGACATCGACCAGTGGAATGGTACCGTGCAGGCATACAGGCCCTCATTTCAAGGTGGCGTAAGGCCGTAGCATTGAATTGAGATTACGTTGAAAAATAGTGTTGTGTAGCTAAAAGATTGGGGAATAACCTGGTGTATATCAGTGCTGAATAAAAGAACCCCTGTTTCAGAAAAAAAATGTGTTGCATTACTTATTGAACTGCCCTTGTACCTGGAGGAAGTTACTTGCTGTCATGCGTAGTGTCAACTGTGAAGCCCAGAGGAGTTGGTGTTATGGTATAGCTGTGTTTTTCGTGGTCCCCTTACTGAGTTTAAGAAAACATCAAACGCGAATGTTATGAACGTATGTTACATCAGTTTGTACTACGGACCGTAGAGGAACAGCTCGGAGACAAAGAGTGTTTGTGTTCGCCTGACACTGCACCCGGTAATTAAGCATCATCTGTGACTGTGCACCCTGTCACAAAGCATCATCTGTCGGTCACTGGGTTGTGGACAATAACGTGGGCCGGCCGCTGTGGCCGAGCGGTTCTGGACGCTTCAGTCCGGCACCATCCTGCTGCTACAGTTGCAGGTTCGAATCCTGCCTCGGGCATGGATGCGTGTGACGTCCTCAGGTTAGTTAGGTATAAGTAGTTCTAAGTATAGGGGACTGATGACCTCAGATGTTAAGTCCCATAGTGCTTAGAGCCATTTGAACCATTTTTGACAATAACGTTCGCGAAACGGAGTGCTCTGCCCAGAATCACGACCTGAACCCAATGAAATGACTTAGGCGTCGACTTCGTTCCAGACGCTAGTTTTCAACATAACCACCGTCTGGTTTTGGCTCCTGACGAAGAACGAGCTCTCACACCTCCACTAACATTCATATACCTCACTGAAAGTGTCCCCAGCAGAATCCACACCGTCACAAACATGAAGGGTAGACACACCTCATATTGAAATGAAATGGCTGGCCGGAAGGCCCCATCCGGGGAAGTACGGCCGCCGATTGCGAGTGTTATTGCAGTCGACGCCGCACTGGCCGACTCGCGTGCCGGTGATGAGAATGAAATGATGATGAGGGCAACACGACACCCAGTCCACGAGCGGAGAAAATCTCCAACCCGGCCGGGAATCGAACCCGGGCCCGCTGGATGGGAGGCAAGCACGTTACCATTCAGTTAAGTAGGCGGACACACCTAACATTAATGCCCACTAACAGGCGTCCGAATAGTTTTGATCAGTGTACGTGTATGGAACAGAGTCGTAGATTGTGGGAATACCAGAAAAGAAAACCGAAGCGTTTGAGATGTGGTGTCAAAGAAAGATGCTGAAAATTATGTAGACTGATAAGATAAGAAACTGAAAAGTCCTCTGCAGATAGGAATGTGTGGAAAACTAGAAGAAGAGACAGTGTGGTGAGACATGTGTTAACATACCAGGTAATAACTTCTCATATTTGTCCACTCCCATTTGGTGTTTCTCTTACTCATTCAGCCCAACTCATTGTCATTATCTCTTTGTGTCTCTCTGTCATTGTCTCCTGTGTCACAGCCACAGACCCCTTCGTTCTGTCCTACTACTACAGTCTCCTCTTACTGTCTCCCTCTGGCTATCTCTTACTGCTAATATCTCCTTCCTCCATTCCTACTGCTGCTCTCTCTTCTCAATGTCACGAGCTCGCTCTCTTGCTGTTATTGTCATATACTCCGCCATTACCAGCGGCTCTCACCCGCTTCCACTTTCTCTTTCTACATATTGCCCCCGTCCCCCCTCCCTCCTGGCACTGTCTCCTTCACTCTTTTCTTAGCGCTGTTCCGTCAATGTCAGCTATGTTCCACTACCACTGTGTCCCTCTCTTTCTCCTACACTGCCATTGTCTCCTTCGCTCTTCCTACACCACAACCAGTGTCTACTATCTTCCAGTATTTATTACTTTTCCAACTCTCTGCTACTGTCACCGTCTTCTTCTCTCTCAGCATAAATAAACGCGATTATTTACGTACGCCAAAATTTTTGGGAAAATTTTTAAAGGTGATGAGGAAGGTAGAACGAGGCAGCTGGTGCCCCACTTTCAATCAGAGTCTTTTATTTTTCATAAATGGAAACATATTCTCATTTTTTGTACCCTGATAGGGGCATTTTTCCGCTGGTTCCCTTCTTTCCCTGCTGCAGCAAGGCATGTAACTCATACGAAACGAAATGTATTGGTCAGTAAAGTTTAGATAGTTTACTTATGTGAAACTGAAATAATGAAAAACTAATATCATATCGCAGTCAGGATTTTACGTCCAAATATTTTTGCTCGTGCTTCAGTATTACAATGTGAGGTTTCCAGATGATAACGGAGACACTTTACAGCATATTTCTCCGTACAACGTCAGTTTATGAACTACGTTTCCGCCCCACACTGATTTTCATGTGCTTATTTTACGTATTCAAGTAGGGCAACTTTGAACCCATTTATCTCGGAAACGGATAAAGATATGAAGAAAATTTGCAATGTTATTCGAGATCGGCAACTTAGTGATACATAGTAGAAATTAGAGCCATATTCTGGGCATAGCCGCCTCGGAATCCACTCCTAGGTTTTGTTACCCAAAAAAATCAGAGTGTGTGTGTTTCTTGATAAAGGGTAAAGATATATGAAAACGGGGAGATGCTCTTCTAGATAAATGCCAAGAGAATATACGGTTAAAATCGGAGCAATTTGTTGCGGTTATTTATCATTTTGATTTCGCCTCATACTGAATTTTACGTGTAAAAGTAGGGTAACTTTGATCCTCTGCATCTTGGAAATGGATAAAGATATTAAGAAAATTTTCAAGGTTGTTCGAGATCGTGATGTCAGGAATATATATTAAAAATTTCAGCCATTTACTGTGCGTAGCCGTCTTGGAATCCTCGACTGGGTTCTGGTCCGCTGGTGACGGCGAAAATAAAGCAAAAAAAATACCTTTATTTGGGATTTTGCGAAGAAATGCCCATGAACTAATGGGGCCTCCATAAGTCCCATCAAGCCCACCGTAGATTACATCAAATGCAAAAAGAACCAACCGATTTGCTCCTTTTATGCCGACCGTTGTGGCCGAGCGGTTCTAGGCGCTTCAGTCCGGATCCGCGCTGCTGCTACGGTCGCAGGTTCGAATCCTGCCTCGGGCATAAATGTGTGTGATGTCCTTACGTTACTTAGGTTTAAGTAGTTCTTAGTCTAGGGGACTGATGACCTCAGATGTTAAGTTCCGTAGTGCTTAGAGCCATTTGAACCATTTGCTCCTTCTATCTGAGCAGGGGGACGCGTGTAATACTGATGATGCTTTGACCGTGTTCTGTAGGATAGCGACATTAAGACGATTCTTCTGTTGGGTATACAAATGTGGTATATCGAGAGGTTGTAACAATGGAAAATTGTACTGAAATGCAGGAGGATCTGCAGCGAATTGACGCATGGTGCAGGGAATGGCAATTGAATCTCAATGTAGACAAGTGTAATGTGCTGCGAATACATAGAAAGAAAGATCCTTTATCATTTAGCTACAATATAGCACGTCAGCAACTGGAAGCAGTTAATTCCATAAATTATCTGGGAGTAGGCATTAGGAGTGATTTAAAATGGAATGATCATATAAAGTCGATTGTCGGTAAAGCGGATGCCAGACTGAGATTCATTGGAAGAATCCTAAGGAAATGCAATCCGAAAACAAAGGAGGTAGGTTACAGTACGCTTGTTCGCCCACTGCTTGAATACTGCTCAGCAGTGTGGGATCCGTACCAGATAGGGTTGATAGAAGAGATAGAGAAGATCCAACGGAGAGCAGCGCGCTTCGTTACAGGATCACTTAGTAAACGCGAAAGCGTTACGGAGATGATAGATAAACTGCAGTGGAAGACTCTGCAGGAGAGACGCTCAGTAGCTCGGTACGGGCTTTTGTTGAAGTTTCGAAAACGTACCTCAGCGAAGAGTCAAGCAGTGTATTGCTCCCTGCTACGTATATCTCGCGAAGAGACGATGAGGATAAAATCAGAGAGATTAGAGCCCACACAGAAGCATACCGTCAATCCTTCTTTCCACGAATAATACGAGACTGGAATAGAAGGGAGAACCGATAGAGGTACTCAAGGTACCCTCCGCCACACACCGTCGTCAGGTGGCTTGCGGAGTATGGATGTAGATGTAGATGTAGATCCCTAGCCCAAAGATGCCTACTGACACTACCTTTTTATCACCAATATAACCCGAGGTATGAGCACCGAAAAATCCAGTGTTTCTGAACGGCATTTTGGAATATACTGGGTACGAATGCTGTCGCATGCGTACCGATTACAAACACGTTTGCGGTATAGGCTAAATTTGCGCAGAGAGGTAGGCGGCACGGCAGGTGAGTGTCGCGGTGAAACTGTGAGCGCTGCCAGTCGAGGCCGTCGGCGGCCGGGCCCCTGGTGGGGGCGGCGTTTTGGTTTTGTTGCCGTGGCAACGTCCCCCGCCTTATCAGGGCCGGGCGGCGGGCGCGCTGCCCCTATAATCCCGCGCCCGCCGGCCGGCCGGCGGCCAGAGCGGCCAACTTGCCGCGCCGTCGCGGCCAGTCATTAGAGCCGGTTAATGGCCTCGCCTGCCGCAAAATATACTCCGGCGCGGCGGGTCGCCTTCCGCTGAAAGCGCCCGCTCGGGCAAAGGCACAGGTACAGGTACAGGCGCAGGTGCCGCTGCGGGCCCCGCTCACCCGACACGCACCTGCACCTGCCACGCCTCACGCCCGGCCGCTCACCTGTATGCACGAGTGTGCACGCGCGACACGCAGCCGTTCCTCTCTCTGCGTCCTTAAACGAAAGGCGTCCAGAGAGCGGCGACCCTCTCACAAATGAAACACAAGCAGCAAATCTTGTCTGGCTACGTTTAGCTGAAATTATTCTCGTGAATAACTGAGTACCCGGCGTTGCCCGGGCATGTATTTATTGTAACCATCTATTAGTCCATTTGCTCCTCTCCATTCCCTTCTCCTCCTCTCCTCTAACTACGTCCATTCCCCCTCCCCTCACTCTGTCCATCCCCCCCCCCCTGTCAGTCTCTCCCTTCCTCCCCTACTCTCTCTAGATTAACACACTCATCCCCCGATAGGAGGCTGGTGATTCTTACCTCCACAGTATTTCTTTCTAGACCGTAACTATTATATGTACTTAATATGGGTGAAATCGTTCGAGGGTTATAGGACGAGCTTTCTGCCCATGGGTTTGCCCATGTAAGCTCATGTCACGTATACAGGGTGTTACAAAAAGGTACGGCCAAACTTTCAGGAAACATTCCTCACACACAAAGAAAGAAAATATGTTACGTGGGCATGTGTCCGGAAACGCTTACTTTCCATGTTAGAGCTCATTTTATTACTTCTCTTCAAATCACACTAATCATGCAATGGAAACACACAGCAACAGAACGCACCAGCGTGACTTCAAACACTTTGTTACAGGAAATGTTCAAACTGTCCTCCGTTAGCGAAGATACATGCATCCACCCTCCGTCGCATGGAATCCCTGATGCGCTGATGCAGCCCTGGAGAATGGCGTATTGTATCACAGCCGTCCACAAGACGAGCACGAAGAGTCTCTACATTTGGTACCGGGGTTGCGTAGACAAGAGCTTTCAAATGCCCCCATAAATGAAAGTCAAGAGGTTTGAGGTCAGGAGAGCGTGGAGGCCCTGGAATTGGTTCGCCTCTACCAATCCATCGGTTACCGAATCTGTTGTTGAGAAGCGTACGAACACTTCGACTGAAATGTGCAGGGGCTCCATCGTGCATGAACTACATGTTGTGTCGTAGTTGTAAAGGCACATGTTCTTGCAGCACAGGTAGAGTATCCCGTATGAAATCATGATAACTTGCTCCATTCAGCGTAGGTGGAAGAACATGGGGCCCCTATCAAGACATCACCAACAATGCCTGCCCCTACTGTAGAGCAATGAGTCGCATGTCAACACAAGCACCGAAGTCAACATTACCTTCCTTCAATTGGGCCAACTGGCGGTGAATCGAGGAAGTACAGTACATACTGACGAAACTAAAATGAGCTCTAACATGGACATTAAGCGTTTCCGAACACATGTCCACATAACATCTTTTCTTTATTTGTGTGTGAGGAATGTTTCCTGAAAGTTTGGCCGTAGCTTTTTGTAACACCCTGTATTTAACGTATTTCATACGGATTTACATCTACATCTACATACATACTCCGCAATCCACCATAAGGTGCGTGGCGGAGGGTACCTCGTACCACAACTAGCATCTTTTCTCCCTATTCCACTCCCAAACAGAACGAGGGAAAAATGATTGCCTATATGCCTCTGTACGAGCCCTAATCTCTCTTATCTTTGTGTTCTTTCCGCGAAATATAAGTTCGCGGCAGTAAAATTGTACTGCAGTCAGCCTCAAATGCTGGTTCTCTAAATTTCCTCAGTAGCGATTCACGAAAATAGCGCCTCCTTTCCTCTAGAGACCCCCACCAGAGTTCCTGAAGCATTTCCGTAACACTCGCGTGATGATCAAACCTCCCAGTAACAAATCTAGGAGCCCGCTTCTCAATTGCTTCTATGTCATCCCTCAATCCTACCTGATATGGATCCCAAACGCTCGAGCAGTACTCAAGAATTGGTCGTATTAGTGTTTTATAAGCGGTCTCCTTTACAGATGAATTACATCTTCCCCAAATTCTACCAGTGAACCGAAGACGACTATCCGCCTTCCCCACAACTGCCATTACATGCTTGTCCCACTTCATATCGATCTGCAATGTTACGCCCAAATATTTAGTCGACGTGACTGTGTCAAGCGCTACACTACTAATGCAGTATTCAAACATTACGAGATTCTTTTTCCTATTCATCTGCATTAATTAAATTTATCTCTATTTAGAGTTTCTACAGATACACTCAGGTGGCTAAAGTGATGGGATACCAGCTCGACGTAGCATGGACTCGGCACGCCATTGGAAGTTCCCAGCAGAAATACAGAGCCGTGTTTCCTCTATACCTGTTTGTAATTGCGAAAGTGCCGGTACAGGATTTCTGTGGCCGAACGTACCATAAACATTCAATGGGATTCATGTAGGACGATCTGGGTGGCCAAACCATTCGCTCGAGTTGTCCACAATGTTCTTCAAACCAATCGCGAGCAGTTGTGGCCCAATGACTAGACGCATTGTCGTCGATAAAAATACCAAAGTTGTTTGGGAACATGACATCCATGAGTGTTTGCAAATGGTGTCCAAGTAGCCGAATATCCGCAGGATCTGGTCCATTCCGTGTACACAGATCCCACACCATTATCGAACCACCACCAGCTTGCCCTGTTGACAGCTGGATCCAAGGCTTGGTGGTGTCGCCGCCCCACTCGAAGCCTGGGATCAGCTCTTACCAACTGAAATCGGGACGCATCTGACAAGGTCACAGTTTTCCAGGTGTCTAAGGTCCAACCGATAAGGTCACAAGCATAGGCCACGCGCTGTAGACCATGTCGTGCTGATAGCAAATGCACTTGCGTCAGTCGTCTGCTCCACAACCCGTTAACGCCAAATTTAGCCGCACTGTCCTAGCGGATACGTTCGTCTACGTCCCACATTGATTTCTGTGGTTGTTTCACGCAGTGTGCTTGTCTGTTAGCACTGACAACGCTACGCCAACGCCACTGCTGTCTTCCGTTAAGTGAAGGCCGTCGGCCTCTGCGTTGTTTGTACTGAGACGTAACGCCTGTAATTTCGTACCCTCGGCACACTCTTGACACTATGGGTCTCGGAATATGAATTACCTAACGACATCCGAAATGGAATGTCCCATGCGTCTCCAATTATCATTCCGCGATAGAAGTGTATTAATCCCCGTCGTGCGCCGACAATCACGTCCGAAACGCGTCGCAAACTTTTCACACGAATCATCTAAGTATCAAGACAGCTCTGCCAATGAGCTGCCCTTTGTATCTTGTGTAGGCGATACTAGCGGCATCTGTGTATGTGAACATCGCTATCCCTTGACATTCTTCACCTCAGTGTATTTCACCTGTGTCTCTAGCTAATTTCGCCGTGCTGTTTCATATTCACGCAGCTCAATATTTATGACATCGTATCTCCTGGCCTATGCGCCGTAAGATTATGTAATTTTGCTGGTACATCCAGTGCTCGTACGTGACTACTGTCTGCGAAATGTGTTGCGAATAGAATTAGTAGTAAAGCCGTAATAAATTAAAACGTCATGCATGATTTGGCAGAATTTGACGTCCGATATCGCACAATGACATATTTTTGTAGGTACAATTAGCGGCATGTGTGAATATTGTCTGCGAACTATTTTGTGAATAGAGTCAGAAACAACGAATAATAAATTTATACATCATGCATGATGCGGCTGTCTGTCACTCACCTCAGTGTCTGTGACGTCATATCTCCTGAACTATATGTCGTACGGTTATATAATTTTGCTGGTTCATTCAGCAGTATATGTGAATACTATCTGCAAAATGTGTTGCTAATACAGTTAGTATTAAACATGTACAAATTAAAATGTCATGCCTCAGTCCAGAACCGCGCTGCTGCTGCGGTCGCAGGTTCGAACCCTGCCTCGGGCATGGATGTGTGTCATGTCCTTAGGTTAGTTAGGTTAAGTAGTTGTAAGTCTGGGGGACTGATGACCTCAGATGTTAAGCCCCATAGTGCCCAGAGCCATTTGAACCATTTGAACATGATGGCGGGAGACGTCCTCCAGCCATTCGTCAAACGTAAGGCCTTCTATCGGATCGCTATAGGATACAGAGTGAGTCATTATTGTAAATCATCCACTGTGCAGTGACGTCGCTCTTGACGCCACCTCAGGCGTCGCTTAGCATTGACTACAGAAATACATGGCTCATGAGGACTTGCTCGACGATGGTACCACATTCTTTTTAACTCCCGGAGCACGGTGATTGTGCTAGCTGTTAGCACTTTGGAAGTCGCGAGTGATTCCTTCCGCTGATTTCATGCGACTTTCACAACCACCCTCCGCAGTGCTCGACGTCTACGTCCATCAGTACTTGTGGTCTTCTAGTGTTGGTTTGCCGCGCCGGATTAGCCGAGCGGTCTGAGGCGCTGCAGTCATGGACTGTGCGGCTGTTCCCGGCGGAGGTTCGAGTCCTCCCTCGGGCATGGGTGTGTGAGTTTTTAGGTTAAGTAGTGTGTAAGCCTTGAGACTGATGACCTTAGCAGTTAAGTCCCATAAGATTTCACACACGTTTGAACATTTTTGGTGTTGGTTTACTTGCTTCGTCTTTCCATTCCACAATCACTTCACCAATTTCCTACTTGGGCAGCCTTAGAAGGGTTAAAATATCAGGTCATCATCCAGTGATTAGCCCACTTCCGAAGGCGCTGAGCTGTCCACACCTCCCAATTCAGCAATTACTGCTCCCCGTCTCTTTCTCTACTGGCAGGTCCACCTCTAGTTATGTCCCGTGGTTTATTCTGCATTACATGTGGGTGTCCGGATACCTATGATCGGTCAGTGTACATCGACTACCTGTTACGCTGTCGTAATACTGCCCTATATGTGGACTACGTGGCTTGTGCTGTCAGCCATACCATCTGTTGGTACTGGTATTGGCAAGTAGGCCAGGAGCGACAAAGCGTCGGAGCGGCGCACGTAACGGCGCCGACGACAGACGCAGCGGGGCGCGCGCTCACGCACCGGTTACGCAACGCCCACACACCGCGCACGTAACCTGCTGTGGCGTGGCGCACCGCGGCGACGTTGCGCAACCCGTGGATCAGCGGGAGGTCGGCGTCGCTAAGGGCAGAGGGCGGCGCAACCATTGCTGCGATCACCTCAACCACAGCAACCTCGCCACTTTCTCATCTTGTCGCTTCCGGGCTCGTAAAGGTATTACCTGGAACTGTAATGCGATGCGCGTAAACGGATAATGGATCGCACACTTTTGCCGATAAAAGCTCCGCAGATTATCAGCCGATAGCTTCGTCACGATGTGACAAGTTTTGTACCAATCATCGTATTGCAAGATATTGCCACTATATACTGGCAATTTGGAATAATTTGCGTTACGCTATGTGTACAGCCACCTGGCAGCAGCAAATCACACTACATGTACAGGGCTATTACAAATGATTGAAGCGATTTCATAAATTCACTGTAGCTTCATTCATTGACGTATGGTCACGACACACTACAGATACGTAGAAAAACTCATAAAGTTCTGTTCGGCTGAAGCCGCACTTCAGGTTTCTGCCGCCAGAGCGCTCGAGAGCGCAGTGAGACAAAATGGCGACAGGAGCCGAGAAAGCGTATGTCGTGCTTGAAATGCACTCACATCAGTCAGTCATAACAGTGCAACGACACTTCAGGACGAAGTTCAACAAAGATCCACCACCTGCTAACTCCATTCGGCGATGGTATGCGCAGTTTAAAGCTTCTGGATGCCTCTGTAAGGGGAAATCAACGGGTCGGCCTGCAGTGAGCGAAGAAACGGTTGAACGCGTGCGGGCAAGTTTCACGCGTAGCCCGCGGTAGTCGACGAATAAAGCAAGCAGGGAGCTAAACGTATCACAGGATGGTGCTCCACCGCACTTCCATCATGATGTTCGGCATTTCTTAAACAGGAAATTGGAAAACCGATGGATCGGTCGTGGTGGAGATCATGATCAGCAATTCGTGTCATGGCCTCCACGCTCTCCCGACTTAACCCCATGCGATTTCTTTCTGTGGCGTTATGTGAAAGATTCAGTGTTTAAACCTCTTCTACCAAGAAACGTGCCAGAACTGCGAGCTCGCATCAATGATGCTTTCGAACTCATTGATGGGGACATGCTGCGCCGAGTGTGGGAGCAACTTGATTATCGGCTTGATGTCTGCCGAATCACTGAAGTGGCATATATCGAACATTTGTGAATACCTAAAAAATCTTTTTGAGTTTTTGTATGTGCGTGCAAAGCATTGTGAAAATATCTCAAATAATAAAATTATTGTAGAGCTGTGAAATCGCTTCAATCATTTGTAATAACCCTGTAGGTTCACTAGACGAAATATTATTCAACTTCGAGGAGGAAGAACAGCGATCAGTCGCGAACAGTCTGAATTTTATCGCAGATCGATTTCAACTCTAGAACATCATCAGAGCATAAAGCGCCTAGTGTGGCTATATTGACATAAAGTTCAGGCGCATGTAAACCACAGTGTGAATGGAGAAATACATATAGCAGTCATTACAGAAGATATACCCACTGGAAGCAGAGTGGTTCGAAGTCGAGGCTTCGCAGACGGTGTAGCGCAGGCTCGTCCAGACTGTGCCCCTGGGGCGCTAGCGCCGGCGATCGCCCGCGGCCAGCGCCCCGAGCGAATTCGTATGTTGCTGCAGTGGCCGAACTGTGCTGCTTAGCTGGCCGTGCGGACCGCCGGAGCGCCAGCCGATAGATGTATTTGTTCGCCCGTTTTCCCTTCGGGCAGAGGACGTCTCACAAATGCTTCAACTAGAGCTGATTGACATACAGTGCCATATCCACCTGAAGGACCGCTTTCTTATGTGTAAAACTTTGGATGACTTTCACAACTGTGTTCCACGAGAGAAATATCCTCTTTTGCACAAGCACGTGGCCAAAGTTCTCTCAATGTTTGGTTCCACGTATATTTGTGAGCGCTTTTTCTCTCTTTTAAAGCTTGCTAAAACTAAGAACCGTTCATTCCTTGGCGATAAAAATTTGACCAATTCTTTGAGGTTAGCAGTCTCACGGAATATTGTACCAAGCCTAGACAAAATCGTTTCCTCGAAAAAGAAAAATGTTAATTGTCTTCTTTAACAATGTTGACTGTAAGAATTAAAGAGCTTTATAACCTTAATTCTATTTTAATAAGTTTTCAAACTTGGTCAGTTAAAATTATTACGTACAAAACAGCAAACTAAAGATCCGATTTCTAAACTCTGAAAAGGGATACAAAAAATTGCAGCACGAAGTATAACAAAAAATACTTACTTGTAACTACTAACAGTAAGAATGAGACACTATATCCCTTACATAAAATTAATTCTAAAATAGAATATTTTGTTTACGTTAGATCTGACCGCGGGACAGTCCACCACAGAGCAGGACTGCTCTGCGGCCTCTCTCTCTCTCTCTCTCTCTCTCTCTCTCTCTCTCTCTCTCTCTCTCTCTCTCGCTCTCTCTCGCTCCTATGGCGACACTAGCGACACACGGTCGCGGACGGGGCGCTGAACTACACCGGCTTGCGCCCACGGGTCGCTGGCGCTCCCTCCGGGCGCAGTTCTTGGATGAGCCTGGTGTAGAACTAATGCCGCTCCACCATTGACAAGTCTTGGTCCTGAAGCGGTGTGTGTGTAAAGTTAGTTTAAGCGGTGTGTAAGTCTGGGGACCGGTGACCTCAGCAGTTTGATCCCTTAGGAATTCACACACTTCATTCATGCCAGAGGTTGTCATGCTGAGCACATTAACCAGTTGTCGGAATGTGTGTGCAAATCCGTTGGAAAAACGAAGAACTTGTTATCTACCATTATGCATGTTACAATTGTTTATGATCCGTATTCTTTACACTGTCTCTATTTGCTGTCACCTATTTACACTGTTTTGTGGCAAAATAATCGCAACCTTGCACAATTTCCGTTTTTTGCTTTATTTTTGAGCAACAGTGTATACGAATAAGGCCCGCGGGTCAACAAAGGTTTCCGATGCCTGCTCTACATGATTTAATCATCAATGAGTGACTACAGCAGAGTATCATATACCTACCGAATTGACAGCATTATCAGCACTAGAAGAGATGTTACACGCTTTCAACTTGTATTTGGGTTGACCAGTTTTTTGACAGATGTGCTTCCTTTGAATAAAACTACCTTTCTCGCAGCTGAAATGTCTTCAACCGATTTTGGTATGGGTTACTCTGTCTTCAAGTGTGCACACACTACGCCAGTATAAGTTTGGCCAAAGACACAATACAATCGGCGTATACGTAGGTGAGCATTCGCTGCTTAAGTAACTGGGTACCGTATTTTAATTATCAGACTATCCAAGCTGAACTGTAATGAGTCTTTCATCGTCCGTTACATAGTAAGAGCAGGCAATGGGGTTTAGCATACTGTACTGTCTACTCATTCTGGCCTGGGATACGCTAACGTTCGAAGACCCGTTGAAAGGAATGGACGATAAGAATTTTGCATAAGAATAACAAACGTTGATGACATCTAAGTCTTTCGCGGCAGCATCGTATAAAATTTTCTCAGTTTTCACGCTGCTTCAAATTAGAGTAAAAACTCAATCGCCGGCCGCGGTGGCCTAGCGGTTCTAGGCGCTTCAGACCGGAACCGCGCGACTGCTACGTTCGCAGGTTCGAATCCCGCCTCGGGCATGGATGTGTGTGATGTCCTTAGGTTAGTTAGGTTTAAGTAGTTCTAAGTTTTAGGGGGCTGACGACCTCAGCTGTTAAGTCCCATAGTGCTCAGAGCCATTTGAACCATTTTTTTGAAAAACTCAATCGAAGATGATGAAAAGGAGTAGGGTAAAAGAGCCTGCTTGTCATCAGATTAGAGAACAACACACAAGTGGAAAAAATTGAAGGAATTGTTATCTAGGAAGGAATATAGTAGAGGGTGGCGGAAGCCAGAATATCAGAAATAGATGGGCACCAGCTCTGCTGGTACCAAAGACTCACATAGTATGAAATGAGCAGGTTCTTGAAGATGTACGTCTGGAGCACAATGAACGTTCATTCCTAAATACAGGTGAAATTTTTTAAAAGCAAGTCAGTAGCTAAATACTGCTTTTTTTTCCTGCTTGGTGGAACCACAAAGTAGAGAAGAGCAAACAGCGTAAAGAATCCTGTTGCCTTGAAAGAAAAGTAACAGACGACGGACGGAGCAAGGAGGACGTAAAAAGGAGACAAGCACAGGTAAAGAAGACATTCATGGCTAAAAGAAATCCTTTTGTTGTTTTCATTCTTGGGGCCTTTGTCCCACTTCACAAGGGGTCGACCGTGTTACTATTGATTTGGCAGTGTTAGTTGCAGAGGGTGGCCGGATGCCCTTCCTGCCGTCAACCCGAACCCCCCGGGACGGAATTAGCTGTCTGCGACTAGTGTAAGCCATGTAAGAGTGCGAATGTTTTCAAACGTCTGCGAATCGTGTAACTGAGGCGGAACGTGGGGACCAGCCCAGTATTCACCTAGCGGGATGTGGAAATCCGCCTAAAAACCATACCATTCATTGTCACCGAGCGAGTTGGCGCAGTGGTTAGACACTGGACTCGCATTCGGGAGGACGACGGTTCAATCCCGCGTCCGGCCATCCTGATTTAGGTTTTCCGTGATTTCCCTAAATCACTCCAGGCAAATGCCGGGATGGTTTCTCTGAAAGGGCGCGGCCGACTTCCTTCCCCATCCTTCGCTAATTCGATGAGACCGATGACCACGCTGTCTGGTCTCCTTCCCCAAACAACCAACCATTCCTTGTCGGTAATCTGCCGGGAGGATTATATCCGGGGCCGGCGCGCCTATCCGACTTAAGGAAGCAGGTCATTACCGCTCTCGGCTGCCCTGGCAGGTGCATAGCTAAAAGAAATCTACTGGTGTTAAACAAATCGTTCTTAATTTCAGGAAGAAATCTCTGAGAGTTATTGCAGATTTGATAGTCGCACTCGCCAATCCTGTCAGCACCAGATCGACACGAAGGGAGCTCCAGAAACTGGGAAATGCAGGGCGAACTTTAATTCCAAAACAGATCAGTAATGCAAATGACAGTAACAGAAAACGTGGTGCCGGAGCCATAAGACTTGGACTAAGGAACGAAAGAAGGAAGTCATTTGCTCTTTCGCACTGTTTCCAAGTTTATGTCACAAGAGTGAATCATAGCTGGGGGTTCGGTGACGATTTGGGCAGCCATATCGTAGTATTCCATGGGCCCCATGGTTACTCTGCAAAGTCGCATTACTGCCATTTTGGCGATCAGGTCCACCCCATGGTAGAATGTTTGTTACCGAATGGTGTTGCTGTGCTCCAAGATGACAGGACCCTAATCATATGGTTCAAATGGCTCTGAGCACTATGGGACAACTTCTGAGGTCATCAGTCCCCTAGAACTTAGAACTACTTAAACCTAACTAACCTAAGGACATCACACACATCCATACCCGAGGCAGGATTCGAACCTGCGACCGTAGCGGTCGCGCGGTTCCAGACTGTAGCGCCTAGAACCGCTCGGTCACAAGGGCTGGCACCCTAATCAAACAGTTCGCATCTTTAAGGGCTGGCATTTTGACCACTTGGATAAACTGTCGCATCTCTCCTGCTCACCGAAGTCACCAGATCTGAATATTATTGAGCCTCTGTACCCTGCCTTGGAGAGAAGGGCGTGTGATCGCTATCGACCTTCATCATCGTTATCTGAACCTGCCACTATTTTGGAACAAGAAGCGTAAGACTCTGGAAAACCAAACAGGATCTGTATTTTTCCATCGCGAGAGGTATGGAAGCTGTTTTGATTGCCAACAGCTTTCCTGCAGAGTAAATATTTCCATATTTTTGTCTGTTCTCTGTACTTCGAGCAGTCGTGGCCCGCAGACGCGCATGTTTGCTCTGCGCCTTTCTTAGCTCAGGTTCGGAAACAGGCAGTCGCGAGTTTTACGTAATATCCGCGACAGTGCGTCTGGTTGGGTCTCAGAGAGAGAGAGAGAGAGAGAGAGAGAGAGAGATCTATGAGGGGTGCAGAGGTGAAGAGGAGGGGGGGGGGGGGGGAGCTTGCGTGTCTGCGGCCGACTTCTGAGCTACCCTGCCCCCAGCCGCTGCACAGGTGAGCCGCCGCGTTAAAAAGACTCCCCCGCGGTAGCGTCCGGCCGCTGTCTGGCGCGGCCGGGACACAAAGGGAAGCTCTGCTCGGGGTGCTGTGCCACAAAAAACGCCGCCCCAGAGACACAGGAAGCCGCAGCCAGCTAGCGCCGGGTCGCGCCCTGGCTCCCTCTGCATAATGGGCTGGCCGGCCGACACACGCACCTTCTGTACAACAGCAGCCGCGGTGCCCTAGCCTTTGTTACTAATTCCTCGCTTCTTAGCGCCGGCGGGTTGTTTTCTTTTTATTGCCGTTCCATCTGCTGTCCCACGGCCAGGAAGGAAAGCTAGGCAGGAGGAGGCCGATTTGTGACTATTTCCAGCTTGCAGTTAGAATCAAGTCGGTAACTCCCCGTAACAGCTCAACACGCAGCACGCTAGATCACACAGTCTCCATTCGGAAAGAAGGTGAATCGCTATCTCCAACCGACCACCCACGCGCAGCATTTCCGCGATTTCGCTTCATCAAGAGTATGCTGTAACACCTCAGTATGGCAAGGGCAGAGTTCCGCGTTCTTGCCCCAGACCATTCGGCCCTGGCCGACCGCCGTGTCATCCTTCGCTAATGGCGACACTGGACGCGGTATGGAGCACATCGCTCTCCCAGTCGTTGACGGGATACTTGACCTTGGAGGCGCTACTGATCGATCGAGTAGGTCCTCAGTTGGCCTCACGGGGCTCATTGCACCCCATACCAAGGAAAACTCCATGGCAGTGTTGGGAATCGAACAAAGGTTCTCCGCATGCCAGTCAGCCACGCTGACAGTTCACCTGTGGAGGCGGATGACAGCTAACTGCTTCGTGATATCTTGCTGATGATGTACTTTTCTGGTATTGTGCCATTCATAGACTAGTATTCGGCACCGGAGGGACCTCTGTCGACGTCAGCGCTGAAAAAAATACCAGTCCTAAGGTTTTGGAATCATTAAAAATGTCTTTGGAAAAAAATAGGTCTAATATTTTCTGAAACGATTTGTCTAAAAGTACGAAATAAAAGAGCTTAGAGAAACATTTGACGCATGCCACTTGGCGTATACGATTTCGAGCATCATTCAAAAGTTCGTCAAATGTTTCTCTAATCTGTTTCAGTTCTTACTTTTAGACAAATGTTTTCACAAAACATCTGACCAATTTTTCCCACGTTTTTTAAAATTTTTGAAAAGTATTGTTGAGAATTCATTTGTTTTCCTACCGTCTTCTGTTCTCTGAATGTCCTGAATTCAGCACTTCAAAAGATTAACTTTTTGACACTTCATTTACGTAGCTACTATCATCTGTTTGTGAAATATTTCAATTTTACCTCAAATAACTAATAGTTTTTTCCTTTATTACCCTCATTGTTTACAGGCAAGTAAACCCTGTTTTGCAAACCTAGACCTCCACTCTTCGTCTGGCAATGAAAATTCTGAAAAAAAATGTGTCGTTTATAGCGGGTTTCTTTTCGCTTCGCTCAAACATTTGATCAAAGAAGACGCTTTTATTATCTTTGAGCAGCAACTCGAACCTACACGGTTGCCACTTCTTAACAGGACGGAGCAAGGCAACTTATGCTTTATTATTCATACTCTGGGCATGCTTAGCAACTCTCCTGTTTCCGGACAAACTCTAGTGGTGAAATTTTTTCTCGCCATCGGTATTCGAACTTGCTACCTCCGATTCGAGCATCATCGCACAGGCGTTTCTTCAGCGATGTAGGCTGCGGAAGCCTCCGCAATAGTTGCAGTTATATGTAAGTTTCCGCCTCCGCAACCCACTCCATTGCAGCCCCTTCCCAGCGTTACTCAATCAGTATATAAAGTAAGCATGGAAGGAAACCGGGGAGAAATTCGAAACGGAGTTCGTTTGGGGTGATGAAATAAGAGCTTTCAGTTCTGACGGTGACACTGTAATTCTATCAGAGCCAGCAAAGACTTATTTAGTAGGGCAGTTGAACGGAATGGCTAGTGTCTTCAAAAAGGGCAGTTAAACGGAATGGCTAGTGTCTTGAAAAGAGACTTAGGAAAAGAGACAGGATTTGTTATTTGGACTGCAAAACGAATGTCAATATCCGAAGTAAAGAAGATATAATAATCATTTCTGAAAAAAAGTGAAAATTGTTAACATTGAACATAGATTCAGGTGTTAAGAGTACTCTTCTGAACGTATTTATGTGGAGCGCAGCTTTCTACGGATCGTGGTCGATTGTCAGTTTAAACGGGAAGAGAGTAGGAGCATTTGAAACGAGTTGCTGCAGTAGATTGCTGATCTGATGGGCGGCTTGGATGAGTTCAAATGGTTCAAATGACTCTGAGCACTATGGGACTTAACATCTGAGGTCATCAGTCCCCTGGAACTTAGAACTACTTAAACCTAACTAACCTAAGGACATCACACACGTCCATGCCCGAGGCAGGATTCGAACCTGCGACCGTAGTGGTCGCGCGGTTCCAGACTGTAGCGCCTAGAACCGCTCGGCCTACCCGGCCGGCGCTTGGATAAGTAACGATGAGCTAATGAATTGTCGAGAAACAACAAGGAATCGTAAATTTGCTAGCGGAGAGTTTGTGATCCCCAACTGGTCGACTTAAAGGATGACATCGAAGCAGTTCAGAAGCACGCTGGAATTTTTTTTTATTTTTGTTTATTTATTTTTATTTTTATTCTTTTTTTTCCGGCAGGTTCGACCTACACACGGCTCTTAGGAGATGCTTCGTGAACTCCAATGTGATGACGTTCTTCTGGCGAAACACTGTTGAAAGTTTAGAGAACAGACAGTTTCAGCTGACTGCAGAACGATTCTACTGCAACTGACGTACAATTCACGTAAGGGCCACAAACAGACTGTAAGACAAAGGAGAGCTGGTATGGAATCATAGTCCATAGACAGTCGTCTTTCCCTTGCTCCATAGGCAGTCGTTTTTCCCTCGCTCCATTTGCGAGTGGAATGGGAAAGGAAATAACTGATAGTGGTACGCGGTACCATCCGCCTTGCAGCATATGGTGGCTTGCGAAGTATATATGTGGATGTAGATGTTCGAAAACTTGTTTCATGCAGCACTCCGCGCTAGTTCTACAAAGCCTCTTCGTAGCTACTACAGCTTACTGAAGCTGTTTATTGTCAAATCTGCTCATTAGAATGAGCCGCACAGATGTTCTATTCACGATCTCCTTTGCAAATGAGCTACACTTTCCTAAGCCTTTCCTACTACTGACCCTACGTGCTCGTTACATTTCATATCGTTTTGCAGCGTTACACCTAGATATTTAATCGACGTGACTGTCTCAACTACATCAACATGACGTGGATACCTGTCAACTATTATTCACTTGTATTTTTGATTTGAGCAGAATGGCTATTGATAATGAAATTGCACAAAAAGTTCTCGGTTTACTTGCCGCGTCAAATTTGGATAACATCCCAAGCTTTCGATGACTACCTCCATCATCTTCGTCAGGGGTAAAACTGACTGTCGTGGACCGGTGAGGCTTCCGCTTTTATAAGCAGTGGACGGCTTCTCATTGGCTGGATGACGTCACGGTGAAAACGGCGCGTACCGAGGTGGCGGCCTCTATATCCATAGATTTTGTTTGCGCGCTTTATCCAGCGTTGCTTGCAGCGCATTCCATCGCAACAGGCGGAGAACTGCGAGGAATGTAAGAAGTCTCCCTTTGCGTTCTTTCTATATCAATTGCGCGCTTCCATGCATTGCTGAGTGCATTCTGTGTACAGAAAACCGACGCATACAGATTTATATCTAAACGCTATCTAAACGCGCGTAGTTTTCACCACCCAGCTCAGAAGAGAGCTATGTTGAATATCTTGGTACACAGAGCAAGGACTATTTCGGACAAGGATCATCTCAGCTCCGAGATTAACCATCTGACGACGGTATTCAGAAAAAATGGATATTCCGATCGTGATATCAGATCTACTCTGGCGAAGAAACCTAGGAAGGACGCTGTTCGAACAGATGAAGAGGACCAACACATCGCGTGGCTACCATTCTGCGGTACAATGACCAGCAAGATCGGCGGAGTCCTGGGCCGGCAGGGAATCAGACCAGTCTTCCTGCCACCCAGGAAGATTAAGGACATGTTGCGACCCGTGAAAGATAATCTTGGCCTAAGAGTACATCTACATCTACATTTATAATTCGCAAGCCACCCAACGGTGTGTGGCGGAGGGCACTTTACGTGCCACTGTCATTACCTCTCTTTCCTGTTCCAGTCGCGTATGGTTCGCGGGAAGAACGACTGTCTGAAAGCCTCCGTGCGCGCTCTAATCAGTCTAATTTTACATTCGTGATCTCTTCGGGAGGTATAAGTAGGGGGAAGCAATATATCCGATACATCATCCAGAAACGCACCCTCTCGAAACCTGGCGAGCAAGCTACACCGCGATGCAGAGCGCCTCTCTTGCAGAGTCTGCCACTTGAGTTTGTTAAACATCACCGTAACGCTATCACGGTTACCAAATAACCCTGTGACGAAACGCGCCGCTGTTCTTTGGATCTTCTCTATCTTATCCGTCAACCCGATCTGGTACGGATCCCACACTGATGAGCAATACTCAAGTATAGGTCGAACGAGTGTTTTGTAAGCCACCTCCTTTGTTGATGGACTACATTTTCTAAGCACTCTCCCAATGAATCTCAACCTGGTACCCGCCTTACCAACAATTAATTTTATATGATCGTTCCACTTCAAATCGTTCTGCACGCATACTCCCAGATATTTTACAGAAGTAACTGCTACCAGTGTTTGTTCCGCTATCAATACCGGGAATTTACAGCATTCCTTGCGAGTGTGGCAAAAATTATGTGGGCTAGTCTAAGAATTGTCGCCGATCGCAGTGTGGAACATCAGCGTCACCTGAAAAACATGTATCTAGAAAAATCAGCGGTGGCGGAGCACAGTTTGTTAAATAAACATAAGATTTTATTCGATGAAACAAGACTACTTGCTCACGTATCAAACTATTGGGAAGCAGCTGAAATTAGACTCTGTGAAAATAATTTCAACAGAGACTCCGGTTATGCACTCAGCAATGCATGGAAGCGCGCAATTGATAAAGAAAGAGCGCAAAGGGAGACTTCTTACATTTCTCGCAGTTCTCCGCCTGTTGCGATGGATGGCGCTGCAAGCAACGCTGGATAAGGCGCGCAAACAAAATCTATGGATATAGAGGCCGCCACCTCGGTACGCGCCGTTTTCACCGTGACGTCATCCAGCCAATGAGAAGCCGTCCACTGCTTATAAAAGCGGAAGCCTCACCGGTCCACGACAGTCAGTTTTACCCCTGACGAAGATGACGGAGATAGTCATCGAAAGCTTGGGATGTTATCCAAATTTGACGAGGCAGGTAAACCAAGAACTTTTTATGCAAGGACTCCGTCGCGAAAGACTTCGTAGTCAGATAATGAAATTGTTGCGAAATATAGGCAGTGTATCAACAATGTAGCGTAAGTTGCAGCTCAAAGGTAAGAAACCTTTCATGTTTTTAAACACATCCGAAAGCTACTAGGCGTAGTGTCTGCAGAACTTCGTTGAATGTATTTTGATCTGAGACTCTGTGACCTGACATGGCGTCTGACGCAAAACGGCCTTAAATCTTTCGAAAATTCACTGCGCGAAAAAAACTGCGTGGTAATGAGGCAGTTTGGCGGTACTGGAGAGTGTGCCGTGTACTGGCCCCGTCCCCCGTACGGCCGCGAGCGGTGGGCCTGTGGTGGTGTGAGGGTGGCGGTGGGTGTTCTAGGGCTGCGCTTCTTTTCCGGAGAAGCCCATAAAGCGCTGGCGGAGCAGCGGCGGGCCGCGCGGAACCTGCAGTAGCTGGCTGGCTGGGTCGGCTGGCTGCTGGCTGCGGCGGTATAAATATTTATGACGGGCCCCTGGCCGCTGGCTGGCTGCCGCTAACCGCGTTACGCGCGGCAACATCAACAGGCCGGCCTGGGCCAGCCGCGCCGCGCCGCGCCACGGGCCGCAGCGCCGGCAGCGCCGTTCCGGGATAATGCGCAAACTAGAGCGCCGCCAACTTCTAAAACAACGCCCCAACTCGTTACGCGTCGCCGTCTGCCGCTGCCGCCGCCGCCGGTGGGAAAGGGGTCAGTGCCGCTGACGTGGCGCAGCGCGGGCGGGTCTGCAGGGTGGGGACGCAAAAAAAAATGTGGGGCTTCAAGGTTGACTTACTTACTCCAGCCCGACAAGTGCTTACCATCCATTTGGTACACTCACGGCTGGTCGAACGTAAACTTTCTTCTGTGACGTACGTATGATGGACTCTTCTTCTACTTCTTCATCTTGTATCCCTTGTGCTTTTGTCTTGCATAGGCGCAGCATCGGCATGGTTATTAAAGGGTTTAGTTGAAGGTCTGGCCGGATGCCCTCCCTCTTTTACAGCTCTAGTGTACTCTAGATGGGTGGCGACCCTGTTACCCTCAGGATGAAATCATTTACAAATCTGCCATAGACTACCGTAAGTAAGTGACTACGGTAGTTTGCCGGCCGTTGTGGCCGAGCGGTTCTAGGCGCTTCAGTCTGGAACCACGCGACCGCTACGGTGGCAGGTTCGAATCCTGCCTCGGGCATGAATGTGTGTGACGTCCTTAGGTTAGTTAGGTTTAAGTAGTTCTAAGTTCTAGGGGACTGATGACCTCAGATGTTAAGTCCCACAGTGCTCAGAGCCATTTGGACCATTTGGACTACGGTAGTTTTCGTAGTAGCTTTGGTCAGATAAGGCTGTACCCGCTTTACACTTACGTTAGGTGTGTTGCTTACCTATCGGACGTTATCGCATCACGAGCACTTTTTTATGTATGTAATCAGTGTATTACTAGATTGCCGTAAAAACTGTAAGCAATAAACCATCTAGAAATTGAGTATATATGAAATGCTGTGTAACCTACATGACATTTTTGTTTTACATAGTTATCTCCTCTCTGTTACGTAAGAATAAACAAAATTTATAACAAAATTGAAATTATCAGTGTTTAATTCAGGTTTTATTCGAATACTGTTGATTTGTAATGAGACACAGAGTGATATCGTAGTGAAAATAAAGAAAACAATATAGATTTATCATACAGCGCAAAGTCATAAACAAGAAGGTAAAATATAAAAAACGCAAAAGAGAAATGCAGTGGTGTTGAGAATTAAAGCAACAAACCACTATTTCCCCGTCCTGTGCCTATTTCACTTTATAAGCATACAAAGTGTTAAAGATCTCCCTACAATCGCGTTCCGCACGGAAGATGGCATACCGGTCAACGGACAAGTACGCCGACCATGACGTCAGGGCACCTATAAAACGGGGCATTATTTGCGGAGTAGCCCCACATCCACAATCGCCGTATCCAGCGTCACAGACGGTGCAGTGTGGCACAGACACTCTGCCTTGAAAGACGTAGGAAGAAAGGAAGCAGCCCAGTCGCAAACTGATGTGGCCCGATGGCTTAATGTGAATCATTCTGTTTATAGAGACCAAAACTGTGTGCCTAAGGCACGGGACCGACCACGTGTGACTTCAGAAAGAGAGGATCGTTATTTGGCTGTAAGGGCACGACGGTACCGCCTTAGTAGTGCACTACAACCGGCAACTGACTTCGCAGCATCCACTGGACGTTTTGTATCGAGGCAAACGGTGTACAGAACGCTCGGGCGAAGGGGCCTTCGTTGTCAGAGACGTGCTGTATGTGCACCTCTGACGCGCCTCACAGAACGGAACTTCTGGAGCGGAGTCGTCAACATGACTCCTGGATGGTCGAACAGTGGGCGGATGAGTCCCGATTTAGTCTGGAGAATGATTCTCGATGGATTCGCTTCTGGAGGGAACGTGGAACACCATTTCGGGACCCAAAGATTATGTAAAGAGACGGATATCGAGGCGGATCCTCAATGGTTTGCGCGGGGGTAATGTTGACCACTTGAACACCTCTTAATGAAATTGTGCGGGTGAATCGGTAAGGTTTAACTGCTGTCAGATATCGTGACGAGATCTTGGAACGTCCTGTGCGACTATTGCGAGGTGCCGTGGGCTGAGACTCCGTACTGATGTGCGATAATGCTCGATCTCATGGAGCACAGGTGGTTGATGTTTTCTTGCTCTTCCGATTTGAATGCCGTAGATCATTTCTGGAATGCACTAGGATGACAGGTTGCATCACGTCAATTTCCACCAATCACTCTTGAGACTTGTGAGCAGCTCAGCAAGAAGAATGGAGGTTATGCATGGGGGCTTAATTATATCAATGAAAATAATTCTTCGGCCGGCCGAAGTGGCCGTGCGGTTAAAGGCGCTGCAGTCTGCAACCGCAAGACCGCTACGGTCGCAGGTTCGAATCCTGCCTCGGGCATGGATGTTTGTGATGTCCTTAGGTTAGTTAGGTTTAACTAGTTCTAAGTTCTAGGGGACTAATGACCTCAGCAGTTGAGTCCCATAGTGCTCAGAGCCATTTGAACCATTTTTTGAAAATAATTTTTATTTTTCGTAGCTGTATGTTCGGTTACACTGTCTCGTGAACGGTTAGCCCTGACTAGTTTTAGTACGCAATCTGACTGCATACAATAACAACAAAGAATGAAAGAAAATTTCCATTACACAATTAATTAATTAAGTCCCCAGCAACCATAAAACGTACGAAACCAAAGCACAAATGTAACTGTTCTGTGTGTGGAAGTGTGATTCAACGTACACATCTGGCACGGTTCTTCTTCAATAAGACAAGAAATTTTAAATACCATTTATACTGAAGTAATTAAAAAATAGAAATACTATCATTGCGCAAGAAAACCAGAATTACACTCTAATACAAGAACACGAGCCAGATGCTTTGTTGACTGAACTTGTGACGAGGCATTGTTTAAGACATAACGGAAAAAAAGGGAATTTTTTTACCTTCATATATATTGACCAAAAGCACTCTGATCATTACAATATCTCCATTCGAACAACATCTGCTGTCTAGCCCATCAAACAACTGCATAAAACATGGAACAAGCACTCCCTACTACAACATCTCAACACCGACTCACTACTACAACATCTCGATAAGCACTGACTACTGCCACATCTCGACAAGCACTGCCAGTGGAGGCGGCGGAATAAAACTCTTTGGCGCAATCTCTGGCGCTATGGCTCAGTGTAGCCACCTTTCAGTTATTGCCTCGACATATGATTGATGACATCATTCACAGCATGCCTCGACGTTTTCAGGCCTATATTACTGCCAGAGGTGGCCACACCCTATAATGAGCACATTAACCTGTTGTTGGAATGTGTGGGGAAATCTGTTAAGTTCGAAAAAACGAACATTTTTGCCTGCCGTTATGCATTTGCTTGCGTTACAGTTGCTTACGTTCTGTAATCTTTACATTGTTTGTACGAGTACTTTACTCTCATTTGTTTTACCGTTTTGTGGCAAAAGAAAAGCGATCCTGCAAAATTTCCATTTGTTGCTTTAATTTTGGTCATCAGTGTATATCAAACGGCACTTCAATACTTAGTCGAACTTATGCAAAACATGTTTCGTTGTTTATAAGTTAGTTTCGCATTTATGGATAATAACAGGAAACTCTTGCTTTTCATCATGATGAAGAATGCTCTATTGAGCACAAAGCAACAACAGTAATTATATATATATATATATATATATATATATGTTTGTGAACTTAAACTGTACTTGCATCAATAGTAATTACTTTGGTTACATAAAAGCGCAGAAGTGAGGCGATCAACTAAATTTTATTGCTTATAAAATCCAATTTATATTCTGTAAGGATATAAAATACACGCTGGACTAACACTGAATGGTGTGCGGCTCTAATTATGTCCTAAAGAAACAACCAAACAAAAAACAAAGAAGTCGTCGGCTCCCATTTTCTGCCTTACACATTTATTTATATTTCTTTCCTAGCAATTCTACAAACGCTAGCAGTAATCCCACGGTGTGCTTAAGTCATTTATGTAGTGTACCAAAACTACCGGCCCATAGTTTTGGTTCTAGCCGCTGTTGCCTGATCTGCTGGCGGTACTGCTGTCATCTTGAAACGTCCCCTTTGAACAATTATACATGACTGTGCTTAACCTGACACACAATATTTTTAGCGCAACGCAATCTGACTTTCAAAAATCCCTACAAAAGAATGGCCCTGACTAACATTAACCTATACCTTTCACAAATCACTTACCTCACAAAAATCTTGGTTACTCGAACTACTGCAATACAGCGAGCGCCACTACTGCCAGCTAAATAAAAGATTCAAACTACGGAAGGCACTAACTACTGATAGGCATAGTTAGGAAATGAAAGATTTTAATAGAGAACAAACAATGTATTTACCTTAATAGTCATAATCAAACTACGGAAGGCACTAACTACTGATAGGCATAGTTAGGAAATGAAAGATTTTAATAGAGAACAAACAATGTATTTACCTTAATAGTCATAATATATATAGCAGTTCATGACAAATTACAAAACTCCGCCATCTCTCTCCCCACATCCACCACTGCTGGCGGCTCACCTCCAACTGCGCAACGCTACGCGCTGTTCACATCCAGCTGCCGCTGCCCAACACTACAATGGCAGACAACAATGCAAACTAGCCACAGACTGCACACAGCACATCCAGTGATTTTCATACAGAGGTGGCGTTACCAATAAAAAAACCTAAACAGCCTACTTACAATCTCTCTCGCTAATATTGTCTATGGACTCATTTGTTGCCTGTGTTCGTTGCTGCCTGTACTCTCGTCGCCGCAGGTACTCTTTATGCAGCGCTCTAGATGTTCTGCCTGCACAGTCTTTGAGACAGGTCCCTCACGGTCTGATGCCTAAGCGACTGTGTTAGTCTTTCCAGCGATCAGCGCTCACAGTACAAAAGTACATGTTCTGGGGTCCCTCTCTTTCCACAGGGACAATTACAGATGTCGTGCATATCGCGTAGGCTGCCAACCGTGACAGCTGCTTGCAGAGAGCAACGGCTTCAAAAAATGGTTCAAATGGCTCTGAGCACTATGGGACTTTACTTCTAAGGTCATCAGTCCCCTAGAACTTAGAACTAATTAAACCTAACTAACCTAAGGACATCACACACATCCATGCCCGAGGCAGGATTCGAAACTGCGACCGTAGCGGCCGCGCGGGTCCAGACTGTAGCGCCTAGAACCGCTCGGCCACCCCGGCCGGCGCAACGGCTTCACCTATGCTGACACTTGGAAGTCTTACTGGGTGTAGCGGGTTCCTTCTGCGTCAACAGGGTCTTGAGGCAACTGACAGTAATCCAGGAGGAATCAGAAGAAGACTACATTTTCCTTTTTAAAACAGCTGCTCAAGAAAAAAAAAGTCTGGGTTTTTATTACTGTATAAATTAAAATTCAGCCTGTTAAGATTCTGACTACCTGAACTGCATGTTGTACCTTTTGTTGGTTCACAAAGTGGGTGTAGTCCCCTCCTAGTTATATCCAGTTTTTAAAATATGTTGGTAAAGTGGCCGTTGGGCTTAATCATTGAATTAAAGTTGCTTCATGTTATAGTGCCTGTTGTGTCTGTTTAGTAAAATCAGTCGAACCTGGGCGCCTTCGGTTAGCCGTCTCCCGCACTGATCGCACAGCTACAGAAACGGACCAACAGTAATACAGGACTGTAAAGGAAGAGTATTCCATATTTTGAGAGGTGACAGTATGGACCAAGGCTAGAAAAAAAAAAGTTCGGTAAACATTGGCTCTAAAATGCGTGTTTTAAGGGCTGTGAGCAGTTGTTGATCTTTGCCTCTGTGAAATACACTGGTGTGCGAAACGTAAGGACAAAAGTAACTTTCGCATGATGTTTCACAACCAAGTACCATACCTCGATGCAACTTAAACGACACATAGAAAGAACTGCTATAGTTTAGTGCAGAAGGTAACTGAAAGAAACACACAATGAGACGGACAGAAATGAGACTTTTATTCAAAGACAATATTTATACTTCAGTCACCGCGATTCGTTATGGACCCCTGGACGTTACAAACGACGGGAGATTGCCCTTAATAAGGTGTGTGGTTACCGCGAACAGCAATGCATGCTCTGCAACGTGCTCCTATTCTGTCCACAAGGCTGTTAAGTTCTTATGTTTCATTCCCAACGTTAGCGCTTAGGATCAAGGCTAGCTATTCCACGGAAATAGGAAGCAGTGACAACCTCAAAGCGTATTTCTTTGCAATTGATAGCAAATACATTAACACAATACATTTAAAGAATGTCATCACTATTCTGTATCATCAAAGCATAATGTAATGTATCTTTCTTCACAGACAACGAATTTCGGTCAGGCGAGTGTCTTCAAGTCACTGATTATCATTACATCAGGTTGAAGGAATATTTCTTGACGTCAAATACACAGTCATTATTAAAAACTGAAGGTACAACTGACAATAATTGAAGACTTGAAATGCGAAACTATGAATTGGGTATTTCCGTTTTTTTTTCCTGTAAACTGCTGAATGCGCCTTGGCTAGTAATTTCAGGAAGGTTGGAAGTACTAGAGAGACCTCTTGTACTCCACAGTACCTCCACTAGATTTATTAGCGTGTAAGTTTCTTTACTCGTAACGAGAGGAAGGCTGAACGTAACGAGCATGTCTGTTACAACCTGTTTCTCTCTCGCTTCCCAACAAGCAGTAAGCATATTGTAACTCATTTCATTTATTTTAGATGTAAATATTTTGTGCCCAGTGCTTTCTAATGGAAGCAAAGACAAGATTAGAAACATGAAGAAGACTACTGAGTGAAGAACCAAGGAAAGCTATTATTCAGACAGCTGTTGCTCAGAAAAAACAACCACAACGTGATGTATGTTGAAATCATCGCTACTGCGCACTGTGCAGAATTGCGAAATTAAACAAAATACCGCGTAGTTTTGGTGTCCAAACTGTATGTTCTTCCCATCCTAGGGTACATTCCTCGTCTTCCTACGAACAAGAAATTAAATGCTCAAAGAATGACCTCTTAGCCATGGTCAATTTACTTACAGTGAAATAAGGGAATTTTATTTCTTTTTATGTCAGTGATGTCAGTCCTATATTCTTAGTTACTGCTTATAAATAAGTTAGGTGCTGAAACTTCAAAAATTGTTCAAATGGCTGTAAGTACTATGGGACTTAACATCTGAGGTCATCAGTCCCCTAGACTTTGAACTACTTAAACCCAACTAACCTAAGGACATCACACACATCCATGCCCGAGGCAGGATTCGAACCTACAACCGCAGCAGCAGCGCGGTTCCGGACTGAAGCGCCTAGAACCGCTCGACCACAGCGGCCGGCTGCTGAAACTTCCAGGCAGATTAAAACAGTGTGCCAGACACGGGTTCGAACCTGGGACCTTTGCCTTTTGCTAGCAAAAGTTATCCAAGTACGAAAGCAGTACGCAGGACGCACCATAATAGCTAAATTCCGCACGTACATCATCTCCTGCCTTTCAAACTTCCAATTCTTCCACTAATGAAAGAAAGGTTACTGTAGAGACGTAGTTTAGTCACAGCCTCGGGGGCTGTTTCCAGAATGAAATATCGCTCTACACTGGAGTGTGCGCTGATCTGAAATTGTTTGTTTGTCGGACCGAGAAAGTGGGACTTTTCTATCATGGGTGCTAGCCGCGCAAAGTATGCAGGAATATTTCTATGAATTTTGGAAGGCGGAAAATGTATGTCGAAAGTAAAGCTGTGAGGGTGGCTCGTGTCTCTTACTCGGGTAGCTCAGTCTGTACAGCACTTGTCTGCGAAACGCTGCAGAGTGAACATTCATTCTGAAGTGACGTGATTCTGTACTCATTCACCGATTCCTTAGAATCGAAGCAGGCTACTTACATCTCCACACACACACACACACACACACACACACACACACACACATATATATATATATATATATATATATAGCTTATTACACTTTTGCAATACTTTTTCTGCCAGACGTTACAAATTGTACGAAACTATCATAATTTGCGTTTCTCCTAATAAAATGACTTGTTATAGCTGTCAACGTTTCTTTCCTGTTTTCTTACATTTCGACTTCTCGCACTTTGAGCACTTTCATATCCAATCATCAGGTAGGCACTTGACGCCGAGCAACTCTCCTTTAACCTCATGTTATGTTAACCCGTGACTTGAAGACGGTCACGAGGCCAAAAGCGGGTGTGCGTGAGTAAATGCATTACAGCAGCTTCTACATCTGCAGCTACATACAGGCTCCACAAGCCACCGCCTGGTGCATGGTGGATTACTTTGCACCACTACTAGTCATTTTTCCTGCTCCACTCGCAAACGAAGCGAAGGAAAAATCTACTATCTATGTGCCTCGGTACAAACCCTAATTTCCCTTGTTTTCGTGGTCTTTACGCGAAATTTGCTTTGGTGACAGCAGAGCCGTCCTGCAATCTGTTCTGTGAATTTTCTAAATATCGGTTCGCGAAAAGAACGTCATCTTCCCTCCAGAAGCATCTCCGCAATACTTGCGTACCAACAGAACTTATCAGTAACAAATCTAGCAATTCCTTCGACCTCTTCCTTTAATCCGACCTGGTGGAGATCCCACACTCTCAAGTAGTAATCAAGATTTGGGCGTACTAGTGTTGTGTATGGAGTCTGCTTTATAGATCTGTTACATTTTTATTAAATTCTCCCAACAAACGGAAGTCGACCACTCGACTTCCCTATTACTGCCCTTATGTTCTCGTTCCATTTTACATCGCTTTGCAACGTTACGCCTAGATATTTAATCGACATGAATGTGTCAAGGAGCAAACTACTAATGCTGCATTCGAGCTTTGCAGGATTGTTTTCCCCACTAACCTGCATTAACTTACGGTTTTCTGCGTTTAGAGCAAGTATCCATTAGTCACACTAACTAGGAACGATGCACAAGTCGTATTGTATCCTCCTACAGTCACTCAATGACGACACTACAGCGTCATCAGCAAACAGCCGCAAATTGCTGGTCACCCTGACCGTCAGACTGTTTATGTATGTAGAGGATAAGATCGGTCCTGTCAAACTTCTGACGCACTCTTGACGATACATTGGTCTCTGAAACACTCGCCGGAGAGGACAAAGTTCTGGTTACTATTACTTAAGAACTCTTCGAGCCACTTACGCATCTGGGAACCTAACCCTTACGCTCGGACCTTCGTTAACAGCCTGCAGTGGGGCACATTTGTGTCGCCTGTATTGAATATCGTAGACTGAAACTTCGGAGCACCGTTTCCAAAAAAAAAAAAAATTGAAACGATAGAGACAACCGAGTGTGAAAAAGGAGCAAGTGAATAGCTTTTATCGTCGATAACAAAATAAGCTAGTGGTCTCATTGTCCGTTGCGTCCACGGCTCTTGGCACCCTTCCCCAAGGAGGGTGTTTACGGCATCCGCACACTTATTATCCTCTTCGCTGCTGCCCAGAGAGCAGTAGTGCCTCCTCCTTCCTCCTAGACCTAACACAATCTCTCACGGTGCTGCGGCCCGCACCATTTATATAATTTTTTTGCCGCGGCGGCGGCGGCGGCGGTGGCGGCGGCTGGCCGGGGGCGGAATTTCCCGGCATCCACTCGTCCGTATTGCGGCAGAGGCAGAGGCAGCGGCTCGCCCCCAGTAGACGCCCCTCAGCCCCCGGTCCCGGCAAGTCATCAGCCCCCCAACCCCCAACGCCAGACCCACCCCCCGGCGGTGTACACCCTTTGGGCGCCGGCCGAAGAAACTTATAAAAGAAAGTGACGTATAAATCAATAGAGTTGCCTCCGGGCCGTGCGAGGTTTTCTTCCCTCCTGCCCCTCCTCCGTCTTCCCAGCCGGGGGAGTGGAAGCCTTGGGAGCGCAGCGGGAGAGGGCGTAGGGTGTGGGGTGTGGGGCGTGCAGCCGAAATAAGAAGCACGCCAGCACGGCCCAGTCCGGGTAGGGAGGCCGAGCCCTGTGCTGCGTCGGAGGAAGGGAAAAAGGACAAAAGGAGTGAGGGGGGGGGTGGAAGAGAGCTGCTGGGAGGGTTGCCGGGCGAACCGCAGACAGTTAAAAAAAAAAAAAAAAGGGAGGGGAAGGAGCAAGTGGCGCTGGAGAGGCGACGCGATGCGGGCAGCGCCGGTATAAACAATGTGAGTGGCGGCAGCGAGAGGTGCGCGCATCGGCCGCGCTGTCGCAGCCCACACACGTCTCACTGGATAAGCAAATTTCTCCGAGTTCCTGCCGAGGGGAACCCACTTAGTTATCTTCTGCACCAGCAGGCGTTTCAACAGCAAGCTACTTTACTGTGTTCAACTGCTGGTGCTCTACAAATCACTTGCCATGAGGGGCAACCACAGCTGTGATGATACATCTGAACTGATGAAAACCGTAACAGCTGCGTCAAAATGATTTATTAATCACGACTATTCATAACGTTATAGTCACAACTTCAGGTAACAGACGACCTAAATAAGATACAAAAATCGTAAATAGAGGTATCTTAAAACGGGAACTGCCGAAATAATATAACGCTGAGTCACATAGGAATTAAACACATTAGCTGCCAGTAGGCACTGATTTAAATCAATGAGGAAGTTGAAAATTTGTGACAAACAGGGATTCAAACCTAGTCTCGTGCTTACTAGGCAGATGTGACGGACATTACATCAGTAGTGTGTGGGTAAGTTGATAATTTGGGTCTGATGGGAGGCATGCTACGGGAGGGGAGGGGAGGGGGGGGGGTAATGTCTGTGCAGTTGCAATGACCACAGTGTCTGGATAGCGCAATGGCAAGGCCGTCTGCCTACTAAGCGACAGACCCGGATTCGAACCCGGTCTAGCACAAATTTTCAGCTTTACCCATTGACTTAAATTAGTGCCCACTGGCAGCTAATGTCTTTAGCTCCTTTGTATCTTAATTCACAGTGGCTGCAGCATCAAATTATTATATTATATTGTGTTATATGCGTATATATTATATAAATTATACATATAATATAATGTTGATTAGCAATTAAGCTTTATGGTGCTTTCAATACACAGTGTCTTTAAAATCTCCATGATGGTAAATAATAGAAATTTCCTATCCTGCTGCACAGAACTGGCGCTATGAATTACGCAGCCGACGTGAGTAAAATTGACATTGAAAATAGAGAAAGACATAAATCTGAAACAAAGATTGGCCAATAAGAACAGACATCAATAAATCGTGGAGAAGACCCCCCAACCAAAACTAGCATATCGGACAACTATTCTACGTCTCCCCAAGTACAATGGCCAGTCGCACTACTACAGGCCAACACGCCACGTACTGGACAGAACGCACAGCAGCGCATGCGCAGAACCACGGAAACCGACGTATTGGGCCAGAGGCCATAAACAAAGCCGCAAAACAACGGCAAAGTGCCCACTGAACCATGTATAAATACTAGTAAGCGTTAAACATTGGGAAACCTCCACACATAGCAAAACACCGGGTTAGCGGGTCTTAACAGCATTGCCATCAACAAGAGGATATTACAGTTACGTAACATAGTAATACAATAACATACAACGCCACTGAAGCAGGATGGAAACAATGCCACGCAAGGCGTTGGAAGGGGGTAACTTATTTACTTATGCGTCACTCCCTGGCCCCCCTCCTCACTCATTTTGTGTAGCCAGTCAAAATTTGTCAAAATAGAATGATGACGTAATTTCTCCCGCTAGAAAAGAATACATTCAGGAATAGTTTTAAGGCATCTTATTATTTCCAACTTTTCCAAAATGTGAAGCAAATGTCACTTAGGTTCAATATGTATTTTTTTTTTAGTTGGCTACCTACAGATGTGACTTCAATGTCATGAAACTAATAGTGATTAATAATTAATTTTGAAGCAGCTGTTGCGGTTTTCACCATTTGAAATGCTGGTGATCTGCTACTGTATACAGCACTTCATCAAAAGTTTTCGGATACATACTAAAGGATCTTAATATGGGGTGTGTCCACCCTTTACCTTCGTGACTGCTTGAAACCTGCTGGGGATACTTTCAATGCCGTGTCTGAATGACTGTGGAGGAATCGCAGCCAGTTGTTCTCGAAGACCCGGTAACAGAGAACGTGTATATATCGTTAACCGTAACAATGGATACCCACTAAGTAAAACTTGGAATCCCGTTTTATCAGATATAAAGAAACTACGGCATCTGAAGCGGCCGGCTGTGAGTATTAATTTTTAACGATATATCTTTTTTCGACAGTATTCACCACTGGCGGCGCTGCAACTCTTCTTGCGCCAGGGGGCAAAAGAAACGTTTGAGCGCTTGCGCATTACCTCAGCGCATGCGTTTTCGTATGTTCGCTGCACATAATGTGTGAATGTGGCAAAAATGTACACCGTACAGTAGCCGAGAGCTGCACTGAACACACACAGCACAGAAATCTTGAAAAATCTGCAATAACTTAACATACCTTTACCAAATAAGCTCTGAGAATACGAATGTGCTCTTCCACGAATCTACTTCTGGGATTCTGTAACAAAAAACTGGTAGAAAATTCGCATGTGCACCAATAATTTTAACAGGGACGGAGGTTACGAATTAAGCGGTGCCTGTAAACCAGCGATTGAGACGAAGAAAGAAATCATACCAAGAAAAAGGGGATAGGTAATGCTGGGTTTGGTCTCCGTCCCCCTTCCGCTTTAATGACCGTTAAGGGCCAAAAGGCAGTTTTTCGATCGAAGACATATTCCTCGACCTCACAAGTAGTTACCCCAGTTTTATTGATGAAACTGGCGTCGAGAAGGGAACAGAAAGCATTAGGACAGCCAAATAAATTTTAAATAAAAATAAGAGCGCTCTACGTAAAGTGGGAATTGCCCATCCTGCAGGTAGGAAATTTCTCTGACGCTGGTGGCACGAGGAATGTCATACAGTACCACAGTCGATATTCACGTTATACTTTCTCGCGCAGTATATGATGAAGAATGTGTAAGGACTTTCAACTACGTAATATTTATTTATTTACTTACGGCATTCTTTACGGAGCCAAGTTCCTTCAGACAGGTAACTACTTCTAACAGCCACAAAACTATGATCCCGGTCGACAAACGTGGACAAAGAGTTTGAAAAATTCGATCTCCGTAACTTTCCCGTGTTATCCGTCACAAATTTTGTATTTAAAGAGTGTTACGACAACACTGCGCACACGAACAAATACGTGGTGATGAGTATTGTGTAGAATTTGGTACAGGCATAGAGGTATCCCTCACAGACTTACGAAGACTTGAATACAGCCGAGACACAACTAAAAATATGGAGAGAACGAGAGGATAAAATGTGGTGTGCACAAAAAGAGACTGGCGAAGCTCGTAGTCTATCAAAACATCTTGTACGCGAATACAATGGATTCTGGGTTGTAGTACAGTTTAGTTTCTTCTCTTTAGCTGGTGGTGGGTTTATACGAATTTCATCTCATTTTAATGTACTCATTATTTTATTTTCAATTTCTTATGCTTTCCGTCACTTCTTAGTTGCTTCTATATTCTTAAAGATGTGTTCCGTCTGTGCAACTATATTAACGGTTGTCAGTTTTCAGCCATACACGTTACACTTCTTTTTCTTATAAAGCATCGTTAGTTGCCTGCCGCACACATTTATGTATATGATAATTACTGTACATGATGATTCCAGATAGGCTACTACATTACAGTGTTTTACAGTTATTTTTTTTATTGTTAGGTAAGAAACAACTTTTAGGAGCCCAAAATGCGTAAGGTAAAATATTTATTTGATTTTATTTACGATTTTGTGTGTGGTGGGGCCCTGTCTGGGAAAAGGGGGAGGGAATTTTGAGTGGAGGGTATCGCAATAATAGGTTTTTTGTGTGTCTGCGGTGGGAAGATTAAATTATTACTTAGTCTGGTTACGTTCTATGTCTCTGTTTGTTATTGTTTTAGTGTTTACTATGATCACTGAGTTGTTCCTTATATTTATTTGGTCATTTATTACTTAACTGTTCGTTAGAAGAGTTCTTTGCATGTGAAGTTTTTCTTATAAGCTGTGATGTTTTCTGATGTATTTGTTCATTTTATTATCATATTCTGTTCTGTGTTAGGTGGTTCGTGTTCATGTTTTGTTAGGCGTTCAACAAAGGTAGAAAGGCTATTCTCGTACTTCCAACTTCTTATGTGTTTTTTGTATCTAGTTTTTAAATATATGTCACCAGCCATCTGCAGGTTCCCTGATCTGCAATCTTGACATTCCAACTGGTATATACCGGCTCCTTAGTCATTGTCATGTAAGCAATATGTATTCCTTATTTCTTCAGATATTTGCTACTCTGAGTGTTCTGATTTGTGCTTTTATCTTAAAGTGTGCTATTTATTTTTGTTAGTGATGTCATGACTGTTCCTCTTCTGTTTGTTATATTCAAAATTGTATTTGTTTTTGCGTTTCATTTTACATGGTGATTTGGATATTTTTGTGTAGAGCTCTACTGTTTCGGTCTGCTTGAAGTTTAAGTACTTTAGGATCATCTTCAATACAGCTTATGTCATCTACAAATCTTCACGAATAAACAACTTCTCATCCTTTCTTTGTGATTGTTGTACGAAGATAACATTTTCTATGTGATTGATGAATATGTTTTCCGATGCTCCTGACGTTGGGATCCCATTTGAAAGCTACATTTTTGTAAATAATGTTCCTTCTCAAACATGAAGTTATTTTGCGATGTGATTAAGGATTTTGTTTATTTATCGAATATTGTCCGCGGGTAGTTTCTCGAATGTCAGCAGGTTCTCTCCAATTTATTATGTTTAAAAGTTTCTTTACATATTCTTTTATGGGCGAAAGTTGAAGAATTACGGACTGTAATATAGCACCAATTCTATTGTTGCACAATTTGCAACAGGTATTAATAAAATGACAGTAAATAAAGTACACAAAAAGAAAAATACTACTGTTGAGAGCCTTCTAATAGCCCTCAGGAAATGTTCTCTGGTTCAAAGGCATTTGATTTTAAGACGCTGGTCAGTCCTTGTGTACTTTCATTTTAAATAGTTCCAATAATGTGTTTTAATGGTTGTATGTTGGCACAAAACTCACATAAGAGTCGCATTTATTCCTTTTTGCGGTCTAATGCGCTGCAGTCATGAACTGCGCGACTGGTCCCGGCGGAGGTTCGAGTCCCCCCTCGGGCATGGGTGTTTGTGTTTGTCCTTAGGATAATTTAGGTTAAGTAGTGTGTAAGCTTAGGGACTGATGACCTCAGCAGTTAAGTCCCATAAGATTTCACACACATTTGAACATATTCCTTTTTGCATAAGTATTTCGCGTCTGATAATGCTTAGGCTAAATAATGAAATGAAGCAGTCATTTCAAAATAAAAAAGCCTAAGCACGAAAATGACACTTCTCAAGTTCGTCCCCTAGTGCAAATGGTTCAAATGGCTCTGAGCACTATGGGACTCAACTTCTGAGGTCATTAGTCCCCTAGAACTTAGAAGTAGTTAAACCTAACTAACTTAAGGACATCACAAACATCCATGCCCGAGGCAGGATTCGAACCTGCGACCGTAGCGGTCGCGCGATTCCAGACTGCAGCGCCTTTAACCGCACGGCCACGTCGGCCGGCCGTCCCCTAGTTAGTTTTCTTAATGCGAGGTTTAATGGGTATAAGTGCAGATATTTCTCTTGGTGAATGTGGATGGCGTACTGAACAACATTACGTCAGTTTTTGCGTCATTTGCAGTTTAATAATTGTAGTTATTACTGGTCATACATTTTTATGTTGGTTAGTACAAGAGCACGCCCCTAGTGCTTATTTTCCCCTGCGAGGGAGTCAGGTGTTAAAGTGTGGACACATGTATGCAGAACAGTCAGTCTATACTACTTAGTGGTGCAATTACGACTATGCAGAAAACTCCAGATCGTAAAGTTTATGACTTGTTTATGGGAAGCCTGTTCGACACATAAAAAAAAGAACCAACACACGGGTGGTACTACACATAAAAATACGAGCACTTGTACTCATTGCACCCTATATGTGAGGGTTTCTGGGTTATCGCCTGACATCTGCCAACAGCCAGTTGAAGACTTTAGAATCTGTGAATCCTTCTCCATTCTGAGGATTAGGCAGAGTTGCACAACCCAAGTGGATGTTGCTGACAAAGGCCACTGCGCGATGCCGCTTTCTCAAGATCGTAGCCACTGCGAAAGTAGAAGCTGAGAGTCAAGTGAACCTGAGGACGCTGGAAAACCAAGTCTCGCGGGTCGTACGTGCGTGCAGTTTCTCGTCGAGGCGTGGCCGTATAAACGGAAAGATGAAAAAATGTCGTGTCTGCTGTGGGGAGTCGTAGTGCCGTGTCCAGGGGCACGCTGGGCGACGGCGCCGGCTTATTAGCGAGGTGTCGCGGCCAGCCGGCCGTGTGGCACGCCACCGCCGGGCAAACACCAACTTAGGCGGGGCGGAGGACGCGGGGGCGGAGGAGGCGGGGGCAGCCTCTCCGTTTACTCACCCGCGGGGGACAGCGCGGCTCCGCATTAAACCAATAAGACGGCCCGCCCCCCGCGTCACGGCCAGCACAGCCTTTTTCAGATGGAAATGTCGCCCCCACCTTCGCCAGCCCCCGTCATCCCAGAGACGCGGCGCGAGCGTACCTGGCGGAAGCGCTCTGCCCTCCCCCATATTTGAACGGAACACTGAAGAAACATTCGCGTTCTTGCGAGGCCTTCTCTCCATAAATAATACAGCCGTGCCCAGAGGAGCAAAAATGTCCTTTTCGCCGTCTGGGAAGAGAGAAGCGCTGGAAAGATTTATCTGCCTCGCCGTCCGCGGCGGCGAGGCAGTGCGCGCCGCCAAACTGACTGCAGCCCAGGGAACGTCGTCTGCAAATCAAAGGCGGCCTTCTCACTTTCTCTAGAAACGCTACTCGCCCTGTTTCGTAGCGAGCACTCCTTTCATAGGCTGAACCATCTATCTAATCCGTCCTTTAGCCACCTACCACTAAATATCACAGACGAATTCAAGATATTCACTGTCAATGAGCAGTGTTTTACGTCAATGGAGCAAGCTGAAAACTTGTGCCGGGCTGAGATTCGAACCCGGTTGTCCTGCTGACTAGGCAGATGCGCTTACCATTACGCTATCCAGACACAGTGGTCACCACAACCTCACGGATTAACCTAGCAAGCCTCACGTCAGACCTACATTCTCAACTTTTAGCACACAGTACCACTTTTATCCGTATTACTCGCAGCTTCTGGCCGATTTCCGTTAGACTTCGATCCAGGTGTGCGTCTGCAATGAAGTGATAATTGGCCATCACCACCTTACAAGTAGGCTGTTTAGGTTTTTTATGTTGGTAACGCCACGTAGCGCTCTGTATGAAAATCACTGACTGTGCTGTATGCACTCTGTGGCTTGTTTGCATTGTTGGAATATTCGCTATTGTAGTGTTGGGCAGTTGGATGTGAAAAGCGCGTAGCGTTGCGCAGTTGGAGGTGAACCGCCAGCAGTGGTGGATGTGGGGAGAGAGATGGCAGAATTTTGAGAGCGGACGATCTGGACATGCGTCCATCATATATATATATATATATATATATATATATATATATATATATATATATATATATATATATATATATATATAGGATGTTCCAGCTATCTTGTCCACGCAAAATATCTCTGGAACAATAACAGCTATTGGAAAACGACTTTCACCGGTATCAATGTAGGGCTAGGGCCCATGAGTGTACATATTTGGAAACATTCTAAAACGAAAGCAGCATGGGGTTCACGCCTGAGCCTCAGGACGTGCGCTAGCAGCGCATGTCGGGTGTTCCAAGCGTCAACTTCGCGTCTCAATATCTCGGGATGTAATGGGAATATTGCGATGCAATCAACGCCATTGTGTATGTACTTTGTCATGCTATGGATTGCTGAAGAAAAAATATAGGAGGTCCATTTAAAAAAACATAAGTTTGTGTTAAATAACACATATGCTTTCGTTTTAGAATGTTTCCAAATACATACATTCATGGGCCCCAGCCCTACACTGATACCGCTGAAAGTCGTTTTCCAATAGCTGTTATTGTTCCAGAGATATTTTCGGTGGACAAGATTGCTGGGACACCCTGTATATATTGAAAACTATTAAGGTAAATTCATTGTTTGTTCTCTATCAAAATCTTTCATTTGCTAACTATGCCCATCTGTAGTTAGTGCCTTCAGTAGTTAGAATCTTTTATTTAGCTGACAGTATAGCCGCTAGATGTATTGCAGTAGTTCGAGTAACGAAGATTTTTGTGAGGTAAGTGATTCATGAAAGGTACAGGTTAATGTTAGTCAGGGCCATTCTTTTGTAGGGATTTTTGAAAGTCAGATTGCGTTGCGCTAAAAATATTGTGTGTCTGTTTAGTGTTGATCAGAATAAGTAAAGAGAGAAATGTCTGAGTACGTTGAGATTTGCTCAGCTGTTTGAAAATCAAATAACGTAAGAGGTTTACCAGCACAGTAATTCATGAATTTTTCTAAGAGGACGTTTCAACCTTCAGTTATTCCCTCAGTGCAGATGCACATCAGGATCGAAGTCTTACGGGCATCAGTGGGATGCCACGAGTAATATGGGTAATGAGTTGGGCCACTACATCGGTACTGTAAGTTGAGAATGTGGGTCTGACAGGTGGCGTGCTAGGATAGTCCATGTGGTTGTGGTGTGGATGGTGTAGTGATCAGTGCATCTGCCTTGTAAGCTGTAGACCCAGCTCCGACTCCTTGTGCAGCACACATTTTCGACTTGCCCCTTTGATGTAAATCAATGTACACTGGCACCTAATGTCATGGTGGCCACAGGATCACAATAGTGCCTGCGCTTTTAGACATGTCCAAAACAATAGACACCACATGTATCTACCATTAACTTGCAAATATCTCAACCCAAGCACAGAACTACTAATTTCATGCCCGTTTGCGGCGAGGAAACGAGAGGTGCTGACGTTAAATTAATAAACATCAGACTTCGCGTCGTTATCCTCCATAAAAAAAAAAATGGATTTGAACACTATGGGACTTAACTGCTGAGGTCATCAGTTCCCTAGAACTTAGAACTACTTAAACCTAACTAACCTAAGGACATCACACACATCCATGCCCGAGGCAGGATTAGAACCTGCGACGTAGCGGTCGCGCGGTTCCAGACTGTAGCGTCTAGAACCGTTTGGCCACCCCGGCCGGCCGTCCTCCATCAAATGCCAAACTTCACCAAGCGAGGTGGCGCAGTGGCTGGCACAGTGGACTTGCATTCGGGAGGGCGATGGTTCAAAACACCGTCTGGCCCTCTATATTTAGGTTTTCCCTCCCAAATTGCTTAAGGCAAAAGACGAGATAGTTCCTTTGAAAGGGCACGGCCGATCTGATCTTCCTTCCTTCCAAACTTCTACACAGTGTTTCATGAAGTGATAACAACCTGTCCATCAAATGAGGACGTTAAGGCCGATTGTTCCCTTGGAGCTATTCGAAAGAAGTAGTTTAAGTTTCAGCTCCGGGTCCGCCTTTCATCATCACACAATGCATGCAGAAACTATAAATTACTGTAACCAATCATATGTTTTATATGAGGGGCAGTCAATGAAAATCGAAGGACTGCCGCAAAGACACCATGGAAAGGTTGCATTGAAAAATAATCACCACTGGGAGACGATCCGCTCATTCCTGTTTTGTAGAACGTGCTCGGCCGCTGACACATTCACGACCGCACCCATTCTTGCACTTCCTCCTACCAGTTTCTGCAAAGTTCTTCATGGCCCTGCATATGGACTGTGGTTACAGCCTCGAAGAACTCGACGAGCAGAGGACGCTGCAGTTGAAGAGGGTCATGATGACTACATTGGAACTTGTGTGAGCAGCTTTGGATTTCTATGCAGAAGAGATGTAGGACGTATCCACTGAGGGATTTGCCGTTTGCCGTCCGACTGTCGGAATGCTGTCGGAAGGACTCATCTTGTTGTACGACATCACCTGCCCCCGCACTACCAATCGGACGAAGGCTACGCTTCAGCGAATCGGTTGGGAAACACTAACATTCTCAGTACAGCCCGCATCTTTGACCGTGTGATTTTCACATCTTTGGCGACCTAAAGAAAGACCTGTGTGGCTTCAGTTCTAGGCAGACGAGGAGGTGTAAGAAAGGGTGCGATTATGGATCCGTCAGCGGCCGACCGCGATCTACGGAACAGGAATTGGTAGTTTTGTACTAAAGCGTGTGGTGACCATTCAGTGGCTCCATTGTAGACTTATGCTGTATTTTCCACTATACTTTTCGCAGGATTATAGCTATATCATCAGCTCAGTTTATGGATGCACTGTGTGTATGGCTTCTGGGAAACCTATGACATTGTGACCAAAGGCTACTTTCCCTTTGAATTTACGTCACATATACTGTAAACTGAAGCAAAGAAAAATGAACAAATTCCGTTCTGGCATAAAGGTGGTCTGCACATATCCGATACTGACAATACTAGTTTGCCGGCCGGAGTGGCCGAGCGGTTCTAGGCGCTTCAGTCTGGAACTGCGCGCCGCTACGGTCGCAGGTTCGACTCCTGCCTCGGGCATGTCCTTAGGTTTAAGTAGTTCTAAGTTCTAGGGGACTGATGACCTCAGATGTTAAGTCCCATAGCGCTCAGAGCCATTTTTTTGACAATACTAGTTTGTCAAACCTTCAGTATATTGAAGCGACCTTCACACATCAATAACTTCGTTAGTATTGTCAGTTGTCAATGCGATTTCACAAGGTCACGATGCAAAAGACCCAAAGGAAACGTATGTCGCAATTATAATATTGTAGCTAAAGTTGGCAAAGAAAAAACGAAAAAAAAACGAAAACGAGGAAATGAGTCCAAGAGAGCCCGAAGAAATGACCGGCTTGTCGCATCTTAGTTTACTCACTGAAATCAGAATAGTGGACCCGAATGTTTCATGAACTACACTGCGCAGCAGAATTAAAGGACTAATGATAATGATAATGATGATAATGAGGTCCCATAGTCCGAGGAGCGTAGGGGATGATGCAGGAGACCCGCACCGTTGATTAGGCAAGGTCCTAGCGGAGTTGGTTTGCCGTTGCCTTTCTCCAATTAAAGGACTACTTTATCGAAAACCCGTAACTCTCACCCATTGCGACGCTTACATTTGAAAGGTGCCTACAGCCTTCCTCTGTTATGATGCAAAACCATGGCACCTTGCGACGTCACCCTTGGACTCAGCAGGGTGCCGACACACGCGACCAAAAGTCAGGCGACAGCTCAGAAGTTCAAGTGTCTTGTAAGTCATATTCGCCTCAGATATCACCACAATTTTTCCCAGTGCCACCCTGGACGTGTCAAACGTTCGTAAGGTCGTCACACCTCCTCTTATCCACATTTCACCCCTTCTTTCTACGCCTCTGCGATGGAAGTCGGAACCGCGAACGCCCAGCGTTGGAATCGTGCGGTTTTCTTGCGACTGGACAAGGGCAACATTCCAAATACAACTACGCTCAGAATCGACACGTAAAGATCGCAAGGGGTGGCATAAAACTACCCCTTTCCGTGAGGCATTGATTCCCACATATTTCGAGGTCGAAAACGACACCTCGCAGTGTACGATGAGCAACAGAAAGATGTCTTTCGCAACCACTGACGCGGATGACACTCTTGGGCGTTTCAACCCTTCTCTAAGGACACTGTGGGGCTGTATCCCCATCAAATGTGATCGAAACTATTTGGAGCGCAGAGCGGCCGCAACGTTTGCTCCCGTTTGCAGTTTGGGACCGCTAGCGACCGGCTCGACGAAATCTGAACGTGATCCGAAGCAGCTGAGGATGCTTATGCTTTACCAGCACTCCTGTTTTAAGCCCACATGTGGCGTAACCATTGGGAACGCAACACAGATACATGCGTGAATAAAACGGTAAAAGGTGTCATCTGCCCACCTTTGGTCAGTACCTTAAAATTGCGCCTTTACAGACAGAACCCTTGAGGACAATACCAATCAGGCTACACTGCTGCTTTTCGCCGCTATAGTCCTACTCTTGCGTCTGATAGTAGGCCATCCGGAATAGCAGAGATCAAAGGGGTTGATGGTCTGATATCGGCTTTGCCTTCGTAAAGACTTCTGTCCATAGTGATACATCTTTTAAAATTCGCAATGAAGATGGGCGGGTGCCAAACAGAGGATCGCTTAGAGGGACCGATTTTAGAGGGATCCTTTGCCGTTTTATTCACGCTTGTGTCAATGTCGCATCCCCCTGTGATGAAGCCAGAGGAGGACACAAAATAATAGCCCTCAAAAAGCGTAAGTATCGCAGTCGACGAGAGATAACGAATAATTATGAGGTATCTGGCGACAGGCAGGTCACTCTAATGCTTGAAGTTTAGTGCTACGTACTCTGACAGACAACGTCTGTGTTACGAGAGTTGCAGGTTGCTAATCTTTCCTGACGTGAGTTCTCAAAAGAAATTTTATTTCTGCGACTTTATGAAAGACGGTAACAACTAACGGAATCTGATATTTTCCGTGTGTAGAAGTAATGATGAGTTGAATAGTTCATATGCTGCTCAGTGGCAGATGGAACTTCCTATCGGATATCAGTTTTTTTTTCCATTGCCAGTTAATGCCTAAATGCCGTTACAAGCAAGCTGTTAAATTCGCAGCCAAACTTTTCGAAATGAAGAAAGTAAAACTTAAAATAGAAGTACCGGTTAATGGAAATCCATAGCACGCAACAGAGAAATTCTTTGAATCGCTGACGTAAAACCGAGGTATCAGTATCTAGTGGCATTCCATTGAGGAAAGGCGTAGGTCATCAAGACACACGCTACGGCTTTTCCAATAAAGAAAGTGAAGCTGCCATCCGATGAAACCTGCGATTTTTCCTCACTGATTTCTGTTCCATGAATTTCGCCCATTACGAAAAAGGAGACAGCTTCTACAACAGAAAACAATATACATTTAGCTGTCGCTGTAATATCTGTGGTAAGAGACCATGACATTTATGACATATGCATTTGTGATCCACTGCTTACAATCACTTTGTTGTATGTTTCAATACAACACACTGCGTCGCAGTACGAGCGCTATGTGTTCGTCAACAGGCATGTCTCTATACACGATACATATAATGTAACAACAAAGTTTATGCAATCTAAAGTCAGATTATAGGATACAACGTTCTCTGTTCTGATGAATACAAGGCTGAAGGGAAGACGGCACTAGAGATGGCAAGGTGACGGAGTACAGCACCTTGTTGTTGTTGTTGTTGTTGTTGCTGTTGCTGATGCTGGTGGTGGTGGTGGTGGTGGTGGTGGTGGTGGTGGTAGTGGTGGTGGTGTTCTTTTGTAGAGCCCAAAAATTCTGCGTATCGTCGCTTCTCCAGTTGCACAAGAAAGTCTGTGTGGAATACATCAAAACAACAGGCATGTGATGTTTTACTTTAGTTACTTCGATGGAACAATCGTGTTAAGTACTCTCAGCATGTCAGATACGTCACATACTATTTAGGGGTGTCAGGCATTCATTTATGACTTACTTCTTGTTCAAACCACTACATTACATCGCTGTGCCACACTAGACTGCAATACTCGAAAGACGTGTGGTACCTACTTGCATGAACTTGATTTGCATCGCATGAACAAGATGGTGAAATACGAAAAGAAACGATGTCTTATGCATTGACATCCTGGAAGCTACGGGATAAAGGCCAGGGAAAAGAAAAATTGAAGATTTTTACCGTAGAAAATATTATGCTTAGTTTGAAACTTTCAAAGGCGGAAGTAATGTTATGAGGATGGGGTGTAAATTGAGCCTGGATAGCTCAGTCAGTAAGGGCATTGCCCACGAAAGGCGAGGTGCCGGTTTAGAGGCGGGGTCCAGCACACAATTTTAAGCTACCAGGAAGTTTCATTTTCACATTATTACGAAGGGCGTTCAATAAGTAATGCAACACATTTTTTCTCAGCCAATTTCGGATAAAAATGCGGAATTTGTTGTTGACTTCGTGGAATACTCCCGATTCAGCCTCTATAGCTTGATGAAGTTCCGACAGGTGACGGTGGTGTATGTAGCCGCTATACAGCGGAGGTGCTTTTCAAGCGGAGAGCTGTCATTAAGCTTCTTTTGACGGAAAACCGGGGCATCGCAGATAATCGTAGGCGCTTGTAGACTGCACGGAGACCTGGCGGTGAACAAAAGCACGGTGAGTCTTTGGGCGAGACGTCTGTCATCACCGCAATAAGGTCGCGCGAACCTGTGCTGCCTCTCACGTGCCGGTCGGTCGCTTACAGACTGAATCCTGCAGTGTTCGACACTCGCATTCGAAGTGATCGACGGATTACAATAAAACACCACGCTGTGCAACTAGGCGTCTCTGTTAAAGGCGTGTGCCTGTTGACTATCTTGCCGCCTGACAGAAGACCATAAAAAGCTTCCATCTGTTTGGCCCAATGAAGGATGAACTAAAAATGTGTATGATATCTTATGGGACTTAACTGCTAAGGTCATCAGTCCCTAAGCTTACACACTACTTAATCCAAATTATCCTAAGGACAAACACACACACACACCCACGCCCGTAGGAGGACTCGAACCTCCGCCGAGGCCTGCCGCACAGTACATGACTGCAGCGCCTCAGACAACTCGGCTAATCCCGCGCGGCAAGGATGAACTCTGCGGGTGGAGGTTATTACTGATGCAGCAAGACATTGCCTCCGACGTTGATCTGTAGAGTGGTATCATCCGGGCGTAAAGGCCGTCCAAGTACGATGGCGTAAGGCCATCACATTGAACAGAGATTATGTTGAAAAATAGTTTTTTTTTTACCCAATTAAGTGGGGAATGATATGGTCTATTGGAATCCTAAATAAAATCAGCCTGCTGTCAGAAAAAAATGTGATGCATCTCTTACTGAATGCCCCTCATACTACTGCTGAACTGATTCTCGTACATCCCGTACAGCCTCCACACGAGATCGTAACGAGTGATTTAAAAAAAAAAAAAAAAAATATTTATTCATCAAAACCAATATCATACAAAGTAACAGACCACCAAGACATTAGTGGGTGGAAGTAACATACAGAATTCATAATTTTCAAGCAGCATTTACCAAGACTTTTTCCACTTATTGCTAGTATTAACTACAGGATGGAAGGTTAACTACTCTATGGGTATTCCTACTATTTGACGTACTGTTAACCTACTATGCTATCTACTCTACCCTACTCTACTAAACTACATCCTGCAGCGTTACATGTGTGCCAGCAAAAATACAAACCTACTATTTCTTGGCCATGCCCACCGAGCTAATCCCAGTGGGGGTGCCCCTGGCACTGGGCTGGCCTTAATGAAAATCGCTGCAGGTCTTTTGAGAATGGCCTACAATCTATTTCCTACTAGTAATTTTAACTACTGAGTCACAATCGGTGTGCTGTATCTATAGTCTGTAAGTTCGCGCCCTCCCCCTAGTCCTGGACGCGACGGATCCCGATCGTCACGGCGGTCGGCCAGTACGCATCCTGCCGTAACGAGTGATTTAGGTCACTGTCACCACGGTGAAGAGGCCAGAGATTGGAATAAATGTTACAGCGCGGAGTGTAAGGTCGCAGTAAGCAGGTTGCCGGTGACTTTGCTTCTGGAGAAGGCCAGCACAAGACTGCACGTAAAGCCCTTTGTGGAGGCGATGGCCAGAGAGGCAGGGTGTGTCCCCCCCGATGCGGAGGCGACTGTACGGCGGATAATCCCGGGGGTGGCCGCCACAGCCCCTCGTGACGCACCCCAGCGCCGCCCCCACTGGCTGTAGCTGCTACCCACCCATCCACACACACACACACACACACACACACACACACACACAAGCCGCTACGCCTGCCGCCGCTGGCCCCATTGTCATGCAAACGAACTCACTTATTCATAAATTGATTCCGTCAGCTTACGCGGGCGCGCCCGGATGGCTCCTTAATTAGGTGCCGGCCCGCGGCTGGCGGCCCGTCTGCTTTTATCTAATTGTGTGGATAAATTTAGAGGTCGCCATCCTCCGTGGGACACGGCGACTCAGAAGTGGTGTGTGTTGCGATGCGCGAATAGCTTGCAAGCGCCGCGTTACAAAAGCACCCGTTGTAGGCTCGTGCGCGGGGTTGTGGGACCGATTCAACTGAACTGCTCTGTTCGGCGGTGTGTACGTGTGTATACACTCAGATCGCTTGCTGGTCGAAACATTAGAAAGTTTTACCCCACGTTGCTATGACACACGCAGAGGACCCGGAGTGAAGATCCCGTTGTACCTGTCCCACCAAAAAATTATTTCTCTATTTTAATATATTCCATCTGAAACGTCCACTTAGAAAAATTAATGAATGACTGTGCTGATAAACCTCTTACATTATTTGCTTTTCAAACAGCTAAGCAAAACTGAACGTACTCAGACATTACTCTCTTTACTTACTCTGATCAACACTAAACTGACACACAATATTTTTAGCGCAACGCAATCTGACTTTCAAAAATCCCTACAAAAGAATGGCCCTGATTAACATTAACCTATACCTTTCATGTATCACGTACCTCACAAAAATCTTCGTTACTCGAACTATTGTAATACAGCGAGCGCCAATACTGCCAGCTAAATAAAAGATTCAAACTACTGAAGGCACTAACTACTGATAGGCATAATTAGCAAATGAAAGATTTTGATAGAGAACAAACAATGTATTTACCCTAATAGTGTTCAAAAGTCATAATATATATATCAGTCCATGATATCCAATATTACAAATTTACTCTTTCTGATGGACACACGTCCATATCGTCCGCTCTCAAAATTCCGCCATCTCTCCCCCCACATCCACCGCTGCTGGCGGCTCACCTCCAACTGCACAACGCTGCGCGTTGTTACAGCCAACAGCCCAACACTACAATAGTGAATATTACAACAATGCCATCCACCCACAGACTGTACACAGCACAGCCAGTGATTTTCATACAGTGCGCTACGTGGCGTTACCAATATAAAAACCTAAACAGTCTACTTACACATCTTAATTTCCGGGCTTCTGTGCTTCGTATTGGACCTTGTGATTATTTTCTCTGATATGCCTAGTTTAATATATAGGGTTTAACAGGTTTAAGTACAAATCTTCCTACTGGTGACCAAGGACGGTGAGGCGCTTCACTCCGGTACCGCGCTGCTGCTACGGTCGCGGGTTCGAATCCTGCCTCGGGCATGAATGTGTGTGATGTCCTTAGGTTAGTTAGGTTTAAGTAGTTCTGTTTAGGGGACTGATGACCTAAGATGTTAAGTCCCATAATGCTTGGAGCCATTTGAACCATTTTTTGAACTTAGGTCGGTGTAGTGAACAACATTACAACAGTGTTTACGTAACATCCAGACCAATATTATAGATGTTACAAGTCGTATGCCCTTAGGCTGGTTAGTGACTCCAAGTACATGTGGCAACAGTAAGCCATGTATGCTTATTTTGTCCTGAGCAGCAGGTCAGGTGTTGAACTGAGGACGTGTGGACACTAAACATTTAGTCTATACTTTCAGCCGTCGTTCACTTCGCGGCCCAGGTACGGCCAAGCAGAAAACATCAGGTCGTAAAATTTATGGCGTGTTTGTGAGAAGACTGTTCGATGCAGAAAAAAAGCGACCGACACACTGATGTGTACCACAACAGGGTGTCCGAAAATTCCTGTTACAGACGTTTAGGACTTGTAGAGAGGAATCAGTACACAATATTTCGGGAAACGTACCGTTTCCGTTCTACGACTGCGTCAGTTCAGTCGTTTAACTCATTTCTGATGTTTAACTCAATTGAGATGTTTAACTCATGTTTCTGCTCAAGGAATTAGGAGTGATGCATTACAAAATATTAGGTAACAATTCGAAAGGAGAGATTACGAAACACTCGTTTATCACTTGCGCAAATTTGTTTGTATTAACTCTTAAACATTAAGTGTTTGCATTAATCCAAAACAAAACAGAACCCAGCGTATTGTACGTACGTACAACAGCGGCTCGATGTGGCGACCACCAACGCTATTACACACATTGTACACACTCTACATCCTACCTGGTGTCTTGACAGTTTTTAGTGCAGCGGCCAGAACTCGTGCCGGCAGATCTTCCGCTGCCTCTACAGGAGTCTCGTATATTAAATTTTGCATACGACCCCACAACAAGTAGTCCACAGGAGTAGCACACGTCATCCTTTCTACCCTACTGCCTACTAGGCAAGCAACTGGCTTTTCTCTTTTGCTCAGCAGACGTGGACGCGCTACACCTCTGAATTGAAACCGTCGTAGAACGGGAATGGTACTTTTCCAGACATGAATTCCTATTCGAAATATTAAGTACTCACTCTCCTCCTAGAAGTTTGCAACGGGAATTTCCAAACACCCTGCATAAAAATGTCTGCTCTTTACCCGTTACACCTTGTACAGTGTGGAGCCAATAGAAATGACCCGGAGACGAGAGTTCCAAGGTACAAAGAAACAAAGCAGAGAAAAGGAAATACAACTCTAACCTGACTATAGCACATGTTGAAAGTGGCCACCATTTATTTCTTGGAACTTAGGGATCCTGGTAAGGAAGCTACTAAAGGCGGATCGAATATGGACTGCTGGAATTACTGCAGTCTCATCCGAAATGGTCTGCAGCAGTTCTTGAAGTCTATGAGAGTTGTTGGGATGCACTTAAGACTTCAGGGCTCTTCATGCAAAGTAATCCCACACTGACAGATCAGGCGACCTGGATGGCCAGCTGCGGCCGCGACCAGACTGAGCTCTGCTGACAACTCCGCCAGGCGTGAAGATTATGTGAATGTGCTCCAAGGAAGCGAAGGTGGATCATGTAGCGGGCGTACACGTGGTGCGCGCCACGGGGTGTGTTATATGCATACATTTGCGTCCAATCGTACTCTCTCATCCGGGCCACTTTTATTTGCCCCACCTCCTATAATTCAGTGCTACGTATTCGCTTTCTTAGAGATTCTTAGCTTCTCTGCAGAGATAATCATCCAAGGCAAGAGTTTAACGTCCCGTCGACGACGAGGTCATTAGGAACAGATTACAAACTCAGTCTTTGAATGGAAATTGGCCATGTCCGTTCCATAAGAACGATACTTGTATTTGCCTTAAGCCATTTTAGTATACCGTACATAATCTAACAGGGAAACCACACTGCAAACAGAATTTTGTATTTTTACGTATTTTCCGTATGTGAAGTTCAGAACTCAAATATCAATCCGAAAAAGACCTTTGATGCAACTCTCAAAAATTCTCGAGAATATCGACTATGAAGTTTCCCGAGCGTCTGTAACATTTTAAAACAAGGTCATTTATTTGCCAGGCAGTGTGGCTTTGTGGTATTGTCTCGCCTGCTGTGTGACTGGTGCGCATTCGAGTCCTGGCCCTGATAAACTTTTAGACAGATCTCTGTTTTCTACGGTCATTTCTGTGAAGGATAAAATATATGAAGCTGAATAGAAATTTAATTTGTAATGTTTTCTTTAATTTAAACGATATTTGTTAATCTTTTATAAAAGATCGACAATAATTTATATTTGCAGTCATAACTGAATTTTTGTGTGTGTTATGTAATTAGAAATAATATACGCATTTTCACCAAACGATAATTGGGCATGTATCATTTGGCATATATCTGATGAATTTTATATTTAAATAACCTAATTATTCGAACCAAATGGAAGATAAACGAAAAAAAAATTATGACTGAAACGAGACTTGAACAGCAGTTACCTGTTCTCTTGTCGGGGCTACCAACTTCTTTTCTATCTTTTTTGTTTTGTGCTTCAAGGAATAGAACATGCAGTTTTCTTCAAAATGTTTAGTTAGCTAGGAATCGAACAGAGGCCACCCACGTAGTATACACAAGCACTCTACCACAGAGCTATGCTGTCTGTCGAAAGACTGATCTTACTTTATGGCATACAAGATATTTGGAAAATTTCAAATTCGATTTTCTTGACAATCCTTGAGAGTAGCATTGACATGCTGACACTGGATAAAATAATTTTGGGTATTGAAGTGCGTCATTGTAAACTGCTAACATAGCTAAATAGTCGAAGTTCCGACCGACTTGCTGCGGTCCTGTTCACGGTGGTTGACTGCTGTATACTGGTGAATGTCTTCTTTTATTTACTGCTATTTTGTGTTATTTGGTGGCTACCGACGTCACATATCTGAGATGTCATCGAACAATTTGAAGAAGTTGAGCTACTCTGGTAGTTGATTGAAAGGCAACTCTAATAGGTGACTGACAGAAGATAGCGTGTCGTCTGACTGTTGCCTATGCCACTCTAGTAAGTGACTGGTAGGCAATCTCTTCGGGTAATTGGAAGGCAACAGCACACCGGCAGCTTGCAACCAAGAAGTAGTGTTTTCTAGATAACCACAAAAGACAGTATAAAGAGAAAGACATTCACCAGCATACAGCAGTGAACCGCGCTTAAGAGGGCCGCAGCAAGTCGGTCCAGACATCGGCAACTTAGTTTTCTAGTAGTTTACAGTGACGCAGCCCAATGCGCAAAATAATTTTACCAAATGACACCGGCCGTGGAAGGCTACGAACTCATATTCTTAGGCTGATTGATGTATGAGTTTTGAACGTCACGTAGTATAAATATAAAGAATTACAAAAATTCTACTGCCGTGTGATATCCGTGTATGCAACGAAGGCCAGAGAGGGGATCTGTGTGTAACCACTGCGGCACATTGCTCCGACCCTACACCGGTGTATCGAAAGCAGTAGACCATACACAGAGACAGGATTCCTCACGCAAAATCAGAATAGGTCTGCAACTACTTAGTTTCCGAGTGACGAGGCACTAAAATAAAGTACACCGCCTGAAATAGCACAAATCTGTTTTTGATTATCAGTATAGTGAACTAAGTAAGTTACTCCTGTTCTTTTGTCATACTTTGTTAGTGCTGCAGTCATATAGTATTACTGTAGAGATTCGTGGGACTAAATGTATTATATGAGGGGGCATTTCAACTGACGGTGTATTCAGGATGTACATTTTCAGGTAACAGGAATTTAATAAAAGAACGGGAGATTTACAATGTGCCACCTCTGTGCTGCAGGACGGCATGGGTCGCGAGCGGCAGCTGTTCAAGAAGGTGGCCGTGGTGGAGAACTTCTTCGACATCATCTTCAGCGTGCACGTCGAGATGGAGGGACGGGCTGGCAAGCACGCGGGACAGAAACGCACCTATCGCGCGGTGAGTGCTGCTCTGCTGTGCTTTCCGTCGCTTCACACTTGTAAAACTGCACTCCGCCTGGAAACCACTGCACCAATTTACACAGCACTCACTGTGCTGCAGGCGCAGCAGTACTGTTGCCCTTGGGTCACTGATGTGGAGCAGCAGTAGTGTTGCATGAGAACTCATTCGTGTGTGCAGACGAAATCCATACGCAGTTAACAATCTGCAATGCGCGAGACGAACAGTGCTACGTATTGCACCACTGATTAGCAGGGAAACGGTCGTAAGGGACTCGAATCACTTCTCTGCAGTACTCTTATTCGTGTCCTTTCCATTCTCCAGGTAGCCCATTCCCGACGTTATTAAATCTGTAGACTGAGCACGCTGCGAAGGAAACCAAGGAGAAATTTGGGAAGTAAATTAAGCTTCAGTAAAAAGATATAAAATCTTGAGGTTTTACGCGTAACATTGTAATTATGTCAGAGACTGCAAAATAATTGGAAAAGGCACTTGAACACAATGTATAGTGTCCTGAAAAGAGGGTACAAGATGACCAACAAAAGTAAAGCAAAGCTTACTGAATTTAGTCAGATTAAATCAGGGGAAGCTGAGGATATCGTAGAACGTGTTACACTAAAAGCTTTGTTATTTCAGCATCAAAATAACTGACGATAATCGACGTAGAGACAATATAAAATGCGGATTGGCGATAGCAAGAAAAGTATTCATCGAAAAGAGAAATTTGTTGACGTCGAATAAAAATTTATGTTTTAATTTTCCTTCGATATTCGTCGCAGTTGCAGTAACAGTCATATCTTTGCGGTGACTAGTTCGGACCATCACCTCCATTTTCAAACCATGGCATATAAAGATTTTACGGTGTTAACAAAGGCAAAATTAGATTGTACGTCCATGATTGCACATGCAAGTTGGACGTTACACAAAGCATTACAAAAATTTTTCACCAGTGCTGTACAGGTTTTTACTTAACTTACGCGTAAGTGTAATCATACAGTTTCCACCAATGTACATGCGAGTAACCAAATATTTATTCCTTCTCACCAGTAATCATTACATAGATACAACATGATAAACTTCGGATAAGTATACATCGTGAATTCTTTCCATTCGAACGCAACAAACTGAAACACTGCACTACGATAGAGGTCGCTAGCTGTGATAATCAGAGTCATATATTACTGAAACATCAGGCTCTTTTAATTTGTGATAACAGACCACTCTTAACAGCACTAACCTTCGTTACAATTGTTACAGTTAATTACAGTCATTTACATTTCTTTTACATATGTAACTGTGACACATACGCTTTATAATAAGACGAAATCAGGGTCGCAATATGGCGTGCCCAAAACCTAGCACCTGTCAATCATGACAGACATACCAAGTTGCAATTATAAAATTGAATTTTTTTCCTTTATAAATTTTATTAAAATAATCTTCAAGCGTAAATTGGTAAGACTGACACAATTAAATAATAACTTTTCATACATGTGGTAAGTACCTGGTTGACCGATAGTCCATTCTTTATTTATACATTAGATTACTAACGCTTTTCATTTGCATGGCTGGTAGTCCATACAGTATTTGTACATTAAATTAATAAAGGCTCTCATCTGAGATGTACTTTGAGTACAGGGAAAATAAAGGTTTAATACCCCAGGTTGCTGGTCCTATCCTCCATCAGCATGATGGAACTTTGTAAAAATTTAAGTGTTAATATGTCTTTTCTGAAGGTATTTGACTGGAGTGTAGCCTACTGCGGAATAGAAACGTGGACAATAAACAGTTCACACAAGAAGAGACTAGAACCTTTTGAAATATGATGACGGAGAAGAATTCTGAAGATTAGATGCTGAAGATCGGAGAGATTCTGAATCGAATTTGAGAACAGTTGGTGGAACGACTTAACTGAAAGAAGTTTATGGAACACATTCTGAGACGTAAAGGAGGGAACTGGGCAGGATGGTGGGAGGATTTGTAGCGGGAGACCTAGGATTGACTTTTTTTTTTGCGTCATCAGTTCTGACTGGTTTGATGAGGTCCGCCACGAATTCCTCTCCTGTGCCAACCTCTTCATCGCAGAGTAGCACTTGCAACCTACGACCTCAGTTATTTGTTGGTTGTATTCCAATCTCTCACTTTCTCTACAGTTTCTGACCTCTACAGCTCCCTGTAGTACCGTGGAATTCATTCCCTGATATCTTAACAGATGTCCTATCATCCTGTCCCTCATCCTTGTCAGTGTTTTCCAAATACTCCTTCCCTCTCCGGTTCTGCGCAAAACCACGTTCTTCCTTACCTTACCAGTCCACCTAATTTTCAAAATTCATCCGTAGCACCGCGCCTCAGATACTGCGATTCTCTTCCGTTCCCGTTTTCCAACAGTCCATGTTTCACTACCATACAAGCTGTGCTCCAAACGTACATTCTCGGAAATTTCTACCTCAAATTAAGGTCTATGTTTGATGGTAGCAGACTTCTCTTGGCCAGGAAAGCCCTGCTTTTGATGTCCTCCTTGCTCCGCCCGTCATTGGTTATTTTGCTACCTAGGTAGCAGAATTCCTTAATTTCATTTACTTCGTGACCATCGATCCCGATGTTAAGTTTCTCGCTGTTCTCAATTCTGCTACTTTACTTTCATCTTTCTTCAGTTTACTCTCAATCCATGTTCTGTACGCATTATAGATCGTTCATTCCATTCAGCGTATCATGTAATTCATCTTCACTTCGACTCAGTACAGCAATGTCATCAGCGAATTGCATCACTGATATCCTTTCGCCTTAAATTTTAATTCTAGTCCCGAATCTTTCTTTAATTTCTATCATGCTTCTTCGATGTACGGAAAGGCTCCCAGCATTCGTTCTTGGTCGTCCACTCTTGCTATTCCCTCTTGGCTCTTGTACATATTGCATATTCCCCGTGTCTCCCTGTAGCTTACCCCTATTTTTCTCAGAACATCTTGCACCATTTTACATTGTGGAACGCTTTTTCGAGGTCGACAGATCCCACGAACTTGTCTTGATTTGTCTTGAGTCTTGCTTCCATTATCAACCGCAACGTCAGAATTGTCTCTCTGGTGTCTTACCTTTCCTAAACCCAAACTGATCGTCACATAGCAGTAAGTAAATTAAAATGGATGTAACTTGCACATGACATAGAGCAGACTAGTGCTGAGACTTACATCGACGACTTTGACTACGGAGGTGGCATATTCATTAGTAGGAGAGTGACATGTTTTTTTTTTAATCAGTGAATCCACATCATCATGTGCGTATGACCCACTCCACCCAGCACACCATCCCTTCTCCCCATTCTTACAAATGATTAATTTTAAAAATTGTTTAAAAATTTTACGCATGAGTGAGAAACGTATAATTAAATGATTTCCTTTGCTAATTCGTGTTCATTGTGCTACGAGAACATTTCCTTCTGGTGTGGTCGATGTTGTAGGTGTTAGGTTCGAGATCACTGGTTTTGTTCACTTGCCTGCTCCTCCCCGTGGAGGAAGTTAATCCCAGAAGGCGTTAGCGCCTTTGAGACTTCCGAGCTAGTCTGGAAACGACGCGAGGCAAGGAGTGAGTTTCAGGTTCGCGAGTTCGCGGTCTCCGGCACTGCCTCCGCGCACGAGGGCGCTCGTGTGTGCGTGTGTGTGTGTGTGTGTGTGTGTGTGTGTGTGTGTGTGCGAGCGCGCTCGAGCGAGTCAGTGTAGACCTGGCGGCGGGCGGAGGAGAGGCGGGGGTGGGGAGACGGGGGCGGCTGTTTTCAGTCTGTTCGCGTGGGCGTGTAATGAGACGACTCGGTGAGGGACGCACAAACAAAACGGCGCCACTCAACAGGTGTGGCGGAACGCGGCGGCACAAGAGGCGCCGGCTGAGAGCGCAGTGCCGCGCCGCTCCGCTTCGACTCGGCGCGTGGCGACGCGTCTCGACTGCGGCCGCAGATCGATGTGCAGGTCGAGAGTCACGTAGCGAGGGTGGGCCGCGCGCCGGGACATGCGCCCTAATCAGGCGCGCCCGCGATGGCGTTCGGTTCGCGCCTTTTACGAGTCGCTGTGTGGCATCTGACTCACGGTCCAAAGGTTCTAGCTGGAAGCTCAACGGTTTGTTTCTGTGAATCATACTGAGAAACTGTATCTCTTTACCGTACGGATGGCAGTTTTTCAAAATGACTGTTCAGGTTAACATCGATATTATTGTTTCTTTACAACACTTATTACTGTTGATAGTCGCGCAAATGCTGGCATCGGGCTAGCGCGTGTCACATATAACGCCTGACAAAGTGGAAGATACTTGCCCGCGCAACACATATGTTTCGCAAATCACAGTATAACAAGTGCAGGCGTTTCTCACAAGTACACTGAAGGAAACGTAAAGTGTTCAGTCATGAAGAACCAATCCAGTACTTAACAAAGAACGTTACGTAACGAGTATTAAATGATTAAATTTTCATTCTATTCGGAATCGATTATCATTGTCAACATCAGTATGAGATATGACACCCCAGGGCACGAATATATCCCTATATTTGTTGTGGCATGGGAACTAAGAGCCCCCGTATGTCATCTTGAGGAATTTCTAGCCATACCTGAAACACTTGCTGGCTGGAGACTGGTATGAAAGTACACATGTGCTCTATGAGGTACAAATCTGAGAATTAGGTAGCCAGTCAAGGATCCCGGAATTCCTCAAGGCGTCTTCGGTGAAAACTGCAATGTGGGGTCTTGAATTATCAAGCTGAAATATACCATTTTCTACCCTCGTAACTCACGGTATGACAACAAGATTTACCACCCTCGCTACATTGTGGCGAGCATTCAGTCTCCCTTCAACAGTTGCCGAACTAGCCCTGTTGTCATATCAAATAGTTCCCCACACCATGATTTCAACTTCTGGAGAGGTATGGGTTTCGCAAAATTTCTGCTTCCTGTGACGTTTTACCAGGTCTTCTACGGTCACGTTAGTGTCGATTTGACTTCCATAAATAGAAGCGAAGCTTATCGTTGAACACCACATAATGCCACTCAAAATCCGAGCTCTTCACCATGCAAGATGCTCTACCCAGCTTGCAGTAATCGGTTGCAGATGTTTCGTGGTGACACACTGCCTGTAACCTTTGCCCTGATTTCCGCTGTGGTCATGCGTCTATTTGTCAGAGCCGCTCCAACAATCATGTGATCTTCTCGTTGTAGTCCTTCTAGAGGATCTACACCACAATGTTGTGCTGAGTCCATTTTGTCACCACTCATATGAAGTCAGTGCATTACAGCCAACTGTCCTCATGCAGTGTGTCGGTATGATTGTCTTCTGTTCCTCATGCCACTGAGTCGGCCTTTCTCATAGTCCTAAAGAAGACGATAAGCTGAACTTCCACGTCCTCTGGGCAAGCTGTAATGCGATCTTCACATGACAACTTTCAGTGACGTTAGACACACCCAGTAGCCTTCAGATGCTCACTGGAGTATCAGTTTGGTATGGGTGCGGTCAAAGGCTGATGGCACAACACTTCCCATTTCCATCAACATATAAATTAGAGTTTCCATATGGTAAAATGTTTCAGATGAACACGTTGTTAAAGAAAGGACCTTGTATACCTGCTTCATTTCATCGTCCGTTCAGAAATGTATGTCACTAAAAGCTAACAATGCGAAGATTTGTGTTCTCACGATGATTATTAAAATACTTTTATTAAGTTTCTTGAGCTCTGCTTTTTTTTTTTAACAATTTTGCAAAGTGATGATCGGTGTCGTTTATTAGCTGATGAGGAGAAAGCGTAGATGAACGAACGGCCATGAGATTATTTTTGGTGTCTTAGATTGTTTGTAAACCTGCTAAGACCGCTAAAGAAACTTAACGTCATTAACTTTTTCTTAGTTAAATTGCCTGTTCAGTTTTGTAAGTTCAAGCGTACTCGTTACTTGAGATGATCGACATATTCCAATTTTTCTGAGTTGCAATCGAAATTACGTGAATGTCAAAACAAGAAAAGGTAGTTGTAGACCGAAACAGCGTAACTGAATATAGGTAAATAAGGCTTGTACACAAAATATATTTGATGTAAATACGGCTCGAAAGCAACCTGTGTCCACAAATTGTCCAGAAGTTTTCCATTTTGGCAGATTAGTTTTACGTGACTGTGTTTTAATAATGGAGATATCTATGTACCACAACCTGTGAAAATGTTTAAGAATAATAATCTTATCAAATGGCTCTGAGCACTATGGGACTTAACATCTATGGTCATCAGTCCCCTAATCTTATCACATTAATTTATGCAGGGCGTGTTTCGAGCCGCTTGACCACATCAAAAGGCATGAAATCCTATAAATCAGTTAAACATGATTTGTGCTGTTAATACTAATGGTCTAGGGGTAGCATCTTTGACTAGTAATCAAAACGTCGTAGGTACCGGGTTCAGTTCCAGTTACTGCTTAAATCATAAATAAAAAACATAAACATTGACGACCGAAGACTTCTAGCCTACAGAGTCAGACTCGTTCTGCCGACGACCTTGCCAAAGAGGGCGGAGGAACGAACAGAGGTTCCGGCACTCTTTTGCCCTCGAGATAGGAAACTGGACCCAAAATACGGCAGAATTATCAATGATCAACGGCATGAGGATGCAAGAGGCATTGAGAACCACTGCATTAAAGACAGATAATGTGTATGTATATGGACATATACCTTGTAATTGAAACAGAGTCATAATGATCTCTCCAGTGACAAATGGTTCCAGATCAGTGCCTGAGCCAGAAGTCCGGACGTGGGGGAGGGGTGCGGGGGAGGATTGCCAATGGGAAAGTAACCATGAGAAAATATCCAATAATCAACGAAAGGGTACCATTCTACGGATGGGAGAGTGGACTGTCAGGAGTCTGAATGTGGTGGGGAAGATAGGAACTCTGAAACGTGAAATAAATAGGGTCATTGTAGATATAATGGGAGTCAGTCAAGTGAAATGGAAAGAAGATAAGGTTTGCTGGTTTGACAAATATAGAGTAATATCAACAGCTGCACGAAGTGGTGTAAAGGGGACAGAATCCGTTACGAGTAGGAAGGCACGTCAGAGAATGAGCTACTTTGAACAGTTCAAAATTATGGTTTCTCTCATCAGAATCGACAGCAAACCAACGCCAACAACACTGATTCAGGTGCACACGCCCGCGTTACATAAGAGGTTTTTGAATGAGTAACTCAGTATGTAAAAGAAATAGTAATATGTTCTTGGGGCATTGGAACATGGTCGTAGGAGGAGAAACTGAAGACGGCATTACGGGAGAATGTGATCTTGATAGTTGGAATGAGGGAAGAGAAAGGTTACTAGAGTACTGCAAGGAACTTTGGCTGGTATTAGCGAACGCACAGTTCAAAAATCATAATAGGAGGTATATTTGGAAAAGGCCTGAAGGCACGGGAAGACACCAGCTGGATTGCATCGATGTCAGGCAGAGATTTCGAAATCAGATATAGGATAGTAAGACGTGCCCAGGAGCAAAGATAGACTGAATTTAATAATGATGAAGAATAGGTTGAAGTTCAAGAGAATCTTACGGAGGAATCAGTATGGAAGGAAGTAGGATACTGAAGTACTGAGGAATGATGGTGTGCTTTTGAAGTTCTGTAAAACTGTAGATTCTGTGATAATTAATACCACAGGAAGCAGTTCAGGTGAACAGAAGTGACATATGTAAAGAGGTAAATCACAGACGTTGAATAGACGAAGGTAGGTACCTGCTAAGAAACAGTGGGTGACAAGAAATATTTCAACTGATCAACGAAGTAAAGTACAAAATTACTCTGAAAAAGACACGAATACAGCAGTGTAAGTCACTTAGGAATATAATGAATAGGAACTACAGGAAACCCAAGCAAAATAGCTGCAAAAAATGTGAAGAAATCGAAAAAATATGTTGTCAGAAGGACAGATTCAGCAAACAGAAAAGGAGGACAATCTTCAGCGAATTTAAAAGGAACAGTGGCAACATTAAGACCGTAGGAGCAATTCACCCGGTAAACGTAGAGGAGATAGCGGATTGTTGGAAAAAATACATTAGAGGCGTCTACTGGACGATGTGATAAAAGAAGGAATAAAAGTTGATTTGGAAGATATAGGGGATCCGCCATTACATTCAAATTTTGATAGTGCTTACGAAGACTTGTGAGCAATTAAGGCAGAGGGCGTGTATAGTATTGCTTCGAAATTTTTAAAACCAATGGGGAAGTGGCAATCAAACCACTATTCAAGTTGGTGTGAATAATCTCTGAGGCTGCAGACATACTATCAGACTTTCGGAAAAAAAATGATCCACGTTAATTAGAAGATACCGAGGCCACGTAAGTGCGATAATGATCGCTCGACAAATCTACCAGATCATGCATCGAAGTTGCTGACAAGCATAATAAACGAACAAATGGAAAAGCAGACTGGGACTCTCTTAAGTGTCGATCAGTTCGGCTTTAGAAAAGATTCAGATACGAGGGAGGCAGATAATGATGTTGCACTCGATAATGAAAGCAAGGTTTAAAAAATAAAGGTAAACTCGTAGGATTTGTTGATCTAGCATTCGAATAAAGAAAATAGTGCGAGATTTTCGCCATTCTAAGAAAAATAGGATAAACTGTAAAGAAGGATGGATAATATACAAGAGGTTGAAAGTAAACTTAAGAAAAACGAAAGTTGTGAGCAGCAGCATAAATGAGATTACTAATAAACTTAACATCAAAATTGGGGACCACGAAGTAAACGAAATGAAGGAATTCTGCTACCTTGCACGCAAAATAACATATAATGGACGAAGCAAGGAGGACAAACGAAACACGCTAGCACAGGCAAAGAGGACATTTCCTGGCTAAAAAACCTAGTAGTATCATGTATTGGCCTTCATATGTGGAAAAAAATTCTGTGAATGTACTTTTGGAGAAAGGCATTGTATGGAAGTGAGTCGTATACTGTGGGAAAAGCAAAAATGAAGTGAATCGAAGCATTTGAGATGTGGTGCTACAGAAGAACTTTAAAAACTATGTAGACTGATAAGGTAAGGGCTGAGGAGGTTTTCTGTATAATCGGTGAAAAAAGAAATCTATGGAAAGCACTGTCAAGGAAAAGGGACATCATTACAGGACATGTTTTAAGACATGAGGGAATAACTTCTGTGGTACTAGAGGGAGCTCTAGATGGTAAAAACTGTAGAGGGAGACAGATATTGAAGTACATCGAATAAATAATTGCGAAGGTAGGTTGCAAGTGCTACTCTTAGATAAACAGGTGGCGGGCCGCATCAAACCAGTCAGAGGACCCCTCCAAAAAGAATCTTACAACTAGATTATCACTGCTTTCTTGAATTGCCAGTTTTTTCATTAGGACCACAGCATGTACCTTGGTACTTGTAAATGGAAAACATGTATGGCATATATCCTGACATGCAAATGCTTACGGTGGTGGTGATATGTTGCTGAGTTACTACATGTATATCCATTGTTTGTGTTAAGTCACCAGAACAGTACCACCGTAAACATTTACACTAGAACACGTCTTTTGTGAAGAAATACGCCATACTTATTTTCTCCGAGGGTCATTTCATAAATTATGCACAGGTTGGCACCTCTGCAGAGTAAGTGACGCGTCAGTAGCATTCCTAATGTCAGCGGTAGGACATGGCTTGCGGAAGAAGTATGTTTTTTATTTTTATTTTCATCGACAATTCGATTTGTTCTGTGTTAATGAAGTTAGAAGTGGCGCACGTACAGTTCTCATTTATCATCAGATATCGTACATTAAGATCGATGCCTTACGTGGTAAAAATCCAATCGAAATACACCCTGTTTAACGTGAAGTTTGTGATAAGAACAGACCATATCATTTTTTCTCGTGGAGCTTATCGGTTTCGTGAAGGTCGTATGAGAATAAACACCGACTCAGCACCCGGAAGGCCAAAAAATTCAACAGATGAACGAAATGTGAAACACGCAGGCAGATGGTGTTGAAGAGGGTCATTGTGTAAGGACATTTGTGAAGCCACAGGGATTTCTTAAACATCAGTGCTCCATATTCCGCCAAAGAAGTTGAACAAGAGAAAAATTTCTGCGCGACAGGTCCGTCTTCTCTTGAGTGCTGAACAGAAGCGGAAACGCCTAAACACTATAAGCTTACCGAATCAATGATCTGAAGTTAAAGGACAGCTGTCTAGCATCGAACCGTCGCCATTTGTGAAACATGCTTGAGATACGGGGCTGAACTACAGTAGAGCGAGTGGAGATGCTCACATTCCCTACAACCAAAATAAATTCGTCGATATGGATGAAAGGTAAAACAAATTCAGATATTTGCTTAAGATTCAAAAAAATGGTTCAAATGGCTCTGAGCACTATGGGACTTAACATCTTAGGTCATCAGTCCCCTAGAGTTAGAACTACTTAAACCTAACTAACCTAAGGATATCACACACATCCATGCCCAAGGCAGGATTCGAACCTGCGACCGTAGCAGTCGCGCGGTTCCAAACTGAAGCGCCTAGAACGGCTCGGCCACACGGCCGACGCTTGAAGATTCCAATGGGATCTTCATCACATACAGAGTTCCATGTGGGTAAAGTTTCACAGGAATGTGGAAAAAAGGAAAGACTGAAATAAAGAAATATGCGTTATGTATGAAATGACCATCGTATTTCGATATAAGGAAATGTATGCTCTGGAGGTAATGAAGAAATTAGTGACAGTCTAGTAAACAGTGTTAGTGATTTCTATGCTGGAAAGACTTCACTATTAAATTAATGTCATGAGAACACTGCGACTGTTTGTGCGATCCTTTGGCACCTACAGTACATCCATAATTTATCAGCTGACATTCACTGAAGAACCAAAGAAATTGGCACAACTGCCTAACATCGTATAGGGCCCCACGACCGCGCAGAAGTGCCGCAGCACGACCTGGCACGGACTCTAGTAATGTCGGAAACAGTGCTGGAGGGAATTGATACCATGAATCCTGCAGGGCTGTCCATGAATCCGTAAGAGTTCGAGGTGGTGGAGATCTCTTCTCAAACAGGACGTTGCTACTCATCCTAGAAATGCTCAGTAATGTTCATCTCTGGGGAGTCTGTTGGCCAGCGGAAGTGTTCCTGGAGCCACTCTGTGTTGTGTCGCATTGTCCTGCTGGAATTGTCCAAGTCTGTCGGAATTGACAATGGATATGAATGGATTTAGGTGATCAGACAGAATACTTACGTACGTGTCACCTATCAGAATCGTACCTAGACGTATCAAGTGTCCCATACCACTCCAATTGTACACGCCTCACATCGTCACAGAGCATCCACCAGCTTGAACAGTCCCCTGCTGACACGCAGGGTCCATGGATTCGTGAGGTTGTCTCCATACCCGTACAACTCCATCCGCTCGATACAATTTGAAATGAGATTCACCCGACCAGGCAACATGTTTCCAGTCATCAACAGTCCAATGTCGGCGATGACGGGCCCAGGCGAGGCGAAAAACTATGTCGTGCAGTCATCAAGGGTACACGTGTGGGTCTTCGGCTCCGAAAGCCCATATAGATTATGTTTCTTTGAATGGTTCGCACGCTGCCTCTTGTTGATGTACCAGCATTGAAATATGCAACAATCTGCGGAAGGGTTGCACCTCTGTCATGTTGAACGATTCTCTTCAGTCGTCGTTGGTCCCGTTCTTGCAGAAACCTTTTCCGGCCGCAGCGATGTCGGAATTTGATGTTTTACCAAATTCCTAATATTCACGATACACTCATGAAATGGTCGTACGGGAAAATCCCCACGTCATCGCTACCTGGGAGACGCTGTATCCCATCGCTCGTGCGCCGACTATAGCACCACTTTCAAACTCACTTAAATCTTGATAACCTGTCATTGTAGCAGCACTAACCGATCTAGCAACTGAACCACACACTTGTTGTGTTATACAGTCGTTGCCGATCGCAACGCCGTATTCTGCCTGTTTACATATCTCTGTATTTGAATACGCATGCCTGTACCAGTACCTTTGGCGCTTGACTGTAAATCTACTTGATGATAATAATACACTCCTGGAAATTGAAATAAGAACACCGTGAATTCATTGTCCCAGGAAGGGGAAACTTTATTGACACATTCCTGGGGTCAGATACATCATATGATCACACTGACAGAACCACAGGCACATAGACACAGGCAACAGAGCATGCACAATGTTGGCACTAGTACAGTGTATATCCACCTTTCGCAGCAATGCAGGCTGCTATTCTCCCATGGAGACGATCGTAGAGATGCTGGATGTAGTCCTGTGGAACGGCTTGCCATGCCATTTCCACCTGGCGCCTCAGTTGGACCAGCGTTCGTGCTGGACGTGCAGACCGCGTGAGACGACGCTTCATCCAGTCCCAAACATGCTCAATGGGGGACAGTTCCGGAGATCTTGCTGGCCAGGGTAGTTGGCTTACACCTTCTAGAGCGCGTTGGGTGGCACGGGATACATGCGGACGTGCATTGTCCTGTTGGAACAGCAAGTTCCCTTGCCGGTCTAGGAATGGTAGAACGATGGGTTCGATGACGGTTTGGATGTACCGTGCACTATTCAGTGTCCCCTCGACGATCACCAGTGGTGTACGGCCAGTGTAGGAGATCGCTCCCCACACCATGATGCCGGGTGTTGGCCCTGTGTGCCTCGGTCATATGCAATCCTGATTGTTGCGCTCACCTGCACGGCGCCAAACACGCATACGACCATCATTGGCACCAAGGCAGAAGCGACTCTCATCGCTGAAGACGACACGTCTCCATTCGTCCCTCCATTCACGCCTGTCGCGACACCACTGGAGGCGGGCTGCACGATGTTGGGGCGTGAGCGGAAGACGGCCTAACGGTGTGCGGGACCGTAGCCCAGCTTCATGGAGACGGTTGCGAATGGTCCTCGCCGATACCCCAGGAGCAACAGTGTCCCTAATTTGCTGGGAAGTGGCGGTGCGGTCCCCTACGGCACTGCGTAGGATCCTACGGTCTTGGCGTGCATCCGTGCGTCGCTGCGGTCCGGTCCCAGGTCGACGGGCACGTGCACCTTCCGCCGACCACTGGCGACAACATCGATGTACTGTGGAGACCTCACGCCCCACGTGTTGAGCAATTCGGCGGTACGTCCACCCGGCCTCCCGCATGCCCACTATACGCCCTCGCTCAAAGTCCGTCAACTGCACATACGGTTCACGTCCACGCTGTCGCGGCATGCTACCAGTGTTAAAGACTGCGATGGAGCTCCGTATGCCACGGCAAACTGGCTGACACTGACGGCGGCGGTGCACAAATGCTGCGCAGCTAGCGCCATTCGACGGCCAACACCGCGGTTCCTGGTGCGTCCGCTGTGCCGTGCGTGTGATCATTGCTTGTACAGCCCTCTCGCAGTGTCCGGAGCAAGTATGGTGGGTCTGACACACCGGTGTCAATGTGTTCTTTTTTCCATTTCCAGGAGTGTATAATGATACGAGAAAAATAGTTTCAGGTGACATGAAGGCTACCGCGACTCCTAACCTAAAACCCTCTCATTGACTACAGTCGTGTAGACGCAGTGGACGCTCCGTCTGAGGCTGCGTCTTCTTCACATTGGGTCGTTGTCGGACTCGCTGCTTGAGCCAGAAGGGGGAAGACACGAGAGCGCCCGGCGAGGCGGCCTTGACTTTCCGAGTCCCGCGGAAGGCTGGCCGGCGTCTGTTGCACAAGGCCCATCCGCCGCCCTATAAATCGCGGCGCTTTGCATGCGGCCGTGGCTGCCACTGACGTCCGGGTGGCAGCCGCCGCGCCGCGCCGCGGTCACAAATGGCAAAGGACGGCGGGCCCTGCCGCGCCGTGTCCCACACCCGGAACCACGCCTCGAAACTCCGCCGCCGCGGGTTGCCCCACTCCCTCCAGCTCGGCGGCATACGATTTACACCTGGCTGTGTGTCACACACCCACGTCAAGACCGAGGTCGCTAACGCATGCCTGTGAGGTGGCGCTCGACTCGGAGGCGAGCCGGTTCCAATCCAGGTGATGGATAGTGTTTGGCCGGCAAGGGAAGGAGAGGTGGTGGTCAAGATCCATATCACCAGTCTTTGCGCCAGTGCCATGGCTGAAATTGTTCTTCTCAATCTATATATTCTATATAAAGGCTGTTGCTGGCCAATGTGGCTGAGGGTTCTAGGCGCTACAGTCCGGAACCGCGCTACTGCTACAGTCGCAGGTTCGAATCCTGCCTCAGGCATGGATGTGTGTGATGTTCTTAGGTTAGTTAGGTTTAAGTAGTTCTAAGTTCTAGGGGACTGATGACCTCAGCAGTTAAGTCGCATAGTGCTCAGTGCTATTTGAACCATTTGAATAATTCCAGTCAAGACTCAGTGGTAAAATTAGATAACCTGGAATTCAGCCCACAGCAGCCTCAATAACATCCTCTCAAGTCTTTGTCGCCTTATATATATATATTTTTTTTTGGTCTATTCCTGGATGCCACAGCAGATTCTAATAAGGTGTTCCTTCTTCTCACGCGTACTTTTTCATTTTCATTTCGTACTTTACCTGTCGCTTCAATTTTGTAACATTCAAATGTTTCCTGTTTCTTGTTCTCCGGGTTTTCTGTTTCTTGCTCTCCAGGTTTCCTGTAGGTCACGTTTCACTTTGACACACTGCTGTCCTCCAAATATATCATACAAATTTTCTATTTCGAAGAAGAGATGTATGTGCTCTGGACCTAATGAAGATCCAAGCAACTCAAGAAAATATCTCTTAGCAGCAGAGCTGTTTTATTGAAGAAAGCTTTCTTTGCCCAGTGCCAGTCATTTGATATCTGCCTTGCTCCGACCATCTTGCATCTTGTATAATATTGCTTGTTAGATGGGAGAAGTCTTTACTTCTCTTTGACGTTAGGGAATTGCTACACTCCATCAACTTCTTCTTTGCTTTGTTCATCCTTAAGCCATTTTCTGCGCAAACTGTGCCCTTCTTTCATTTCAGTATGCCTAAGCCTTTCTTAAATCCGGCCAGAAGATTTGTGATGTCCTCTACCTGTTCCATTTACACTTCTGTTCTTATTCCAAATTTTTTCTCCACTTTTTTCGTTGCTCTCCTACAAAAAGGCTGAGATACTTGCCCAATCTTTCCAACATTGCTTAATTTTGTAATCTGTTGTCCTGGACACTAAAATGTTGAAAAAAATGATTATAATTCGTTCTCTCCTCATCCCCCTTCTCGTCTTCTGTCCATATCCTAGCTCTTTTTCCTCCCTCTCTCCATTTCCTCTCCATCTCTATGCTTCTGTCCCCCTCCCTCTGCCTCTATCATTTCCCTTTCCCGGCGGGGTCAGGGATTTTCTCTGCCTCGTGATGACTGGGTGTTGTCTGATGTCCTCAGGTTAGTTAGGTTTAAGTAGTTCTAAGTTCTAGGGGACTGATGACCTTAGGTGTTAAGTCCCATTGTGCTCAGAGCCATTTCCCTTTCTCGCCTCCTGCCTCTATCCCCTCCCCCTCTCACAGTCTTTCCCCCCTATACAAAGTTCCCACCCCTATCACTCTCCCTTCCTCCCCCACCTGCGAAACAGTAAACCTCCAGTTGCAACCATCTCCGCGCAATACATCGACACGAGATGTGGCGCCGAGTTTGCGCCAGGCGGGCGTCGGCCGTTTGAAGCGGCTCCCGGCTCCTCGGCCGGCGAACCGGTCGCTGTGCAGCCTGGCGCGACACAGCGCCGGAAGAGGCGGCCAAGTTTTACGTCTCGCAGCCAAGGCCGGCGTCCAGTTCGCAGGTCTCGGCAGCCGTGCCCACCCGATGCCAAAATACAACGGAGTGAAACTATGTGCCGGTAGGGAATGTGAAATGATCCCTTACCACATAAACTGTAAGAGTGTACTTCGGATTTAATTACAGAGGTCTGTTACTCTATTTAGCAAGTTCTAGAAGCAAACCCCAGGGAGTGATGTCAGTGATTTGTCAGCCGCATTCCGTAAGGTCCAGTTTGCAGCTCACAGAATGAAAGTGGCAACAAATACTAACAGTGGACAAAAAAAGATTAACTAAATAAACAGTCTTATACCTCAACAACTTTTTTCGCTGCTTTGCACGTAATCAGAATCCAAAATGATTCAGTGTTAGTCCGTTGCGTATTTTATGTTCTTACACAATATAAACCGCATTTTATACGTAAAAAAAATTAGCTGATAGCGTAACTTCTGCGTAGCAACCAATGCAATTACTTTTGATGCAAGTATTGTTTACATGTACCAGTTAAACACAATCTATGTACTAATTGTTGTTGTTTTGTACTGAACAGGACGTTCTTCATCGTAAGAAAAAGGCAACCATTTTGTTGTTGTTAATAAATGCGAAAGTTGTTTATGAACATATTTCACATAATTTCGCCGAAGTATTGAAATGATGTTTCATATACACTGACGGAATAAAAATCGCAACACAAAGAAGGAGTTGTGTGACATAAATGAAAGTTGGTAGGCGTCTTTTTACTACTGAAAGCTTATGTCTGTTCAAATATAGCGCCAGTCGCATAAGAGTGGCGCCACTATGAGGATGCAAATCAGGTTTGCTTTAGATATACGCTGTAACGGTCACAAGCGTTACTTACCTTTGGACGTGGTGGGTTGCTGTTAGTCAAGAATGTCTTTAAGACGACAAAGACGCCATTATCAACACCTCGCGGTGTTTGAACGAGGTCGTAATAGGGCTATGAGAAGCCGGATATTCCTTCTGCGATGTTACAGAAAAACTTGGCAGGAATGTAGTCACTAAAAATGATAGCTGACAGTGGCGTCAATCGCCAGGGGACCGGTCTACATCTACATCTACATCCATACTCCACAAGCCACGTGACGGTGTGTGGCGGAGGATACTTTGAGTACCTCTATCGCTTCTCCCTTCTATTCCAGTCTCGTATTGTTCGTGGAAAGATAGATTGTCGGTAAGCTTCTGTGTGGGCTCTAATCTCTCTGATTTTATTCCCATGGTCTCTTCACGAGATATACGTAGGAGGGAGCAATATACTGCTTGACTTCTCAGTGAAGGTATGTTCTCGAAACTTCAACATAAGCCCGTACCGAGCTACTGAGCGTCTCTCCTCCAGAGTCTTCCACTGGAGTTTATCTATCATCTCCGTAACGCTTTCGCGATTACTAAATGATCCTGTAACGAAGCGCGTTGCTCTCCGTTGGATCTTCTCTATCTCTTCTATCAACCCTATCTGGTACGGATCCCACACTGGTGAGCAATAATCAACCAATGGGCGAACAAGTGTACTATAACCTACTTTCTTTGTTTTCGGATTGCATTTCCTTAGGATTCTTCCAATGAATCTTAGTCTGGCATCCGCTTTACCGACGATCAACTTTATATGATCATTCCATTTTAAATCACTCCTAATGCTTACTCGCAGATGATTCACGGAATTAACTGCTTCCAGTTGCTGACCTGCTATATGTAGCTAAATGGTAAAGGATCTTTCTTTCTATGTATTCGCAGCACATTACACTTGTCTTAAATCGGTGCCGACACGAGGCACTAACGAGAGGGAAGACCGCCGTGTTCGGCGCATGGCTCTGATGCATCGTACTGCATCTGCAGCAGGAATTTGAGCAGCGTTTAGCACAACAGTGACACAACGAACTGTTAAAAAACGATTACTTCAATAGTATCAAACCAGAGCTCATTCGAGGGCAGGGTGGAGATACGTTGTGTTTTCTGATGAAAGCTGGTCCTTCATCGGTGTCAGTGATGATTGTGTGTTGGTTAGAAGGGGGCCAGTTGAGGTCTTGCAACAAGCCTGGCTACATGCTAGACACTCTGGACCTATAAGTGGAGTTATGGTTTTGGGTACGATTTTTATGACTGTACTCTCGTGGTTATCCCACGCAACCTGACTAGAAAATTGTACGCCAGTCTGGTGATTCGACGCATTGTGCTGACATTCATGAACAGCATTACAGGGGATGTTCTCCAACAGGATAACGCTCGCCCACATACCACTGTTTTAACCCAACATACTCTACAGAGTGTAGATCTTTTGTCTTGGCCTGCTCTGTGACCAGATCTGTCTTCAGTCGAGCACATAGTAGGATATCATCGGACGACAAGCTCAGCCTCATCCACAAGCAGCATTAACCGTCCCTATATTGACCGACCAAGTGAAACAGGCATGGAGCTGCATCCCACAAACTGACATCCGGCAAATGTAAAACACAGCGCATCACATTTTGGCGCTTAAATCGGTTATTTATGTACCAGCTACATTAATCTGTGATCCTACAGTGTTAGTTAAATACGAGTATGTTACCTAGACAAACGTATTCCCGAAATTTCGTTACTTTACATTAATTAATTGTTGGTGCTGCGACATTTTTCCGTCAGTCTATTTTTTGTTTTGCGTTTGTTTTACCATTTTGTTGACGAAATTTCGCTTTTTAGCGCTATAAGATAAATCTGTATTGTTTTCTTCATTTTGATCACAGCATTGTTTCGCGCTACAAACCAACAATTTTCGAACCTGAATTAAACATTGAGATATCCAATTTCGGTATAAATACTGTTTATTGTTCAGTAACAAACAGGAGGATAACAGTATAGAACAAAAATATTCGGTAGGGTAGGCCTTTCATACATCCTCACTAAGTATGTTGACAGTTTACAGTGTCCGGTTCAAAATGGTTCAAATGGCTCTGAGCACTATGGGACTTAACATCTGAGGTTATCAGTCCCATAGGCTTAGAACTACTTAAACCTAACCTAAGGACGTGACACAAATCCACGCCCGAGGCAGGATTCGAACCTGCGACCGTTGCAGCAGCGCGGTTCCAGACTGAAGCGCCTAGAACCGCTCGACCACAGCGGCCGGCTACAGTGTCCGGTTTTTAGGGGAATCTAGTAAGACACTGATTGCATACCTAACGAAAACAAGCGTTATAACGAAACGCCGGATAGGTATGTAACACACGTAATGTACATATAACGCGGGTACGTCCTTAACTGACAAAAAAAGGACAAACACCGTCCGAACAGGCTTTGAAAGCCCAACGGCACCGACCGACCGCCGTGTCATCATCAGCCCTTAGGCTTCACCCACAGGATGTGAATACTGCTCTTGTGGCCGTTGTCAGTTTTCGTAACCTGTGCCGCTACTTCTCAGTCAACTAGTTGCTCAATTGGCCTCACAAGGGCTGAGTGCACCTCATTTGCCAACAGTACTTGGCAGACCTGGACAGTGACCCACCCAAGTACTAGCCAGGCCCGACAGCGCTTAGCTTCGGTGATCTGACGGGAACGAGTTTTACCACTGCGGCAAGCGCATTGGCCTTAACTGATTAAAGCCACTAGAGAAAGTACCGTAGTCTTCGCTTACAGCGGGCCGGCCGCGGTGGTCTCGCGGTTCTAGGCGCGCAGTCCGGAACCGTGTGACTGCTACGGTCGCAGGTTCGAATCCTGCCTCGGGCATGGATGTGTGTGATGTCCTTAGGTTAGTTAGGTTAAGTAGTTCTTAGTTCTAGGGGACTGATAACCACAGCAGTTGAGTCCCATAGTGCTCAGAGCCATTTGAACCATTTTTTCTTCGCTTACTTACTGTAGTCTACAGTAGCTTAGCCTCCGATAGTCTTACAACTCTAAGCAAGTTGATAGCTCCATTCATCTGGGAATGGCATACTTGAAGAAATTTGTGCATTTTCAGCCTCGTCCAGTTGTCCACTGTCAAGGCTAGAGCCGGTACTTCTATGTCCTGGCGCGATGTCTCCAGCGGATGGCCAGCTTTTTAGTCAACAGTGATTTTTTTTTCACAACGGAATGTTCGACGGTAGGTAAGGAAGCCAGAGGTGTCGGACCTGCGACGCTGGCATTGTTCTAGTGGCAGGAGAGGAGGGAGAGCTGCAGGGAGCAGTCACGTGCTGTGTGCGGCGGCTCAGCGCCAGGAATAGCGTGGGCAGTGGGCGCTGGCGCCAGCAACCTCTGCTCTTCCGGGAAACTGCGAGCCGAGCGGCCCAGCCTGCCTGGGGTCGCCGGGCAAACGCCAGGTGCAGAGCCAGGTGGTCCAGCCAGAGCTCCTCCCCAAGGTCTGCCGGCACGGAAAGGGACCAGCGAACATCACAGAAGCTTCGCGTGATCGACAGCGAATTCGTGGGAAAGGCTGAATGAAAACGGAGAAAAAAATAACAATGAGGAAAGAATGTAAGAGTGGTGGTGCTAAGTCCCTATTGGACCAAACTGCTGAGGTCATCGGTCCCTAGGCTTACAAACTACTTAATCTAACTTAAACTAACCTACGCCAACACGCACACCCATGCCCGAGGGAGAACTCGAACCTCCGACGGGGGGAGCCGCGCGAACCGGGGCAAGGCGCCTCAGACCGTGCGGCTACCCAGCGCTGCTGAATGTAAGAGTTTCATTATGTAACATACAGGGCGGTTCCGTGATGATGCTACAGGCTTTCGGGGATGATGGGGAATGGTAACTGTATCACTTTGAGGTATGGTACCCTCTTCCGGAAAAGACCGACTCGACAAAATGGCTCTGAGCACTATGGGACTTAACAGCCGAGGTCATCAGTCCCCTAGAACTTTGAACTACTTAAACCTAACTAACCTAACGACATCACACACATCCATACCCGAAGCAGAATTCGAACCTGCGACCGTAGCAGTCGCGCGGTTCCAGACTGAAGCATCTAGAACCGCTCGGCCACATCGGCCGGCCCGACTCGACAGTTATAAGCAAAAGTCGTTCGGATATCTCTGACACTGGAACACAGTAATACTCCGACATAGGCTAGCCCTTTGTACACAGAACCGTAGCTACACGATTCTACTTCCGTTTTGCACGAGCCTGAGTTACACGGTTCAATTGAGCGCTGCGCAACTCTATTCCTCCACTGCGCCCACACAGTATTCGACTTACGACAGGTTCGGACGTGTTTCGCGCAGAATCGTTTTATCCGCGGAACTGCATTGATTGATTGATAGATTCTACCTGTCATCCAAACGAAGCAGAATTGATTTATTTGCATCGAAAAAATAAAATAAAATCATTATCTTCGAATGTAAACTTAATATTATCAAAGACTTCGACGCAAAAATTAATATTTGGCAACGAACAAAGAAGTGTAATCTACAGGAATCTACACGTAGAACAATAAAAAATAAATAAAAACCTACAGAAGCAGTGAAAATGTTCAGTCTTTGAATTCAAATATCATTCGTAAACGTCATGGTATTGTCGCTCAGATGAAAATAATGTTAAAATTATGGTGTCCTGAAAGGAGGATATAAGATGAAAATAAAAAAAAGCAAAACGAGGATAATGGAATGTAATCGAATTAAATCGGGTGATGCTGCAGGATTAGATTAGGAAATGAGACGCTTAAAGTAATAAATGAGTTTTGCTATTTGGGGAGCAAAATAACTCATGATGGTCGAAATAGAGATGATATAAAATGTAGACTGGTAATGGCAAGGAAAGCGTTTCTGAAGAAGAGAAATTTGTTAACATCGAGTTTAGATTTAAGTGTCACGAAGTCATTTCTGAAAGTATTTGTATGGAGTCTAGCCATGTATGGAAGTGAAACGTGGACGATAAATAGTTTAGACAAGAAGAGAATAGAAACTTTCGAAATGTGGTGCTACAGAAGAATGCTGAAGGTTAGATGGGTAGATCACATAACTAATGAGGAGGTATTGAACAGCATTGGGGAGCAGAGAAATTTGTGGCACAAGTTGACTAGAAGATGGGATCGCTTGGTAGGACATATTCGGAGGCATCAAGGGATCACCAATTTAGTACTGGAGGGCAGCGTGGAGGGTAAAAATCGTAGAGCGAGACCAAGATATGAATACAATAAACAGATTCAGAAGGATGTAGGTTGCAGTAGGTACTGGGAGATGAAGAAGCTTCCAGAGGATAGAGTAGCATGGAGAGCTGCATCAAACCAGTCTCTGGACTGAAGACCACAACAACAACCAAGGAAGAGTGAAAAATTGTCCTGTTGGTTAGAACAAGGTCTGCTCTCAAGCTGAGCTGATTTTTGAAATATTGAAAGAAGCTGGGGAGGCGGTGAAAGATGAAGAAATGTTTAAAGCTAGAAACGGTTAGTTTAGCCGATTCAAAAGTTGTTGTGATTGGCATAAATTTGGCAGAAAGTGGAGAGGCGGCAAGCGCTAATAAATAGCATTGCTCCAACGACAGAAACTCAAGGCAATTACAGAAGAAGTTGGTTATACCATCCTAACCATATTCAACGTAGATGAAACTAGTCGTTTGGAAGAAGATGCCTAAAAGAACTTTCATCGCGAGGTAAAAGAAAACCTTTCCAGATTTCAAAGCCTCCAAAAATCGATTGACAGTAATGGCTGGAGCAAATGATGCAGCTGGTCACTGTAAATTAAAACCTCTCTTAGTTTATCGCTCAGAAAATCCAAGACGTTTCAAAGATACATCTAAATCTGGGGTGCCCGTGCTTTGGAAGTCGAATCTAAGCTTGGGTGACAGCTTCCCTTTTTGAGGACTGGTTTGGTCATCACTTCATACCGGAAGTCGAACGTTATTGCCAATTAAAACAAATCCGTTCAAAGTGATGCTATTAGTCAACAATGCACCAGGTCATCCCATGTTACTGTAATTAATTACGACCCACGTGTGAAAGTTGTATTTTTTCCACCGAATAGAGCCAGCTTGCATCAAGCGACGGACCAGGGACTCATTAAACCATTAAAAACTTACTACGCGAGATGATCGTTTCCGCATCTACACGTAACTATTATGAGACAAAACAAGGAGCTCTCTATTAAAGACTTTTGGAGGCGATTCAACTTTTTAGATACCGTGAGAATTATTGGGCAATATTGGAATGAAATTTCAGAAAAAACTTTTATTGTCGTCTGGAAAAAATTGTATCTATTTTTGTTCACCACTGAAAACCAACGGAAATCAGCTCCAGGCCCTGACTAAATCGCTGGATTCCCACAATCAGGAGCTGACAATTGATGAGCTTACACAAATGTTTGAACTAGAGCAAACAGTTGACAAACCTGATGCTTTAGACCCAGTTCAATCACAAGATCAAATGACGGTTGCAGCCTTGACAGAAGGCCTCAGTTTAGCTGAAAAAGATTCTTTTTTTCAAGTCACTGTCCGCACATCTACTCTTCAAAGACATTTACCGTCTCTAACATATTTACAATGTTATCGGCAAACTGCGATGTTTTTATTTCTTCCTCCTGAGCTTCAGTTCATTTTCAAAATATCTCCTTGGTTTCTTTTATTGCTTGCTCTATGTACAGGACCGAGCGAGGTGGCGCTGTGGTTAGCACACTGGACTCCCATTCGGGAGAATAACGGCCATCCAGATTTAGGTTTTCCGTGATTTTCCTAAATCGCTCCAGACAAATCCCGGCAGACGCTGTCTTACTCCTGTGTCGACTACTGCTTCTATTTCATGCCCTTCGAGTGTTACAACTTCAGTTTGGTTTCTGCAGAAGATGGAGATAACTTTTCGCTCCTTGTATTTGACTCCTATTACGTATACGTTTTCAAAGAATGGTAGCGCAGTGGTCAGAATGTTTCTCTAAGAAGAAGGCCACATGCTAATCTCATTTCTGTAATTTTTTATGTTTTCGATACCTGAAGCTCAGAACTAAAATATCAGTTATCCAAAGGAGGTCGATGCAACTCTCAAACGTTGTCGAGAAAATCGACTTTGAAGTTTCCCGAGAGTCTTTAACATCCAAAGTAAGGTTGGTTTCCAGACAGGCAGCGCGACTCTTTGGTAGAACGTTCTCCCGCCACGGGGAAAGGGCGTGTTCTGTTCCCGGCTGATGCAAATTTTTAAACAAAGGTGCCTGCTCTGCGAGCCGATACGTGAGGCGTAAAATACATAAAGATGGGAAAAAGTCTGGCAATCGCTGGATCGGTAATCCGGGTACGTTTTTTTCATTATTCTTTTTTCCTTTTTTCGTTCAGTGGAGAATATCTACGTCATTTAAATACAAAATTTATCAAATATATGCTCATTAACACATACAGGGTGTCCCCTAAAAGACGCCGACAAACTACAGGTACAGGTAACTTACACAGAAATGAGTAGGAAGTTTCTAGTAAACTTGTGCTCTAAAATTTTGGGAGGAGGAAGTATTGACCAGAACAAGAAAAAAGTCCAGTAAACATGGAATCTAAAATGCATACTTTAAGAGCTATGAGCACTTGTTTAGAGTGAAACACATTTCTTCTTCTGAACAAGTGCTCATAGGTCTTAAGGTTTGCTTTTTAGAGCCCATGTTTACTAGGCTTTTTTGTCTTGTTTTGGTCGATGGTACTGCTGTCAAAACATGAAAAGCAAAGAGTTTGCAGTAGAAGAGATGTGTTTTATAGTATCGAAGATAAAGAAGTACTCATGTTTCTTAAGCTATACACTTTAGAGCCCTTGTTTAGTACACATGTTTTCTTGTTTTGATGTAAGGAACCTGTGCTTTGTCGAAGGTTTTTTGAGACACCCAGTATATAATTCTCATTTTTATGAATAGTGCACATGTTACTACTACTCCAGTTTTCATTCCAAATTTAAATTCTTAATTACCGCTCTTTTATTGAAAACTGATGATAGAGATGATTGAAACTAAAGAGAATAATTGGAATCCATTTTTTCCATCTTTATGTATTTTACGCTCCACGGAAACGCTCGTAGTATCTTTGTTTAAAAATTTGCGATGCCGAGGAATCAACCCGAGCCGCCCTTCCCCCCGAGTGCCAAGCAAGCATTCTACGAGACAGCCACACTACCTGCGAAGTAAATGACCTTACTTAAGGGTATTCAAGATGCTCGGAGAACTTCAAAGTCGAGTTACACTGAACTACCTATGGCGACTCATATTTCGGGTTTGAGCTTCGCGTACCATACAGATTAAAAAAATACAAAGATCTGAGTGCCGTGTAAGTCTAGATATGCTATCAATGTAGGTTTGTCTTTCGTCAGTCTTCTAAGATTGCTGCCGGTATCGAGGCCCAAAAAGCTGCGGCGCGTGCGTTGCAGCGCGTGACATTGCAGGTAATACCTGTGCCAGCAGCTGTCTCCGGTGGGGAGACGAATTTAATAATTCTTAAGGGGGGTTGGACGTCAAACGGGCCGACTTGGAGCAAGAGAGGCACCACAGGACATTTTATTTGCTACTGTCTATACTTTTACAAATAAATTCATAAAACTTTGTCAGCATGACCAGGAAGGACTCAGGATTCACACTCGTAGCAGTGGAAGCGCGAAAACATAACAAAATAAATTTTTTTTAGATATAATATGTCATCATTTTTTTCACTTACTGTTGGCTGCATTTGTTGCTATAGGTACATTTTTCTTCACAAGTAAGAGAGATTCTTTGATGAATTTTGCACATACAAACCGTACTTACAGGTGTATGAAACTCTAGAATTTTCCTAATCTATTAAAAACTTTGCTAAAAATTGAGATAATTAACCATAAAATTTGAGATTTTTCTTAACATGAAGTTTAAAATGTAACAGCTCATTCATTTTTTCATTAGTTAAATAAATTCTAGAGTTTTATACACCTATAAGTATAGTTTGTATGCTGTGCAAAATTCATCGAAGAATCTCTCTTACTTGTGAAGAAAAGAGTACCTATAGCAACAAATGCAGCCAATAGTAAGTGAAAAAATGATGAAATTTCACACGTAAAAAAAATTATTTTGTTATACTTTTGAACTTACATTGCTTTGAGTTTGAATCATGAATCCCTCCTGGTCGTGTTGACAAAGTTTTATGAATTTATTTGTAAAAGTATAGACAGTGGAAATTAAAATGTCGTCTGGTGCCTCTGCTACTCCAAGTCGGCCCGTTTGACGTCCTACCACCCTTAAATGCATCCAAGCTCTCGACGGCACATGACGAAGTTAAGATCTTTAGTGGGCACCTTTTTAATGACGTTTTGTTTCCCTTGGGCCTGCACTGAGCCGAGCGTTCACGACATATGGCGGACAAGGCGACTAATGTGACGTCGCATGTTCGTTGTGCGGCCCGTACTTCTCGTCGACCCCAGTCGGTGTGTCCTCTCGCACTCCCACATTCCTCAGGAACCCGAACTGGTGTTCCCTGAGATCGCGTCTACCCCTCGCGAATAGGCCGGGAGTCAATTTTTCATTTGGTCCCTGTTTACCCGGAGCGGAAGAAAGGTAAAAGTGTTCGGATGAGGACTGTGTGCGACCTGTTGTAGGCACTGTGTGGCTGTGTAGTGTGGCGGGCGCTGACGAGCCGCGGGCGGGCGCGTGCTGCAGATCACGGAGACGTACGCGTTCCTGCCGCGCGAGGCGGTCACGCGCTTCCTGCTGGGCTGCACCGACTGCCAGCGCCGGCCGCGCTCGCCGTCGCCCGCCGCCTCGGCGCCCGTGTCGTCGCCGCTGCCGCCGCCGCTGCCCGCCGGCTCCCCCGCGCCCGCCGCCACGCCGGCCACCACGCCGCCCCCGCCGCCCTCGCCGTCGCCGTCGCCGTCGCCCTCCGCCGCCGCGCCGCCCTTCGTGCTGCCGCTGGCGCTGCGCGGTGCCGCGGGGGCCGCCGACCCGCCGCCCCCGCCGCCGCGCATCGACTTCAGCATGCCCATCACCACCACCTACCTGAAGCACATGCGCTCGCTCGGCTACAGCGACGAGGACGCCCTCCGGATCGACGTCGACGTAAGTACACTCACTCTCTCCTCTTTCCGCCTTCAGCTTTTTCCGGAACAAGCTTCCACCTTAACAAACACAGGAGTCGACTGCTGGCGGCATTGAGTCCATTGTAACTAATGTACAGAACACAGCCACGTGTCACGTATTTTTATTTATTTTGACGGGTTTCGCTCGTCAGACTCGAGCATCACGTGGTTTGGAGATTACTGTTTACAGGAGCTTAAGGAGGAATACTAAATACTTTAGACTGAATTTTCTCATTCTGGGAAGACCAAAGAAGCTCTCTGTTTAATTTGCTAAAAACATTCAACAGCCTAGGTCGCATAAATATGTCTTTATTTAAGGCAACCGGTTTTGACAGACTTTTAGTTATTACAGACCTTTTATACACTACTGGCCATTAAAATTGCTACACCAAGAAGAAGATAAACGGGTATTCATTGGACAAATATATTATACTACAACTGACATGTGATTACATTTTCACGCAATTTGGGTGCATAGATCCTGAGAAATCAGTACCCAGAACAACCACCTCTGGCCGTAATAACGGCCTTGACACGCCTGGGCATTGAGTCAAACAGAGCTTGGATGGCATGTACAGGTACAGCTGTCCATGCAGCTTCAACACGATACCACAATTCATCAAGAGTAGTGACTGGCGTATTGTGACGAGCCAGTTGCTCGGCCACCATTGACAGACGCTTTCAGTATGTGACATATCTGCAGAATGTGCTGGCCAGGGCAGCAGTCGAACATTTTCTGTATCCAGAAAGGCCCGTACAGGACCTGCAACATGCGGTCGTGCATTATCCTGCTGAAATGTAGGGTTTCGTGGGGATCGAATGAGGGGTGCAGCCACGCGTCGTAACACATCTGAAATGTAACGTCCACTGTTCCAATTGCCGTCATTGCGAACAAGAGGTGACCGAGACGTGTAACCAATGGCACCCCATACCATCAAGCCGGGTGATACGCCAGTATGGCGATGACGAATACTCGCTTCAATGTGCATTCACCGCGATGTCGCCAACACGGATGCGACCATCATGATTCTGTAAACAGAACCTGGATTCATCCGAAAAAATGACGTTTTGCCATTCGTGCACCCAGGTTCGTCGTTGAGTACACCATCGCAGGCGCTCCTGTCTGTGGTGCAGCGTCAAGGGTAACCGCAACCATGGTCTGCGAGCTAATAGTCCTCGCTGCTGCAAACGTCGTCGAACTGTTCGTGCAGATGGTTGTTATCTTGCAAACGTCCCCATCTGTTGACTCAGGGATCGAGACGTGGCTGCACGATCCGTTACAGCCATGCGGATAAGATGCCTGTCATCTCGACTGCTAGTGATACGAGGCTGTTGCCATCCAGCACGGCGTTCCGTATTACCCTCCTCAACCCACCGATTCCATATTCTGCTAGCAGTCATTGGATCTCGACCAACGCCAGCAGCAATGTCGCGATACGATAAACCGCAATCGCGATAGACTACAATCCGAACTTTATCAAAGTAGGAAACGTGATGGTACGCATTTCTCCTCCTTACACGAGGCATCACAACAACGTTTCACCAGGCAAGCCGGTCAATTGCTGTTTGAGTATAAGAAATCGGTTGGAAACTTCCCTCATGTCAGCACGTTGTAGGTGTTGCCACCGACGCCAACCTTGTGTGAATGCTTTGAAAAGCTAATCATTTGTATATCACAGCATGTTCTTCCTGTCGGTTAAATTTCGCGTCTGTAGCACATGATCTTCGTGGTGTAGCAGTTTTAATGGCCAATAGTGTAATTTGCTGATGTTTATCCACATGACATCTTTTCGTGCTGTTCAACCTAAAATGAACACATAACAAAAAGATTGTTTAAAACCTGAAGATGATAGCAAAATCTGTCGAAACAGGTTGTCTTAAACAAATAAATACTTACGCGATTCAGACGGCTGAAAATTTTAGGAGATCATAGTTTTTGTCCAGTTTTTACTGGTTACAGGAGTACAGCAGGTTACAGAGTTAAGTTTGTATACTTGTCGCTATGGGTTTATTTATCGACTGCCATTTTTGTTTTGAAATTCAAGTTCTGGTAGAGTTTACACTACTGGATTTTTTAACTATGTGATTGTGGTTTGTTGGACAGTTAGTGTAGTTCAAGCGTATTGCACGTATTTACAAACGCTGAATGTGCCGATGTGGTGATTGCGTTTCGGCTTTGTAACGCAAATGCTACTTGTGCAGTATACCTCAGAGGATTTCCTAACTGAAGAGTCCAGATTCAGCAGTGTTTACACGTCTTTTAATTAAACTCCGTGCGACTGGTACAGTGCCTTCAGCCATATTTCATCAGAACGTGGGCAAATGATTGAAGTAGAGGACATTTTTCAAGTATAAGAATATGGCAGACATTACGTATGCACAGGTTCTACGTGTGTCATTTACACCGGATTCAACAACGTCTAAATAGATATGAAGGTGGACGACTGGAATTTAGTGTTTGGGTGGTTGCAAATCGACCCGTCCATCAATACTGTCTGTTGATGAAGCAATCTTTACTTGTGACGGTATCGGTACCACTGGTAAATCGCATCGGTGACGCAACGAAAACCAGCATGTATTTATGCAGACATTTTCAGGAATGCTTCTCGGGAAAGATGACAGTCAGTTGATTGGTCCTGTTGTCTTATCACATCCTCTTCCTGGGCCCCGTTATCTATTCTTGAAAACGAGCTTCCTGCATCGTTGGGAGAGGTTCCTTTAGCTAGAAGCATGCGTATGATCTACGAACATGACGGGGCCCCTACACATTCTAGGCGTTAGGTAACACGACATCGAAAGCTAAGGGAAGATAGGTCAGCCCGGAACGGTCAGGTTTCTTAACCACTAAAGACCCCGGAACTTCCTCCTTTAGATCTTTGCCTGTGAGGATGGTTAAAAGCACAGTCTTTAAAGAAAAAGTAAGCGAACTGATCGTTCCGATTATGAATAGTGGTGCCTCCAAAAAAGAGGAGTTACATGTGGTGTTGTCAAGAAAATTCGAAAATTTGTTGAAGTCGGAGGTGGAATTTATGAAAATGAACTTTGAACTAAATTATTTTCCTTTGCTTAGCACCTTCTATAAGTGTGGTTCGGATTACATTCTAACAAGTGCATCCCTGTACCTAGTAAAAAGTTGGACTAACGTTATATGAACGATTTACTATTTCTCCTGAAAAAAACCTGTATAACAACAGCATAACACAAACCTAATCACAAAAACTCGTCTTACTTACATTCATTGCCCTAGTGACGACACTTTTCACTTTAAAAGCAGCGCTCGGGGCCACCTCAACACAAAGTAGTGGAAGTTGGATCCGCCTTGTTTATTGTAAACCAAGTAGCCAGATGTATCATCCAAAGCACAACTGCTAAAGTTACCATTGGGAAAGTAAGAACATATCGATGTAAAAAAAGTGAAGAGTTCTTACATCACGTGAACCTCGTTCATACTGGACTAAAACATGCTAATATACAAGCTAGCACAGTTATCAGACACGCTACGAGCTCTTACCGATCCCACCCACATATTTTGTGAGCGTTCTTAGTAGAAAGTTTATTCTATTTGCATAATTGTTTAAATGGGAAATGAGATTCGTTAACAAAAACAGAATAAGAAGTGTAAAATCATATGGTTCACAAATAAAATACTAAAGGTATAAATGACCACGAAGCAAGAGGTGCTTCTTTTACGTACTTCTATTCATGTTAATCTGACAACGACAGGGCTATATTGCTCCCACCAACAATAAACCAATGGGAGCTTGCCGTTTAGTACGAAAATGTCTCGAATACTAAGACGCCGCCCGTTTCAAGAAAAAAAAACACAACTCTTGCCCCACTTAAGATTGGGAACACATTTTAACACTTATTGTTTCAGCAATATTTGCAATAGTAGTTTTAGTTTAGTAGTACTGCGTACATAGTATGTTGTGTGCTGCTATACTTTGCAGATCTCACCGTTCTCCAGCAGGTAAGTAACTGCCGTCTTGCATCACAGCCTTGTTTACTGCCTAAATTCAAAGGATATCGTCTAGCAAAAGTACTCCACTCGTTCTCATTACTCATCAATGATTCATTATAGAGAGAGCAGCAATAAGAGACTCTTAGCTGGTGACTCTGGTGTTTGCGAGAGAACATCGTCACTGGATAATTACAAGGAAATGCAGTACGTCTCTTGTACATTGTGCAATAGGTCTTCTGGAATGTGGACGAACTGATAAAAATGAAGTATCTCTGTAATATCAGATTACTGCATTCGTTGTTACCTTCTGGTGACAGCCGTCTCGTTTAAATACCTAGAGACACTATGAAGCGGCAAGAAATGGTACGAATAATTTCAATAAGAACGCAAACCCAAGTTTTGAATTTATTTAAAGGACTCTGAGAAAAGTGCATGAGGCAAAGAAACGGCACGCAAGACTCTGGTATGACCTGTTATAAAGTACCACCTCATTGGTTGAGATCAATTAAGGCTGCCAGAAGATGTCAAAGGAATGTAGTCATGCTGTTAGGACCACAGAAGGTTGGCACTGTCCATACGAAAGTGTAGCATAAGCGCTCGGTAAAAACTTACCTGGTATTAACAGGAAGACTAATTCGTGGAAGATAAAATTTAGGAACCGGTTTCGATTTACCGCGGTACACTTAACACCATCGCATACGTAGTGTGAGGACAACGAGAGCTGTATAAGAGTAATTCGGTCGCACACTGAGGTATGTGCTCATTTCTTCTTCGCTACGTAAGAGGATGGGACGGAACCGAGTGTGGCTCATATTGGTATTCTTCGTTCGTTCATTGGGCATTAGCTTGATGAGAATTAATGTAGTTGCATGTGGCGTTCAGACATGAACTAATACAACACGATCGTCGAAACCAGTGTGTCTGGTGTGTTTGTGTTTTTATAAATGGAAAAATGCTCTCGAAAAAGTACTTTTTAATTTTTTTAAATTGGTAGCATATTTGCGATGGGGCGTATTCGTATAAGAACAACAAGAAAGGTAGCTATTTACTTGAGGAGATAATGGCAGAGAATTAAAAAAAAACTATGTTTGCGAGATACCACAGCGCATGTGTTACCGAAATGAAATCAGTGCATTACTTCAACGTCACATATTGACTGCTCGTGATGTACACTGCCCGCAATAGTAACACTACCGAGCCGAGTACTATGACAGGCACAAAGTGCTGTATCGCACCGGGAAAAACACAGATAACTACTGGTCAAGTAGATCGCGTAAAGAACATTTTTAGTATAGTGGAAATCGGTTTGTGCGGCGAAACAGACTTCGATAAGTCGAAGTCCACAATCGTTTGTCATGTCGGACACAATCGCTTGCGTCTACCACGTTATAGTCTACTAGTCCTGTCCAGAGTTCCCATTGTTTTCCAAATCCACTTTCTACACATTTCACTTTCCTATATCTTTAATATGTCATCTAACCACGAGCTTCTCTGCGCGTTGAAGCAAATATTATATTAAAATTAGTAAAAAACAGTTTGATCGGGCAATCATTTATTAAAAATACGACCGGTTTCGGCCTCTGGTAGTAGGCCATCTTCAGGTAATGCGCCACACGTCTGACTATGATGAGGCTTGGAACAGCTGTGCTGACCCCAGTCGCAAAATATTTTTAATAAATGACTGTGCGAGCGAGACTGTTTTTTACTGATGTTACTTTACTGACAGATCGCTGTCCCCAATAGTGTTATCCATAATGTTATATTTCCAACTTAAATTCTGACTATCATTGAACCTGTGGTGAACTTACTTTTAAGGCTTGCAGAACAATTACATAAGTCAGAAGACACATCAAGCAAGTCGTTTTCCTGCGTCCTTACAGTCACGATAAGAGTAATACTTCTTGAAGGAATGACAGTTCATAGACAAGACGTTCTGATGCGTCCAGTTTTTAGATCGAATCAAATGAAATGTAAGAGGAGAGATTTGTGACAACAGAATAGAAGAAGGCGACGTGAACGAGGCTGAGGTGTCACTTAGAAAATAACCATGCCTTTGTGCTCACAAGCTTTCCGCGCAGAAAACGTCCAGATGTTCCATCGCGCAGGACACTAATTCTAACCTGAAGAGCTAGTAGTCCGACGCATGTTGTAAAACTCTGCTTAGACGCAGTTTACCCTTTAATGAGCGTGACTATAGCGGCGACAAACCGTCACATCTGTTTGCCTGCTTTAACTTCCTTTGATGCTGTACAGAACAACACGTCACCAGCGGAACGACTCGGCCTTCAGTTTACGAATCCCTCTTTGGTGAAGTTAACAATATTTCTCTTTTGCTCTTCGGAGAGATCTAGCTGAAACAAGAGGTGCTTTGTATTTTAACCTTTTCATCAGATGAAAGCTGAAAGCATTGCGAATCTGAGAATTCCGCAGGGAGAAAAAAAAATGCGTTGTTACATGAGCTGGCCCACCAGCACAGACTTGTCAGCTGTATTAGGTAGTAACTGTTTAAGTAACCTGCAGTTCCTGTCACTAAATTTTTGATTTAAGCCATTTTTAACTTTTGGTACTCCTTTAGGTAATTCGCTGGAAACCTATTTTTTTACTGACATGATTCACGTCGTTTTATCGTAACTGTGGCATTTGTTTCACAGAAGAATTCTAGTACTTTTAATTCTTATATCTTTTTCTTCTTCTTCTTCTCGTTAACTTCATGGAGCAGTCTGTTCTTTCTCCACTGAAGCCATCTTTTCGTCGGCCGTCCTGTATCTCTCTTTTCTATTGGTGTGTACTTGATTACGTGTATAATGTGAGGTCCTGCCCACTCGTCGCTTATAGTGTACCTATAGGATGCTGCGTTCTCGGAATGCTATACAACAATTCAAGCAAGTCACATTAATAGTCTTTATTACAAATATAGAAGACTGACAACACTTAACTTTGAATCTACAACGGTGTCGCAAGCGATGGGCGCCATGCAAACAATCAAAGTCCTTTTCTGTATACAAGGTCCATGTAAGCAACTGAGATGGGTCACATGGCACTGCTATCGTAGTGCACTCTCCCAGTACTGTGCGTATACAGTCTGGTCGAGGCTGGCAGTAGCGGTGCTTATATTCTCTTCGGCTGGAGGGCGAGAACAGTAGCAGTTAGACTTATGTACTCGGATTCCGAGTACATTAGCGCTCCAGTCTTGTTAAATAGCCAGCGCGTGATGAATATTGATTCCAAACAGGTACAGAATAAAATTGTAGCCAATCCCCACCTTCCACTGCTCAGTGACCTGGTAAACGCTGTTCTGCAGAGACCATCAGCAGAAACACTTTTGAGGGACAGTTTCAAAATGAACAACTTGTGGAGAGGCCATTGGGAAGTCGTCAAACCAGCTCAGGCACCACCAACTATTGGCCCTACTTCACCACAACCAGGAATGGAACTGCCTCGCCACGTATGGAGAAAGCAAAAACAGCAGAAAGACGTCACTTGGCATCTGTCGAGACTCATTATACAAATGCTGGCTAACCGAACTACGGATCTGCGACTACGGAGAATCTCGTCAGACTGATCACAGCGTTGTTACCGAATGCCGCCTTAACAACATGTCAACGTGTCGTGCACTATGACACAATTCGTCATTGAAATTTAGGATGAATGCATCGCCACTGTGGGATATTTGCTATTATAGATGCACCCCTTTTTCTCGGATACTTCCTACTGCAGAAGCATCCCACTCTCTAGAAGCACATAAATTTACGTCTATCTGTTCTTAAGCTGCCAGATAAAGCGAAAAGCTAGTTCCCCTCTTTTACATCCCCAACTCCGTGCAGGACATTTTCGCCTTTTTTCATCCTGGTTCCTAAATTTTACTCTATCAAAATTTTGACAGTAGACTGTCATAGCTTGGCAATCGGTGTAGATTTTTGTTGACTAAGGCGACGACTTTTGTGGTACAGATTTCCGTATTGTCTTTCGAACCATGTTACTTATATCTTGGCGTCGGGTGAACCTTTGATAAAACAACAGGACGGCCATTAATTACGTGTATTTTTGTACCTTTTTACAAAATTTGAACTGATTCGCAGAAGTTTGAAACACAGAAGTGGCGTGCGTAGAAAAATTCAAAAAAATATGTTTTTCGAGTGTAAAATTCGAATGAAGGTCGATTTTTGAAAGTGAGTTTTCTTTTTATCGTAAAGATGCATTTTTTTGTTATTTTGATTCATTTTAAATCGTTTCCGCACATTCGGTTCACGTAATAAAGAATTTTCCGTGGTACACTTAGCTCGACTTAAAACCATCGTATCTCATCTGTTAAAAAATATTCGAAAAAAAAATTTGTTTTGATTTTATCCATTTATCTACCTTAGTGCAGAGTTTGAAGCGATTCCTACAAGTTTAGAGTACAGAAGTGGCACACTTCAGAAACCTCCCAGAAAAAGGTGGTTCTTGCACGAAAATCCGATCTAAGCAAGAGTTTTTCGTACGGTAAAAATTTATCTTAAATCAAAGTCTATACTCCGGGAGACCAAATTTGAACAATTAGTCTCGTTCTAGTCCGTATTATTTAAGGGAGCAGTTTTTGCACGTAAAATTCAAATAGTGCACATACAAATGGTACCATTGCCTGAGAATTGATTTCACGCCATTTAAAATCTTCTGCAGACGGAATTAATTCATTCGCACAATTTGCCAGACCTTGCTTAACATACTGTAAACAGCTACAGGAAGAGAGATGTTGGAATGGCTACGCTAATGGCCACTGATGCGGGCCAAACCAAAAGCTTTTTACCCCACATTTCTAGCTCAAATAAGAACCGAGAACCAAGTCCCACCAAACCGCTATTCTGCACGCGGTCTTTCCATTCGTACGTTTGTTACAGCGCTTCCGCGTTGTAACGATTAAGTGATACTGAGAATTCTTATGTTTCTGTCATTCACATTTATTTTTGAAGGCATGTGACGATAATGGCTACACTGTCCGTTTTTGTGCAAACAGTTACTGGACTTACAGACCTCATTTATACCCTGAACAGCGATGGGTGAACAGCACTGACATAATGATTCTGCCGAAGTAAAGAAAGTCGTGCCTACAAAAAACTTGTCTCTCCTTTGGGGGGGACCACAGTCAAGTAGAATTTTCGGAAAGAAATTTCCGCCGTTTGACTGTTAATTGTTCATGTATTTTACACAATCGTAATTTCGGCTTTATAGAATGTTGAAATGTTAAAAAATTTTCTCAGCTGTCTGTGACATGTCATAGCCTAAATACCGGGTGATCAAAAATTCAGCATAAATTTGAAAACTTAATAAACGACGGAATAATGTAGATAGAGAGGTAAAAATTGACACACATGTTTGGAATGACATGGGGTTTTATTAGAACCAAAATGCTGGATGGCACTCCACCCCATATTGCTAGACGCGTGAAAGATCCCTTGCGCGCGTCGTGTGGTGATGATCGTATGCTCAGCCGCCACTTTCGTCATGCTTGGCCTCCCAGGTCTCCGTACCTCAGTCGGTGCGATTATTGGCTTTGGGGTTACCTGAAGTCGTAAGTGTATCGTGATCGACCGACATCTCTAGGGATGCTGAAAGACAACATCCGACGTCAATGCCACACCATAACTCCGGACATGCTTTAGAGTGCTGTTCACAACATTATTTCTCGACTACAGCTACTGTTGAGGAATGATGGTGGACATATTGAGCATTTCCTGTAAAGAACATCATCTTTGCTTTGTCTTACTTTGTTATGCTAATTATTGCTATTCTGATCAGATGAAGCGCCATCTGTCGGACATTTTTTGAACTTGAGTATCTTTTTGGTTCTAATGAAACACCATGTCATTCCAAGCATGTGTGTCAATTTTTACCTCTGTATCTGCCTTATTCCATGATTTATTCAGTTTTCAAATTTATACTGACTTTTTGATCACCCGGTATTTTAATATTTCGCTATGCACTTGTGAGCCGGCCGGTGTGGTCGTACGGTTCTAGGCGCTTCAGTTTGGAACCGCGTGACCGCTACGATCGCAGGTTCGAATCCTGCCTCGGGTATGGATGTGTGTGATGTCCTTAGGTTACTTAGGTTTAAGTAGTTCTAAGTTCTAGGGGACTGATGACTTCAGATGTTGAGTCCCATAGTGCTCAGAGCCATTTGAACCATTAGAACTTGAGAATGGCCATAAATCCGAAAACATGACTGTGCAAAATAAATGAACCAGTCAAATAGTGGAAATTTCTTTCTGAAAAAAAAAGACGAGAAAATGCCTCGCCTAAATTGTGAAAGACATGACGTACTGTATGCAGTGCTTCCTGTAAGGAGTGAGCAAAGACGAGACAGGCCTGCACGCAGCAATCATGCAGCTTGGCACGCCGTGGCCGACCCTGGTTTAGTAACATCAATTGGGCTACATGCAGCGTGCCCACAGGCGAAGAGGTGTTTGCATTGTACACGCGTGTGCTGGCACCGCAGGAGCGCGTGTCGGATCGAATGCCAGGCTCGCCTTTCACGGTGCACGCGCAGAAGACAATGGCAGAGCCGTTCGGGTTGCAATTGCAGAGCTGTGTCCCGGGGGCGCGTCGACGTCGGGTGCGGACACAGTGGACGCGGCGTGCTGTCGCGGGCACGAGGCAGGAGGCCCGAGGGCGGAGATCGTCTGGCCGGCGAAGGGCTCCGCTGGACTCGGCTGGGCTGCTGCCGGAAGCGAGAGCGCCGCACAAAGGGCTGCGCGGACCTCGCAGGGCGAGCCCTTCTGACGCAGCGCAGCGCTGTCCGCAAACGCTGGAAAAAGACCAGCGGTGGCTCCTCATTAGGGCAGCCGTGGCCAGCGCTCATACGCCCCGTTAATGACAGCTTGCGCGCAAAATTGTTTATGGTAATTAGCGGGCTGGGGGAGGGAAGGGGGGGGGGATGGTATGCCGGCGTCGGATTGCGTAGCGAACGCGCTGCATCCCCCCCCACTCCCTGTCCAACCACCCCACTGCTCCTCCTACCTCCCCCCCACCCACTGTAATAAATGCAGTTTCGGAGGCGGCCGGCAGCTGGCAGCCAGCGCAGTTGGCGCAATGCAGCGTGATGCCAAACCGTATGCATTTACATTAATTCTCTACGCACGGGCCCGTACAAGTGTGCGTGAGTGCGTGTGTGTCTGGGGCGGGAGAGGGAAGCTGTGCACCAGTTTTATGCTTTACAGTGGTCTCCATTTCGGTTGTTGATACGAGCGAGGGTAGAACATTGCACGTATCTCTTCCTTGCAGCGGAAGCAGATTGACGTGCCGAGTGAAAAGTAGAAGCTGTTCTTTCTTGTGTGTCTAGACATCCGCGGCTGTTGTCGTTTTCAGTAAAATTTTTCCCACTGCAAGACCGTTTAGTCATGTCGTTACTGTGATCAATAGTTGTGCTTTGTAATGCCCGACAGATGTAATAATAATAATGGCGTGTGACGAGAGACTCCCGTCGGGTAGAACGCTCGCCTGGTGCAAGTCTTTCGATTTGACACCACTTCGGCGACTTACGCGTCGATGGGGATGAAATGATAATGAAACTTCCTGGCAGATTAAAACTGTGTGCCCGACCGAGACTCGAACTCGGTCGGGCACGCAGTTTTAATCTGCCAGGAAGTTTCATATCAGCGCACACTCCGCTGCAGAGTGAAAATCTCATTCTGGAAATCCTAATGATTAGGACAACACAACACAACACCCAGTCCCTGAGCGGAGAAAATCTCCGACCCAGCCGGGAATCGAACCCGGGCCCGTAGGAATGACAATCTGTCGGGCTGACCTCTATCTCTTTCTTTTCTTTTCGCGCTGACCACTTTTACATATACAATCTTTAGTGAACAAACTGAGAGTACATATATATACACAAAGCAACAGTTCTTCAAGGTACCAGTTAAACATGTACAAATGAGTGTTAGGGTAACAAATTATTAGAATAACATTAAATACAACAAAATATAACATATTCTGTCTTCTTCCTTTTTTTTCTTTTAATAATCTTTATTGAACAAACTGAAAGTATATATATATATATATATATATATATATATATATATATATATATATATACAACAAAATATAACATATTCTGTCTCCTTCCCTTTTTTTTTTTTCGATGCATGAGAACGTGGATAAGGGTGTTGCATCATGTGACAGGTAGGCATGGCACACCCCAACTTTGAGGGGGGGGGGGGGGGGGGTCAAGGAAGACACTGCGGAGATAACCGGCAAAAGTTTCTCGGTAACATCGTTTTCGGGTGAGGGTGCTATGTGGGGTCACAACTTTGTACCAGAAGTCAAGGACTGTATGCGGACCACTCTGAAAGAGGTATTCTAAAGCCTGTCCTCGAAACCAGATTAGGTTATGGTGCTTAGCAAGAGGGTAGTGAAATGTCTGGGGCCAACAACAGGAAATCCGGGGTTACCGTCGTTGGCGGGGCACGGAGGTAAAAGCCCACGATTCGTTGGATGAGGAGCCATACGTTTCGTTTCAGGGGGCACGTAAGACGGTGCTCGTCGGTGTTTTCGAGCTGACAATCAGGGCAGAGTGGGGAGGTGGCCAGTCGTATGCGATAAAGTCGCCTATTATCACTCAGCTACCGGGGGCGGACCCAACAGATATAAAATATACAGGGTGCTTCAAAGTCCACGCATCAGTCATCAAGGTGTGACAGATCACGTCATGGGAAACAATTTCTGCTAGAGACAAAATTTAAAATATAAACTTTCACGGCCGTAATTGTGACAATTAATAAAATATTCCGGGCTATTATGCCGTGGTCGAAGATATTTCACTTTAAAACCCCAAAATGTTCGCTGACGTTTCGCGGTGACACTAGGTGTCATTTCGAATTCGCCGGCCCGAATATCGCCGAGTTTGTTCCGAATACCCAGCAGAAGTTTCGCTGGGAAGCCCTTACACATCCTCCACAAAAGTTTCGATCTCTCTCCAGGCGATTTCTATATTTTTGGAGCCCTCAAGAAAGACATTCGTGCCATCGATTCGCTTCAGGCGAGGAGGACACGCCTGGGTGCAATAACGATTCCGTAGGCAGTTGTAAACGTCTTCCCATGGAGGCAATGACCGCCTTCTTCCACAGTGCGGTAAATATATTAACAGTTACATCGATTAATTTAGAAATAATAAACAGTTTACTTACCTTTTAGGGTTTCGTGCCTACGTCTGTAAAAACGGAACTCTTAAAGAATCGCTTTGGTGTCCGTCTGATGTCTGTCTGTCTATCCGACTGTTACATTTTCTCAGGAACGGGTTCATAAAAATTTTAAGCTTCTATGTCAATGCAATCAAATGATACGGCTATGTATGAGATATATTTTGATACTCGAAAACTCACTCATCAAAATCTATAGGGTACTTCCCGTCGACGTAGAATAATGAAATTTGGCAAGAAATAAGGTTTCACAGTACTACTAAAGTAAAAAAATATCTGAATATTCTTAAATTGTAATTTTATCACTTAAAAATATTTTTAGTCGTTAGAATATACTTTGCATTATCATCCGTAAAACATAATAGACGAACGTTCCCGCATGCAAACATAAAATGTAAGTTGTCACATTTTAGTAAGTAAATAATTTTTTTTTTATTAAATCTTCTGTATCTACATAAACTGAAGCCCTTGCTCGCTTCTTTTTCTATGTCCGGAGTAGTCTGAGGAAACATAGTAGAGATGTTGATACGATCTTGGAATTCCGGGAACCGATATCTTGCACTACCTACATCGAAATTAGGCAAAAATCGTTGAGATTTTCGGTTCCCAAAATGGACTATATGCACGACAGCCTCAGTACGCGAATCTTACGCGGACTTGGACAATTTCGTTTCATCTGTCTCGTTTTCACGTGACTGTCCCTTATAGTGACGCCTACTAATCAGGTGTGCTAGCTACACCAGTAAATTGTCAGAACGACTGTCTACAAGAAAACTTTAAGAACAAGAGTCTGTGAGTGGAGAAAGATATTTTAGAAACGATGAGGAGCTTTAATTTTGCTTGGCCTACCCATTCCATAAGGAATAGCTGACTGGATTACAGGCAAAACGCAAGGCATAGGCGTACTACAGAGTGGCTACGCTCTCTCGCTCTCAGGGCATAACCTACACAAAAGGACGCCTTACGTCCCTAGCAAGCGTCAGTGAACATTCTGTCCGTAACAAAAGGTGTTCCCCATGACGCGATCTATCACCCCTAGACCCTGCGTTTAGACCTAACTATGTCAAAACAAAGTGTTTTACAGAAATGAATAATGTACCCAGTGGTGACGGCATAAACGGTCTCAGACATGTTTGGACGCCAAAAAGAGACAACGAAAACAATCGTTAAAAGGAAGAGGTATTTCCATAAAAGTTGCATCTGAATTCCTATAGTTTACTGTTAGAGCTTGAGATCAAGACGAGAAAATGCAAGCAACATTTCGGACACAGATGCAGTGGCTTTCCTCAAAAATGGTTCAAATGGCTCTGAGCACTATGGGACTCAACTGCTGTGGTCATAAGTCCCCTAGAACTTAGAACTACTTAAACCTAACTAACCTAAGGACAGCACTCAACACCCAGCCATCACGAGGCAGAGAAAATCTCTGACCCCGCCGGGAATCGAACCCGGGAACCCGGGCGTGGGAAGCGAGAACGCTACCGCACGACCACGAGATGCGGGCTGGCTTTCCTCAGGGTGATACATTAAATTATATAAAGGTAAATGTTAAAGCCTGTGACAGAAGCCTGTCACCGGGATACTGGTCTAATTGAAGGCTGAGTGGAGACTTTCTTAGCCACGGCACTAGGAAGGCGAGGGTGTCGAGCCCATTTATGCAACTAATGGGCATTTGATGCAATTTTACTAACGCAACTGGCCATTTTCCATCTTTATTTCTTGCATCTTGCGAGATTATGGTTTACAGCCTGGCTCCCTCACAACGAAGCTTTTAATTGCATCGTATCAGACTTGTTGGCCATAATTTGAATGCGTTTCACTGCATGACTGTGGCTAATGATGATTGTTTTCAGTGTATATTTAACTATTTTTTACGATTTGAACACTCTGAAGATGGTTGTAGAAAGCATCCGAAATTAATCATCATGCTTTGTGTAATGAAAATTACGGTTTACACATTAAAAGTCTTTTTCAAAAATGTTTCAAATGGCCCTGAGCACTATGGGACTTAACATCTGAGGTCATCAGCTCCCTAGAACTTAGAACGACTTAAACCTAACTACCCTAAGGACGTCACACACATCCATGTCCGAGACAGGATTCGAACCTGCGACCGTAGAAGTCACGCGGTTCCGAACTGAAGCGCCTAGAACCGCTTGGCCACGACGGCCGGCAAAAGTCTTTTAGTATTTAATAGATTACGATAAGAACGCTGTCTCCTTCCTGAGAATGTCAGGCCTCACTTATTTATTGGATCTTGAACCAAATGAGCGTTGTTGGCTGGATGTTCATACCACCGTCGCAGCCCCTTGCAGCTCACGTCGGATGAACTGATACTTTCCTAATCAACCCAGGGTGGTCTGCGTGATTACGGACGAGTTAGTGATGGATCTTATAAGACGTCAAACAAGAAGCGATCGTCTTGCGCAAGTTTACCTTAGCTGCTTTCCTCCTCAGATCTTGTAGAGCAGTGTTAGGTAGGACACGTAATTAGCGAACGGGAGTAGATCTAGATAACCCTCGTTGCTTCATTAACCTGCACACCAATCTCTCTAGCGTGGGCGCTGTTTTCTCACACATGAGCACAAACTCACCAGTAGAATACACAAGCTGGAGTGCAGCAGAGCGTAGAGTATTGGCGTCCGCATCCGAACTGCTTCTGGCCGGCCGCTGTGACCGAGCGGTTCTAGGCGCTTCAGTTTGGAACCGCGTGACCGCTACAGTCGCAGGTTCGAATCCTGCCTCGGGCATGGATGTGTATGATGTCTTTAGGTTAGTTCGGTTTAAATAGTTCTAAGTTCTAGGGGACTGATGGCCACAGATGTTTAGCTCCATAGAGCCATTTGAACCGAACTGCTTCTGGCAGTCTTTGGTTGGTGCGTAAGTTCGTGGGGTTCATCCATGAGTTTAATTATAAACCCAACATGTACACATAACAGAGACTTGAGTAATCAATAATATAATCTCCTTCACTATTTACAACAGTCTGCCAAAGCCACGCTGGAGTAACTTTTCCATTTTACGACAGTAGAAACAACATATTTTGAGGTGATGAACACGTCGAACTATGTTCGGAGATCATTGGCATCCGTAAAGGAAGTTCCTTGAACGTTGTTCGACAGAGGGAGAAAAAAGTGAAAATCTGAGGGCGCAAGACCAAGTGAATAATGTCGGTACGGAATGAATTCCCAATCCAACTCAGGTATAGCGTTTGCTGTCAGTCTAGCAGAATGCGGGCAGGCTTTAACGTGGAGTAGCACCACTTCACGCAGTTTTCAAAAAAATGGTTGAAATGCATCTAAGCACTATAGGACTCAACATCTGAGGTCATCAGTCCCCTAGACTTAGAACTACTTAAACCTAACTAACCTAAGGACATCACACACATCCATGCCCGAGGCAGGATTCGAACCTGCGACCGTAGTAGCAGCGCGGTTCCGGACTGAAGCGCCTAGAACCGCTCGGCCACAGCGGCCGGCACGCATTCTTCCTAGTGATTCTTCGTGGACTGCGTGTGTAAGACGTCTCTCTTGCTGACAACAAATGTCAGCAGTGATGGCTGGCTCTGAGCACTATGGGACTCAACTGCTGAGGTCATCAGTCCCCTAGAACTTAGAACTACTTAAACCTAACCAACCTAAGGACATCACACACATCCATGCCCGAGGCAGGATTCGAACCTGCGACCGTAGCGGTCTCGCGGTTCCAGACTGCAGCGCCAGAACCGCGCGGCCACTTCGGCCGGCCAGCAGTGATGGTTACACCTCGGGAAGGCAGTTCGTAGTGCACCGTACCGTCGTTGTTCCACCACATGCGTAACATCATCTTTTGAGGATGCGTGTTACGTCTTTGTACGGGGAGTTGTTGCTTTGTTTGGAAGCAACCACTCCTTTCTTTCCCTTATGTTAGTATAAAGACACCATTTCTCGTCACCAGTAACGGTACAGGATAGGAACGGTCGGAGTTGTTCACGAGCCAATTGATGACGAGCAAACAGAGATGCACGTATGGCCACCCGCTGATTTTTGTGAGCGTCTGGTACCCATACACCCGATTTATGAACATTCCCTACTGCATGAAAATGTCGCACGGTGGTGCAATGATCACAGTTCATCACATCTGCCAGTTCTCGAGTACACTGACTTGGATCAACGTGGATTAATGCGTTTAAACGATCTTCATTAAACCCCAATGGCCTGGCTGAACATGGAGAATCACTAATGTCAACGCTCCTCTTTAAAACGAGAAAACCATTTTCTTGCCGTGCTCTGTCCAATGGCAATATTCCCATAAACAGCATAACTGTTTCTGGCTGCCTCCGGTGCTGTTACCCTCTACTGAACTCAAACAGATGAATATATCGGAATCGTTCTTATTTCTCCACTTCGCACTCCATTTTCTAGCACCCACAGCTCCACTTACTACCTCCAAATGATAAAATGACAATATACAAACTCAAATAGCAACAGTGAACTACAAATAAAAAATGACAACCGATAAAAATATCCATAGCACCCGAAATGCCAGCATGCAAAACAAAATCGCTGCGAACTTATCCACCAACCTAATAGATTCATTTCTGAGTCAAGTTCCTTACCTAACTTGACGCAGTGTTGTTTGAATGTCAAGGACGGATCTATAGTGATTCCTACATATATTAGATTGAAGTTATAGGGCGCTTAGGTTCACATGTAGCTTCATTTGAGATTCTTTATTAAGTGCTCAAAAAAATCTACTGCAAACAACACAATCTGACGGTAATAGTGCTGAATCTAGAAACCTGACAGTTTGACACATTGGCGATTCAATAAATTATCCTCGATTTACGTATTACACTGCTGAACAACATGTGCAGGGAGATCTAAAAAGCAGTAACATATATAGAACTGCAATCGCTGGTGCAGCATTGCGGTGTGGGGCTCCCCTTCTCCGCTGTAGAAATATCTGCAGCAAGTAACCCAGCGTCGTTGTTGTACTTTGGCTCGGGTGCGAGGACGACGGTAATACCGTATAAACTAAGTGTGTGTGCGCGTCGGAAGAGGCGAATCCTTCCGGATTTTATGGGAGTAGTGGCTGTGTTTGCTGCAGGAAGAGCGCGGCCGACCGTTGCCCGTGGCAACGCTGTCCTTCCGGCCACTCGTGGTGGAAAAGACGCCGCCCCCGGCAGAGAAACGGGGCGGAAAGGGCGCCGGGCGCCGAGACGATCGAAAGCGGCGGGGGCGGTGAGGGTGCGAATGGGCAGGCCTTCCGCAGACACCCCGAGGGCTGCGAATACCTAGCGGCCAGTCTTCACAGTGTGGCGTTTCCCATTCACACTAGTGCTTTTGTTTTCCGTAGGCGAGTGCATGTGCAAGAAAATACCGCCAAATACACCGAGGTAGGATAGCAATATGCTCATTGGGATAGCGATGTGTGCCGGCCGGGGTGGCCGAGCGGTTCTAGGCGCTACAGTCTGGAACCGCGCGACCGCTACGGTCGCAGGTTCGAATCCTGCCTCGGGCATGGATGTGTGTGGTGTCCTTCGGTTAGTTAGGTTTAAGTAGTTCTAAGTTGCAGGGGACTGATGACCTCACAAGTTAAGTCCCATAGTATCTTCTGGTAAACCTTCCGGGATGTAAGGTCGTGGTCCATGAAACTCTTCAGCTCCTAACGTTTCGTCCAGAGCTGCGCTGGACATCTTCAGAGGGGTGTTTTTCCTCCGGTGAGTCTTGCCGACTGACGGGTCGGACGTCTGAGAGCGACTTATATATCGTAGAAAGTGGGCGTGACCAGAGTTACACGTGATATGCAGAGATAAAACTTAACTATCGATCGTAATCTCGTCACGGATAAAACTGTCTAGCAATTCTGTAGTGCTACTGTCCAAATATCACTAAGTTTCATGGTCTCTTCTTTCCGATTAAAATTATCCCTATGTTTATATATTTCAATTGCTTCTCTACAAACTCATGGGTAATAGTTCGTCGTCGTAGATAAAATTTTTGTTTCGGAAAACTTCACTTGATGATTTCCTGGCTGAAAAGCGTGTTCTGCTACAGCCGATTTATCTGTTTTTCCTAATCGGCGAAGACTTCTGTGTTCTTTTAACCGTGTATTTACGCTTCTTTTTGTTGTTCCAACATAAACTTTACCACATGTACACGGAATTTTATATACGCCACTGGCTGATAGAGGAGCGCGTTTATCTTTTACAGACCGAAGAACATGACAAATTTTCTTCGTTGGTCTAAAAACAGGTCTAATATCATGTTTACTTAAAATCTTTCCAATCTGATCCGTTACTCTCTCCCTTTTATAAAGAAAATTTGTCATGTTCTTCGGTCTGTAAAAGATAAACGCGCTCCTCTATCAGCCAGTGGCGTATATAAAATTCCGTGTACATGTGGTAAAGTGTATGTTGGAACAACAAAAAGAAGCGTAAATACACGGTTAAAAGAACACAGAAGTCTTCGCCGATTAGGAAAAACAGATAAATCGGCTGTAGCAGAACACGCTTTTCAGCCAGGAAATCATCAAGTGAAGTTTTCCGAAACAAAAATTTTATCTACGACGACGAACTATTACCCATGGCTTTGTAGAGAAGCAGTTGAAATATATAAACATAGGGATAATTTTAATCGGAAAGAAGAGACCATGAAACTTAGTGATATTTGGACAGTAGCACTACAGAATTGCTAGACAGTTTTATCCGTGACGAGATTACGATCGATAGTTAAGTTTTATCTCTGCATATCACGTGTAACTCTGGTCACGCCCACTTTCTACGATATATAAGTCGCTCTCAGACGTCCGACCCGTCAGTCGGCAAGACTCACCGGAGGAAAAACACCCCTCTGAAGATGTCCAGCGCAGCTCTGGACGAAACGTTAGGAGCTGAAGAGTTTCATGGACCACGACCTTACATCCCGGAAGGTTTACCAGAAGATACGTCATCCGGTCGTGAAAGCTTTCATACTATAAGTCCGATAGTGCTCAGAGTCATTTGGACAATTTTTTCGATAGCGATGTGCACATATAGAGGTATCGCATACACAAGGTATAGTAGGGCAGTGCATTGGCTGAGCTGTCACTTGCGCTCATGTGATTCATATGAAAAGTTTTCAGACGTGATTATGGCCGCAGGACGGGAATTAACAGACTTTAAACATGGAATGCTACTTGGAGCTACACCCATGAGGCATTCCATTTCGGAAACCGTTAGGGAATCCAATATTCCGAGATCCACAGCGTCAAGACTGCGGCGAGAATACCACATTGCAGGCATTTCTTCTCACCACGGAGAACGCAGTGGCTGACGGCCTTCATTTAACGACCGAGAACAACGACGTTTGCGTAGAGTTGTCATTGCTAACAGTCAAGCAACACTGCGTGAAATAGACGTATTCACAGAACTCAATGTGGGACGTACTACGGAAGTATCCTTTAGGAAGGAAAAAAGCGGCGAAATTTGTCGTTAATGGGCTATGGTAGCAGATGACCGACGTAAGTGTCTTTGCTGACAGCACGGCATCGCCCGAAACACCACTCTGCGCTCGTGACGATATCGTTTGGACCCTAGACTACTGGAAAACAGTGGCCACGTCAGATGGGTGCTGATTTCAGTTGGTAAGAGCTGATGGTAGGGTTCGAGCGTGGCGCAGACACCACGAAACCATGGACCCAAGCTGTTAACAATGCACTGTGCAAGTGGCGGTGGCCCCATGGAATGGGTCATCGACTGACAGTGGTTATGTTCGGCCAGTTTGGGTTCATTTGCAACCATTCATAGACTTCATGTTTCCAGATAGCGACACGCAGTTTTTATGGCTGACACTCCATTAAGTCATCAGGCCACAATTGTTACGCGATTAGTTTGAAGAACATTCTGGACAGTTCTAGCGAATGATTTAGCCACGCAGATCCCCCGCCATGAATCCCGTATAACATTTATGGGACTTAATCGAGAGATCAGTTAGTGCACAAAATCCTGCACCGGCAACACTTCCGCGTTTGTGGACATGAGGCGGCATGGCTCAATACGTCTTACTTGTTGACCCATGCCACGTCGATTTGCTGTACTACACCGGGCAAAAGGAAGTTCGACACGATGTAAGGAGGAATCCCATGACTTTTGTCAAAAAAATTGTTCAAATGGCTCTGAGCACTATGGGACTCAACTGCTGAGGTCATTAGTCCCCTAGAACTTAGAACTAGTTAAACCTAACTAACCTAAGGACATCACAAACATCCATGCCCGAGGCAGGATTCGAACCTGCGACCGTAGCGGTCTTGCGGTTCCAGACTGCAGCGCCTTTAACCGCACGGCCACTTCGGCCGGCGACTTTTGTCACCTCAGTGTAGATGGTCTCCAACAGATTCATCAAATTTAGCATGTTGTCTAACAAGTAGTATGTGATCTTCACTGAAGTTGGGCCACAGTTGTGACATACTACTTATTAAACGATTTGACGCAACCTACAGGTCACCACACGGTTTCGAGAACACTCGATGGTATGAACTACCTGATAAAAAGTATCCAGACACCTGTTAGTGGACATTAATATTGCGTGTGCCCACCCTTAGCCTTTATGACGGCTTGAACTCTGCCACTGACACTTTCAAAGAGGTGTCTGAAAGTCTGCGGCGGAATGGCGGTTCATTCTTCCTCAAGACACGAAACTAGAGAAGCTTGTGATGTCTGACGCTGGAGATTGGAGGAAGTTGGCGTCCCAGCTCAACCCAAAAGTGTTCCGTTAGCTTCAGGTCGGGATTCTCGGCAGGTCAGTCCATTTCAGAATGTTACTCCACAAACTATTGCCTCCCAGAAACTGCTTTATGACGGGGTGCATTGTCATGCTTTTACAAGGGCGTGCTGAAAAGTCTATGAAACTTTTTATGTCAAAATTATAAAACTTTTTAAATAAAATAAGCTGTATTAATATCCTACACCATTATTTTTCATGTCTACACATTTATTTTTCAGATTAGTTATCGTGGTGACGAACGTCTTGTCTGCTTGCATGGCTTCACCATTATCAAAGTGAAGTCCTCGAAGGTGTTCTTTGGGTTTTGAAACAGATGAAAATCAGACGGGCCATTTCGGGAGCGTATGGAGTATGGTCGATGACAGCAAACCCAAGGTGTCAGTATGTTGCAGTTGTCGCAGCCCTCGTGTGTGGTCTGGCATTGTCACGCTGACGGACAGGGTGCCCCATGTATGGACGAATTCTTCGAATTCACACCTCGATTACAACACGCTGTTTCTCACGCACCGACATAGTTAATTTGCACACCGCCATGTTACATGGCACAATTCGGAGTCCTCTAGCCTCAGAAGGTTGCAACTTGCGCCAACAAGACGGTAAAGTCGATCGAGTAACACACACGACATGTAATACTTCAGCTGATATTAGGAACTGAACAAAAAAATTGGAAGGCATCACTTTTAAGCACGTCTCGAACAGTCATCATCTCCGAACTGTTTCCCTACAGTACACGATGCTGCGGAGAGGACTCACATCCTTCCGCGTTTAGCGTTTTCTTAAGCGCCATAACGGGACCACAGCCAACCACGGAAAATCACACCCACACCGTAACAATACCTCCTTCGTACTTCAATTTTGGCAGCAGACATCATGGTGGGTAGCGTTCTCCAGTTACTTCCCGAACCCAAACCCTTCCACCGGATTGCCACAGGGTATAGCGTGATTGTTACTGTAAATCATTCGTTGCCAGTTATCCATTGTCCTATGGCGTCGCTCTTTACACCAGCTCAACCGTCGTTTAGCAAGCCAAAAAAAAGTCTTGCCTTTTAATGTGATTTTTGTTAGCGTGTGGTATAGTTACAAGTACTACTACGACATTGCAGTTAACAGGGTATTCAACTCATTGTACTGTACAACTTCTGTCTACAGTCTCCGTCAACGAAATACTTCTCGAACACTTCAGCCTGGAAACGTATCTTCTTGTGCGCGTTGAATTCAGCGTTTGCGTGTGTGTGTGTCTGTGTGTGTGTGTGTGTGTGTGTGTGCGTGCGTGTAGCACTGGGTTTCTAAAAACCGGAGAAACTGAGTCAGTGAAAATATTATCAAGCTTTTTTTTTCGACTGCATTTTGTGCTGATGAGAAGAGAAAAATCCGAAATATGTGAAAAGAGCAACAAAGACCGTAAGTCACCTGTACGAAACGTTACATACGTAAACAAACGGTTTTAAACTCTATGGTAATAGAAATGTTGCAGCATATTATACGTATAAACCGTTTTCAGAATCACCATGGACGATGCGTTCCTAATAAAGTTAAGCTTGAAAAAAAAAGAAACGAATAATAGCTGGTACGTAATAACCGCTGCAGCAGATGGTCATCCAAAGGTACTATTTATTATCTGTATGAAGCGGAAGGCGACGCCAGAAATATCCTCCACAGGCAGAGGAGTAGTACCGGTAATGCAAGAGCTTGGCCGCGTTCCCCTCAGACAGCCGGGAAGGCAGCTTTCTCGGACATAGGCAACTTTGGCGATTATAGAAGTTTGAGGAGACCGTAATTACAGTTCATCATTATTTTTACTTAGCCTCGTTATTTAATCCACGGTTAAGTAATGTTGTTCGCAGAAGAAATGTGATATATTTGCGAAGTAGAAGAAAAATGCCGAAATCTTAAAAATGTTTTTTTTCCCTTTTTTTCTGACTTCCTCGCGGTCGCAAAGTAAACTCTCTAAACGAGAAATCGCTTGAGAATATACATGTAACCATGAACAGACAAAGGACATTCGGAACCAGTTGCAAGAGGTCACTGCTTGCAGCGGCACACACAAGGGGCGTTCAATAAGCAATGTTACACTTTTTTTTCTCGGCCGGTTTCGATTGAAGAAATGAGGAATTTGAGACGTCGCAGAATATACCCACTTCAGTCCCTATAGTTTCATGAATTTCCGATTGTTGGTATAGGTAGCCTTTAAAATGGCCCCTATGATGGAGGTGTGTTACAAGCAGAAGACTGATATTGAGTTTCTTTTGATGGAAAACCAGAGCGTCGCAGACATTTGTGGGCACTTGCAGAATGTCCCCGGACATGTGGCACTAAACAAAAGCACGGTGGGCGAGGCGACCGTCGTCATCGCAACAAGGTCGACCGCGTGGCCGATGGCACACAGCAGTGACTCCTGCAATGCTGGAACGTGCGGACACTCTCATTCGGGGTTATCGACGGATCACACTCAGACACCTCGGTGCTTAGATGGACGTCTTGTTGGTAGTGCTGAGACACACGTCCAACAGTTGGTGTTCTAAAAGGTATGTGTGCTGCATTCCTCGCCGCCTAACAGAAGACTGTTAGTAGCAAACGAAGGACCAACTCTGCACCACGAAGATGACGTGCTACAGACGCGAAATTTAACCGACAGGTAGAAGATGCTGTGATATTCAAATGATTAGGTTTTCACTGCATCCACACAAGGTTGGCGCTGGTGGTGACACCTACAACGTGCTGACATGAGTAAAGTTTCCAACCGATTTCTCATACACAAACAGCAGTTGACCGGCGTTGCCTGGTGAAACGTTGTTGTGATGCCTCGTGTAAGGAGGAGAAATGCGTACCATCACGTTTCCGACTTTGATAAAGGACTGTAGCCTACGCGATTCCGGTTCATCGTATCGCGACATTGCTGCTCGCGTCGGTCGAGATCCAATGACTGTTGGCAGAATGTGGAATCGGTGGGTCCAGGAGGGTAATACGGAACGCCGTGCTGGATCCCAACGGCATCGTATCACTAGCAGTCGAGATGACAGGCATCTTATCCGCATGGCTGTAACGGATCGTGCAGCCACGTCTCGATCCCTGAATCAACAGATAGGGACGTTTGCAAGACGACAACCATCTACACGAACAGTTCGGCGACGTTTGCAGCAGCATGGACTATTGTCTCGGTCACCATGGCTGCGGTTACCCTTGACGCTGCATCACAGACAGGAGCGCTTGTGATGATGTACTCAACGACGAACCTGGGTGCACGAATGGCAAAACGTAATTTTTTCGTATGAATCTAGGTTCTGTTTACAGCATCATGATGGTCGCATCCGTGTTTGGCGACATCGCGGTGAACGCACATTGCAAGCGTGTGTTCGTCATCGCCATACTGGCGTATCAGTCGGCGTGATGGTATGGGTTGCCATTGGTTACACGTCTCGGTCACCTCTTGTTCGCATTGACGGCACTTTGAACAGTGGACGTTACATTTCAGATGTGTTAGGACCCGTGGCTCTACCCTTCATTCGATTCCTGCGAAACCCTGCATTCCAGCAGGATTATGGACGACCGCATGTGGCAGGTCCTGTACAGGCCTTTCTGGATACAGACCAGTACATTCTCCAGATCTCTCACCAATTAAATACGTCTGGTCAATGGTGGCCTAGCAACTGGCTCGTCACAATACGCCAGTCACTACTCTTGATGAACTGTGGTATCGTGTTGAAGCTGGATGGGCAGCTGTACCTGTACACGCCATCCAAGCTCTGTTTGGCTCAATGCGCAGGTGTATCAAGGCCGTTATTACGGCCAGAGGTGGTTGTTCTGGGTACTGATTTCTCAGGATCTATGCATCCAAATTGCGTGAAAACGTAATCACATGTCAGTTCTAGTATAATATATTTGTCCAATGAATACCCGTTTATCATCAGCATTTCTTCTTGGTGTAGCAATTTTAATGGCCAGCAGTGTACTTGCGTTTTCCGAGGTTGATCGTGACAATTTTTAATTGGACGTGGATTCACCGCATCGAACCGGAAACAAAACGCCAATACATGGAGTGGCGCCCCACAACCTCCCTATGAAGAAAAAGTTCAAAGCCGCACCCTCCGTCGGTGGCGTCATGGCGACGGTCTTCTGCGACCTCTAAACGGTTATTCTAATTGATGCCCTGCCTCATGGTGGAACGATCAACTCTGAAGTGTTCCGTGCCTCCCTCAGAAAATTGAAGCAACGACTTCAGCATGTTCGTCGCCACAAAAATGCAAACGAACTTCTCCTTCTCATGACAGCGCAAGGTGTCACGTGAGTCTGCACACCCGAGAGGGGCTCACAAGACGTCATTTGAGTGTTATTCACCACCCACACTACACCTTCCGACTTACATCTATATGGCCCAATGAACGATGCACTCGGCGGGAAGCAGTACGTGAATGATGCGGAGGTTATTGACGCACCAAGACGTTGGCTCAGATGTCCATCAGTAGAGTGATAACATGCGAGCATATAGGTCCTCATAGTAATGTGGCGTAAGGCCGCCGCATTAATCGGAGATTATTTTGAAAAAAATTGTTTTGCAGCGAAATATGGGGGGGGGGGGGGGGGGGGGGAAGGGGGGACAATGCGATGTATTTGAACCGTGAATATAACCAATCTGCTTTCAGATAAAATGTGTTGCACTATTTATTGAAGCCCCCACGTAAAGCTCCTCGTGTTCAAGAGGCCAACTTACAAAGAAACTGTTCAGTTGATGACTGGAGACGTGTAACGTGGTCGGACGAGTCTTTTGCCCTTTCTCAGATGATGATGAAAAGTGTCTCGAGCGAGAGCACCAACGACGCAACAACGCCTTTAACCCACGGTGTGTTGTGGCCGTTGTTCAAACCGGAGGTGGTTCTATTACGTTTCGAGAGACTTTATCCAACTCATGCGGGTTACCGTGCACAACAATTAGTTATTTCAACATTCTCGGTGAACAGGTGTTGCCGTTTCTTCTGCATCTCCGTGATAACTACGCTGTGAACACTTCTGTCTTCAAAGATGACAACCACTGCATTCACAGGGCTGCAGGCGCATATTCCTGGGCTGGCCAACACTCAGGCACCCATTGTCTCACTAAATCACCTGATTATAATCCCATAAGAGAAGGCTCGGACTATGTGGAGCAGCGGGTGAAACGTAGCAATTAAAGCCCGCTTAGTTTGGTTGCCTAATCGATGCGTGGGTACAGCTGAATTCGGCGTACTTTAAGAAGCATATAGACTACCTTCCAGGCTCGCATTGAAACTACTATCAAGGCTGGCGGTCTTCCTCTTACCAAAAAAAAAAAAAAAAAAAAAAAAAAAAAAAAAAAAAAAAAAAAAAAAAAAAAAGCACTTCTCATGGGCTAACCTAATGATTTGTTGTTGGATATATTCCAAGCTCCGTCTTTCGTACAGTTTTTTTTACCGTCTACCACCATGTAGATGATTCCTTGATATCTTAACACATATCCTATCCTCCAGTCCCCTTCTTCTTGACAATGTTTTCCACATGTACCTGTCCTCCCTGGTTCATTTATTGTCTAATTAGCCAGCTAATTGTCAACATTTTTGTAGAGTACCGCATCTCAAACGCTTCGATTCAATTTGTTTCTATTTTTACAACAGTTCGCGATTCACTGTCATGCAATGCTCTCGACATTCATTCTCAGAAATTTCTCCTCAAATTAAGGTTATACGTGATACCAGAAATTTCTGTTTGCTTGGCCTAGTCTAGTTTTTATGTCCTCCTTTCTTCGTACGTCATGTGATGCCTCCCTTCAAAGGTAGCAGAATTACTTCACTTCGTCTACTTCGTGGTTCACAGTTTTAGAAAGTTGTCACTAATCTAATTTCTGCTACTTCTCATTACTTTCCTCTTTCTTCGGTTCAATGTCAGTCCACAGTGTGTCCTCATTAGACAGTTCACTCCATTCAGAGTTTAAACACTTCCACAGGCCACCGAACTCCCCAAATATCAACATTATTGAGCATATCTGGGATGACTTTCAACATGCTGTTCAGATGAGATCTCCACTCCGTCGTACTCTTACGGAATTATGGACAGCCCTGCAGGATTCATGGTGTCAGTTCCCTCCAGCATTACTTCAGGCATCGGTCGAGTCCGTGCCATGTCGTGTTGTGGTCTTCTGCGTGCTCGTTGCGCCCTGCACAATATTAGGCAGTGCCAGTTTCATTGGCTATTCAGTGTACCTTTCAGTGTGACGGCACTTCGTACAACGACAAAACATTTGCTTATGATGAGGCTGTACCACGGAATATGGCGAAGAAAAATAGTTCGAGTAAGAGTACAAATAAATACGAACGGTATCTGTCCCTATGAAAACAGTACAAATACAGCGTGTTACAAAAAGGTACGGCCAAACTTTCAGGAAACATTCCTCACACACAAATAAAGAAAAGATGTTATGTGGACAAGTGTCCGGAAACGCTTAATTTCCATCTTAGAGCTCATTTTACTTTCGTCAGTATGTACTGTACTTCCTCGATTCACCGCCAGTTGGCCCAATTGAAGGAAGGTAATGTTGACTTCGGTGCTTGTGTTGACATGCGACTCATTGCTCTACAGTACTAGCATCAAGCACATCAGTACGTAGCATCAACAGGTTAGTGTTCATCACGAACGTGGTTTTGCAGTCATTGCAATGTTTACAAATGCGGAATGGTAGATGCCCATTCTATGTATGGATTAGCACGGGACAATAGCCGTGGCGCGGTACGTTTGTATCGAGACAGATTTCCAGAACGAAGGTGTCCCGACAGGAAGACGTTCGAAGCAATTGATCGGCGTCTTAGGGAGCACGGAACATTCCAGCCTATGACTCGCGACTGGGGAAGACCTAGAACGACGAGGACACCTGCAATGGACGAGGCAATTCTTCGTGCAGTTGACGATAACCCTAATGTCAGCGTCAGAGAAGTTGCTGCTGTACAATGTAACGTCGACCGCGTCACTGTACGGAGAGTGCTACGGGAGAACCAGTTGTTTCCGTACCATGTACAGCGTGTGCACGCACTATCAGCAGCTGATTGGCCTCCACGGGTACACTTCTGCGAATGGTTCATCCAACAATGTGTCAGTCCTCATTTCAGTGCAAATGTTCTCTTTACGGATGAGGCTTCATTCCAACGTGATCAAATTGTAAATTTTCAGAATCAACATGCGTGGGCTGACGAGAATCCGCACGCAATTGTGCAACCACGTCATCAACACAGATTTTCTGTGAACGTTTGGGCAGGCATTGTTGGTGATGTCTCGATTGGGCCCCATGTTCTTCCACCTACGCTCAATGGAGCACGTTATCATGATTTCATACGGGATACTCTACCTGTGCTGCTAGAACATGTGCCTTTACAAGTACGACACAACATATGGTTCATGCACGATGGAGCTCCTGTACATTTCAGTCGAAGTGTTCGTACGCTTCTCAACAACAGATTCGGTGACCGATGGATTGGTAGAGGCGGACCAATTCCATGGCCTCCACGCTCTCCTGACCTCAACTCACTTTTTATGGGGGCATTTGAAAGCTCTTGTCTACGCAACCCCGGTACCAAATGTAGAGACTCTTCGTGCTCGTATTGTGGACGGCTGTGATACAATACGCCATTCTCCAGGGCCGCATCAGCGCATCAGGGATTCCATGCGACGGAGGGTGGATGCATGTATCCTCGCTAACGGAGGACATTTTGAACATTTCCTGCAACAAAGTGTTTGAAGCCACGCTGGTACGTTCTGTTGCTGTGTGTTTCCATTCCATGATTAACGTGATTTGAAGAGAAGTAATAAAATGAGCTCTAACATGGAAAGTAAGCGTTTCCGGGCACATGTCCACATAACATATTTTCTATCTTTGTGTGTAAAAAATGTTTCCTGAACGTTTGGCCGTACCTATTTGTAACACCCTGTACACAGATGTACTCATACAAATCTAATACGCCCGAAGCATAGGGCAGTGAGTGGAGGACGTGCTTGACATAGTGATTATCTGAGGAGCTCCCAGCTCTCAGCCGGATTGGGGTGGGGTGGAGTTGGGGGTTAGGTGTGGATGGCACTCCTGTGATGGGGCGGGAGGCGTCGCCGGCTCGCGGAATTAGCTGCAAAGCCGCGACCGCGGGCGGCGGCGGCCGCTAAGCCGCCTCCGCCTCCGCCTCCCGCCCTGACAACGCCCCATCGACCGGCCGGCGGGCCGCGGCGGATCGCCGGATCGCGCCTCTAAACCGGCGGCACAATTAGCAGATTGCGGCGAGGGGCACCGTCCACAGCTCCTCGCCTTAATGTTCAGCCGCCGTGGTCGCACACCGAGAACATTTAACACATTGACTCCTATTCCGCAGGTACCGAGTTCGAATACTATTCTGGCTTTACTGATTTACATTTCGTGTTAGTTTTCCTAAGTCATTTTAGGTAACCGATTACGTCGTTACCGTGGTTCAAATTGCTAAAGCCGTTCTCACATGGGACGTGTTTGTCATCTGGAAGTACACCAGACGTGGTATCCGTCGTGGTCACTGCACGATCTGCTGTGTCTGACGGAACGTGCTCCTCATCGTAACTTGTGACCACTGCGCTCTCCAGCGGCAGTTATCAGTTGGGTGAAAATCACACACTTTGTTTATGGAATTGGAAATGAGCGTTTGGCGTCACTAGCCGAGAGGCGAACCTTGTGAGCGTGTGAGTGCTATTCTGTCATTATGCGCAACGGATTAATCTGAGATGTACCCTTTATCCTGTTGCTCCTGCAAGATGCAATTTCCACCCCCACACTAGTACAGAAGTCAGACACGCGCTCCTAACGTTCTAAAGAGAAATGCCTGAAAAACTTTCAGCAATAAATATCTTCTGGAGTTGTCCGCTGTAAGGAAATGACACAAAATTTCTTACGTAACTAGTGGGATACTAGGGTACTGGAGTAGTGCTACTTACAAGGGAACCTCCCCATCGCATCCCCCTCAGATTTAGTTATAAGTTGGCACAGTGGATAGGCCTTGAAAAACTGAACGCAGATCTATCGAGAAAACAGGAAGAAGTTGTGTGGAACTATGAAAAAAATAAGCAATGTATACAAACTGAGTAGTCCATGTGTAAGACAGGCAACATCAAGGAAAGTGCGAGCTCAGGAACGCCGTGGTCCCGTGGTTAGCGTGAGTAGCTGTGGACGAGAGGTCCTGGGTTCAAGTCATCCCTTGAGTGAAGAGTTTAATTTTTTATTTTCAGACAGTTATTATCTGTCACCAGTGTCGTATAGAATATATCAGACGTGTTTTCCTGTGCAGGAATCGGTTGACCTATGACCTTGCGATCAATTGTTTTCGGTTCCCATGGAGAGGCACGTCCTTTCGTGTACTAATCGCACCGTTTTGCGGTGCGGTCGCAAAACACAGACACTAAACTTATTACAGTGGACAGAGACGTCAATGAACGAACGGACAGATCATAACTTTGCGAAAGTAAAGAACATAAATTTTTCACTCGAGGGAAGATTTGAACCAAGGATCTCTCGTTCCGCAGCTGCTCACGCTAACCACGGGACCACGGTGCTCCTGAGCTCAGGCTTATCTTGATGTTGCCTATCTTGCACATGGGCTACTCAGTTTGTATATTTTGCTTATTTTTTTCATAGTTCCACACAACTTCTTCCTGTTTTCTCGATTGATCTGTGTTCAGTTTTGCAAGGCCTATCCACTGTGCCAACTTATAACTAAATCTGAGGGGGGTGCGATGGGGAGGTTCCCTTATTAGTGTAAGAAAAACATGAAACTAACGAAAATTATTATTATTATTATTATTATTATTTTTTTGAAAAATTCTGAGAAATCACAATGGCACTTTTAGTTATGAACTGAACAAGTTATTTCCGAGTTCTTTTTGGAATGTGAAGTTACCTCTTAAGGATAGGATTCGCTAATGAAATTTCTATACAAAGTTTAAGATTGTTATTGACTTGGCAGAATGGCTGAGAGCTGCACCTACTCAACTTGAATAATTATCCGTTAGAATGTTGCTAGGTACGGTCGAGGCTGTCGTGTGTGAAATGCAGTGAAGTGTATTGTCGTGGAGGAAATATGGGGCTCGCAAGAGCTGTAGCGCACAATACCGTAAGCTGCGACGACTGTCTCTGCGCCGCTCGCTGCTGACAAATAAGGTAACTCTCGTTCTGTCTGGATTGACCTTCGCCAATCAAACTCTCCCTATGCCTTGATGAACTCAAGGACTCCTATTTGCCCCTAGTCTAACTATTGGCGTGGTACTCTGGTCAGCTATTCAGTCCACTGCGATGCCACTCAAAAATTCGCTCGCAGGTGTTTAACTATAACTCTGTCCGTTCACACCGCACAATAAGTGTGGTGGCCAACACAGTGAACGACACTTAATCACAAGGACTCAATATAGAGTCGCACTCCGATTCGCTCTGAACAGACATGCTCTCCCAGTGAAGTGCTGAGTAGAGACTTGTTCCTCACTCTTTGAGTACACGTACGAGCACGCACACTCTCGTTACGTGTTCTCACTCCAAGAGCGACAACAGAACGGGCCGTCTCCACACCAGACGTGAAGGGGTACATCTTTCGGTCCCTTCCATTACTCCTTCAGCTCAAGGCGTCAGGAATATCGACTGCCAATCAGCATTGCTCTTCTAAAACGGGAGAATGACATTTCGTTCAAGGCGACCAATCCGAAAATCTGTAGCATCGGCGTTTGGCGTTTGCTATCTCCCTGTGAAAACTTCTAAAACTGAGTACTATGTTTGTAAAGAATGCATAGGCTGGGCGCTCCCACACAGCGTAGCGGAATTTGCTTTTCAGCAGAAAACGGGTTCGTTCTGCTTTTCACTCGGGCAAACGCTGTCTGCTCCACGGGCAGTCGCCGGCCGACGTAGATAGGTTAACTCGTCCTCGCCGGCCGGTGCGGCCATGTGGTTCTAGGCGTATCAGTCTGGAACCGCGTGATCGCTATGGTCGCAGGTTCGAAACCTGCCTCGGGCATGGATGTGTGTGATGTCCTTAGGTTAGTTAGGTTTAAGTAGTTCTAAGTTCTAGGGGACTGATGACCACAGATGTTAAGTCCCATAGTGTTCAGAGCCATTTGAACCATTTAACTCGTCCTCTGAAGGGACCAGCCCACTGGCGTGCGGTTTGCGTCTCCCAAACTAAAAGCTCCTGCGATCGTCATGTCTTGAATGTGTGTGTGTGTACACCAGCCTCAAGTATTTCAACCCGGTGCGCACTTGCGATTTACTAGTTATTTGCATATTGTTTACACGAATTCATACAACATTGACTTTATCTTATTTAGTTTGGGTTCGAATGAAGCGTCTTGATGTGGGGAATATGACTGTGAGGGCGGAATATGTAAGCAATGAAGGTCAGGAGACTACCACGTCTTACAACCTGTTATACAATATTTAATTATTTTTGTCATATTTCACAGTTACGAGTTGACGTACTACAAGGTCTTTGTTAAGATGTAACGTAACAAGCTGTGTGACTGAACTGAAACGAAATGGAGCTGCTAAAGTGTACAGGAGCTGTTGCGACGAAATCCAATAGATAACCATATCAAAATTCAGCTAACGCAACATTGTGACGTCAGGTTTGCTCATCGACGACTATTTCTTCTAAATACTGCTCCGTTTCGTCTAATATGTGTGCGGCATTTCGCTTAAAGTGAGAGCATACCCAAATAAAAACCGTAACATTCCTTGATGCACGTAATGAGGTGGACGTTGGCCGCAATGCAAACCTCCGATATTTTCGGTGTGCGGCCAGTTTAGCAGCTAAATGCTCAGCCCGGCGCCGCAAAACGTATTTCCTAATTAATATCACGGACGTGGTGTTGCAGGCAGTTGCGCGGGAGCCTGAGTGAAAGATAGCGCACTTCTTCTGGCGACCTCACCTGCCACTGTGGGGGTGGGAATATTGCCGCGGGGTAGGAGACGCGGCTGATAATTTAAGTGCGAGCGATTGCGGCCACGAGGGAAACGCCCACGCTGGAACCCAATTACGGCAACTGGCCACTGTACGTAGGGGCGGGGAGCGGAAAACACGCCGGAAACTCAAACTTCCACGTCGAGGAAAAACAAGGATTTATGCAGAAAGGGGAGTTTTCCTCCCGAAATGGTATCGCCGCTATCGTTGCGGAGGAGCGGTACTGAATAGGAATTCACCCTCGGTGCTTTCTTTTCGCCAGGGAAACTGGGGCTGGCGGCTGCTGGGGCGAGAGCCGGGCAGAAATTTGAGATGCAGCCCGAGGGGGCAGCGGGGGGTTGCTGGCTGGCGTAGCGCCGCGGGGAGGAGATGCGGCAAAATATGAAATACAGAGAGAGCAAGCGGAAGAAAAATAAATACGCGCCCGACTCACCGCTCTGACTGGGGTGAGTGCAAGTGGGAGTGGGATGGGAGGGGGGGGGGGGCTGCGAGGTTCAGACCCGCCCACAAGATACTGTCAGCCGGCCCCCGAGCCTGGGGCAAGCAGTGCGGGATTAGAAAGGGGATGGCCTGGCGCTAAGAGAATAACCCCTTGCCGCGCTGCCGGACGGGTCGCCTAACTTCTTGCTCGGCGCAGCCTGCGCATCTTCTCAGGGGGTTGCGGACAGCACGGCCCCCGGCGAGTGAGTCACCCCTCGTGGCGGGGACCCGCCCGCTTCGCAAATCCTCGCACCCGTCGCCGGGCGGTCCGTCCTGCACGGCTTGCGGCCGTTTGTGTTGTTGGATTAGGTAAATAAAAGCGGAAGTGCTCGCGGTGTTTGATGTCACCCTACCGCTGTTGGGCGACTCTGGTCCTCCGTAAATTATACGCATCGTCGCACTGGATAATCCCATCCGGCTACTTACACCTTTCTTCTTCCCCGGGGTCGTTTGCAAAGCGTAATCTCGTTAACGTTTCGTACTGCTCAGCTCAGTATGAATAATAAGACAACGTAATAGCTAGCGTCTCTCTTTCCTTCAGGCCAGCCTTCTCTCTCTCTCTCTCTCTCTCTCTCTCTCTCTCTCTCTCTCTCTCTCATACACACACACACACACACACACACACACACACACACACACGTACCAGATGGTTATAATTGAAGTGCAGCTACTTACAGAAATCCAGTGTGGTTTGTAATTATCGTATACCAGCGAAAATAGTTAGATATGGAACAGATTCAAGCTGGAAAATTTAATTCGAAGTTTGGCCACCAATTGAAAATTTCGCGCTGTGATTGGAATGTTTCCCATATCTAATGGATTAGGAAGGAGACTTGGTCAGAAGCGGTCAAACAAGTGAGAAACGCATAATTTTGATTTTATTATTGACCGCCACTTGCACAATTTGTTCAATATGAGCACCTGAGACGTCCACAACTCTCGGCACAGCGTCAGATTTGCACCTGGTGGCGAAAATTGCAACTAATTTTTTTTCTCCACCGTATATCGGTTCCGCACTAACGCGGTAGCGCATCTACTAAAGTTTCGGTGCCATATGATAATTACAGCCCACACTAGACCTCCGTCAGTAGCTGCACTGTTATTATAACCACCTGGTAAATGCACACTGCACGCATCCACACACGGAGATAGAGAGAGAGAGAGAGAGAGAGAGAGATGGGGAGGAGGGAAGAAGAAGAAGAAGAAGAAGAAGACGGGACCGGAAGGGGGGGAGGGGTGAGAAATATTGAACCTCCTGAAACCAAGCGTCTGATAGAGCTATGACATCATCAAAATGACAGTGAAAAAGTGACGGAATGGCAGAAAGGAGCTATCGTGTCTGGATGTGCCCGCGACCACACACCACGAATGAAGCTGCCCGAATTGTTGGTGTTTCAATCCGGGGCTGCGCAACGTGTCTACGAGTAAGAGTGTACCACTCACATATTATTAATTTCGGGTAAGGCAGATGCCAGACTGAGATTCATTGGAACAGTCTTTGGGAAATGTAGTCCATCAGTCCTATTGCCGACGGCCTTGCCGCAGTGGTAATACGGGTTCCCGTCAGATCACCGAAGTTAAGCGCTGTCGGGCTGGGCTAGCACTTGGATGGGTGACCATCCGATCTGCCGAGTGCTGTTGGCAAGCGGAGTGCACTCAGTCCTTGTGAGGCAAACTGAGGAGCTACTTGATTGAGAAGTAGCGGCTCCGGTCTCGGAAACTGACATACGGCCATGAGAGCGGTGTGCTGACCACATGCCCCTCCATATCCGCATCCAGTGACGCCTGTGGGCTAAGGATGATACGGCGGCCGGTCGGTACCTTTGGGCCTTCATGGCCTGTTTGGGAGGAGTTTAGTTTTTTTTTTAGTCCATCAGTCCAGCAACAAAGGAGATAACTTACAAAATACTCTTTCGAGCAATGCTTGAATACGGTTCGTCAGTCTGCAGTGTGTACCAGATAGGATTGATCGTAGAAAAATCCAAACAAGAGCAGCGTGTTTCGTTACAGGTCGATTTAGTAAGCTCGAGAACGTCACGGAGGTATTCAGCCGTATCCAGTGGCAGACAATGGAAGAAGGCGTTCAGCATCGAGCTGTAGTTTACTGTTGCGAGATATTCCTAGACGAGTCAACCATTGCTTCCTCCAACGTTTATCTCGCAAAAAGACTGTGAAGATAAAATAAGTTGCGGGCCCACAGAGATGTTTACAAGCGGTCGTTCTTATCGCGAACCATTCGTGACTGGAATAGGGGATGAAGAAAGTGATACTGGTACACAAAATACATTACGCCACACACGGTAAGGTGGCTTGCGTAGTGTAGATGTAGATCTGCACGTACGCCTTCACGATTAGTATGATTTCGAAAATCCGAACTTCAAAACGGCAAATGATGTATTCAAAGGGCTGCATGGGTACGTTCCTGGTTTTCCAAACGCTTAGGCATGCTGTCGCAGCTTGACTGGAACCCTAAACCACCCTATCTTTGTCGGAATGTATGTGACTACCTGGAACAGCGGGCGGAACGCACCACTCACCATCGTCGCAGTCCGAAAGTGGCTGGAGCTCGATATGGTGTCTTGAAGGAGCTTGTGGTCTCTTTTCCTCAACGAATCGAGGCTAGGGGCAGTGGTACCCAGTATTAGCGTGATTTCTCCTGGAAGTTGTGAGATATGTATCACAGTTTTGGGTCAACTAATGAATGATATACATTTGCCTGCGTAGGTTTTCGATCGGTTTTCTGAACTACATACTGAACTTCGAGTGTACGCCTCTTTGTTTCTAGTCTCAACAGTGGGCGTGGTTTGGGGCGCGCTAGCGGGCAGCGAATACTGTGCAGTAGCATGCGTGGGAGGATCGCTGTGTGGTCGCGTTTCTCGTATGTTCGGGCTTGGCAGCAGAGCGCACCTGTCTGGCACATTTATTATGTATAATGTATCCCTTCTTAGTGTGATTTGTAATACTTGTAGGGCGGTCAGTATGTTGGTGGCACATGGTATTTAAATTGTCACGATGGATGTTTTATGGAAATCAGACGGAACCGATAAAACAAACGTTGGCATTGTTTCTTATTTCACGACTTACGTAATTAGCTCCGACTATCACTAACCTCCCCTGAACTTGGAAGCACAGGAACCTACCAATAATGTTAGTGAGCTGGCTCCCTATGCAACTCGCACGTTAGGACGGGGACCAAACTAAGACCCAGCGAGACGATATAGTCTTTCGGTAAACTGAAGAGCGAGCAGGCGAGTCCCCACTCTCTCTACTCAATTACGTCACAAGAAGCGCCTGTTTCTATATACCGGCGTTACCGCAGTGTGCTTTTTAAATACGTGACAGCGCCGAGCTCAGACATTCCTGTGAGTATTTATTTCCCGCTAACAGTGTGAACAACATACGGAGTACAAAAATTAATAACTAATATAACAAACGAAAGAAACGCACATCAACAGGAGCTGTGTAATTCACCATAAGATGCACCCTACTTCTAGATGGGAAACTGATTCTTTGCATGTACTTGGCGTAAGCTGTTTTTTTGTGGCTGCTTCTTTCATCGGACTATTTCGGGCTTTCGCCACTAATCGGAAGTATCTGTATTAGAAAAGGTAAATATTTCTTATGTTTCTTACAGTATATAGCTTTTTATAAGTATATGGTTTTCTACATTATTGTAATGTGACTTGCCTCATATGTATTGCTTTTTTGCGTGTGCCAAAGATAATATTTCATCGTAATAACATTTTTATATGATTTATATATGCAATCAGTATAATAACCTTTTACGATAATATGTAGTTGTCTGTGGCATTTGCTGCACATGCAAAGATCATTATTTCTTATATATCGTAGACTATATATAATATTACTTCTGGTTTCTATTATCTGTGTTAACAGACTATAAAAACGTCTTGAATGCTAAACAATACTAGTCAAATTTTCGACGAATTTATTGTCTATTAGATTGATCTGTCTGTTTCAAATAATGCCAGGATGTATCATTACAATTGTTTAGTTTCCTAGAGCGATCTGTACGTTTAAAGTAATCTCGGGCTGTTATATTATAATTTTTAAGTGTATAATTAAACATCTTGACATGATTTTAAACGAACAGACCGATCTGGAAAACAAATAATTCTTTCATAACTTCACTGGTATTCTTTAGCATTCCCTTGCTCTGTTAACAAAGCTAACACAAATTAAAAGTCTATGGTACATAACACAAAATGATTTTGCATGCAGAGCAAATGCCACTAACAAAATGTATTCGTAAAAATGTCTTATGCTGATTGCATATAGATGTATATACGCATATCATAGGTGTATAATCATATTGTTGTATGATTATTATGAAACATCGTTTTTGGCATATCGCAAAATGCAGTAACGTAAGGCAAGCCACTATAAAACTGGATACTTCATGCTCATAAAACATTATATGGTATAAATAATTTTTTGTTGTTGTTGTTGTTGTTGTTGTTGTGGTCTTCAGTCCTGAGACTGGTTTGATGCAGCTCTCCATGCTACTCTATCCTGTGCAAGCGTCTTCATCTCCCAGCACCTACTGCAGCCTACATCCTTCTGAATCTGCTTAGTGTATTCATCTCTTGGTCTCCCTCTACGATTTTTACCCTCCACGCTGCCCTCCAGTACCAAATTGGTGATCCCTTGATGCCTCAGAACATGTCCTACCAACCGATCCCTTCTTCTAGTCAAGTTGTGCCACAAACTTCTCTTCTCCCCAATTCTATTCAATACCTCCTCATTAGTTATGTGATCTACCCATCTAATCTTCAGCATTCTTCTGTAGCATCACATTTCAAAAGCTTCTATTCTCTTCTTGTCTAAACTAGTTATCGTCCATGTTTCACTTCCATACATGGCTACACTCCATACTAATACTTTCAGAAACGAATTCCTGAAACTTAAATCAATACTCGATGTTAACAAATTTGCCTTCTTCAGAAACGCTTTCCTTGCCATTGCCAGTCTACATTTTATATCCTCTCTGCTTCGACCATCATCAGTTATTTTGCTCCCCAAATAGCAAAACTCCTTTACTACTATAAGTGTCCCCTTTCCTAATCTAATTCCCTCAGCATCACCCGATTTAATTCGACTACATTCCGTTATCCTCGTTTTGCTATTGTTGATGTTCATCTTATACCCTCCTTTCAAGACACTGTCCATTCCGTTCAACTGCTCTTCCAAGTCCTTTGCTGTCTCTGACAGAATTACAATGTCATCGGCAAAGTTTTTATTTCTTCTCCATGGACTTTAATACCTACTCAGAACTTTTCTTTTGTTTCCTTTACCGCTTGCTCAATATACAGATTGAATAGCGTCGGGGAGAGGCTACAACCCTGTCTCACTCCCTTCCCAACCATTGCTTCCATTTCATACGCTTCGACTCTTATAACTGCCATGTGGTTTCTGTACAAATTGTGAATAGCCTTTCGCTCCCCGTATTTTACCCCTGCCACCTTCAGAATTTGAAAGAGAGTATTCTAGTCAACATTGTCAAAAGCTTTCTCTAAGTCTACAAATGATAGAAACGTACGTATTTCCTCACGTGTTCCAACATTTCTACGGAATCCAAACTGATCTTCCCCGAGGTCAGCTTCTACCAGTTTTTCCATTCGTCTGTAAAGAATTCGCATTAGTATTTTGCAGCTGTGACTTATTAAACTGATAGTTCGGTAATTTTCACATCTGTCAACACTTGCTTTATTTGGGATTGGATTTACTATATTCTTCTTGAAGTCTGAGGGAATTTCGCCTGTCTCATATATCTTGCTCACCAGATAGTAGAGTTTTGTTAGGCTTGGCTCTCCCAAGGCTGTCAGTAGTTCTAATGGAATACTCCCGGGGCCTTGTTTCGACTTAGGTCTTTCAGTGCTCTGTCAAACCCTTCACGCAGTATCATATCTCCAATTTCATCTTCATCTAACTCCTCTTCCATTTCCATTTATTACAAGAAATATATTGTCTTCTATAATACAGATATACGACGCTCTCCAAGCAGCAGACCGCCATAATGTAGAAGACACGCTAATGCTTGTCCATCCTGTGCGGCAGGTAGGGCGTTCTTCTGGGGAAGACCACTTCCCTCGCCACAAGCACTGCTCATTCTTCAGTTTACCGACAGACTATATCAGGGAACGAGCGTACATGGTGACTAACGTTTCGTCTAGTGTGCTTACTAAGCTACGTACACTTGGAAAGCCTGTCTTATGCTGTGCTTCATGTTGCAGACCGGCCCAGCTTACTAGGTGTACATTTAATGAGCAGCCCATTACTCACCACTGGAAGCACCTGCCTTGCGTATTTCTTCCCTGTTACGTCAGCGCAGCCGCGACAGTACGGGGAGCCCAACCCCCTCCCCCCAGCCCCTCCTGCTTGGTCGTCACTGCACCCCTCGTGGGCCCGCAAGGGCTGCACAGCAATTAGTGGGACAGTGGCGACCCCCGCCCGTCGCGCCAGAATTGCCCCCACCCACACACCAACCACCCCCTCACCCCCACCAGCATACCCGTGTGCCTTCCCCCTCGGACGCCAACGGTCGACGGTCTCATTTTCTTCCCCGTCCGGCACTCTCCCCCTCAAACCCCCCCCCCCCCCCATCCCCATCTCCCAACCGCGCCGCTGATTTTCCTGGCAGCCACGCCGAATGAGGGCGGCAGGGGGTGATTCCGAGAGGTGGGTTAACCGCCGCTGCCAATTAAATGAGAATATACCTCGATGCGTCAGAAACAAAAGAAATTTATTTTTTCTCGGGCCAGGGGCGGAGGAAAGCGACAGGAGAATTATTTTGTGTCTGAAATACGTCTCGCCGAGGCGGCGAGAGAGAGAAATGGTGCGCCAGGGACCTAAACCAGACGGAGTATACTCGCCACATATTAAAATAATTGTCGCTGTGGATCAGGAATGTAATAGAATTTGAGTCATCGAATACCAAGAGAACAGAATGGTGACAAGGCAGAGTAGCAGCTGGCGAGGAATACTAGAACAAACCGGGTAGGAGGCACGTCTATGGAAAACCCTTACCAGATGAAGAAGCAAGTTCGTGTGAGGTGCGTGCTAAGGCAGACGCGCAAGAGGATCGCGCAAAAGGGCGGCACGAGGAACGGAGGGGAGTGGGATTGGGGGTAGGGGGTGGAAGGAGAGGAAAGAGGTGATGATATGTAGGACAGGCCAGAAATAAAATTTACAAAAAGAAATAGTCGATTCTGACTGTTCTACGTAATGAGTCGAAAGATAGGCACATGTATTGAAGAGATGAAAGGCGCAGTGCCCAATCAATCTACAGTCATAGGTCCTAAATCTCTAATCCTGAAAAGGGAGTGACAACGCCGATGACTACTGTTGAAACGCGGCAGGCAAATTCACACGCCTTTCTCATTTAATATGAGATTGATTCTGCACTCGCCGGCCGGGATGGACGAGCGGTTCTAGGCGCTACAGTCTGGAACCGCGCGAGCGCTAGGGTCGCAGGTTCGAATCCTGCCTCGGGCATGGATGTGTGTGATATCCTTAGGTTAGTTAGGTTTAAGTAGTTCTACGTTCTAAGGGACTGATGACCTCAGCAGTTCAGTCCCATACTGCTCAGAGCCATTTTTTTTTTATTCTGTAGTCAGAGGCTGATAACGATACGGATTTCATTGTCAATGCTTTTAATAAACTATATGGGATCATAGTGACTGTCCTTAGTAAGCTCTGTGTAGCTTCATTGCCTTTCATTTAACTTGATGCTGGACTCACTTGCTTTGCTGAATGATTTTTGTGTGCATGGGAAGCGACTGGCGTGTTGAATCTGGGATGTTTAATATAAGGCTGTTCATATTAATTACATGTGAAATTTTACAAGTAGACAGGATTTCAGTCATATTTCATGGCGTTGTGGTCGTTTAACAAAGTTGCAATTTTCTGCAATTTTCTGTTGTGTACAAGTCCCCGGAAATGTCACCAGCGATCCTTCTGAGTCATTGCTTTAGACAGTCACTACCTTTTAAGCTTACAACGTAGTACAAAACCATCCAAAATCTTTTGTACAAAAACCAAACAAATACAAAATCATCACTCTTAAGCTTACTCCTTAATTACAAGTATTAGTTGGATTTTGAGAGGGATCCCAACTTATATTATCTGCACAGCATTGTGTCTTATACTGATGTTGTGCTGACATTATGGTGCATCTGAAATGATTGCATGTACGACTGCGGGAAGCGGATTGTACTGCAGTTATTCAGAGGGAATACGTGAGAATGAGGGGACCTTTATGTTGCTACAGCGCCACTTCACAGTGACGTCTTCTCCCTTTCCCCCCCCCCCCCCCCCTTCCCCTTCCAAAACATCCATGGACGCTAGCACTGTGATTCGTTTATCTGCGGTAGGAATAAGCAGGAGAAAGAAACCGGGAGGAAAATTATCCTGTCCCGCTCATCATATAAGGAGTTTCTTCACCAAACACAGTGGAGCACTCGAGACAGAAATTCTTTCGTCCTCGCTAGGACGAATTCTGCACACTTCGCCGAATACAAACATTAGTGGAAACTCGAGGTAATGAGACTCCGTTGTATTTGAACAGCGGTTAAATATTCTTTCTTCGCATTGTCCGTATGACGTTGAGTAAGAAGCACCTTGTACCAGCCGCCAGTTTAAGAAAGCAAGAACATTCGAAGAACAAGAGGGAAGGACACGTTTCTCTCTCGCAAAGTATGACATGAAACAATGGCTGGAACATCGACAGTGTAGGAAAAGATAGGTTGGTACTTACCGTAAAGATGACATATTAAGATGCAGACAGGCACAATTAAAAGCTTCTTACATAAGCTTTCTGCTACAGCCTTCGTCAGAAAAATAAAAACACACCATTCATTCACGCAAGCAAGCACATCTTTCGCATACATGAGACCTCCAACTCCGACAGCTCGAACCAGAAAGAATAATGTGAGGCAGACTAAAATAACCTAGTCTTCCCCACTTTTTGTCGTTTCCTATCCAACTCGGAGCGAATTCACCTGCGCTTCTTCACTACTATGGAACGAGTCCGATAATTGGAAGCAAGACAAGAATCATAGCTTTATGTCGCGACCGAGACAAATAGAAAATACGAAAGAGGTATTCCCAGAAATAATGCTTTAGGGACGGCTCATGGGTCGGGCGAAGAGTTTGCATTCAAGCCAGCAACATAGTTACCCGATGGAAGGAAACATGTTGGAAAATTCATCTAAAATTACAAAGAAAAAAATTCTAAAATGCAGACTGTTTTGAGACTACAGATGAGAACGCTTGGAGACAAAGCTTTGTTTTTGGTAACTTTGATTTTTTTAAGTAACAGCGGAGAAAATGTGTGTTTTGCGTTTCGCATCTACTTTTATTTCTATCCGGTTTTGTTAGCAAAAATTTGCACAAAATCAATTTCATCTACAACAAATTTGAATAAATCATTCATATTCATCACATCTTCTCGTTCTTATAATTCACTGAAATTTTTTATTTAGGAGTCACGTATATGTTGTTGCAATAATTGCAATTCTGTTGTTTAATCTCTCTGATCTGTACGTAGTACTGCCGGCCGCGGTGGTCTCGCGGTTCTAGGCGCGCAATCCGGAACCGTGCGACTGCTACGGTCGCAGGTTCGAATCCTGCCTCGGGCATGGATGTGTGTGATGTCCTTAGGTTAGTTAGGTTTAAGTAGTTCTAAGTTCTAGGGGACTGATGACCACGCAGTTGAGTCCCGTAGTGCTCAGAGCCATTTGAACCATTTTTTTTCTACGTAGTACTAAAACACACCTCCCCCGCCCCCCACCCCTCCCTCACCCATAGCGTTTTTCTGTCGGTTGTTGTTGTTGTGGTCTTCAGTCCAAAGACTGGTTTGATGCAGCTCTTAATGCTATTCTGTCCTGCGCAACCCTCATCTCCGAGTAACTACTGCAACGTACGTCCCTCTCGATGTCCTTACTGTATTCATCCCTTGGTTTCCCTCTAGGATTTTTGCCCCCCACGCTTCCCTCCACTACTAAATTGGTAATCTCTTGATGCCTCAGAATGTGTCCTACGAAACGATCTCTTCTTGTAGTCTGGTTATACAACAAATTTCTCTTCTCCGGATTCTATTCAGTACCTCCTCATTAGTTATGTGATAGACCCAATTAATCTTCAGCTTTCTTCTGTAGCACCACATTTCAAAAGCTTCTTGTCTAAACTGTTCATCGTCCGTGTTTCATTTCCATACATGGCTACACTCCGTGCATATACTTTCAGAAAGGACTTCCTGATACTTAAATTTGTACTAGATGTTAACAAATTTGTCTTCATCAGAAACGTTTTTCTTTCCATTGACAGTCTACATTTTATATCCTCCCTGCTTCGACCATCATCCCTTATTCTGCTTCCCAAACAACTAAACTCATTTACTACTTCAAGCCTCTCACTTCCTAATCTAATTCCCTCAGCATCACCTGACATAATTCGACTACATTCCGTTATCCTCGTTTTGCTTTTGTTGATGTTCATCTTATATCCTCCTTTCAAGACACTGTCCTTTCCGTTCAGCTGCTCTTCAAACCCTTTTCCCTCTGACAGAATTACAACGTCATTAAATGGCTCTGAGCACTATGGGACTTAACATCTGAGATCATCAGTCCCTAGAACTTAGAACTACTTAAACCTAACTAACCTAAGGACATCACCCACATCTATGTCCGAGGCTGGATTCGAATCTGCGACCGTAGCGGTCGCGCGGTTCTAGACTGAAGCGCTTAGAACCGCTCGGCCACACCGGCCGGCACAACGCCATCGGCAAACCTCAAAGTTTTCATTTCTTCTCCCTGGACCTTAATTCCTACTCCAAATTTTTCTTTTGTTTCCTTTTTTTGTTTGTTTGGTTTTTGTCGGTATGTGAAGGCTAATCTCCGAAGCTACTAAAGGGATTTTGATACAGTTTTCAGTGACGTGACAGACTGATTCACGAGGAAGGTTTGTTTATATATGACCGCTACCCCAGACAATTCGTCCGGTAGTAGATACTGCCAACCGAGCGAGATCGAGGCGTGTCGCTGGTTTACGTCCAAAACCAGTGCGCCATACATCAACAAAGCAAAGACAAAATTGTTTGCAAGAAGAAGTTAAAATCAATTAATGCTTTTTAGAAACAGTTATTTTCTTGTGGACACAAAATGTACTTTTTTAAATTAATCACTTGGTCATTATAAATAATCTGACGCATGTGTTCATGATGATTAAATTCCACATCACATTTTACAGTTTTGTAGTTCATTGTGTTACAGCACTCGTACTAGAGCTAGCTCAGTCGGTAGCGTATCTGTCCCTGATAACCAGAGGTTCTGAGATCGAATCCAGTTTCGGCACTCAGTTTTAATATGCCAGAGAGATTCAAGACCTCTAGAATTATACTCAACATTTATATTCAGTCCTCTATAACGTGACCAAGGCAAGCTTAAAAAGAAAAATAAAGTGAGCGAAACGTTGGTACAATTCCATTAGGTACGACGGTCATAATTTTGAAGTGCTGCAGTGTTCCATGAAACGGATACATATGACTGAACGAATGTAGTTGATTTCGTTTCGTCCGTCGTAAAAGTGAAGCCTGATACAGGGACGAAGAGCTCCGGAGTCAGTGAAGGTAAAGCCTTATTTGTTCTAAGACCGCGTCTAAATCTCCCGTCATACTTTGCAAATCACTGTGAAGAGGGTGGCAGAGAGTACGTCCGATTGTACCAGTTGTTACGGCTTCCACTCATGTATGGAGCGCGGGAAGCATGATCGCTTAAATGCCTCCTTGCGCGCAGTAATCAGTCTAATTTTGTCTTCGTGATCGCTGGATTCATCACTTAAAATTGGCTGTAGAAAGTTTCTAAGTAGGTTTTCACGGGACAGGTCAGGTTACGCCTATCCTGATGCGTGTGGCAGTCCAGTGCAGTCAGCATCTTCATGACGCTCCTCCCTCGAGTCGAACGAACCGGAGGCCATTTTTCTACCCTTCATGCGTTCAGTATCCCCTGTCAATGTTATTTAGTATTGTTTCCACAAACTTGAGCAGTACTCTTTTTGTATGAAGTGTCTTTTGTAGACTGATTACATGTTCCTAGTGTTTTACAAATGAACCGCATTCTGCTGTCTGGTTTTCCTACAATGTATTCGCGTTCCACTTCATATCCATATAAATATTTTACACGAAAATATTTGCACGAGTTGTCCAATTTCAACTGTGACTCAGTGATACTATAGTCACAGGGTACTATGTTTTTTTTTTTTGTGAAGTACATAATTTTACATTTCGAAACATTTAAAGCAGGTTGCCAATATTTGCACCGCCGGCCGCGGTGGCCGTGCGGTTCTGGCGCTGCAGTCCGGAACCGCGGGACTGCTACGGTCGCAGGTTCGAATCCTGCCTTGGGCATGGGTGTGTGTGATGTCCTTAGGTTAGTTAGGTTTAAGTAGTTCTAAGTTCTAGGGGACTTATGACCTAAGATGTTGAGTCCCATAGTGCTCAGGGCCATTTGAACCATTTGAATATTTGCACCATTTTGAAATTTTATCTTGCTCTGAACAAATACTTGTGCAGCTTCATTCAGAGAAATTAATTAGCTTGAATTTTTATTGGCTTAAAATGTTCTTTAGAGACTCTATTTTAAGACTGATTCATATAGAGGGTACCATAAATGTTGAAATAAGTGAAAACCGCGATTTACTACATAGGTGTCCGGCGCAACGAACACTCGAATGCAACTGATGTGATACTGCAATAGCTACCGACGGAAGAGGGAACCTGTTAGCTTCGGATGGTATCACAGAGGGCATTAGTATCAAATAAGATACTATTTTCAACACGCTCTTTCTTCCTAACATGATTCGTTTATGGTGAATAGTCTGAATCCACGTGCTTGTCTCGCGTCTGCTTAACATGTCATTTCGCTTGTTTTTTGTGCGAAGTAAAATGTGAGTGCTTGAAAATGACAAACAAACGTATTTATAAGGCACAGGAAAGGTTATAAAAGCAATCGCAGTCGTGCAAAAGACGCCTCGATTGGTGAGCGAAAGCTAGTTAACCGATATAATTTCGTCAATGTGTTTCGACATTTACGGAGGAAAGGCCAACTGTACGGTGCCGGGATTGCTGATTAAAGATTTGTTCACTTTCAGTATTAAAATACACAAGTTGTACCTTAAAACGCTTGTTTTTCCAAAACAACAATTTTCAAGTGGCGGGAGCTACAACACACGAGATACGCGTACACGCAGTTACGTCAGTTACATTACACATCTTTCGGATCCGCAGCTCTTTGCCTTTTTTTTCGATTTTGCAGTTAAATTATAGGATACAGGTTCTGACTTTCTGCCAAAATTTTACCGAAACATGTTTCGGCACTTGTGTGTCAACATCAGTGGGTTTCGTTTATTGAAAACTGTAAAAAGTGAACATAATTTAAGTTGTAACAGAACTATCGAAATGACACAATGTCCATTAATACGTGTGAGCAGTGCCCTCAGAATGCGAAAGAAGAAGGGTCAGACACAACAAAGTGTGAATAATAAATAAACGCGCAAAACATTTTGACACGCCTAAATCACTTTTTTTAAAAGTCAAAGGATGTATTAAATCGTAGATGAAATTCACATTTACGTCGTTTTGTTTGCAGATGGCAAGCTATCAGTCCAGGACACCGTACAGATAGTCCTGCAAGACCGTATAGTGAAATTCACGGTAAGAAGCTAAACGAACAAAAACTTTCTTAAGGTGTCACTTTGTTAGATCGGCTACAACTTAACATATGTTCACTTTTTACAGTTTTCAATAAATAAAACTCTCTGATGATAGCAGAGAGGTGCCGAAACATCTTAGGGTAAAAAGAAAAAGCAGTGTTTTTACAAAAAAGTGGAACCTATATCTTACAATACATTTTTGTAACTTGTAAATCGGCGTTTTTTCTACAGTAGAAAGCAGAATTTTTGCCTCATATTTTAATTTCAATTTTTGGTGCACGTTTTTATTACGACATTTTTGTCGAAAAAAGTAACTTCTATTTCAGAGCGCCGCCATTTTCTTCTTCTTCGTTTCACCCAACTTTGGGGTACGTTGAATCAATCACTTCTGTGTGTTCTGTGCCTTTCTTTTCGCCCAGTACTGCTTCATTCTTTCTGATCTTGCTTTTCTTTCCTCATCAGAGATGACAATCGTTCTTTTCTTTCTATTTTGGAGCTGGAATCCCTCTTTTCTGTCTTTGCTTATCATTTTTGCGGTCCTGTCTGTGAGCATTTTTTCTGTGATGTGTAGTTCTCTTAAGTCTTTCTCTGTTTGGATAAACCAATTTGGTTTGGATTTTTTATTCCTGAAGTAGTCAAACATTCTTTTCGTAAGTCTATTTGGGTTCATTCTGAGAATGTGCCCATAAAACTCAATTCTTCTTTTCCTCATTGTATCCGAAAGTTTTTCTGTGGTTTTGTAGAGTGTTTCATTTTTGGTATGAATTAGTTTGTCGTTATGTTTAAAAAACTTTTTTAAAAAATATCCGTATACACTACGTGAGACAATATCATCAGTTTCAAATCAGTCTTTGGGATTTTGTTCTAGGTTGAAAATTGTGGCGTTCAGAGCTCCCACCCCTCGTATTCCGCGAGGGCCTTCCGTCGATATTGTGTAGTGTCCTCTCTTACTGAAAGAGACACTCAATACCATCTTAAGGGTGTACAATAAAGATGTAAAGTATGTTTTGTAATTTGTTATTTTATTGAAACAATCGTAAAAGTCGGTTTCAAAATGAAGCGTCACCCTGATCTAACCGCTTCATATTCAATACGAACAGTACCCCCTGAGGTACTCTTGAAGTTCCCCTTCGCATTTCTTGTTCTGCGCTCGAACACTTCGACCCCTATGCTAGCATCCTCTTCAACGACGCTCCCGGCGACTCCAGTTAGGTGACTAACTGAGAGCTCATTCAACCAGGGTTAGGAGAGAGTTCTGAAGAAGATCCGAGAGGGGTCGAACCGTCGACTACTGAAAATGGTATTCGTGGAGGAACCAGGTACATTTCGCCTTCAACGAAAAAGGGCACGAAAGCCTGTTGCCCTCTATTGTTATTTCGCAGCGTGTAGAATTGTTTTGCGACTGACAGGGACCTTTTCGCCGTCGCGACCGCTTTGTACGAAACTGGCAAGAGGAGGAGGAGGAGGAGATGAGGGCGGAGCTCAGAATTTAAGCTGCTAAAACTGGCCGGTCATCTCATTTTCGCGTCCGCCCGTGTTCCGGACTGGCGAAAATTGAAACAAGCGGCGCCGGAGCGGAGGGCTGGGTTTTTCCGCGCCGGCCCGGGTCCCCGCTGGCGCGGGCTCTCTGCCGGCGTTTGCACCCGGCGGTGCAGGTGCGGGTGCGGGCGAGGCGAGGCGAGGCGCGCATTAACCCGCGGTCGTGCGCCGCGCTTGTTCGCCGCTCGGCCGTGGGCGGCGGGGGTGGGCCGCTCGGTCGCCGCAGAGGGGCCTGCCGAGCGCCGCACGCACACCTTTATTTCTGGCGGCGCCCGGCCTGCTTCTCCGTCTCTGCCTCTGCTCCACCACCTCTCCCTCCCTCCCCCCCCCCCCCCCGTTTCTCTCCCTCTGCCGCTCTTCCTCCGCGCCGCGCCTCGTCCACCACCAGCCGCTCCTTTCTCTCCTACAGAGGTTCGCTTTGCGCCGCGCACCGAGAGAGAGAGAGAGAGAGAGAGAGAGAGACCCCTCCCCCACCTCCCGGCCACCCCGAGAGAGAGAAAGGGCGCGGGCGCCGCTGCTCCCCGTGTATCTCCTCCCCCGCACCCGTCCCCACACCCCCACACCACCGCCCCTCCGGCAGACCCTTCCCCTCTCGGCGCAGCGTCGGCGGCGGCAACGGCGGCGGCGCCGCACGCAAACCCTACATGTTCCCTGGGACCTGCGAGGGCGAGGGTCTTTGTGCCTAATATCGGAGCGAGCTGCGCCCGCGCCCCCACCCCCGCCGCCGCCGCCGCCTCGCTGCCACACCCCCGCCCCGGCCGCAGCGCCAGCCGGCTGCCTGGCTGGCGCAGAATTTCAAGAGACGTCGGCAACTGCCGCCCTCGCAAAGTACGCGACCGTCGCCGCCTGGCGCATCCCTCGTCCCCCTTTGTGTCCCTCTAACAACTTGCGATCGCCCGCTCGCAGCGTACAGCCCCCTGCGCCCAGACCGCACGGACAGGCTCCGCGCTGCGCCCGCTTCTTTACGACGGCACAAATTGCACGCCTCGCCGTCTGCAGCGAATCATCGAGCCGCCGCAGCTATCCTGCCCACCCCCTTCTTTCCTCACCCCTCGCGGCGTCACTTCTGCTCTCTTAGCCACCGGAGCCATTGACGCGGGTCAGATAGACCGTCCCACCACCCCTCCAGCGTCTTATCTATTCCCCGTACCGACCGAGCAAGAGCAGCCGCAGGCCCAGTCTGCTGTGCCGTACCTCGCCCGCGCCGCATTTTACGCATTCTCTGAATTGCCGCCCCGACCGGGTAGTCACGTCTGTTTCGTAGACTTTCAAACGCCAAGAATTATTAGGAAATACTTCGTGACACAGGCACAAGCCAAAGCACGCGTGGAATGTTCTGTGGCAAAGAAATGTGCTCGTCGTCAGTACTGCTGACACGTTTAGCGAACGGTCGCTTAAAACAATTGACAAAAGTATAGTAAATTCCCTAAAGCTGCCTGCAGTCAAAGTCTGCATCGCGTACTATACTTCAATTTATTATTACGACGTGGTTTCAGCTACTCTCGTCATTAGGTCAAAACGTTCAACTCGGAAAACAAAGTTCAGTGTCAGTTACAATAAAACCCGACTCTCTGTGGGGCGCCACCTGTCACTGAATTTTGTTTCACGAGCTCAAAGTCTTACTCTGGTTGATGACAGTAACCGAAATGTCGTAATAATAAATGTAATGCATCAAGCAATGAACACAGCTTATTAAAAAAGGGAAAAAAATTTAAAAAAATAAATCAGAGAGACTGATATGCTTATCCGTCACACGGGATCCGTTTCTGGTGTATATACATATCCTAATGTTACTTTTTCCTCCTAATTCTTGTGCCTTTGTCCCGTATCGGCGAAGTGTCGCCGTTGTGTTTAACGGATTTTTCTGGTTCGCTTAAGGTGTGGCCGGATGCTCTTCCTGTCGCCACCTTGTTGCAAATTCATAGAGCACGTAATCGATATACAATCTAACACAAAACAAAAGGAATTATCTGAATGACGTCGGGAGATCTGATTTGGCCGGCCGATTAGGCCGAGCGGTTCTAGGTTGGGTTTGTTGGGTTGTTTAGGGGAAGAGACCAAGCAGCGAGGTCATTGGTCTCATCGGATTAGGGAAGGATGGGGAAGGAAGTCGGCCGTGCCCTTTCAAAGGAACCATCCCCGCATTTGCCTGGAGCGATTTAGGGAAATCGCGGAAAACCTAAATCAGGATGGCCGGACGCGGAATTGAACTGTCCTCCTCCCGAATGCGAGTCCAGTGTGCTAACCACTGCGCCACATCGCTCGGTCGATCGGTTCTAGGCGCTACAAAAAAATGGTTCAAATGGCTCTGAGCACTATGGGACTTAACATCTATGGTCATCAGTCCCCTAGAACTTAGAACTACTTAAACCTAACTAACCAAAGGTCATCACACAACACCCAGCTATCACGAGGCAGAGAAAATCCATGACCCCGCCGGGAATCGAACCCGGGAACCCGGGCGTGGGAAGCGAGAACGCTACCACGAGATGCGGGCTAGGCGCTACAGTCTGGGACCGCGCGACCGCTACGGTCGCAGGTTCGAATCCTGCCTCTTGCATGGATGCATGTCATGTCCTTATGTTAGTTAGTTTTAAGTAGTTCTAGGTTCTAGGGGACTGATGACCTCAGATGTTAAGTCCCATAGTGCTCAGAGCCATTTGAACCATTTTTAGATCTGATTTACATGTACAGACAAACAAATGGTTGTAGTTTCAGAATGACTGGATGGTTTACTCAGCAGGAAGAGTTTCACAAATTAAGCAAGTCAATATCGTGTTGGTCACCAGAGCTTAATTCGAAGCGCGACTCAACACTGAAGACAATTCTACTCCAGTCAATGAGATCCCAGGTCCAAGACGTGTCTGAAGACGCCGCGGACATCGCTGGGATGCTAACCTGACTGTCGCTCGCAGTATGGCCGACAACCAGGAGCAATGCTATGGGGTGCCATTGCCTTTCATAGCAGGACCCCTTTGGTTGTGATCCGCGGCACCCTTACAGCACAGCGGTACGTCGACGATATTCTGCGCCCCGTTTTGTTGCCCTCCATGGAAAGCCATCCCGGCTTACATTTCACAAGATAATGCTCACCTGCACACGGCGGGAGTTTCAACTGCTTGTCTTCGTGGTTGTCAAACCCTACCTTGGTTAGTAACGTCGCCGGATCTCTCCCCGATTGAGAACGCTTGGAGCGTTATGGGGAGGGCCGTCAAACCAGCTCGGGACTTTGACGATCCAACGCTCCAATTGGACAGAATTTAACGCAGTATCCCTCTGGAGGGCATCCAACAGCTCTGTCAATCAATGCCAAACTTAGCTGCTTGTATAACGCTCAGAGATGGTTCAAATGGCTCTGAGCACTATGGGACTCAACTGCTGAGGTCATTAGTCCCCTAGAACTTAGAACTAGTTAAACCTAACTAACCTAAGGACATCACAAACATCCATGCCCGGGGCAGGATTCGAACCTGCGACCGTAGCGGTCTTGCGGTTCCAGACTGCAGCGCCTTTAACCGCACGGCCACTTCGGCCGGCGGTCAGAGATGGACCAACGCGTTATTGACTTGCTCAGTTCGTGATTCTCTTTCTCTTAAATAAATCATCCAATTCTTCTGAAATTGTAATCATTGTTTGTACATGTACATCACAACTACGGATTTCCGCCCCATTCGTGTAATTCCTTCTTGAAGCGTCGGTTTTTTTTTTTTTTGAGTGCGCCATCTGTTGAAGGCAGTTGTTTTCCTTCCCACTACATTTCTTGATGTACAGACAGTTTGGCACATGGTTCCACATGCATGAGAGCTATATTTTCAGTACCTTATATGCCCACTTTTTGTGTGGTTTGCTTGTATACTTCATTGTAATTATTCATGAAAAATGCTGTCGATAGTGCATATATTTTTCTAGAGGCATCTTTTTATATTCTGTTTCTTTGATATTACTGCAGCTATGTCTGAAAATGATGTAACGAAACGCGTCAATAATTTGAGACCGAGATCTTCCACAAGTCATTCTGAGCCTATTCTGAATGGTCGACTGCCTCATAGACGGAGGCATTTCTCTATCAGTGGAAGTTGCTATCGTAGTGAAAGGCGAAATCCAGATTTCTTTATGCATCAATAGCTCCTAAAATATAGAAAGCTCTTAGAAGAGACAGACTTGTCTATTATGACTGTCTTAAAAATAATGATAACCGAAAATACGAATAATTATTAAGGGAACCTTTGGAATGATTTATTTAACCCTGCTGACCACATGAGATCCTGACGACATTATTGCATTGCCTGGTAAAAAAAGTGGAGCACACGAAAAGGAAGGAGGGACCGAAATACAATTTCACGGGTTGATACGGTATGTTATTTCAGTGATTATAAAATCGAATCAAATTGGCAATAAAAACTTGGCAGTATGAGCCACTTATCAGTACGACGTTGCACCCTCTCTGGCCTGGATACGTGCAACGATTCGGTTGAGAAGGATGTCGTAAGACCGTTGTATTCTCACTTCGGCAAGCCGGCCCACACATGATCAGAATGGTCATTGAAACAACCACTCGGACGGTGCTGACGACCGACTGTTCTGTCAGTGACAGGGCAGGGCAGTATCTAAACATCAGGCAAATACTTTATAGTGATGCGTGCCATTTGTGGACGAACATTGTTTTGTTGACAAATAGCACCACGATACTGTCGCATGACAGGTGACTCATGAGGACGCATGATTCGCTGTTGTAACGTTGTGTCGTCAGAGTTTCCTCAATAGCTACTGGACCTGGAATCATAGCCGATGGCTCCTCATACCGTGACGCTACGAGTAACACCGGTGTCCTTCTCCAAAACTGGAAGAATGGGACGGCTTCCTCTTCCCAGGTCGGCGCCATACTCACCGATGTTGGTCATCCGGGATAGCGCAGAAGCGCGGTTGGTCGCCGAACGCTGGCCAGAGTGGCCGAGCGGTTCTAGTTGCTACAGTCTGGAACCGCGCGACCGCTACGGTCGCAGGTTCGAATCCTGCCTCGGGCATGGATGTGTGTGATGTCCTTAGGTTACTTAGGTTTAAGTAGTTCTAAGTTGTTCCGTAGTGCTCAGAGCCATTTGAACCATTTGATCGCCGAACGCAATGCGACGCAGTGCATCAGCAGTCTATGCTTCCCGGTCACGACACCAATCCAAATGCAGCTGTTTGTGTTTGGTGTTAACGGCAGCCTACGCAGAGGACAGTAATTCCCCAGTTCAGCTGCTGCTAGTCGACGAGCAATGGTGCGGGGTTATACATAATGTTGCGGGGTGTCCATTACTCTCGGATGGCAGACGCAGATGGGAATGGGTTACGATAGGCTCAGTGTGCAGAGCGACAATCCTGCCTTGTGATGGTCAGACGTCGTCGATGGAACCTTGACGACGAATATTAAAACCTTTACGTTCCAGTGCTGTCCAACACTGGGCAATTGTGACATGTGATTGCCCCACAAATCCGAGTGTTTCACGACTCGACCATCCGGTACATGGAGAGCCAAGATGAGGCTCTTTTCGAACTCTGTCAGGTGCTGATAACATAGTCTCACACAAGTACGTGGCACTTCCGTGTTCTTCGCAATCACCACTCAATATCAGATACTGTCCGCGTCTTTTACACAACCTACCAGGCCTGGTAACACCAGTAAACACGAAAAACTCCAAACAATTCTTGTGGCCGTTCTTGCGGCCACAAAAAATTGGAACTTTAATGATTTACATGCCCGCAGATGGTGTGGACGTGTATGAAATTACATTGACGTCCGACCACGTCTTGTGCGTGCTTTACTTTAATTTTAAGTCTGCAGGCTTTCGTAGCCGTTGTCACTGAAGTTAAGATCTTCTGGGTTATTAGGCCGCGTCATGTTTCTTCTAAAATGATCGACGTTTCGACCCCTCTGCTGAGATCTTCCTCAGTATCTTCTGGTGTCCACTACTGCTACAACACAGTGTTCTAGCAGTAGTGGACACCAGAAGATACTGAGGAAGATCCCAGCAGAGGGGTCGAAACGTCGATCATTTTAGAAGAAACATGACGCGGCCTAATAACCCAGAAGATTTTAACTTCAGTTCACTTCTATTGTCAGGCAGAGTATGTACGTAGCTCGACATCATGTGTGAGCTGACATCCAGGTCAGCACTTAGTATTTTACTCAGCCAGTACACAGTTTTCTCTAAATGTGTTACGCAGCTGACTTAATGTACATTGGCTTAAGGTATACGTAATTGTGATTATGTTTTCTAGTATAAGTAAGAACATGAATCACAAATCCTCAGAATGGGCCTAAGAGGTCGAAATAAAAACACGTTACTAGGACAGCTGAATAATTTCGATACTTAACTTACCGGAAAATGAATTACCCATAATTTGATATGATTAAGGGGAGCATTTCAGAAGATGGCTCTGAGCACTATGGGACTTAACTTCTGAGGTCATCAGTCCCCTAGAACTTAGAACTACTTAAACCTAACTAACCTAAGGACATCACACACATCCATGCTCAAGGCAGGATTCGAACCTGCCACCGTAGCAGTCGCGCGGTTCCGGACTGAAGCGCATAGAACCGCTCGCCTACCGCGGCCGGCCATTTCAAAAGACTCAGATCAAAACTGTTCCAAATCTTCACGTTCAAAATAATACAGATAGTGAGGAAATATAGATGCTTCGATGGAATCTTAGACTGATTTGATAACACCACATTAGAAACGAGGACGTTAGACGAAGTTATGGCGACGCTTCAATTACGCATAAAGTGAGGGGAGCCGGTTTCCGCTGGTAAATGAGGCAAAAACTCCAGTGGACGACCAATTTAGCAGTGCACCGGCATCAAGTCCGACGTTGACTTAAAACATGAGTGTACCAACAACAGAGCGATATGGATGGGATATAGTAAAACACTAGAACCCGTACTTGCAGAATAAACGCGAAGAAAGAGATATCAACGTCCCATCCTTTATCCCTTACCTGTTACAGAGGATGTATTGCATATAGTCGAAAGACGTTTAGGATGCCCTGTATATAAGCTGTAAACAGTCATTTTTTAAAGGACTTCAAAGTCGCCTTTCACTATAAAACCATTTTCAATATCCTCTACTGCAATTTCAAGTGGAATAATGCAAATTGCAAAAGCAGAGAGTACAAACATAATGACGCATCATCCCATGCTTATAGCAGTTATATTGCATAATGAAATATTACTCACATTGTGCTTCCACACATGTCCAAACCTTAAAAAACATCCGACTTGTATCGATGTCGTCATCACGTCCATATTTAGGTGTTTAACTGCAACAATGGGTCTACATTAATCGAGGACGAAGCATTGTAGATCATAAAAAGGGCACAAATTATACATGGTGTTATAGCAGTGCTTGTAGTATGTACGGTTCAGACCATTTTTACGAGGTACGTAGTCTCGTTCTCGATTAATATAGACGTATTCTTGCACTTAAATGCTCAAATACGGACGCGATGATGAAGTTTATACATGTCAGATATTTGGTACAGCACTTGCCTGCGAAAGGCAAAGGTCCCGTGTTCGAGTCTCGGTCCGGCACACAGTTTTAATCTGCCAGGAAGTTTCATATCAGCGCCCACTCCGTTGAAGAGTGAAAATCTCATTCTGTTTGTCAGATATTTTTTAAGGTTTTGACATGTGAATGGTATGTTACTTTTGCGGTTTTATTTTATGCGTGGCATGACGAAAGTGTCATTCCGTATGTACCCTATGTCTTTGTAATTCTCTGTAGTCTGCTTGATAATGGCTACACGGTCGAAATTAATAGTCAAATTTATAAATAAGTAATTTTTCAGTCAAAAGCGGTGATTATGATATTTAAAGAATGTTACATGATTGTGAAAGCCAGCTACGATAAGTTAATCTGTACACAGTACCTACAACAGGAACCTGGGTAATGGCAAATAGCATTTTATTATGAAAAAGGGTATTGTATGTTCTTCTGTCTTTATTAAACTTGATGGTATGCATTTGATAACGGATCTGTATATTCCGAAAACTGTTATTTTTTGGTGTGCAGCAGTAAAGGAAATTTACGCTTGTGTATAGTATCACTTACTGTGATGAAGTACTTTGAGTTGATTCAGCTTTGTCATGTGATTCAATGTTCTTTTATTCCATTAGAAAATAATGTGGTGACGACATGACAATTGTGCTGTCGTACACAGGAATAAAAGCACTGTTTGGACAACAGTTTCTTGAGGTAGCGCTGCGAACGTTGGCTTGGGATTCAATTGTTTGCTATAAAACAATCCCATGTGTCGTACATAATGCTCATTCAAGATCTCGCTTATTGCCTGATGTATTCTTTTCCAACCACTGGCTGTTTATTTGAAAGCAATGATTCCAGGTTCTTCAACCACGTTTAAAATCTCAATCCTAAAGGGTCCTGACACTATTTTCGAAGTCACTTTGAAAGACGACAGCAGCCTTCATTTTTGAAATACAACTTAGTATCGGAGATAAGGAATCACTGTTTATGGGGAATGTAGGCTTTTCAGCTATAGCAGTTATTGAACCGCAGTGTAAAGACTTTTTTGTTTTTCGAGTGGCTATTTTAAAGCGCCGATCTCCTCAGCTCCCGATGTTTTAAAGAAGCCTACTCCGAGATAGGACTGCAGATCGGTGAATGTTATCGGACAACATTTCAGACGGGATCCCGTAACGTTTTCCCAACAGGTATTGAATTTTTAGTAGCGCTGCCAGCCCCGTCTGGGGCCCGAGAAATTTCGGGCAGAACGGTAGCGTGGGCGTCGTATCTGGCAACGGCGACCTCCGGGGCTGGGGAGGGGGAGGGGGGGGGGGGAAGGGGGGACGCAGACGCCTCCTCGCCGGCGGCGGCGTCGCTGAGCGAGGGTGGAGCGGCGGGGGCGGCGGCGGCGGCCTCGGCGTCGGCGCTGGGGGTGTGGCGCTCGGGGGTGGGTTGCGGGGGCTGCAGGCCTGGTGGGACGGCACGAGACGGGGCGGTTGAGATTAGTGCCACGGGGAGCCGGCCCCGGCCCCGGCCCGGAAAAGGGGTAAAAAAAGAAGCCCGCCAGGGGGAAAGAGCTTGCTGCGCAGGGAAGGGAGTGAGGGGATGGGTTGCCCATCAGGGGGCTGCAGGGGGGAGGGAAAGGGGTGGGGCTGGGGCTGCAGTGGAATTAGGGGCACACCGCCCTGCCGCCGCCGCCAAACTTGGCCGGCCAGGGCCGGACCCTGCTGGTAGACCTGCCGGCCGACGGACCGGCTGTGCCTACCTCGCGGTTCTTGCCGCCCTGCGCTCTGCCCAGCTCACACTCGACGTCTGGCAGTCTGTGCTGTGAGTGTAAGAGTGAGGACGCGAGCGGCGCTCAGTCCAGGCGTCACTGGCGCCGACTGCGCGGTGGAAGAAGGCGGGGGCGAGAGGGGAGGGGGGGGGGGGGCAGCAGCGGACGACAGCGCCAGCTGCACTAAATACTGTAAAGAACCTTTATCAGTTTATTCCTCCTCACCTGAATAATGTAACCTCCTCCAGGAGTGCTGGTCCTCCAAAATTCGCAGGAGATCTCTTATGAGATTCGGAAGATAGGAGATGAGGTACTGACGGAAGTAAGCCTGTGAAGATGTGACGTGAGTCGTGCTCGTATACTTTAAGTGGTAGACTACGTCTCAGCGAGTGGCAAAACCTTCACCTTAGATTTCTGGTTTGGCACACAGTTTTAATCTGCCACGCAGTTTCGGTGCGAATATTCATAAAAACCGGCACAGCTCTGCGTTTATTGCACCACACCTGGTTTCATTGTAAAGAACTTTAGGTGAAAATGTACCGGCGACTCAAAAAATACCTAATCGCCAGACAAAGCGGTAGAAGTCACATGCTAGAACACGAAGAGCATATTGATTCACTTAGCCCACCAACTGGGACTAAGACAAAAATGGTTCAAATGGCTCTGAGCACTATGGGACTTAACTTCGTAGGTCATCAGCCCCTTCAACTTAGAACTACTGAAACCTAACTAACCTAATGACATCACACACATCCATGCCCGAGGCAGGATTCGAACCTGGGACCGTAGCGGTCGCGCGGTTCCACACTGTAGCGCCTAGAACCGCTTGGCCACGCCGGCCGGCGGACAAAGACAGGCCGACACGCTTGGATCTTGGGCACTGCAGAACAAAATTAACATTGACCGTACTAAAGCAGCAACAGTACTGTTTTCCAAGAAACGACCAATACTAGATACGGTATTAGCGTTATTATGACATTGGGATTCTCTGGTTAAGGGCAAACACAACACCTTGCAGTTCGGCTAGGACTTCTTTTACCACCCACGTCACGAAAAAGAAAAAAGCAACACAAATTAGGTGGGCGTTAATACCGCTGTTCGTCAGCAAAGACCCCATCCCGTCAACAAAACTCTATGAACCAATCGTTAAACCCACCATATCATACGGTAATGAAGCACGGAACACAGCTGACAACACTAACGTCACAGACGCTACAAAACAAATACTTCAAGTGGACCTTGGGCTTCCATAATGGACAAGTACCAGAGAAATACATAGGGTGCTACAAGAAAAATACCTTATCGAAAAAAAGTGAGTCACAAAATCGCAATTTTTACCAGGACAACTAGACAATTGGAGCAAGTCGGAACAGTACACTCCAGACCGTGGCATCGACACAAAGTGTTCCGACAAAACTGTCTACCAACTAGAAAGCGCTCGCAAACGGCACGTCTTTAACCTGTACCTACTGCCACCCGCAAGAAAAAAGCATGCAGCGATTATAACAAAAAAAAAATGGCTCTGAGCACTATAGGACTTAACATCTGAGGTCATAAGTCCCCTAGAACGTAGAACTACTTAAACCTAACTAACCTAAGGACATCGCACACATCCATGCCCGAGGCAGATTTCGAACCTGCGACCGTAGCAGTCGTGCGGTTCCGGACTGAAGCTCCTAGAACCGCTCGAGTATTAACAGGTTTATGTATGATGAAAATGACTGTCTATGACAGCAACCAGTCACGTAATACTGTATTAATTCACACGTACAATGATCACTGGATTGTGTATTCAGCGCTTCGTCCGTCATCTGGCGTCTAATTACGCTTAACGTAAAAACAAAACATATGTATGCACTATATAATGAAATATGCCCTAACTTGATATATTATAGAAGCCAACAGTAAACAGGCAGTTGCAGTAGGTCAAGTTTATTCAGATTTTATTTTACTTTACAGAGCAAGAAAGTTTTTTGTCTTGACGTTAAACGCAATAAGGCACCAGGTGATGTGCAAAAGCCAAAAATGCGTATTCTTAACACCCGTTTACCAGTAAAAACATGTAAATCATAGTATATGATTGGTAACATTCGTAGACATATAGCTACATTTTTCGCTACTGTCACGGACAATCAAGAGTCAAAATGTCACACTGCCAGTTACAAAACAGTGGCTCCAGTTGTGAGTCACCATTCGTAAAGTCAAAGCCTACTGCAATTTTTAAGTTTTGTTAAGTGTACAACTTCACATATATTTACATCGAATGCTAAATACCAGTTTCGGTACCAGGTTGAGTATTTGTCGTGATGTGACTGGATATAACAACATTTCTTGTCGAACATAATTTCGTCATAGACGACCACATCAGCCAAGAAAAGCATGAAATGACAATTATACCAACCGCTAAGTTATAAATGTAAAACATGGTAAATAATTGTGCTATTTGACAGTTCCCGGTACACACCAACTATCTCATGTGTGTGTCTTCAGCTGAGTTTGCAAACGACCTATTGCATTGTAACGAGATTTCTCGGTTCAGACCCAAACCTAACAGCAGTCCGGTCAAATCAAGCCGCTGTAATGTGATACCACTTCGTTCTGTTTCCCTTCCCCTTTATATTCATCGTTATCTCGCTCTTATTTATTACTTTTTCCTGTGTTAATAATGCAGCTTCATTATCCAGCAGGTTTGCTCACATTTCTTGAGCCCTATCAGCATTTACCAAATAAATCTGCTCAGTGTTTTTTAAGAGTATACTCTCGTCACCATTGATGTAATTAACAAAATGCGGGCAAGTGCTCTCAAAATGTATAGTGCTGAAATATCTGGTCGCCTTAACCACTTTGGCTATGCAAGCCCGCCTCCAGGGCCGATCCAAACATACATGTGTCACATAGTCACAACCCTTATGCAAGCACAATTAGAGATTCCCGCACAGGGAGACAAATATTATACATCGTCATTTTATTTCGTTGATGCATGGATTCATCATTTATGGTTACAATGTCTGCCTGTATTGAGTGTCTCTAACTTCACAACAGTATGGCCTTCAGACATGCATGCTCGTCTGAAGGAACACACCACTCTCACTGACTATTACAGCTGTGGTAAACATTACAAAACACATTCGCACTATGCGACGATGCGTCGGCTTCAGCTGCGTGCGACGCATGACAGATTGTGCCGGACAGGCTCGAACGCGAATTTCTCGCTTATCACGAGCACGTACCTTACGACTTTGACTATCCGGGCCCGCCTCCAGGAAAGATTCAGACTTCCAGGATATGACAGATAGCGAGAACCCGTATGCTCACACAATACGCGATTCCCGGACAGGGAGATAATCATCACATCGTCGTTTCAGCCCTCGAGAGCATTATACAGCGAAGATGTGGGCACTTTATAAACACAAACATTGCAGCCATCAATGATGTAACAGACAAGTGTCACAGTTGTGAACGTTCGCGCTGTTTTTTCCTGATTCCCAAAAGAGGACACTTCTATGCACACACCGATCTCCGTTACCAACGTCATCCCCATGCGCACGTAAGACGTAACACCCCTTTTATTTTGCGAACGGATCCAGATATCAAATGGCTCTGAGCACTATGGGACTTAACTTCTGAGGTAATCAGTCCCCTAGAACTTAGAACTACTTAAACCTAAGGACATCACACACATCCATGCCCGAGGCAGGATTCGAACCTGCGATCGCAGCGGTCGCGAAGATCCAGACTGTAGCGCCTAGAACCGCTCGGCCACTCCGGCCGGCGATCCAGATATCGACACGAGTTTTTCGCCAAATGATAGCACGCTAAGGGGCACCTATTTTGCTACGTAATAAAGGATCTCAAATCTTGTATCGATCGAGATATAGAATGATGTACTTTTTTTAATGGCATCTGGAAGGGCTTGAAAAGATAAATACTGTGATACAAGCCTTGATAATTTTGAAATTGAAACTCTTCGCAGAAGAATCCCAGAAATATTCTGAACTTGAAAACACGCTAATGCCAGGCTACGTCGACTGTTCACTTCTCTGCACTGCAGAACTAGTAGGAACTGTGTTGTCCATCGACAGGTCATTTCTGCTTCAACACACATGCATAGCGACATCTACACCAATGAGGAGAAGTTACACATGCTGCTTTTATAAGGCGAACGTCAAAAAAATTCCGTCGAAACGGTAGTGTTAAACTGCCTGAAGAAACTGTAGTTGTTTCCATAAAAAACCTGGAAAAGGTACGCACGTTCGAAATAGACTTTTTAAGCCCCATCTGATGTGCCAGAAGCTAGAACACGCCGTAGTTCAATATCCATAGCTGACCCTGTATCTGTGTCGTATTGGAAACGAGGTCTTAGTAGCGAAAGCCTGTCTTGCTGCATATAACTACGGAGCTTGGCATCTGAGTTCTGCTCGGCGTTGTTTACACCACAATGGCTGACACTGACCGCATTGCTTTCCAATTTTAGCGTATTTCTCGGACTCTTTTGCTGAAGGTGTCAACGTTAATACTAACAAGCGCTTTATCACAGTGATAACTGCCTTTCCCAGAGCTGTCGAACGCAGTGATGGAAAATATACAGTTATTCCGCCTCGCGTAGCTGCGCGGTCGGCGCGGTGGATTCATAAGCGAAAGAACCCCGGTTCGATTCCGAGCTGAGTCGGAGATTTTCTCCTCTCGGGGACTGGGTGTTCACTGTCCTGACATTCGTATCGTCATAACTGTCGTCCCGAAAGCCTAACAGAAAAGGTACAGTGTGTTTCAAAAATGACCGGTATATTTGAAACGGCAATAAAAACTAAACGTGCAGCGATAGAAATACACCGTTTGTTGCAATATGCTTGGGACAACAGTACATTTTCAGGCGGACAAACTTTCGAAATTACAGTTTACAATTTTCAACAACAGATGGCGCTGCAAGTGATGTGAAAGATATAGAAGACACCGCAGTCTGTGGGTGCGCCATTCTGTACGTCGTCTTTCTGCTGTAAGCGTGTGCTGTTCACAACGTGCACGTGTGCTGTAGACAACATGGTTTATTCCTTAGAACAGAGGATTTTTCTGGTGTTGGAATTCCACCGCCTAGAACACAGTGTTGTTGCAACAAGACGAAGTTTTCAAGGGAGGTTTAATGTAACCAAAGGACCGAAAAGCGATACAATAAAGGATCTGTTTGAAAAATTTCAACGGACTGGAAACGTGACGGATGAACGTGCTGGAAAGGTAGGGCGACCGCGTACGGCAACCACAGAGGGCAACGCGCAGCTAGTGCAGCAGGTGATCCAACAGCGGCCTCGGGTTTCCGTTCGCCGTGTTGCAGCTGCAGTCCAAATGACGCCAACGTCCACGTATCGTCTCATGCGCCAGAGTTTACACCTCTGTCCATACAAAATTCAAACGCGGCAACCCCTCAGCGCCGCTACCATTGCTGCACGAGAGACATTCGCTAACGGTATAGTGCACAGGATTGATGACGGCGATATGCATGTGGGCAGCATTTGGTTTACTGACGAAGCTCATTTTTACCTGGACGGCTTCGTCAATAAACAGAACTGGCGCATATGGGGAACCGAAAAGCCCCATGTTGCAGTCCCATCGTCCCTGCATCCTCAAAAAGTACTGGTCTGGGCCGCCATTTCTTCCAAAGGAATCATTGGCCCATTTTTCAGATCCGAAACGATTACTGCATCACGCTATCTGGACATTCTTCGTGAATTTGTGGTGGTACAAACTGTCTCAGACGACACTGCGAACACCTCGTGGTTTATGCAAGATGGTGCCCGTCACATCGCACGGCCGACGTCTTTAATTTCCTGAATGAATATTTCGATGATCGTGTGATTGCTTTGGGCTATCCGAAACATACAGGAGGTGGCGAGGATTGGCCTCCCTATTCGCCAGACATGAACCCCTGTGACTTCTTTCTGTGGGGACACTTGAAAGACCAGGTGTACCGCCAGAATCCAGAAACAATTGAACAGCTGAAGCAGTACATCTCATCTGCATGTGAAGCCATTCCGCCAGACACGTTGTCAAAGGTTTCGGGTAATTTCATTCAGAGACTACGCCATATTATTGCTACGCATGGTGGATATGTGGAAAATATTGTACTATAGAGTTTCCCAGACCGCAGCGCCATCTGTTGTTGAAAATTGTAACTACTGTAATTTCGAAAGTTTGTCTGCCTGAAAATGTACTGTTGTCCCAAGCATATTGCAACAAACGGTGTATTTCTATCGCTGCTCGTTTAGTTTTTATTAACGTTTCAAATATACCGGTCATTTTTTAAACACCCTGTATATAGTTCCATTAAAAAAAACCTCACTTGTTTCCGTATCTCGGTTGACCTCAGTGTTCAGAACATTATTCATATAATACACTACGTGCCCCTCAGAATACTATCAGTTGCAGTTGCGTTACGATATGTGGAACCGTGACTCACCATTTGCAGCCTCTCTTCTTCCGCTGACTGCCCTTATACACTCAGGTGACAAAAGTCATGGGATACCTGCTGATCGTGTCGTACCACCTTTCGCCCGGTGTAGTGCAGTTACTCGACGTGCACGAGCTCAACAAGTCGATGGGAGTCCTCTGCAGACGTACGGAGCCACGCTGCCTCTATAGCCCTAAATAATTGCCAAAGTGTTGACGGTGCAGGATTGTGTGCACAAAATGACCTCTCGATAATGTCCGGGCGGTCTGGGCGGACAAATCGTTTGGTCCAATTGTCCATAGCGTTCTTCAAACTAGTCGTGAACAATTGTGGCTCGGTGACACGTTAGGGAACATGAAGTTCATGAATGTCTGTAAATGGTCTCGAAGTAGCCGAACATAGCCATTAGCAATCAATGACTGGTTCACTTTGGCCAGAGCAGCCAGTCCAAACCAAGTACATACACAGCCTACACTATTATGAAGCCGCCACCAGCTTGCACAGTGCATTGTCGACAACTGCAGTCCATGGCTTCGTGGGGTCTGCGCCACACTCGAAGCCTACCACCAGCTCTTGCAAACTGGAATCGGTACCAATCTGATAAGGCTATGGTTTTTCAGTCGTCTAGCGTCCAACCGACAGTCACGGGCGCAGTTTAGGGGTTTCAGGCGATGTCGTGCTGTTAGCAAAGGTACTCGTGTCGGCCGTCTGCTGCCATAGGGCATTAACGCTGTGTTTTGTCGCACTGTCCTAAAGGATACGTTCGTCGTACGCCCCACACTGATTTCTGTGGTTTGTTAACGCATTGTTGCTTGTCTGTTAGCACTGACAGCTCCACGAAACCACCGCTGTTCTCGGTCGTTAAGTAAAGGCCGTCTGGCACTGTTTTGTCGGTGGTGAGATGTAATGCCACGATGTTGGTATTCTCGACACACTCTTGATATTGTGGATCTCGGAATACTGCACTGTAGTTCCTCCTCTAGACTGTGGCACAGATGACAAAATGGTAGATATCGAAATAGATGACAGAGGGATAGAAAAACAATTAAAATCGCTCAAAAGAGGAAAGGCCGCTGGACCTGATGGGATACCAGTTCGATTTTACACAGAGTACGTGAAGGAACTTGCCCCCTTCTTGCAGCGGTGTACCGTAGCTCTCTAGAAGAGCATAGCGTTCCAAAAGATAGGAAAAGGACACAGGTCATCCCCATTTTGAAGAAGGGACGTCGAACAGATGTGCAGAACTATAGACCTATATCTCTAACGTCGATCAGTTGTAGAATTTTGGAACACGTATTATGTTCGAGTATAACGACTTTTCTGGAGACTAGAAATCTACTCTGTAGGAATCAGCATGGGTTTCGAAAAAGACGATAGTGTGAAACCCAGCTCGCGCTATTCGTCCAAGAGACTCAGAAGACCATAGACACGGGTTTCCAGGTAGATGCCGTGTTTCTTGACTTCCGCAAGGCGTTTGATACAGTTCCCCACAGTCGTATAATGAACAAAGTAAGAGCATATGGACTATCAGACCAATTGTGTTATTGGATTGAAGAGTTCCTACATAACAGAAGGTAGCATGTCATTGTCAATGGAGAGAAGTCTTCCGAAGTAAGAGTGATTTCAGGTGTGCCGCAGGGGAGTGTCGTAGGACCGTTGCTATTCACAATGTATATAAATGACCTTGTAGATAACATCGGAAGTTCGCTGAGGCTTTTTCCGGATGATGCTGTAGTATATCGAGAGGTTGTAACATTGGAAAATTGTACTGAAATCCAGGAGGACCTGCAGCGAATTGACGCATGGTACAGGGAATGGTAATTGAATCTCAATGTAGACAAGTGTAATGTGCTGCGAATACATAGAAAGAAAGATCCTTTACCAGTTAGCTACAATATAGCAAGTCAGCAACTGGAAGCAGTTAATTCCATAAACAATCTGGGAATAGGCATTAGGAGTGGTTAAAAATGGAATGACCATGTAAAATTAATCGTCGGTAAAGCAGCTGCCAGTCTGAGATTCATTGGAAGAATCCTAAGGAAATGCAGTCCCAAAACAAAGGAAGTAGGTTACAGTACACTTGCTCGCCCACTGCTTGAATGCTGCTCACCGGTGTGGGATCCGTACCAGATAGGGTTGATAGAAGAGATAGAGAAGATACAACGGAGAGCAGCGCGCTTCGTTACAGGATCATTCAGTAATCGCGAAAGCGTTACGGAGATGACAGACAAACTCCAGTGGAAGACTCTGCAAGAGAGACGGTCAGTAGGTCCATACGGACTTTTGTTGAAGTTTCGAGAACATACCCTCGACGAGGAGTCAAGCAGTATATTGCTCCCTCCTACGTATATCTCGCGAAGAGACCATGAGGACAAAATCAGAAAGATTAGAGCCCACACAGAGGCATACCGACAATCTTTCTTTCCACGAACAACACGAGACTGGAATAGAAGGGAAAAGCGATAGAGGTAGTCAAGGTACCCTCCGCCACACATCGGTTAGGTGGCTTGCGGAGTATGGATGTAGATGTAGAAATTGAACTTCGTAACAATTTCCGAAAAGGAATTTCCCATGCGTGCAGCTCCAAGTTCCATTCCGCTTTCAAAATCTGTTAATTCCCCTCGAGTGGCTTGAATCACGTCGGCAACCTTTCGTGAATGACCTGAGTGCAAACGGCAGCTTCGCCAATGCACCGCCCTTTTATAATATGTGTGCGCGATACTAACGCCATCTGCATATGTGCATATCGCTGTTCCGCGACTTTCTTTACTTCAGTGTACGTTGCGGTGGAACAGCACAGTTTGTGTGGTGCTGTATATTGTTATACGGTGTGGCGGCCAGCTCGTTCCGGGAAGAGCCGGGAGCCGAACCGGCGGCCCGCCAGCCAGTGGCGTGGTGGCTTGTTTACGTTTGCGCGATGCGGCACTGCAGCAGGCGGCAGGTAGCCGGTGGTGGCTGGCTGTGTTTTAGCGGCTCGTAGCGCTCGGCGCGGCCTGGCCTCGGCTGACCCCGCGCTGCCAGCCGGGGGCCGGCGCCGCCCCCCGCCCCCCACCCCAACCGCCGCCCCCGCCGCCCATCGCCGCTGCCGCTGCGGCGCGCGCGCACACAATTATTTCCGTAAAATATAAACCGGCCGTGGCGGCTGGCGCGGCGCGGCCCGGCCAGGCCAGATTACGCCCACGGCAGGCGCATGGCATGGGCTGCCCAGGCCAGGGATCCAGTTTCGCTCTGCTCCGGTCTGCTCGTGGCTGCGCCGCAGATAAAACAGCGCCGCGGAGCGCAGCGCAACGCAGCCCCAAAAGCCGGAATAAATAGAGGCGTGCGTGCGGTCGCCGCCGGCGCAGCACTGCGCTGCGCTCGCCGCATTACAAATTTGTTATCCCTTCCCTTCTTCCCTTCCCTCCGCTGTCCCGTCTGTGTCACTCTGCGCCGCGGCGCGTCAATGATGTCGGCTGCGATAGAGAGCCCCACTGTAACAGCGTTCCCGGCTCTAAAATAACCACGCGGAACGAAAGTACATCAACAAATAGTCGCTGATATTCTCTTCTCTCTCTCTCTCTCTCTCTCTCTCTCTCTCTCTCTCTCTCTCTGTGTTGGGGAGGGGGGGTAATGCGCAGAGTGAAATATATACTAACAGGACAGACCTCGGGAGATGATTCGCGACAAGAATAAGAACAAAAAGTTCATATCCTCATATGCTCCAAAATGGATTGTCAGTCTGGAGAAAAGTAATTACTAACCTCAGGCGCGGATCCGAAGGGGCGGGGTCATGAGCTACATGAAACACCCACACATCCCAAAAAAATGTTTTAATAGGACAAGCTTACATATTTTTGGCCAACGGTCTTGCCGCAGTCGTAAACCGGTTCCTGACAGCCAACCGAAGTTGAGCACTGTCGGTCTTGGCTAGCGCTTGGATGGGTAGCCGTCGGGGTCTGCTGAACGCTGTCAGAAGCGGAGAGCAGTCAGCCCTTAAGAAGCCAATGAAATAATTCAAATGGCTCTAAGGACTATGGGACTTAACTTTAAGGTCATCAGTCCCCTAGAACTTAAAACTGCTTACACCTAACTAACCTAAGGACTTCACACACTTCCATGCCCGAGGCAGGATTCGAACCTGCGACCGTAGCGGTCGCGCGGTTCCAGACTGTAGCGCCTAGAACCGCGCGGCCACCCCGGCCGGCTAAAAGGCCAATCGACGAGCTCTTTGATTAAAGAGTACCGGCTCAGGTCACGAAAGCTGACAAAGGCTGTGACCACATCCCCTTCTATATACGCATCCACTGGCACCTATCAGCTGTGGAAGACACGGCGGTCGGTCGGCACCGATGGGCCTTCAGAGGCCTGTTGGGGCGTAGTTTGTATGTCTTGGCGCACACTGGCAAACGAGAAAAGTGTAGCACCCAGGGGGGGAGAAGACAAAATGAAATTTAAATGCTTACAACACTGAGTCAGGTTTACAAAGAAGTAGGTGGCACGAGCTCACATTCCAACCTGTCGTGCCTTCATGCATGCAGTGATTCTCTTCGCTACCACAACAGTAAAAAAAAGTCTAAGTAATCGTTCCCAGCGTCACCTTGAGTCACAAAACAAGGTCAAAATTACCACTGCTAGTAAACGTACAAATTTACCACTTTCAGAAAGATTCCGAGATCCGACAACTGGACAGGAAAATGTGGACTGCATTGGTGCCACCTTCAGGTGGTTCTTAATAACGTTTACTGAAAATTTCCACTAAAATCTAAACAGGATAACAGTACAAAGTCAGAATGGAAAAAGTCACAAGAAACACTACATCTTGAGTTTCCCCAGAACAGGATTTAATTTATTGACTTGAGTTTACATTCATCAGACACCGCCACCAGCTAGCTACCAGGCACGGGAGAAACCGGCCGATTAAAACCGATACGCTATTTTTCGGTGCTTGTTTGGTCTCACTTATATATAACAGGGTTTTTTTTTAAATTTTGTACTAATAAACGAGCAAAAAATCGAAATAGCGGCAATAGCAGCAGTGCCAAAATTTTTCATTATTGAGTACACCTTTTTCTAAAAAAGTAGTTTTATACGTAAAATTTTCATTGGTTTAAACTACAGCGTTATTATAGAAAATGGGGAAAGCTATCAGTGATGTTTTGATAGCAATTCCGACCGAAACGCGCAAAAAACATGTGGCATAAGAACTCGTACAGAATAATGTCCCTGATGCCGTGTGTTGTGGCTTAAGGTATGCATGTACGTGCAGCGTGCAAGACCTCTTCCCACCTGGTCTATGCGGTAGTTTCTCGCCGTCGTCGCCGGACATCCGTTGTACTGCAGAATAGAATCAACCCTAGTCTGGAAATATTTTTGTGAAGTGACGTAGCAATGAAGTACAAAGTTCCATTTGCTGCAAAAGATTGAATATTTGCTTGTCATTTCGATGAAATAATAAAGTATGGAAATTATTGTAAGAGTAATAGACTAAAAACTTAACAACAATTCACTCATAGTATACGATAAAAATAGGAAATAGCTGAGCAGCTTCCTTTGGCTACTTAATATGCCTTTATCTGCATGTAGCCTTTGAAAATTTTATTCGTAATGCCGAAACAGCGGTGTGATCCCCAGTTACAACATGATTTTAGAGCAGAGTTCCAAAAAATTAGAATACTGATGTTTTTTGTGATATTCAAGCACTTACAATTTTTCGACAAAAGCAGCGAACAGTGGACGGACTAAGTTTCCTTTCATTTCCCTATTTAATTTAATATTTTGATTCTGTGTATCTTGAATGTTTCAATCTTTGTTCGGCTTGTACGTTTATTACAGCAAATAATGGGAATGAAAATCGAAAATCATTTATTTCAGAAACCTAATATTTAGAGCTGCTTTCATAGTTAGATTAAAATGGCGTGGAAAAAAACCGATGCAATCGATTACTACTACTGAGGTATTTGCCCATGTGCATGTTAACCCAAAAACAACACACACCTAAGAAATCGGAAAATGTTTAGTGAGAATTCTACATCTGTGCATGATAAAACACGCTCATACACCATTGCCTGCTTCCATTAACAGTGCGCCCCCTCAAAGTGCTCCTCTCTTCCCCGATTTTTGAGAATTTCGTTTTCAGCTTGTGCTGGAAGACACCTGCGTTCATGGAAAAGTTGCTAGCTCTTAAGCCAATTTAACAAGTTCACACTAAAAATAGGTTTCTATCAGTGAACCTATATTATGAAACGGCTATAAAAGAAATTTACTACCAGTTGCAGGTTGCCTAGCTAACGGTTTCCAAGCGCCACAAAAATTTTGTTTTCACTATTTCATACAATTACTGACCGAATTTAAAAATTCAAAATGCTCCCGTAATCTAACCGTTCAGAAGTATCATCTTAAGTTAAGAATTTAACACAGTAATCCAAGTACTCCAGTTAGGACATGTGGGTGTGTGTTGAGGCAGTGCAGTGCTAGATTATATTCATCCAATTTTCGAAAACGAGAGCACCTAACGACATCCAACAAAATTCGAAACCACCTCGAAACTTTTTCTTGCTTATACCGCCCGGTGCTCCCCGCCTGCCCCACAAAAAAAAGATATAAAAGGTTACTGATTGTTACATGTTAGCTGTTCATGCAGTAATGGCGTTTTAATTTTTTAGTTCTTTACTACGAACACTATGCGTAACACATTTTGCAGAGATTATCCATGTACTAGGTGTGTTCAAAAAATTCCGGAACATTCGTAATTTCGCGTCAGTTGTGTTTTGGGTGAGTTGGAGCGAAATGCGGTTGGCATTCCTGCACACGCCTGTGATTAATGTGAAACTGTCGGAAGTTTCATTGTTGTATGTCTGTTAGTTATTGTTCAGTGCTGCATTGTGTAAAACGTTGTGTCGCATAGAATGAGATTTTCACTCTGCAGCGGAGTGTGCGCTGATATGAAACTTCTTGGCAGATTAAAACTGTGTGCCCTACCGAGACTCGAACTCGGGACCTTCGGTAGCTCAGTTGGTAGAGCACTTGCCCGCGAAAGGCAAAGGTCCCGAGTTCGAGTCTCGGTAGGGCACACAGTTTTAATCTGCCAGGAAGTTTCGTTGTGTCGCACAGTTTGCAAATATCGAGACGAAAGAGTCAGAAGAGCAACGCGTCTGCATTAAATTTTGTGTGAAACTCAAGAAAATCTTTACAGAGACACAACAAATGGCGCAGGAAGCCTATGGTGATGAGTGCTTAAGCCGTACTCGGTGTTACGAATGGCTCACACAGTTTAAAAATGGCCAGATGGAAGTTACAGATGACCCTCGTTCAGGATGCCCTTCGATATCTACCGACATCGCTCATGTCAGGAACGTTAACATAATTGCGCATGCTAATAGAAGAGTGACTGTCCGACAGTTGCAGAAGAATGTAACATTTCAATTGGATCATGTCAGGAAATTCTGGCACAGTGTCTTGGAATGCAATGTGTTGCCGCCAAGTTCGTCCCACGGCTCATGAGCCAAGACCAGAAAGACGTTCACCTCGCCATCTATGAAGCTTATGGATCGCGCAAATGAGAACTAGATTTTCCTTAAGAGAATCACAACTACTGACGAGATGTCTGTCTACGGTTGTGACGTTGACACCAGGTTAATATTCACAATGGATCGGGAAAGGTTCTCCAAGACCAAAAACAGTTCGTAGGGTCATTCAAATATCAAAGCCAAGCTGATACCTTTCTTTGACTTCGAAGGGTTAGTTCATCACGAATTCGTGCCACAGAGACAAACTGTTAATCGATGGTACTATCGGGACGCGCTGCGTCGCCTGCGACAAAATGTGAGAAGCAAACGGGCTGAAATGTGGCGAGACAATTCATGTCTCTTGTATCACGACAACGCAGCCGCACTTTCATCCCAGCTGGTGTGTGACTATTGTACAAAAATCAAAATCACTGTGCTGCCTCATCCTGCTCCCCAGAAATGTTCCCTGCGGACATTTTTTGTTTCCAAAGTTGAAACCCCATTGAAAAGACGAAGATTTGCAACAATAGACAAGATAAAAGAAAATTTGCAGACGGCGCTTCGTGGGATCCAGCAAGAGGCGTATCAAGGCTGCTTCCGGAAGTGGAAACGGCGTTGGGGGCGGTGCATCGATTGTGGAGGAGAATATTACGAAGGAGACCATGCACAATAAGTAAAAGGTAAGCGTAGAAAAATTTTGTGGACGAAGTTCCGAAATTTTTTGAGCAGACCTTGTATACCACTGGAAGTACGTGCAAAATTAAATCATTTTTACGAAACATGGTTCCGGAGATGCCACGTCATATATACTGAGATGTGAAAAAACAGGTTTTTTTAAAAAAAAAAATAGCAAATTCTCCAGACTACCCTCATTTAGCGTTTGACAATAATTTCGTGTCGCTCATAAATTGGACTCAAAACACAGAATTTGTGGTAACAAAAGCTTTTTGTCTGTTTTCAAAGTTGTGAATACCTTTCATAAAAGCTGAAATTTTTATATGCGTAAATAGTAAAGTGGAATTTTCCTGCTATTTAATAGCAAGGAAATAAAAACCCACAGATAATGCTGTACCTTGATCGAAACGTGTGGGTAAAGCGAAGAAAAAAAATTGTTTGCTCAAGGCGAAACCTATCCAAATGCAGATTTATTCGTAAGGAGATCCGGACACAAGAGTTAGATTCAACCATAAGATGAATACTGGACGCTACTTTAACGACTTGCATGTCCCTCAGTGTTCGTGAGTTCCAACAAACTTTAATATTTAACGTGTTCACTCATTCGTAAAACAATTTGACTTTTCAGACTGTTTTATACGTGGGAGTTCGATTCTTTAAGGAATCTCGGGGGGAGGGGTATTTACCGATATTATTATTAAAGAATCACTCAGAATACCTTTTGCTACTGATATAACAGGACGATAGATTTTTAAACCCTCGCTAACCGGCAATGGATAAATGTGACTGAGCCTTTTATATGCTACTTGTGACTGGTTGTGATATTCCAGCTATAATTCTTGTAATAAGAGAATTAAGGGGCTCCGGAAAGGCTCAAAATCATGAAAAGCTCAATTTTTACTTTTTTGCGTTTTCTGAATCTGCAGACTATTACCTTTTAATAGATATATAATTTATTCAATTCCGAAGACTACAACTATTTTTAAATTTTTTTTGAAATGTGTTCTACATGGGCGTGACCCACTGTGGCGCTGTTAAACTGCTGTCAAATGGTGTTATTATTAACGTCCGTGCTCATCAGGTACATTTTAGTGATGTGAGATAAAGTATGTGTTGTGGCTAACCTGTGATTGTTCAATATATATCGCTGGTGTGATTGTCGATTGTTTCATGTTTATTTACTCTGTCGTTATCTCGAAAATATTCGTAATTAATTCTGTTTCTTGAGTCTCTGTTTTGTTGAAGTACACTCCTGGAAATTGAAATAAGAACACCGTGAATTCATTGTCCCAGGAAGGGGAAACTTTATTGACACATTCCTGGGGTCAGATACATCACATGATCACACTGACAGAACCACAGGCACATAGACACAGGCAACAGAGCATGCACAATGTCGGCACTAGTACAGTGTATATCCACCTTTCGCAGCAATGCAGGCTGCTATTCTCCCATGGAGACGATCGTAGAGATGCTGGACGTAGTCCTGTGGAACGGCTTGCCATGCCATTTCCACCTGGCGCCTCAGTTGGACCAGTGTTCGTGCTGGACGTGCAGACCGCGTGAGACGACGCTTCATCCAGTCCCAAACATGCTCAATGGGGGACAGATCCGGAGATCTTGCTGGCCAGGGTAGTTGACTTACACCTTCTAGAGCACGTTGGGTGGCACGGGATACATGCGGACGTGCATTGTCCTGTTGGAACAGCAAGTTCCCTTGCCGGTCTAGGAATGGTAGAACGATGGGTTCGATGACGGTTTGGATGTACCGTGCACTATTCAGCGTCCCCTCGACGATCACCAGTGGTGTACGGCCAGTGTAGGAGATCGCTCCCCACACCATGATGCCGGGTGTTGGCCCTGTGTGCCTCGGTCGTATGCAGTCCTGATTGTGGCGCTCACCTGGACGGCGCCAAACACGCATACGACCATCGTTGGCACCAAGGCAGAAGCGACTCTCATCGCTGAAGACGACACGTCTCCATTCGTCCCTCCATTCACGCCTGTCGCGACACCACTGGAGGCGGGCTGCACGATGTTGGGGCGTGAGCGGAAGACGGCCTAATGGTGTGCGGGACCGTAGCCCAGCTTCATGGAGACGGTTGCGAATGGTCCTCGCCGATACCCCAGGAGCAACAGTGTCCCTAATTTGCTGGGAAGTGGCGGTGCGGTCCCCTACGGCACTGCGTAGGATCCTACGGTCTTGGAGTGCATCCGTGCGTCGCTGCGGTCCGGTCCCAGGTCGACGGGCACGTGCACCTTCCGCCGACCACTGGCGACAACATCGATGTACTGTGGAGACCTCACGCCCCACGTGTTGAGCAATTCGGCGGTACGTCCACCCGGCCTCCCGCATGCCCACTATACGCCCTTGTTCAAAGTCCGTCAACTGCACATACGGTTCACGTCCACGCTGTCGCGGCATGCTACCAGTGTTAAAGACTGCGATGGAGCTCCGTATGCCACGGCAAACTGGCTGACACTGACGGCGGCGGTGCACAAATGCTGCGCAGCTAGCGCCATTCGACGGCCAACACCGCGGTTCCTGGTGTGTCCGCTGTGCCGTGCGTGTGATCATTGCTTGTACAGCCCTCTCGCAGCGTCCGGAGCAAGTATGGTGGGTCTGACACACCGGTGTCAATGTGTTCTTTTTTCCATTTCCAGGAGTGTATAATAATGAGTAAAAGTAAAGTTATTAGAAATCCTCTGAAGGCTTTTAAGAAAAGGAGAAATGTTGGAAAGCCAAAGGTATGTGTTATTACTGTAAACAATAAAGACGATAACCAAGTGAGTGAACCTAACCTCTCAAGTACACCTGCCCATAGCAGTCAAAGTGGGAAAGAAAATACTTCACAGAAGAAGCTTGGTTCAATGAGTGAAAACTATGAATGTTTTATGGGCGAATCGGATGTGAATGAAATATTTGATATGTCGGTTCTCAAAGGAATTTTTTCAAACTGTGTAAGATGTATTCATTGTAGTGAAGTTGGTCTGGAACTCTCCATAATAAAGCACGTAGGACTTGCTAGTGAAATACAACTGAAATGTGATAAGTGTTCATACATGACCACCTTTTGGAACAGTGTTGCAGTAACTGCAACTGAAGAAAATGGTAGCAAAATCTACGAACACAACAATGAGCGATGCTTGCTTTAGACAAGGAACGCCTTCGGGCTGCAGACGGGGCTGTAAAGAGTCTAGAAATACAAGCAAGAGTAAACAGGAGGAGGAACAAGAGGAAGCTGGAGGAGGAGTTTGCACAGGATGAAGATAATCCATCCTATGGACCTGGAATGCACTGAAAAGTTAATCCAATCTTTGTCGCTCGATCCCCAAAACTTTTATTTTCTCATACTAATTACATGTTTTCTAAGGATCTTCCAAACATATTTGTTTCAAACTTTCAGTAAATGCTACACAGTACCTTCTGCATAATTTAACACAGCCTTTTTCCAAAAAACTGTATATTTTTGAATATATACATAAAAAATTGCAAAAAAATGTTGTGAATTTTCATTACAATTGAAAAAAAATCATCTTTAATAACTGAACTAAAATTTTGTAAAATCCCTGTGTTAAGTTGTAGCCAATAAATAATCTGTAAAAAGTTCAACTTCCTACCTCAAATACTTTGTGAGGAAAGATGTAATTTATAAGCGTTATTTTAACATTGCAAGTATAGGGCGTTCCGGAGCCCCTTAACACAGGTGTCTCGAGACTGAAAGTGCTTCCCTTTTTGGGAAACCTTAATTTTTTTTTAAGTCAGCTGCGTTATCAGCACTGTGTGTCATTGTTACAGGCACCTGAAGCTGGTTCGCCGCATCACATTTCCGCCTCTAGAGCTGGCATCGCGGGCCGAGCCGCCGGCGCGGGCCGCGTGCCCTGCGGGGTCACCGCTGGGCACCGGAGGTCGCGCGTCTCATTATTAATCCCGTTTGCGCGCGTTATTTATTTCCACGGCTGGGGCGGCTGGGGCGGGGCCCGTGTTTGCGTGGCGATGGCTGCGACTTCGGCGCGGCTGCTGAATTATGCAGCGACCCCCCCCCCCCCCCCCCCCACGTGCCGTCCGCCCTTCGTTGGCCTCCGTCACGCCGGGTCGCGTCTTGCCCCTGGCTCTCCGATACCTCCTCGCCGGTCCCCAATGTCTGCTCTACCGGGAGAGTTTCTCCACCCCGTCGGCCTCACGATAGCAACATCCGGCATTCCCGATGTATTCGAAAGCCTCTAGCGCCTGTCTCGCCACTTGAATTAGCAACAGTAACAACAGGGCCATCGGCGACTTTTTCTACGAGACATGCTGCCAAGATTGTTTAGAGTATGCTGCAGAAGCTTCGCTGGGAAGTCCTTAAACATCCCCCACACAGCAAATAGTCTTTACGGGTTTGCCGCCGGATGACGTTGGGCAAGTTCCACAATATTTCCTCAGAGCAACTGTCCGACATCTTCAGGTCGTTGAACCTTCCTCGTGTCTAGATACGACTGACGCCCAGTATATAGAGCAAGCGCGCGAAGAATGAGCAGGCGCGGAAATCACGCATGCGCAATTATTTGCAGATAGATGGTGCCACGCTCATACGCCCTCTGCCGAAAATCGCAGAGAGGCCTTCCTGTGCGTGCGCTGTACTTTGCTAACAGTGCGGGCAGACATTACTCACTAAAAAACCGTACTAGAACAATGTTATGAGGAGTCTGTCAGCGAAAAATGTTGATTTTCTCGTCGTGATTTAACAGCAGCCATTGCAGGGTTCCAGGCTGTTCTCAGCTGAAATCCCACATCCCTGTTGAAGAGATTATCAGCTGTAGGGATATGTATTATTTCCCTAATGATGCCGGCATCATCTTTCTGGGAATGTGTCATGAAGGAAGCAATACAGATCCGTACTGCTGATAATCTCTTCAACAATGATGCGGGATTTCAGCTGAGCATAGCATGGAACCTTTCTTTGGCTGTTATTAAATCACGACGAGAAAATCAAGATTTTTCGATAAGAGACCCATCGTAACATTAGTCTAGTACGATTTTTTAGTGAATAACGTCTGATGGCACTGTTGGTAAACACTGAGTACAGCGCACACAGTATACAAAGTGTGCACTGGCTCAGACAACTATGGCATACGGGAGAGTTCCAGATGTTGGTGAATGTGTTCAGTTGGTAAAAGGAGGGAAAGGGGGAGGTAGGAGACAATGTATTGTAGCGAGAGGCAAGCTGTTACATCATAAACAACAAGCATGTCGTCATAGAGTGAGACTATTACTATTTAACTGATACTACTTGAGCAAAGGTGAACAGTGAAGCTGTTTGTTATCATTAAGAATTAGTCAGAGCCTTTGATTGATCTCTGTGGATAACCATAATTTCCATTATGTTTCTGCCTTTATTTGATATATGGAACACATCACATTTAATATCAGAAGAATGATTGTAGTCTGTGCCAGCATTGTTTTGCTCTGTATGTGCATCAACATTTTATCTTTGAGTACACTGTAACTATAGGTTGTTGGTAAATACCTTTTTTATGTATATTTCAGTATCAGTTTGGTAAAGTTTAGAAATATTAACCAATTGTCTTTATATCCTGAGTAGTTCACAATGTTTCAGTCAGTCAAACATTGAGTGTACGGGTTTCTTCTTATATCTTCATAATCTAAAACAATCAGTTAATAATTACACAATACTTCTTGTTTTGTACCCATGTCAAATTGAAGCATTCTAATTTTGCATTTTCTGTATAGATGCACAATGTTTAAATGCCACATATCTTTGGAAATAACATTTTCTGTACAGATAGAAGCTCCGGTTATATTGCGTCGACTGTCCGTTCGATCTTAAGTTGTCCCACGATGGACTAGAAATCCGATAGCTGGTTCACAACAAAAGTGAAATAAATATTATTATGGGACATTGACAATGTGTATATCAGTTTTTAATATGTCTAGATTCCTCCAAGTACCGCCGGAATATCCCGCAAGTTCCAAAATATTTCATCACGTGCTGCCTTACTCAAAACTTGAACTATTCGGTGATCTGTCAACAATAAAATATCGACCTGAATATTTTATTACTCCCGCATCATTCGCTTTTTTCTGACGTCTGTAAAAAACAGCCATTCTGTTGCTTGTACTGTATCCCAAAATTACTGACCGATCGAGGAGACATAGTGGTTTGTGCACAGGACTCGCATTTAAGAGGGGCAGGGTTCAAATCTGCGGCCAGTAATTCGGCTTAAGTAAGATTGTTTGTTCGTATCATCACTAATGTTGGTACTAAACACTGATGAGATCTTGAACAGTTGCTACTGAAAGGCAGGATTCCATCCCTCGCATACTTAACGATCCGCAGTTACGTCTACACTCTTCTTATGCAGCATTTCTCGGAAGGTAGGCTGGAGTCTGCTTTATAATTAACATACATCCGCAACAATATTAGCTGTTCACAAGCTACGTTTTGTTTATGTTCTAGTATGCTAATACGACTCGATCCTTCTCCCATCCACTGGAAAATGTACTGTCGATAAGCCTCCTCGTCCATCTGAATATCTCTAATTTTATCATCTTGAACATTAAGCGAGATGTGTGTGGGTGGAATTTTACTCCGGTTACTGTTGGGGACGATGTAATCAAACAATATTTAAATAATTGTAAGACATGTACACCTACATGTTTACTCTGAAATTTACAATTAAGTGCCTGGCAGAGGGTTCGTCAAACCACCTTCAAGCTATTTCTCTACAGTTCCACTCTCGAACGGCGAGCATTTGAATCCTCCTGTGCGAGCTCTGATTTCTTTTATTTTATCATGATCATTTCTCGCCGGCCGGAGTGGCCGTGCGGTTCTAGGCACTACAATCCGGAGCCGAGCGACCGCTACGGTCGCAGGTTCGAAACCTGCCTCGGACATGGATGTGTGTGATGTCCTTAGGTTAGTTAGGTTTAATTAGTTCTAAGTTCTAGGCGACTGATGACCTCAGAAGTTAAGTCGCATAGTGCTCAGAGCCATTTGAACCATTTTTGATCATTTCTCCCTATGTAGGTCGGCGCCAAACGAATATTTTCTTAATCGGAGGAGAGAGTTGATAGTTGAAATTTGGTGAGAAGATCCTGCCACAACGAAAAACCCTCTTTGTTTTAATGATTGCAATGCCAGTTCCTATATCATGTCCGTTGCACTCTCTCCCCTATTTCGCGATAATATAAAGCGAGATCCCCTCTTTTGAACTGTTTCGATGACCTCCGTCAGTAGTATCTGATGTGGATCCCATACTGCACAACAATAATCCGGAAGAGGATGGACAAGTATGGTGTAAGTAGTCTAGTAGACCTGTTGCACTTTCTAAGTGTTTTGCCAAAAAATCGCGGTCTTTCGTTTGCATTACGTACAACATTTTCTACGTGATCGTTCCCATTTAAGTTTACTTGTAATCCCTAAGTATTTAGTTGAATTTACAGCCTTTAGATTTGTGTGATTCATCGTGCAACCGAAATTTTGCGGCGTTCTTTTAGTACTAATTTGGATGACTTCAGACTTTCCATTATTTTGAGTCAATTGCAACTTTCGCGCCATACAGATATCTTGTCTAAAGCATTTTGCATTTGGCTTTGATCATATGATGACTTTACAAAACAGTAAATGACTGCAAACAATCTAAGAGTGCTGCTGAGATTGCCTCCTACGTCGTTTATGTGGATCAGGAAAAGCAGACGGCCTAGGACGCTTCTTTAGGGAACGCCAGATATTATTTCTGTTTTACTCAATGACTTTCCGTCAATTACTACGAATTGTGACCTACCTGACAAGAACTCACGAATCCAGTCACACAACTGAAGCGATATTCCACAGGCACGCAATATGATTAGTAAAAATTTTCCGACTCTACGGAAGTATAGTTGATGCACAAGATCTAATTATTTCCTTGTAATCCCCTCCATGACGAGTTGCCACTGCTGCTACGGTAATACGATGTACAGCTTTCTGTACGCTTTCTGTTGCTGGTTGGCGGTGACCTGCCGTGCACCAGCGGTCGCGCGGACCGCGTGCTACATCCAAGTTGTTTTTGTTCGACATTGTACGTGTATATTCTGTTCGCTCTGACGCTTACACGGAGCGAAAAAAAATTGCATGCAGGGAACTGGCCTGTACACCATTTCTCCTGCTGTTGCGGGGCCAACCAGCGTATTCTCATGCATGGATGTCGTACAGGTAAAACACCGCAGTAAATTCGTCCGTTCTACCACCTAACGGCGAACATTGACACAACGTGTATGCTGTACGACTTCTAGCGTTCCGTGTGTACGTTTTCTCTTTCGTCGCATAAAACGCCGAGTAAATCGTTTCAGGTGTATTTTGTTTTGAGGGAAAAAAAACCTGGCAACGGTCGTTTTCTAAATAACATACATCGTTGTACACACACTGCAGCAACAACATTGTGTCCAGTAGTGATCTTCGTTCCAGAGTAATGGGTGCAAATTGAGTGTAGTGCCACACAGCTCATCGTAGAAAAAAGAGTAGCGCGTCACAGATTAGGTCATGGGTCTGACCTGCTGCATCCTACAAGGCAGTACGAGGAGCGATCTATGATGGTGGAATATGTGATCGGCATGTCGCCAGTCTCTCCAGCCGTTATTGTCTGTGGATGAATCCTGATGATGATGATGATATTGCTTCTTTATTCAAGCAGCTCAGGACTGAGTGGACCCAGTACCATACCTCCCTACCATGGAAAAATCAGAGAAGGCACCGGGAATCGAATCGTCCGCACAACAGGCAGTGACGCTAATCAGTCGGTTACGGAAGCTGTCCTAATCTTAAAATGCATGTGAGCATAGAAACAGATACTGCTCGAAAGCTCTACCGCTAAGGAATCTACTTAAGGACTGCAGGGGCAGGAGTGTTCCCTGACTGAAAACTCAGAACTAATCCAAAAGTTATTATCTGTGTTCTAAGACATGTGTTAAAAAGTTCCACTCTGCTACAGAGGAAGGTGGGGATTGAAAATGGTAGCATTCACCGTTAATAACAATAAGACTTACCGGAAACCGGAATTCTGACATCTGTGTAACAAAGTATACTCCCTGCTCCTAATATGCAACTATTTCTAAGATAAGGAACAGTGGTTAAGCTTCATGGAAATGGTGTTACAAACATCTTTCCTGAATCCGAGAAGGAGAACGTATAGCGCTCTATAGGATGTCCTAAACCTTTTGGGGCAAACTGAAACATGACAGTCGTCCTCAACCGATTATATTGACACAGAGAACCAATGGTCAGAAATGCATATTTATTGTGTTACTGAAATACACAGGGAACATATCATAACAATAATGTAGCTAATACTAATTGTTCAAAGTGAGACCACCAGTCTCACAATCAGTGCATATGTTGCCACAGTTCTTGGAGATTGTACCACTTGTTGTCCGCGAAAGGACGTGGTTTCAACTGGACGATGCACCAGCCCACTTCGATGTACTATCCGCGAGCACAAGAACAACACGTACCTTAATCGTTCATGACGTTGCCGCATGAAATGCCTGTAGAAACGGATGAAGACCTGCTTGCTAGGGTCCAAGCTGCCTTCCTCCTGGTATACCAGGCACCAGGAATCTTTGAGAGAGTGTGGCAGACCTTCATGCGCCGCTGGCATGCATGCACTGAGACTGGCGATCATCACGTTGAACAATTACTATGAGCTGCCTAGTTGTTGTGCGGTGTGCTCAATAAATACGCATTTCTGACCATCATTTGAAATAAGAACACCGTGAATTCATTGTCCCAGGAAGGGGAAACTTTATTGACACATTCCTGGGGTCAGATACATCACATGATCACACTGACAGAACCACAGGCACATAGACACAGGCAACAGAGCATGCACAATGTCGGCACTAGTACAGTGTATATCCACCTTTCGCAGCAATGCAGGCTGCTATTCTCCCACGGAGACGATCGTAGAGATGCTGGATGTAGTCCTGTGGAACGGCTTGCCATGCCATTTCCACCTGGCGCCTCAGTTGGACCAGCGTTCGTGCTGGACGTGCAGACCGCGTGAGACGACGCTTCATCCAGTCCCAAACATGCTCAATGGGGGACAGATCCGGAGATCTTGCTGGCCAGGGTAGTTGACTTACACCTTCTAGAGCACGTTGGGTGGCACGGGATACATGCGGACGTGCATTGTCATGTTGGAACAGCAAGTTTCCTTGCCGGTCTAGGAATGGTAGAACGATGGGTTCGATGACGGTTTGGATGTACCGTGCACTATTCAGTGTCCCCTCGACGATCACCAGTGGTGTACGGCCAGTGTAGGAGATCGCTCCCCACACCATGATGCCGGGTGTTGGCCCTGTGTGCCTCGGCCGTATGCAGTCCTGATTGTGGCGCTCACCTGCACGGCGCCAAACACGCATACGACCATCATTGGCACCAAGGCAGAAGCGACTCTCATCGCTGAAGACGACACGTCTCCATTCGTCCCTCCATTCACGCCTGTCGCGACACCACTGGAGGCGGGCTGCACGATGTTGGGGCGCGAGCGGAAGACGGCCTAACGGTGTGCGGGACCGTAGCCCAGCTTCATGGAGACGGTTGCGAATGGTCCTCGCCGATACCCCAGGAGCAACAGTGTCCCTAATTTGCTGGGAAGTGGCGGTGCGGTCCCCTACGGCACTGCGTAGGATCCTACGGTCTTGGCGTGCATCCGTGCGTCGCTGCGGTACGGCCCCAGGTCGACGGGCACGTGCACCTTCCGCCGACCACTGGCGACAACATCGATGTACCGTGGAGACCTCACGCCCCACGTGTTGAGCAATTCAGCGGTACGTCCACCCGGCCTCCCGCATGCCCACTATACGCCCTCGCTCAAAGTTCGTCAACTGCACATACGGTTCACGTCCACGCTGTCGCGGCATGCTACCAGTGTTAAAGACTGCGATGGAGCTCCGTATGCCACGGCAAACTGGCTGACACTGACGGCGGCGGTGCACAAATGCTGCGCAGCTAGCGCCATTCGACGGCCAACACCGCGGTTCCTGGTGTGTCCGCTGTGCCGTGCGTGTGATCATTGCTTGTACAGCCCTCTCGCAGTGTCCGGAGCAAGTATGGTGGGTCTGACACACCGGTGTCAATGTGTTCTTTTTTCCATTTCCAGGAGTGTATATTTATTATACAGGGTGAAAAGTATTTAAACCGACAAACTCTGGGAGGTTGTGGGGGAGATCAAAACAAATTTCTTTCCCTAATGTCATTTTTTTCCGATGAGGAGTACTAAAACCGGTAGAGGAAGATTTCTCTGGCGGCAAATTAATTTAACCAACAAACACTTTTCCATTTTTGTGACCAAGAGACGACACGTTAACACAACCCAATTTCGGTTACAGTAGATTTTCAAAAATGCCTCCATTGACACGTAAACAAAGGTTACACCGGCGGATCATGTTCTGTCTGACACGGGCAAAAACCCCAGGAGTATCCTGAATAGCTCCTGCTGCTGCTACTATCCGGGCAACCAGATCCTATTCTGATGCAACAGGAGTTGCATAAACAAGGTTGCGCATCTCTCCAAACACAAAAAATGTCCAAAGGGGACATATCTGGGGATCGAGTAGGCCATGGTACAGGACTACCTCTGCCAATCCACGTTTCTGGGAACCATCGGTCCAGGAATCGACGCACACGACTGAAATGTGCCGGCGCCCCGTCTTGTAGGGACCGGGACGTCTTCCGGCAATTCTGGCAATGCTCTGGCGCGAAAATTGTATTAGTGCCTGCCATTTAATGGCCTAGGTAGCAGATACGGCTTAGTTAAACAGTCCCTAACAACACCGACGCACACATTAACGAAGAACCGCACTTGATGAGCGCTAGTAACTGTGGCATGTGGGTTATCCTCACTCCAAACATGCGAATTTTGCACGTTGAAGACTCCATCACTCCCGAAAGTCGCTTTATCGGTAAACAACACAGAAGATGGAAATGCAGGATGCATTTCACACTGTTCCAGGCACCACTGCGGAAACTATGCCCTGGATGGATAATCAACTGGTTCCAGGTTGTGGATACGCTATAAGTCAAATGGACGTAACAACTGCTCTCGAAGGACTGTTCTTACATTCGTCTGATTCGTCCCCATGTTACGTGTAATTGCACGAGTGCTGACTGAAGGATCCCGCTCCCCATGCTGCGAGACAGCTTCCTCAAATTGCAGCGTTCTTACCGTGCGACGGCGTCCCTGTCCAGGTAATCTGCTAAATGACCCGGTCTCACGCAGACGTTGGTACACAGCAGCAAAGGTCGTATGATGCGGAATACGGCGATTAGGATATTGTTGTTGATAAACCCGCTGTGCAGCTCGTCCGTTGTGGTGCGCTACGTAGTACGAACCAACCATATCAGTGTACTCACTCCAGGTGTATCGCTCCATTAGTAAACAGAGGACAATGCACTGCTACACTGGTGGACAGCAGTTGCCTACAACTAAAGAGCGTAATACGGCCTCTAACAACCGAAGAGCGTAATACGGTCTGCACCGGTTTAAATAATACGTATAGGAAAAAATGACATTAGCGAAAAATATTTGTTTTGATGTCCCCAACAACCTCCCAGAGTTTGTCGGTTTAAATGCTCTTCACCCTGTATAGTATACATGATGACAGTTGTTGAACTATACAAAAAAAACGTAAATTAATTTCAAACTACGACGTGCACATACACTAAACAACATGTAAACATCACTACAGATATTCGGATTCGGGTTATGACACGTTCGATATCCCTTCCATTATTAGCGATGATGTGGCACAGACGAATAGTGGAATTCTGCATGACCCGCTGAAGTGTCCGAACAACGATGTTGTTGATGACCTCCTGAATGGCTGCTTTCAGCTCAGCAATGGTTTTGGGGTTATTGCTGTACACCTTGTCTTTAATACAGCCCCACAAAACGGAGTCGCATGTGTTCAGATCCGGAGAATATGGCGGACAACCGAGGCCCATGCCAGTGGCCCCTGAGTACCCCAGAGGCAGAATGCGGTCCCCAAAGTGCTCCTTCAGGACATCAAACGCTTTTCTGCTTCGATGGAGTTGAGCTCCGTCTTGCATGAACCACATCTTGTCGAAATCAGAGTCACTTTGGATAATGGGGTAGAAATCATCTTCCAAAATCTTCACGTACCGTTCGGTAGTCACCGTGCCATCGAGGAATGTCGCACCGATTATTCTGTGACTGACAATGCACATCACACAGTCACCCATTCAGGATGAAGAGATTTCTCAATCGCGAAATGCGGATTCTCAGCCCCCCAATGCACCAGTTTTGCTTATCGACGAACCCATCGGAATGAACGTCGGCTTCGTCGCTAAACCAAACACGCATGCGTATACCAATCCCCATCATGCCCCCCATCCAACCGTTCAGTTTCAACATCCTAACGTAAACCGATCAGAAGTTATGGCGATTTTATTTCATATAGTTCAATAATTGTCACATATGTTTGTATGATATTTTCAGGCGTTAAATCTTTTTATATGCGTATATTTCATTCTCACATCATTTCTTAATTCTTATATTTTATTTTTATGTTTTTTTCTTAAGGGAGATTTGGTTCATTCCCTTGGATGATACCGATCGTGGAAAGACTCGCAACAAAGAAATTCCGAACACTACGAGCATCGCACAACGGATAACTTTTGCTAATGTTTTTTATTCCAGTCTTTGATCACAATATCAATTCTTTAGACGATGACCGGTTTCTGTCCGTAATGACCATCCTCAGATCTGTTTTACACCATGTTCTAAAGTGATAAGGCCATAATGGCATCGTCAAAACATATAAATATGATCAGCACAGCCGGCCGGGGTGGGCGAGCGGTTCTAGGCGCTGAAGTTTGGAACCGTGCGACCGCTACGGTCGCAAGTTCGGATCCTGCCTCGGGCATGGATGTGTGTGCTGTCCTTAGGTTGGTTAGGTTTAAGTAGTTCTAAGTTCTAGGGGACTGATGACCTCAGAAGCTGAGTCCCATAGTGCTCAGAGCCATTTGAACCATTTGATCAGCACAGCATCGTCACATATATCTAAAATAAGGTGTAGAATATGCCATATCGTCCACACAGTCATTATTGCATCTGGGGATGGTCATTACGGACTGAAACAGGTCATCGTCTAAAGAATTGATATTGTGATCAAAGACTGGAATAAAAAACATTTGACAGTATTGGATCACTGTTTGTATACGCGACCATGTCGCAGTTGGTGAAACTTTTGCTAAAACTAGCGCTCGCAATTAATTATGAATCAAGATACACTGCAGAAATTTTACCCAAAACAATATCAAATAATTTTTCCATTCATTTATTTTTTTAATTCATTCATTGAACATACAGTTGGCAGACGAATGACGGCGAGGCTATTTCAGTATACATGTGATCTTGGCTATAGAAAGTCTTTCGCAAGTGAAACAGATAGCTCCTTCTCATTTCTCATCATGAGAAATTTCATTCACGTTGAAAAACATTCGTGTAATAATCTTCTACGAATATTGGTAGACAAAAATGAAAATAATCTGGGTTCGAACTCGGACCTCAAAAATGTGAAGCTGTGACGGTAGCCACTATACCGCTGCTTATGTTGAAATACTTGCTCGTTGTCTGGATGTAAAGTATCTCGAGAATTTTGACCTTCGTTTTCTCAGAAACGGTGGAATATCTACGGATAAGGCGAGACATGTGTTGTCTTATTTTGAACCTTCTTCCACTGAGCGAAGTTTCTGGAAATTCGGATGATGGCACTTGCTGTGTTCTCCTCATGAGTAGTGCTGCTGCATGGCGTTTACCAGTCAAGGTAGGGTGGCGCTATTCAGTCGCTGCTGGAGTATCAGTTATTTTTCAGGCTTTGCTGGTAAAAGTGATATCGCACTAGACTAACATTTGACCGTTGTATTGAACGGGCACGTAAAATTACACTTTAAGAATAATTTTATTTATAATGGGAAACAAACTGACGCTTTTCGTCGACACAGAGCGTCGCATGGCATATGTGATGTGCACTTCTGACTGACTCCAGCAACACATTTCAAATACAAAACTGCAAATATCTGTCACAATGCGAGATACGAAATGTGCATATGGCATATTTTACCGGTATTCCACTTCTGGGGAGTTCGGCCGTCAGGTGCAAGTCTCTTTATTTGACGCCACTTCGGCGGCTTGTGCGCCGATAATGAAATGATGATGAGAACAATTGTCACAGTTTCTAGAGAAGAAAATCGTTGGCCCCGTCTGCGAATCGGACCCTGGGTCCCGCGATCGAGAATCAACGACGCTAACTACAAGTGAAACGTCCCCTTAGAAAAATTAATGAATGATTGTGCTGATAAACCTCTTACATTATTTGATTTTCAAACAGCTGAGCAGAGCTGAACGTACTCAGACATTTCGCTCTTTACCTATTCTGATCAACACTAAACTGACACACAATATTTTTAGCGCAACGCAATCTGACTTTTAATAATCCCTACAAAAGAATCGCCCCAGCAATAACCTATACCTTTCACAAATCACTTGCCTCACAAAAATCTTCGTTACTCGAACTACTGCAATACAGCGAGCGCCACTACTGCCAGCTAAATAAAAGATTCAAACTACTGAAGGCACTAACTACTGATAGGCATAGTTAGCAAATGAAGGATTCTGATACAGAACAATGTATTTACCTTAATAGTGTTCAAAAGTCATAATATATATATATCAGTTCATGACATCCAGTATTACAAATTTACTGTCTCTGATGGACACACGTCCAGATCATCCGCTCTCAAAACTCCGCCATCTCTCTCCCCACATCCACCACTGCTGGCGGCTCACCTCCAACTGCGCAACGCTACGCGCTGTTAACATCCAACTGCCCAACACTGCAATGGCTAATATTGCAACAATGCCGACCAGCCACAGAATGCACACAGCACAACCAGTGATTTTCATACAGAGCGCTACGTGGCGTTACCAACATAAAAACCTAAACAGCCTACTTACACAAGACCACAAGCTGCTGACCGCAACAGCGACGACTATTAGAAAAATGTGTGTGAAATTTTATGGGATTTAACTGCTACGGTCATCAGTCCCTAAGCTTACACACTACTTAACCTAAATTATCCTAAGGACAAACACACACATCCATGCCGGAGGGAGGACTCGAACGTCCGCCGGGATCAGCCGCACAGTCCATGACTGAAGAGTCCTAGACCGCGCGGTGACTATTAGAAGAAACATCCGGTAGATAAGCGACGATGAAACCGAGTAGTAGATAAATATAAATCGCGTGACTGACGCAAAAACTGAAATATTTTCATCGCGAAATCCAGCCTTGCTGAGCGGATCCTCGTTAAAACTTGTCGTCAGCAGCTGCGCCGGCATTTCGCTGGCGAGCAGGTGGTGGCAGCGCACGAAGAGGAAGAAATAATAATTAAGACAGGGGAGGGAGAGGAAAATTTTCCCACAGCGTTGCCTCGCCGATCGCGGTTGTTTTTGCAGGAAGCGGCGCAGAGCGATGTTTATTTTTTCCGCTCTTCTTTCGCCCGCCGCCCGCGGGCCCGCGGCGTTCCCACGTTCATTACAGCGCGTTCCGCGCGTCTCTTGTCTACCGGCGGCGGCGGCGGTGGCGGCGTCGTAGACTGCGCACCGGCGGCTCGACGGCTGCAGGCGCTACCTAGCTCGCTTCGCCTCCTGAAATATATATTCCCCCGTCCTGGCGCCACCCCCACGAAGAGGGCGTGCGTCGGCGTCGGCGTCGGCCCCCCTCCCCCTCCCCCTTCCTCCGTGGGCCGCGCTGCGCTCCCTGCCGCGCCGGCTTCCATCCCGCCCGTTCCGTTCCTTCGTTAGGCCCCCAATTCCCAACTCGGAGCCAAGTATTCGCGGGGGTGGCGGCGGCGCTGCCTCTCTCGTTACACCCCGGCGCCAAACACCCCCGGCGCAGCCGAGCGGCAAGCGAGCGGGCCGCCCCCACCCACCCACGCCGCCCCCGCGCGCAGTGGCCTGCTCTCATCTGCCTCACCCCCGGGCGCGCCGCCACAGCCGGGCCCCTCCGCGGTCGCTCCGTCTCTGTCTCGCGCGCGGCGCCCGCTAGCTCCGTCCTCGCCTCCGCGCGCCCCCACCCCGGTCGATACGGCTTAGCGCCAAGTCTCGCCCTTCCACCCCTCGCCGTAGCCGGCCTCCTCTATCTCCCGTCTCGGTACCCTGCGATAGGAAGGAAACCCGCGGAGGAGAGGAGGAGCAGGAGGAGGGAAGAAATAACGCTAGCTGGAGGAGGAGGCGGAGGCGGAGGATGCGGGATGAGCAGGGTACGGGCGCGGCGAACGACAAAAAAAAAATTATATTGTACCGAAGTAGTGGGCCAGGTATACGGCGCGGAGCCCTGGCGAGCGCGCGCTACGCCGCGCCACTCCGTTAATTAAAAATAATTATCAAAGCCCTGCGCGCCGCTGCCGCTGCCGCCGCCAAGTTGGCCCCGGGCTGACGGAGCGGGGACGAGACTGTACCTACTTCCAGCCGGGCCCGCCACGTCAACTTGTCGGCGGAGTTGGAAGTAGCGAGGAGGGGCGGCCGACGGACCACGCCGGGTCCTGAGAGGCGGGGGCGGAGGAGGGGGCGGAGGCGGAGGCGCCGTGGGCGAAGGCCGAGGCAGGCGGCGCCGCGCGGCAAAAGGAAAAGAGCCGCGCGAGTGCTTCCGCCGTGATGGATGTCGATGACCCGGGTTCGATCCCTCCCGCCGTAATCAATTTGGCGGAGAAAATTACCGGTCAGGGAGAACGGGAACCGCAGGCGCGGCGGCCAGCCTGGGGGGCCGTGCGTTATGCTGATGGCCGAGACGCGTAGGGGGAGCGCAGCTGCATTTGCATCCCGCGAGGGCGGTCCGTGCCCGCGAGATTGTCCGGCGCCTTGTGACGGCCGCCCCATCGGTCACCCCTCGCTACCACCCCTACACGGGCCTCATTTGTGAAGCACTCAGCGGCACCCCCTGCCCCAGCCCCCCCGTGCACTCCATCGGAGGGCAGAGGGAGTTAGCGCGCAGCTAGGGGCGACCGGGGCTGTCACGGTAGCTCCCTACACAATGTACCAAGCACTGGCACAATACTGACACAAGGCACAACTAGCGCATATTCGAGAAATCAGCAGACATCCGTGGCTTCGGAATGTGGTTCCAGCGTCCCTTGTGGCGTGTTTGTGATGTCTTGTTTATTGCAGTCTATCACGACATCCTTACCTGCGTCAGCTTCTTTATCTCAGAGAACACTAGAGCACTGAAATGAAATTAAGTCGAGCGTCCACTAATAACGTAGAATCTCGAATCCACAATTTCTATTGATATGACTGAATTTTCTCTTGCTGAGGAGTGAGAAGAAGCGATCTACTTTGCTTGTAAAAAATTTTCTGTAACCAAGATCCCATAATTACTTCTTTATTTTCGATAATCAGTTTTGACAGACTTTGCTGTTATCTTCTGGTCTCCAAAAGCTAGTTCATTGTGAGTTGAAACCTCATGCCAAGTTGTTAAGTTAGTGCGTAAAATGTAACACTTACGCAAAGGTTTGTCAGAAACAAAACGTGTAAAATCAAAAAGCTCCTTGTGCACAAGACCATGTCTGTACAAGGTGTAACAAAAAGGATGGTATAAACTTGCACGGGTGAAAGTACACGATAATAGAAGCACAAATGTCAAATAAACATGGGCTCTAAAACGCATACCTTAAGAGCTCTGAGACATTCTTGATTTTCAATATTGTGAAACAAATCTCTTCTACTACAAGCTCTTTGCTTTCCATATTTTGGGAAATGGTAGTATGGACCAAAACAAGAAAAAAATGTCCAATAAACATGTGCTCTAAAATGCACACCTTCACAGCTACGAGCACCTGTTCATCTTCGGTACTTTGGAACACAATTTTTCTGATGAACAAGTGCTCATAACTGTTGGATAGGTGGGCTGGATCAGAGACTCACAAGTCGCCGAAGTGGCGTGCAACTAATTGAAAATCATACGCTAGGCCATCCAGACGAACGATATTATTATCATCTCTAGCAATCGACCTGGAAGAGATTGAGTGGACGCAACCGACCTCAGAAATTATGAAAATAGCAGCGAGCTAGCTAAGAGTTACACCACACATTTACACACGAATTCCTCATCTATTTAATCCCTTAAATTCTGAGGATGAAGCCGTATAAATTTTATCTTTAATTTCTTTCTATCTTTCTATCTATCTTTCATTTTTTTCTATCATTCTGTCGTTTCTTCTACACAGTGTTTTCCATACATTCCTTCCCTCGTCGATTCTGCAGATCACCTCATTTCTTTCACATCAGTCCACTTAGTACTCAGCGTACTTCTGCAGCATTACATCCAAAATTTTTTGACGATTTTTGTGGTGTCACCGCCAGACACCACACTTGCTAGGTGGTAGCTTAAATCGGCCGCGGTCCATTTAGTACATGTCGGACCCGCGTGTCGCCACTGTGTGATCGCAGACCGAGCGCCACCACAAGGCAGGTCTCGAGATACGGGATAGCACTCGCCCCAGTTGTACGACGACATTGCTAGCGACTAGACTGACGAAGCCTTTCTCCCATTTGCCGAGAGACAGTTAGAATAGCCTTCAGCTAAGTCCATGGCTACGACCTAGCAAGGCGCCATTAACCGTATCTGAAGATAGTCTTATTTGTATTATCAAGAGCGATGTACCACAAGGATGGAATAAAGATAAGTATTCGAGGAGCTGCATACTTTTCTTATTAGCATTCAATACTTATCCTGTTCCAGAATTCACGCCCGTCTGCGTTAGATAGCTTCCATTTCGGCCTCCTCTATCTACAAGGTGTTGGCACATTTACCAACACATCAATTTTCTTTTCCGGTTTTCCCACAGCCCACAATTCACTCTCGTATAATGCTGTGCTCCAAGCGGATCTACTCATTAATTTCGTTCCCAGGTTAGACATCTTTAGCGAGGAATGTTCTCTTGGCCAGTCTGGTAAAGCTGAAGTTCCGGGTTCCTTTGAGGCATGGTTGTGTCTTTCGACCGTATATCTTCCGACCGCCAGACTGACAACAAGGTGCTGCTCTCGGCATCGTATTAGTGAGTCTCTTTGTTCACGCCAAGACTGGGCGGAAAATACTCGGTCGAAATATTAGTAGGAGAGCTGAAATTTGTTCAGCTGCACTCCCGAGAATTAGTTGGCTATTCGCTATTCGTTACGCCGTGGAAAGTTACAAATCCTCCTCAATTATTTGTTCTACGTATTCCGCTGACGTTTTTGTGTCTCACTGTAGTAGCATGGAAGCTATTACGTGACCTCTTAAGGCCTATCATTCTGTCGTTTCTTCTAAACAGTGTTTTCCATATATTCCTTCCCTCGTCGATTCTGCAGATCACCTCATTTCTTTCACATCAGTCCACTTAGTACTCAGCGTACTTCTGCAGCATCATATCCAAAATATTTTGACGATTTTCTTTTCCGGTTTTCCCACAGCCCACAATTCACTCTCGTATAATGCTGTGCTCCAAGCGGATCTTCTCATTAATTTCGTTCTCACGTTAAGGCTTTTGGTACTAGTCGACATCTTTAGCGAAGAATGTTCTCTTGGCCAGTCTGGTAAAGCTGAAGTTCCGGGTTCCTTTGAGGCATGGTTGTGTCTTTAATGTGTACCGTTTGTATGTCCTGGGCTAGCCACTGGTATCGAGAATATATGTCCTGTGAGATCTAAAAATAACCTAAGGGCGAGGAATGCAAATAGCTACTTTATGTGAAGAAGAGTAACGAAGTTTACTTCACTCATGAAGGAGGTCACTTACAAAACAAATGACCTATCGAATTTTGCGTATTGTTCTTTTGCGTGGAACCCTTGCTAAAGAGAATTCGAAGATAAGTTGCGCAGTTCGTCACAGTTTTTTATTTTTATTTTCCTTTTTTATTTTTTTTTCCTCGACGCTAGTGTCACTGTAATGCTGAAAAGCCTGCAGTTGGAGACTCCGCACAATCCCACATATGTAAAGAATCTTTCAAGCTACTCTGACGTAGAGCTTGCATAACGACCAGAAGTGTAAAACGTTTGAAATTTGGGCGTACACGAGCTTTTTTCCTTCCCGCGTACCGACCATGGAACGAGAATAGTGAAAAAATTTTCTTGCACATTCTATACCCTCCGCCACAATACAAACGGTGACATGCGGTGATGGGTGTAAACATCAGAACGTTGATAGAAAAAGTTTCAACTGACGGTGGTGTATGTCCTCCACACTGTATGCTTTCGAAATGGCAGCGATATTTTAAAAGAGTACCACTAAAGTTAATCTACAGCCAAGCTAAATAACTGTTTTTATTAATTCTTTCGTTCATTCATTCACTCACTCTGACACTGTGTTCTGTAAATGCGGTACGTTCAGGTATGTGGAACAAGACAAGTTACACGGTAGGCCGAAGGAGTCCCTGAAGGTTACTTCTGTAAAATACACTAACAACATGTTAATTTTGATTGTGCTGATCTACTCACACTGACAGTTATGAGGATTACTCGTTGATTATGTATTTCAGGAGAAAAACAGGTATTTTTAAAAAGCCTCCTTTTATACCATACAGATGCTTCTGTTATCAAATTTTTCGAACAAAGCATTTATGTAACTTTACACAGAACACTTTTAACCTATCTACTGGAAAGTTATATATATGTATGTATTACATTTAAGTAGAAGTTACATTCTAATTACAAATATTCTAATAAATTGTAGAAGGTATTCTTTTACTTTATATTTGAATGTCTGGGGCTTTTCAATTACCTGCCTTCTTCCCTAGCTGCTGAAATAACAACTAACAGGAACTATAGAGCGCCGATCGTCTCCATAGAGAACGTCAGAAGACATCAAGGCTACACGGTGCACTGACAATCACAAGGATCACATCTTATTTATTTCTCTTTTAGGTAGCACGATAACGTACATATAAGCTCGGTGACTTATGTCTTATTGGCAATAGCGCTCTATTGCGTATTTCCGCTCCAAAAGTTTCTTATACTAATGCTCAGAGCGGTTACCTACTTCGACACTACTGCACTGGTTTTCTCCAGCCAGCCCTCTCCTGAACTCAGGAAAACTTGTACGCCCGTTAGATTGCTTTTCGTTCCCTGTATACGACGTTTCTAAATTCTTCGTAAACTCGTAGGACATGTGGAGGAATCAGGGTGCTTGTTGGCTTGAACAGGGACCCTTGCACATGTATTAAACTTTCACTCTACCACATACAGTGAGCGACAAAGTTATAGGAATTTGCTGTGTCTTGGATGATTTACTATATTATTTTTAACCAATTAAATAATGTAATGACAACGCTCATATCAACATCAGTTGGTACAGGGTGCTTAATTACCAGAGTCGCAATAAATCATTATCTCTCTTTTGCCCATCAATAGAGACGGTGGAACACGTCATTACCTTACATGTTCTCGTGAGACGAAAGAGGCACTCCTCCGGACGTAGCTTCCTATTCATTTCTTTATCTGTCCAGCATTCTTTACACGTTGTTTCGTTTCTAAGAATAATTTAGATACACTCTGCATATTGTACTCCATTTTCCTTGTTCACAGTCGGAGAACCGTCCAGCAGGTCCCACGCTGCTTGCAACGGTCCACACCTGTCCTCATGGTACAACCAACCCCAAAGTTTTATAAGGATATTTTGTGTTCTACATTTTATTCGTTGGGTCTGTCAGAAGGCTACGATTAATTGATCAGGATCTGCTTCGTCAAGTCCCTTCATTGCTTTCTCCGCATAAAACTCTCTAGTGCTTCGCCTGTTTACAACAGCCGGCTATTTGGTTTAAGGTAGTTATTCTTATAACGTCTTGATGTCTGTGGAGGATGAAGTTTTTTAACCTTTGACTGCCCACATAAGTAACCAACATCAAGCGATTCTATCTGAGCCGTAGAAGATGGTCGTGTCTCTTCGACTTAAAAACGATGCTCAATGTGTAATTCCCGGAAATAATTAAATACATAGTAAAACATTAACCTACTTTGCGTGATTGTGTTTTCGATATTCCGTCATGTATACTGTCCTAGTGATACGATATATTTTTTTCTGTGCTTGTAGAAAATGAAAGTAATGAGAAAATATGGGATGCTCTCTGTTAACACAGACTGACTTCGAAACGTAAACAGCAGTAAGCTCTTGATACTGCTGCCGTCACTGTTGCTGTACAAAAGAATGAACGAAATCTTCTGATAGTTCAGTTACTAAGTTAAGACGGGTAACGGTCACCACACTAACAATCTAAGAAACATACTTTAAGCTGCAGATTATTTTCGTAGTTTTATATTTTTTCTTTGTTTCCTTTGATAAGCAGTTCCATTCTTACGCAGTTATTGATTCTATTCCTCTGTAATTTAAAATTCTCAGTCCACTATTCTTCACCAATAACATCTTTAAGAGAGAGAAATAAGTTGTTAAATGTATAAAAAGAAACAAATACAAATATAGTAAAATGCATAGTGACGTCTTGTTGCAATTCAGGAAAACAAGAGTGACTCGTAAAGACTTTTTACGTCACATCTTCTGTCTGGTGTGATCTGGCGTGTCTTGCTTTCCTCTCCTGGAATAATTTCTTCATCTCAGAGTGCTCCATTATTTGTTGAATATAATGCAATATCTCTCTTTCCCTACAATTCTTGATTTCTGGGGTACCTAATTTCTCGTTACTATTTTTTACACAGATCTTTCCTCGGTGATTCTTCGGAAAACCTCATCTCATATCATGTTATTTAATATTCGTCATCCTTATGTAACAGCCATTCTTAAACGCTTCTTTTCAGTTTTCCCTACTGTCCATCAATCACTTCCTTACTACAGAATTGCTCCAAACGTACATTCTCAGAAAGCTGTTTAACAAACACACGCCTATGTTTAATACTGTTAGATTTCTTTCAGCGAGGAATGCTGTCTCTGCCTATGCCAGTCTGCTTTTTGTGTCATCTTTACTTCGTCCGTTACTCGTTATTTTGCTTCGAAGGCACCAGAATTGCCGCAGTCGAGCAACTGTACATAATCTACTCAAAATTTATTTATTTGTGAACCAAGGTGTTGTTGATAGTATTGCCGTACAATACCTGTCTGATGCTTCGCCACTCTTCATTTATAACAGCCTTTGTCTTGTATTTTTTTTTGTACTGACGCAATTACTAACAGGACACAAATATCTTCCATTTCAATTCCCTTGATAAGTAAAGGGGCCATGAAATACTGCGATTGGAGATAGTACGCTGGTCAATAGCGCTTCGCAGCCGTGAACTCAGAAACCAAGAAAATCCTCCACTGGCATTCCACGTCTAACCTCTCGGCCGCGTCACTGAACGGTTCGTCCCCAGGCAAGTTTTAGACAAGGGAATGTTTACCAAACAGAGATACTCCTGCGGAGCCGTCAAACGAACCGCGACAATCGTGTTTTCCGGTTGCGAGCCAATTATATCTCGAGTGTTTCTTTCTGGCCCCCGCGACGTCTCCGCGTGGAATGACTGCTCTCCACGCTATCGGAGGGTCGGGAGTGACAGCAGAGAGAGCGGCCCACTCCTGCGGAGAACGTAATACCTCTCCCCCCCCCCCACCCCCCTCGTCTCCCACCCACAGAGCACCGCTAAAAGCGGCTCAGCTCTCTCCACTTGCTTTGCCATTTCAGCGTCCCTCTGTCTCATCGAGACACGCGGACAATGTTTCCCTCCTGCTGCGGCATCCTCAGGGTCCATTACTCCTACAAGAGGTGATGCTGCCTCTTTCACTCTGCAAAGAGCTAGCGTACTGGAAAGTAAACCACTTAAACGGAAAGTCTCTCCTGTTAAACCCAAGTACCCCTCCAGCACATGCTGCTTTAAACCACTCTAGCTTCAGTAGTATTACTTCATAGAAACATGCATTTTGTTTGTCAAAAAACACGATGTCACACTCCACACAGCTGGACATCAATAGCATTTATTACAAAAAAGTTTCATATCAGCGCACACTCCGCTGCAGAGTGAAAATCTCATTCTGAAATACGTGCACTATCTAACACTGCCTGCTCACAACTGACTGGTGGAATGCACCATCTGATCATCTGTCTTTTACAGTTGTTATTTCAAGGTGCGACTGTTGTTACTGTGCTGACATCGCTTTATCCGTCTCGGAACATTTTGGACGGATGGTATACAGTAACTGAACAGCCTGCATACAATCTAGGTTACGTGTTGTAACGTATGGACAAATATGTCAATCACTCAATAAGGACGCGTATCGCCAGGTAGAGGAACTAAGATTTTCGAGGCGTGACAAAACAATTAGATTTTCGAGCCAATTCAAGCTTTCAATACCGCCCATCTACTCTGACCAATGACGTCAAAATGGCGGACACAAACGCTTCATGGAAATCCCATATATACAACTTACGCAGCATAGTTATTCTTATGACATCAAGTTATTTGGCAAATTATAGCCTCTCAATTTAACCTAGACTTCGAATTATGCTACAGATCAGTTTGTTGTAACAACCTACATATAAAAAATATAGACGTGCATGTGCACCTGTACACCTATGAAGTCCCACCCCACATCATCGTGGTGGATTAAAGTTATCAGCTGATAAAATCTACCCCAAACTCTTTGCGAAGTGATTCCACCAGCAGATTCGAGAGGAATCGGACGGATGCACTGCGAATTAAGTGTCAAGAAACCAGAGAAAGTTTATCACATTCTCAATTCGGTTCAAATTCCCGTCTGGCAAGCCAAATTAAAAATTTAAATAACTGTATACACTATTTATTTTTTAGTTTCAGTTGGACATATTTTAAGGCGTGACTAATTTACATCCGATCACCTTCAGATCTGTGTAGTTGCGCAAGTATCCTTTCTTGGCTTTATCGAAACGACGCACCAGAGCACTGTGTTGATTGAAGTTACGATATGGACACTACCTAAGTGTGAAGATGATTCGGGGAGATATAACCTAATGATACTACACTGGATGACAATTACTAAGGAACAGAGACATTGTTGGACAGGAATAATCACAGGCACTGCTTGACAACATGAAACACAGTACATACGGAATGGTGGTGGTGCGCTAAAACGAAAATTGGTACAGATTTCATCAAACGGGAAAGCAGGATAACAGACATAAATGACGTTCATGTTTGACACATGTCAGATTCCTAACATAAAGGTCAATAACGCACTCCCAGTAAGGAATATGGCCTCCACGGGCACTAATGTACATTTTGCTTCTGTTATTTATTCTGGCAACCAAACTGTTGAGGAGTCCTTGAGTGATGGTGTCACATTCCTCTCTCAAGGCGGTTTCCAGGTGTTGCACCGTTCGGGGAGGAGGTGTTCGTTGAGAAAGATGTTTGACAAGACCATCCCAGGGCTGCTCTACTGGATTTAGGTCCGGAAAGTTCCCCCAACATTCCATGCGTTCATTAGCTTCACTTTACAGTGTGTCCAACACCTCAGCGGCCCCATGTGGGCGGGCACTGCCGTCCATAAACAGAAACTCAGGACCTGCCGCACCCCTAAACAGACGGGCGTGGTTTCGAATAGTATCGCTGTGCTGCAACGTTACCTCGCACAAATACAGGGTGTTTCAAAAATGACCGGTATATTTGAAACGGCAATAAAAACTAAACGAGCAGCGATAGAAATACACCGTTTGTTGCAATATGCTTGGGACAACAGTACATTTTCAGGCAGACAAACTTTCGAAATTACAGTAGTTACAATTTTCAACAACAGATGGCGCTGCGGTCTGGGAAACTCTATAGTACGATATTTTCCACATATCCACCATGCGTAGCAATAATATGGCGTAGTCTCTGAATGAAATTACCCGAAACCTTTGACAACGTGTCTGGCGGAATGGCTTCACATGCAGATGAGATGTACTGCTTCAGCTGTTCAATTGTTTCTGGATTCTGGCGGTACACCTGGTCTTTCAAGTGTCCCCACAGAAAGAAGTCACAGGGGTTCATGTCTGGCGAATAGGGAGGCCAATCCACGCCGCCTCCTGTATGTTTCGGATAGCCCAAAGCAATCACACGATCATCGAAATATTCATTCAGGAAATTAAAGACGTCGGCCGTGCGATGTGGCCGGGCACCATCTTGCATAAACCACGAGGTGTTCGCAGTGTCGTCTAAGGCAGTTTGTACCGCCACAAATTCACGAAGAATGTCCAGATAGCGTGATGCAGTAATCGTTTCGGATCTGAAAAATGGGCCAATGATTCCTTTGGAAGAAATGGCGCCCCAGACCAGTACTTTTTGAGGATGCAGGGACGATGGGACTGCAACATGGGGCTTTTCGGTTCCCCATATGCGCCAGTTCTGTTTATTGACGAAGCCGTCCAGGTAAAAATAAACTACGTCAGTAAACCAAATGCTGCCCACATGCATATCGCCGTCATCAATCCTGTGCACTATATCGTTAGCGAATGTCTCTCGTGCAGCAATGGTAGCGGCGCTGAGGGGTTGCCGCGTTTGAATTTTGTATGGATAGAGGTGTAAACTCTGGCGCATGAGACGCTACGTGGACGTTGGCGTCATTTGGACCGCAGCTGCAACACGGCGAACGGAAACCCGAGGCCGCTGTCGGATCACCTGCTGCACTAGCTGCGTGTTGCCCTCTGTGGTTGCCGTACGCAGTCGCCCTACCTTTCCAGCACGTTCATCCGTCACGTTCCCAGTCCGTTGAAATTTTTCAAACAGATCCTTTATTGTATCGCTTTTCGGTCCGTTGGTTACATTAAACCTCCGTTGAAAACTTCGTCTTGTTGCAACAACACTGTGTTCTAGGCGGTGGAATTCCAACACCAGAAAAATCCTCTGTTCTAAGGAATAAACCATGTTGTCTACAGCACACTTGCACGTTGTGAACAGCACACGCTTACAGCAGAAAGACGACATACAGAATGGCGCACCCACAGACTGCGTTGTCTTCTATATTTTTCACATCACTTGCAGCGCCATGTGTCGTTGAAAATTGTAACTACTGTAATTTCGAAAGTTTGTCCGCCTGAAAATGTACTGTTGTCCCAAGCATATTGCAACAAACGGTGTATTTCTATCGCTGCTCGTTTAGTTTTTATTGCCGTTTCAAATATACCGGTCATTTTTGAAACACCCTGTATATGTAGCAGTGTTCAGTGTCACACAGCATAAGGCCTGCGCACGCCATAAGGCCTTGAACATACAGATGACGCTCTTGAACATAATGTGGTATGTAACGTGATCCCCTCTATCTCTCCACACTAACTGGTGGCCAGACAGAGGAGCGGTATCCGTCGGAGAACGTCACTCTAGACCACTGTTGTTGAACCCAAACAACATGCTCCCTGGGAAAACGACCTCTTTCTCGACGGTGGCTTGGTTGAAGTTGGATACATTTAACAGGTTTTCGAGCATACAAACCAGCCGGATTTGATCGCTGCAAAATGGTTCTGGTAGAGATACGTGTATCGGTAGCGGCTGCAAGATCTACAGCTATCTGCCTAGGGGTTAGATGCCCATTCCTTTTCGCCACTAGCGCTATGTATCGACCATCTTTTGGTGTGGTGGTCCGTCTACGACCACCGGCATGCTTTCGCCTACCATTTCCACCCTCAGCGATCTTTTTTAACCGCGAAATGACACTTCTGGCCAGCCCCAGTACAGTGACCACGTTTTATCGGATTCAGCGAAATTTCACGTTACTTTAAGTCAGGGGCGGGCAAACGTTGCACGCGGCTCATGAGCGCACAGCGCTGCACGTGTGCTGCTCGCGTGCAATCGTCGAATGGGGCAGTGGTGACAGCTGGCAGGTTGCGGCAGTGTAGTGCCAGGCTAAGCTGTGGACGTTGAAGCGAAGCGACCACTACGTAGTGAACGTTGTATTTCAATAACCGGAAAATGCAGAGTGAATCAAGGAAACGGAGAAGTGGAAATTTGCTATCTTTTAAAAAGGAATGGGAGAATCATTTTTTATTTGTGCAAAAAGGTGAAAATTCGAAATGTGTAATATGTGACAGTATTCTCGCTGGTCAGCGGAAGTTTAATATTGAACGCCATTATAATAAATTTCAATATGTTCCCGTACGTAGTGCAATAAAAGAGGGAATTCTCAAGCGATTCGGGGATATATCATACATATCCCAAGGTTTTGAATAGTTCTCGAGACAGTTTGCTGTTTCTGTAGATGATATTCATCTCAGTTTGCAAATGGAATTAATAGATCTACCCTGTAGATTCTACAGCGCAATTCTCGTATGAGAGACAAGTTCCTTTTGGCAAGATGTGTAACAGATTTTTATCACAACTTTCCACAGCAAGAGCTTCCTCGTCTCCATCGTGAAGCCGCGAAGATAATATGTTTGGCTCGACATACGTTTGAGAGAGATTTTTTTCTGTTATGAAAATTAATAAGTCTCGGTTAAGAGCAAACATCAGTAATGAAAATTTACGTAACTGTTTGCGTGTCTCTGTATGTAGAAATTTTGTTCAAGACATTAAACGTATTGTAAACTCCACCTGTGATAATTAAATACAACGTATCGTAGTTAATAGGTACTCTTTGAAACCATGATTTCTTTCAAGCACTCGTACTAACCTTATTCCTTCATTCAATAAAGCAGGCCAGCAAACAAAACGCATTACAGAGGAAGAAGCGGTGAGACGGTATGGTGGGGAGGGGAGAGAAGCGGGTGGCCAACTTGCCCCTGTGTGCACGCAGAACACCTGTTTACTGCACACGCGCAAGTGCACCGCACACGTGCAGGATTCCTGCCCGCCCCTGCTTTAAGTGAATGAAGTTAATACTCAAAATTCCAAATTATTTAAGTCTCTGTTACGCAAGACAAGAACGAACTGTTACTGAGGCAGGAAATTTAGACAATCTGGACATTAGCAAACTTGAGATTTTCGTATTTTTACAACATTCGGTGATTGCACGGAAAGGAAAGGGACCCTGCTTGGAAATAATAGCTGAGGGCAATGACAACAAGGGTGTCCTGCAAGTTTTAACTATTGTAGGTTGTTACTCAGTCATAAGTTCAAATGGTTCAAATGGCTCTGAGCACTATGGGACTTAACATCTGAGGTCATCAGTCCCCTAGTACTTAGAACTACTTAAACCTAACTAACCTAAGGACATCACACACATCCATGCCCGAGGCAGGATTCGAACCTGCGACCGTAGCAGTCGCGCGGTTCCGGACTGCAGCGCCTAGAACCGCGTGGCCACCGCGGTCGGCAGTCGTAAGTTGTGAAACAAATGTCACTTGGTAGTGCCTCTACAAGGTTAGTTGTATTTTATCACTTTACGGCCTTACGATGTTTTAGCTGTGCGGACGACGAAGAACGTAGCCGATGACAATGCTGAGCTGTCACTGTTGCTGGCTGAGAACCCCGATCGTCTCCAGAGCCACGGATAATTATGGGACAGGCAGTAGTTACAACTGCAGCTTCCTCCGTCTGTCCTCTCCTACCGTGCTCTACTCGCCGCGTAACGAATTAGGTGGATGAAACAGAAATGCGACGAAATAGAGAAAATGGAGAGAGAGGGAAAGTATGAAATGATGTATAGACTGGCTAGTGAGATAATTTTTGAACGTAAAAGGAAGAGAAATAACATGGAAATAGAAAGAGCGGATGGTACTCTAGCAGAAGAACCACAGGCGGTTTTGAACAGATGGCAAGAATATATTGAATGTCTGTATAAGGGTGATGAAATGCAAAGCGAAACTAAGGTTGAAGAGGAGCAATATGTGCCGGAAGATGGAAAGGGATTTACTGTCTTGGAAGCAGAAGTAGAAAAGGCGCTGAAGGAGATGTAGAATAGGAAGGCATGTGGAATAGATGATTTGCCAGCAGGACTGTTGAAGAGTCTGGGAAACAAGGCAAGAAGAGAAATAGTCTACCTCTGTAACGAGATATATGACAAAGGGGAATGACCTGAGGACTTCGCTGCAACAGTTATGATACCAATAGAGAAAAAGACAAATACTAAAAAATGTGAAGAGCACCGGACCATCAGTCTAATTTCTCATGCAGCTTAAGTCTTGCTGAGAGTGTTGAACAGAAGGTTATATGGCAAGCAAATAGAGGGATTGCAGAGGAGCAGTTCGGATTTAGAAGAGGAAAAGGAACAAGAGATGCTATTGGCCTGCTAAGAACTATAGGGGAAAGTTATATGGAAAAGGGTAGAGAAATAGTTGCTGTTTTTATAGATTTAGAAAAGGCTTTTGACAGAGTTCAGTGGAACAAGCTGATGGATATCTTGAAGAGGAAAGGAGTAGATTGGAAAAAGAGACGACTGATACAGAATCTATATTTACACCAGAAAGTAAGGATAAGGATTGGAAATGAAATGTCAGAAGGAAGCAGCAATGGACGAGGTGTTAGACAAGGTTGTTTCCTTTCCCCACTGTTGTTTAACGTATACCTTGAAGAGATTATTGCGAAAAGTTTAGATGGGAAAAGAGGAATATGTATTGGTGGAAAGAGAATAGAATGTATAAGATTTGCTGATGACATGGTATTAGCGGCAGAAAGTGAGCGGACAGTGAATAACATGCTCAAAGATCTGAATGAAGCTTGTGTGGAATATGGGATGCAAATAAACACAGCAAAAACAAAGAGTATGGTCATCAGTACAAGACGCAGACTGTCCAATATTAAAACAGGACAATCTACCGTTAGCCAAGTAAGTCAATTTAAATATCTCGGAAGCACAATAACTGAAGACTTGAGATGTCACCAGGAGGTGAAAACTCGAATTGCCATCGCGAAGGAGGCATTCAACAGAAAGAGGAGACTCTTATGTGGCAAATTAGATAAAGGACTAAGGAAAAGGCTTGGCAAATGTTTTGTCTGGAGTGTGGCACTATATGGGGCAGAAACATGGACACTGAGACGAGAGGATGAAAAAAGGTTAGAAGCATTTGAGATGTGGATGTGGAGGAGAATGGAGAGAATAAGCTGGATGGAAAGAGTGAGTAATGAAAGAGTATTGGAAAGGGTTGGTGAGAGAAGAAGGTTGTAAGAGAAAGGAAAAAGAACTGGCTGGGGCATTCATTGAGAAGGGAGTGCTTGCTAGTAGATGCTTTGGAAGGATTTGTTTGTGGGAGAAGACGAAGAAGGAGATACAAGGTGATAGACGACATAAAGGGAAGAGGAAATTATGCAGACCTGAAGAAGATGGCAGAAGACAGGACAGCCTGGAGAACTACCATGTGAAAACCTGCCTTTAGGCAGAACACTGATGATGATGATGATGACACCGGCGCGATCATAGCTCCACACCTCGTCTGCAGGAACGCCCAACAAACACTTCCGCACTTTTTTCACGACTCGAGCTGCTCTGCCGTACACTCTGCTCGCAACGCGACAGAGATCCTCCAAACGCAAAGATAAACAATAGCACAGCTACTGCCATTTCGTCGTTGCTGTCGATACATTAAAATAGACTTCCCTCGGCTATTAGCCGCAATTTACAATATTTACATTATAATTACAATGTATTATTAACAGTCAGAAAGAAATACACTATTATATCGGTTACGTATTAACTATAGTTTCTGTAATAAAGCTTACATTTTGAGAATCAGAAATACAGTACAAGTTATCAACGGATATTAAACGGCGGAAAATTTTTGGATGATGTAGATGGAGTTTTGTCTGCATTATCGGTGTTATATCAGTTCGAACGTGTGTTTCGTTCCAGTAACCTCTTAGTCGAGAGATATAAGAGGCAATCTAAATTTTTCCGTTTGAGGGGTTTTTCTGCGGCATATACGCAACATAGCGCAACTCCAATACGGGTATATAAGCAACGGCATGTACACTAGGAATCAGCGTGGCGTTCGTGTCTTTCCGACGTGTGTGTGGTACACGCCGAAACGTGAATTATGGCGACGTTACTATCAAATACCTCCGAACAGGACCAGTGTGTTGCTATTATTTTCTTGGCTGCCGAATGAAAAACAAAAAATGGTTCAAATGGATCTGAGCACTATGGGAGTTAACTTCTCAGGTTATCAGTCCCCTAGAACTTAGAACTACTTAAACCTAACCAACCTAAGGACATCACACACATCCATGCCCGAGGCAGGATTCGAACCTGCGATCGTAGCGGTCGCGCGGTTCCAGACTGTAGCGCCTAGAACCGCTCGGCCACTCTGGCCGGCGAATGAAAAACACCGGTAGACATCCGTCGGAGAATGAAGAGTGTGTATGGAACAGCATCTCTGTCGAAAGCCACCGTTGTGTAGTGGTGCGCTGTGTTACGTGTTGGTAGCGATTCGGCACAAAACGCCCATCAATCTGGGAGGCCAGAGATTACGCCATCTGAAGTGGAAGACATTGGAGCATCCGCTCCGTAGTCTTTATCCCTTCCCATGCGATTATCACGTGATCTGACCCTAAAAAAAAAAAGAAAGCCATGAAGGGTCGACTATTCGTGTCCGACGAGGATGTACAGCAGACAGTTACGGACTTTTTCACGCAGCAGGACATGGTGTTTTATCAGATGGTTGTCTTCAAACTGGTGCGTCGGTGGTAATGATTTCCTCAATGCTTATGGCGATTTTGCCTGAGTGTCTTACCAATTCTGGACTGTACGTACTTCGAACGGAAACTTGTTGATCGCCCCTGATATTAAATACTATCCTTTCCCCTTTTATCCTTACTATTTTAAATTGCGAAGATGACGAAATTACAGTCCGTCTCCGTTATGTTCCGCGTTGTTCGACGAGCGTGCACGTGAAGAGCTGTCTTGTTTCCCGCGGACTAGCTCCCAGTGTTCCATCCGCTCAATTCGGCGCAGCTGCAACGGGCAGCGCGGGAATAATGCAGGCAGCGGACGTACCTGGCGAAGCGGGGCGGGCGCGGATGGCGCAGCGGCGCATTTCGGTGTGTGCACCGGGCGGGCGCGCGCGACCGCTTGCGCCGCGCCGCGCGACCCAAAAAGAACGCAAAACGGCGGCACGTAATTCGCGGTCGGGTCGGCGCGCGGATTATTTTTGCAATATGCGCGTTGCGCGGGCGGCGGGCCGCGCCGGAGCCGGCCATCCATCAATTAACCGCGATTGGCCTGCGCTCTGGCGGGCGCCGGCTGAGTGACTGTCAACAGCGCGGGATGGGCCGATGCATTATACACGAGGCGTCCGCCGCTGCTGGCGCCGCCGCCGCCGCCGCGATTACCTGCCGCTGCCGGCAGCCGGCGCCGATCCGCCGCCTAATCCCGGCTCTCCGCAGCTAGGCCGCCTCTGCCTCTGCAGGCGCGCAGCGCCGCCGGCTGTGCCGACCTCCCGCGGGACCCGCCAAAGCACTCCGGCGCCCTGGTCACACACCCTTTTCATCTCGAAACGCACTGCGGAGCGACCGGCGGCGAGGAAATACCGAAACCCGTTATTATTATTGGAGTATTCCGGGGATGGACACAATTATACTGCCACTCGGATTCACGTAGCTCATTTCCGGAGCTTGCCGGCTCACAAACCTTAAACTAGGGACATTCCAGTAACATATACGATACGATGAATAATGTCGAAACCAATACCTAAAACAGACTCGATTTCTCGATACTATCATAGCAGAAACATCGAAACCGACGGTACTCCGGTACTGCAAGATAGTATTTTACACTTTTGTCTATTTTAAGCCTTTTTAAAACACGATAGTACTTAGGGAACGTAATTTTTGGCGGCAACATTCTCGAACAAATGCTTCGCGGAGTTCTTGCCGCTTCGGATGTGTCAGCCTGAGCTTTCGACTTTCTCCGTCGTCATCGTTAGGAAATACTTCACACGTCATAAGGTACTTTAGATGGCGGAGACGTCGCGGAGTCATAGAACTTCAATATGCTGCCAGAGATTATATCGGGGTCTGTGACTGAAAAAAAAGTGATTTGTTTATATGCTGGAAGATTCAGCTCATTTTTCTGTTGCTGTCCGCAACTCGTGGTCGTGCGGTAGCGTTCTCGCTTCCCGCGCCCGGGTTCGACTCCCGGCGGGGTCAGGGATTTTCTCTGCCTCGTGATGACTGGGTGTTGTGTGATGTCCTTAGGTTAGTTACGTTTAAGTAGTTCTAAGTTCTAGGGGACTACACAAACCAGTCTTCGGACTGAAGATCAGAACAACTTGCTAAATAAGTACTTCCGTGAATAATTGCTTCACGAGTTCCTGCGACGTCAAGTTTATCAGTCTCGAACTTTGAACGACTTTCTCTGTCCCCATCGCCAGGAGATGTTTGAGGTCATTAGGTACTTTAGTCCGCCGCGTTATGACACCACGCAGTCATGGAACTTCCATATGCTACCAGAGATTATTCGATGTCTTTGAAAGAACATTGGCAGCGACGGTAATTTCATTAGCTGATGGACGATTTAGCTGACGGAAACAGGAACTTAAACTGAAAAGCAACAGAAAAAAATGGCTCTGAGCACTATGGGACTTAACATCTATGGTCATCAGTCCCCTAGACGTAGAACTACTTAAACCTAACTAACCTAAAGACATCACACACATCCATGTCCGAGGCAGGATTCGAACCTGCGACGTAGCAGCAGCGCGGTTCCGGACTGAAGCGCCTAGAACCGCTCGGCCACAGCGGCCGGCTTCGAAGAAGCAGCGAGCATTGTGCACACTCAGCTTATGTAGCACGATTCTGGTCAGTGCCACTTATAAGGCTGAGAAACTTTCAATATAATCAAACTGAGTGTATATACAAAACCTTTCGGTATGTTATAAATGCTAGTTTCGTGAGGACTTGAAGCTCAGTTCATGGTAAAATCTCCGGCGATGCCTCTCACTGAGGGCTTTGGCTCCTACGGGAAAACGAAGGTGGATGTGTGGTTTCACTACTATTGGGGTTTCTTATCTTGCCGTATCGTACTAAGTTGTCTGTAAAAGAAGTTTGTGGATCTGTTTGTGGTTTATCTGGTATACTACTAGGTTGTCTGTAAAAAAAGTCTATGGATCTATTTGTTGTGTTTTTTAAACTTGTTTTCGCGTTACTGGCGTGGCCAAGGCTTTCGGCGTGCCGGATGTGGCACTGACATGATGACGCATAAACACCTTTCTGTTTCCATTACATATTGTAGCTTAAATATCTTGTTATAAAGATTTCTGTTGTATTTGGAATATGTATTTTCTAATGCTTGTTACTGCATGTATTTTATAACAAACTGAAGAAAGAGGGGGAAAAAGAAAAGATGTAAAAATAAGTTGCTGCTAAACAGCTCAGTTCCGATAATCGTCCCCCTCTCTAAGTCCTCCTAACACCTTCCAGACTGCCATGCCTCAGTTAGGTGAATGAAGTTCGGCCCTGCACTAATTTACAAGTTGTGTTTGACTGGAAGGTATCGGCATGCGACTCTCGTCATTGATGTTGATGCATAGCTTAGCGGGATGTACCAATTGTGATCAGTTAACTTTGTATTGTGGCACAGTTTTTTTAATGTACAAAGTACTTACTCTTTGCTTTCTGTTTTTAGGATGCTTTGATCAAGAGCGTACGCTCGAAACTAGTCACCAAGTAATATAGAAACGTAATATTGCAACTTGGACGGTTCTCTGCAATTTATTACATGTTGTTGTTGTGGTCTTCAGTCCTGAGACTGGTTTGATGCAGCTCTCCATGCTACTCTATCCTGTGCAAGCTTTTTCATCTCCCAGTACCTACTGCAACCTACATCCTTCTGAATCTGCTTAGTGTATTCATCTCTTGGTCTCCCTCTACGATTTTTACCCTCCACGCTGCCCTCCAACGCTAAATTGGTGATCCCTTGATGCCTCAGAACATGTCCTACCAACCGATCCCTTCTTCTGGTCAAGTTGTGCCACAAACTTCTCTTCTCCCCAATCCTATTCAATACTTCCTCATTAGTTATGTGATCTACCCATCTAATCTTCAGCATTCTTCTGTAGCACCACATTTCGAAAGCTTCTATTCTTTTCTTTATTACATAACTTGCTAAAACTGGTAGGAGCCGATACTTACGCTAATTTCACTTTCATTAGATCGTGCTGCTAACCCATTCTGATCACCGTAGATAGTAAACAGTAGCAAACATGTCTGGAATGCACACTAGGCTTTTAACAAGCTTCATGCTTGACAGCCTGCACAATCAACTTCTCATTTCGGGGGCAGGTCTGTCCACTAGTGTAAAGGTAGTGTGAGTCCAGCTGGAAGAGAGCGGCCTCAACGCCTTTTCACCTCCTTTCCGCTTTCAGATTTTATGGTACTCGTGTTGCAGGAGCGCTTGACATGTGAGTCCTATCTCGGGCTGTGGCACGCATGCACTCAAGAAACATTATTCTGCTAGGCATGACCAAACGTCACGCGCCACATTTGCATAATCATATTCCGCGGGAACACAAATGACACCCTTTGCTCTGTTGTGATACATGTCGGGCAGATAAATCTTCGGTCCTCTGCAGTTACGTAATACAGCACCGGCTGCAGCGCTGTATCTCACCTGATACGAGGCACTTGACCACGGCGAGATTTGTGACTTAACTCGTATAGAGATCCAGACGTCGAACATCAGCCTTGTACTTCTTCTAAATGATTTTTAATGGCAGAAAGAAAACAAAAGAGTTTTGGCTTCATTGTTAGGAGGACAGTGCTGTCGTTGGTCAAGATGATGAGTCTTTTTTGACAATAGTCGTCTTCGTAAACCTATCACACAACGTTTGAGTTTTGTTCTGTGTCTGTACTACTATTTTTGTGTGATCCAGAGCTACCCGTATTTAGTTTCCTCTATTGTTGAGCTAGAGGTCTATGTCTTGTCACCCAATAGTTACCTCATCCAGAATGAGATTTTCACTCTGCAGCGGAGTGTGCGCTGATATGAAACTTCTTGGCAGATTAAAACTGTGTGCCCGACCGAGACTCGAACTCGGGACCTTTGCCTTTCGCGGGCAAGTGCTCTACCAACTGGGCTACCAAAGCACGACTCACGCACGGTACCCACAGCTTTACTTCTGTCAGTATCTCGTCTCCTACCTTCCAAACTTTACAGGAGTCCTCCTGCGAACCTTGCCCGCGAAAGGCAAAGGTCCCGAGTTCGAGTCTCGGTCGGGCGCACAGTTTTAATCTGCCAGGAAGTTTCAGTTGCCTCATCCTTCGAAATAGTCGGTTACTCTTCGGACGCCAGTGTTAAGTGGAATGTGGCAACTAGACCAGTCTCCCATTCGTTAGTGCCAGCTTTACCTAATGGTAGACGCTAAGGACTACTTCTTCTCCCAGTTTGCTTATTTGTTTCTCAGCCAGGGACACAATTTTCTTTCTGCCTTCTCTTCATTTCTTGTGTTCTGGTACTTGCCTCCTCCTCACTCACCACTTCTCTCTGCGTAGCTGAGGACACTAACGCACGCTTTACGGTGGCGCTCTACTCGGAGGTACGCCGGTTCGAACCCTGTTGGTGAAGGTAATTTTCACTGGCAGTATTTGTCCAGCGAGGGGAGAAGAGAGGAGAGCGTAAAGTTTCTGATCACCAGTCTTTGCCCCAGTGTCCGGGATTCATGAAGTGAGAGTATGTGACTCTGTTAGTCGGATTGGAACGTTAAGATCGGCGACTCCCTTGGTGCTATCGGAGAGAAGTGGGCTGTGCGCCAAGCACCTCGTTTCACCCTACATCTACATCTACATTGATACTCCGCAAGCCACCCAACGGTGTGTGGCGGAGGGCACTTTACGTGCCACTGTCATTACCTCCCTTTCCTGTTCCAGTCGCGTATGGTTCGCGGGAAGAACGGCTGTCTGAAAGCCTCCGTGCGCGCTCTAATCTCTCTAATTTTACATTCGTGATCTCCTCGGGAAGTATAAGTAGGGGGAAGCAATATATTCGATACCTCATCCAGAAACGCACCCTCTCGAAACCTGGACAGCAAGCTACACCGCGATGCAGAGCGCCTCTCTTGCAGAGTCTGCCACTTGAGTTTATTAAACATCTCCGTAACGCTATCACGGTTACCAAATAACCCAGTGACGAAACGCGCCGCTCTTCTTTGGATCTTCTCTATCTCCTCCGTCAACCCGACCTGGTACGGATCCCACACTGATGAGCAATACTCAAGTATAGGTCGAACGAGTGTTTTGTAAGCCACCTCCTTTGTTGATGGACTACATTTTCTAAGCACTCTCCCAATGAATCTCAACCTGGTACCCGCCTTACCAACAATTAGTTTTATATGATCATTCCACTTCAAATCGTTCCGTACGCATACTCCCAGATATTTTACAGAAGTAACTGCTACCAGTGTTTGTTCCGCTATCATATAATCATACAATAAAGGATCCTTCTTTCTGTGTATTCGCAATACATTACATTTGTCTATGTTAAGGGTCAGTTGCCACTCCCTGCACCAAGTGCCTATCCGCTGCAGATCTTCCTGTATTTCGCTACAATTTTCTAATGCAGCAACTTCTCTGTATACTACAGCATCATCCGCGAAAAGCCGCATGGAACTTCCGACACTATCTACTAAGTCATTTATATATATTGTGAAAAGCAATGGTCCCATAACACTCCCCTGTGGCACGCCAGAGGTTACTTTAACGTCTGTAGACGTCTCTCCATTGATAACAACATGCTGTGTTCTGTTTGCTAAAAACTCTTCAATCCAGCCACACAGCTGGTCTGATATTCCGTAGGCTCTTACTTTGTTTATCAGGCGACAGTGCGGAACTGTATCGAACGCCTTCCGGAAGTCAAGAAAAATAGCATCTACCTGGGAGCCTGTATCTAATATTTTCTGGGTCTCATGAACAAATAAGGCGAGTTGGGTCTCACACGATCGCTGTTTCCGGAATCCATGTTGATTCCTACATAGTAGATTCTGGGTTTCCAGAAATGACATGATACGCGAGCAAAAAACATGTTCTAAAATTCTACAAGAGATCGACGTAAGAGATATAGGTCTATAGTTTTGCGCATCTGCTCGACGACCCTTCTTGAAGACTGGGACTATCTGTGCTCTTTTCCAATCATTTGGAACCCTCCGTTCCTCCAGAGACTTGCGGTACACGGCTGTTAGAAGGGGGGCAAGTTCTTTCGCGTACTCTGTGTAGAATCGAATTGGTATCCCGTCAGGTCCAGTGGACTTTCCTCTATTGAGTGATTCCAGTTGCTTTTCTATTCCTTGGACACTTATTTCGATGTCAGCCATTTTTTCGTTTGTGCGAGGATTTAGAGAAGGAACTGCAGTGCGGTCTTCCTCTGTGAAACAGCTTTGGAAAAAAGTGTTTAGTATTTCAGCTTTACGCGTGTCATCCTCTGTTTCAATGCCATCATCATCCCGTAGTGTCTGGATATGCTGTTTCGAGCCACTTACTGATTTAACGTAAGACCAGAACTTCCTAGGATTTTCTGTCAAGTCGGTACATAGAATTTTACTTTCGAATTCAATGAACGCTTCACGCATAGCCCTCCTTACGCTAACTTTGACATCGTTTAGCTTCTGTTTGTCTGAGAGGTTTTGGCTGCGCTTAAACTTGGAGTGGAGCTCTCTTTGCTTTCGCAGTAGTTTCCTAACATTGTTGTTGTACCACGGTGGGTTTTTCCCGTCCCTCACAGTTTTACTCGGCACGTACCTGTCTAAAACGCATTTTACGATTGCCTTGAACTTTTTCCATAAACACTCAACATTGTCAGTGTCGGAACAGAAATTTTCGTTTTGATCTGTTAGGTAGTCTGAAATCTGCCTTCTATTACTCTTGCTAAACAGATAAACCTTCCTCCCTTTTTTTATATTCCTATTAACTTCCATATTCAGGGATGCTGCAACGGCCTTATGATCACTGATTCCCTGTTCTGTACATACAGATTCGAAAAGTTCGGGTCTGTTTGTTATCAGTAGGTCCAATATGTTATCTCCACGAGTCGGTTCTCTGTTTAATTGCTCGAGGTAATTTTCGGATAGTGCACTCAGTATAATGTCACTCGATGCTCTGTCCCTACCACCCGTCCTAAACATCTGAGTGTCCCAGTCTATATCTGGTAAATTGAAATCTCCACCTAAGACTATAACATGCTGAGAAAATTTATGTGAAATGTATTCCAAATTTTCTCTCTTCCTTTTCTCACCTACATTATACAACACAAACATAAATGCGCACAATACACTCACCTACACTCCACAAATACACATACTACACAGCACCCAAGTAAGGTGGCGCCGTAGTTAGTACGATGGACTCGCATTCGAGAGGACGACAGTTCGAATCAGCCTCCGGTCATCCTGATTTAGATTTTCCCCAATTGCCCTAAATCGCTCCTGGCAAAAACTGGGATGCTTTATTTGAAAGGGCACGGCCGCTTTCCTTCCCCACCCTCGAAATATTCCTAGCTTGTGCTCTTTCCCTAATGACCCCGATATCGACTTGACGTTAAATCCTTATCTTCCTTTTACATAAAACACAAAGCTCACATATCAAAGGGGTAGGGGGCCAATTTGCATAGAGGAGGAACATCCTTTCCAACAAGTGGTGCAACACTTCCGTTGGGATTTCGAAGCCAGCAATGCCATATGACATTTATATTTTCTACCTGTCTCTCACGTCTGTTTCTGTCGTTGCTCTCTTTTTAAATGTAACGGATCATAAACTGTGTGCTGTTCTACTTTTCATGAACTAATATAAACCACGCTTTTTTATATTGCCACTGCTACTGTTTCCACTATTTACGTTACAGTTATCCGTAACTTACGTTTCACATATTAAGTCTTTTTGTAAATATGTGTGATGTAATGGACGTAACATAACAGACTGGGTTTTAAGTAGCCCATAACGCCTTCAAATACGAGAAAAAATGAACTGGACTTTTTTGTAGGAAATTTGATGAAGTTAAATTTTGTAATGGGATATGTTTCGCTGGAGGCCACGGTTTCCGAGTTATTCGAGAATAACGAGTTTGAAGATCACTTTTGTACGTTTCACTTGAGTGATTCCAAAACATCCCAGTAGAAAATTCAACTATGTTAAATAACCCACAAAAATCCCGTTCATTTTTTCTGTAGAGCTAATAGTTAGTACATAGTGAGCAAGACAATATGAAAATCTTGCATGTGGTATTTGAAGGCATTGTGGGTTGCATAAAAGCCAGTGCTAGGAATAGCTGAATTATCCTGCATATTTCCAGAGAGATCAAAAGTGGCTTTGTTTCTTATATTACGTTAGCGTATAAAGGAACTCTATTCCGTCTCACAATTTTCCAACGAGAGAGAGAGAGAGAGAGAGAGAGAGAGAGAGAGAGAGAGAGAGAGAGAGAGATTGGGTGTAGGGTGGAGAATTGAACTGAAGCTGCTTCTGTTGCTTTTTAAAAAGAGCATGGACTTATGGACTTCTTTCTCACCATGAATGGCTGTTTCAGCTGTAAGCTATGGATATGAATCCATGCGCATTACACAGCTTGTTCACTGAGAGTACTTCTTACCGGCAGTCACTAGTTACGCAACTGCAAGTCTCCCTTCTGACGCTTTTTCTACTTCTGTTCCGATTTTCATCTTACTCCTTCCCCTACCATAAATCTTGCTACAACATTTTCACTTCACCTTCCATTTTCTTTGCATCTTTCTTATATCTTCTGTATTTCTTGCTGCATTGTTTTTCAATGCTTTCGTAACAGCTGGATGCCCGTAACTTCACTGCTTCTACTTCTTCTGCCTGCTTTCAACGGCCTGTATACCTGAATTCATTGTATTCACGTCCTCGCTGCATTTAAATTCGCCGAACAACGTTCGGTTAAGCCTGATGAAGCGTATGGGAAATGCAGTGTAACGTTGAAGAAATAAGATTTTAAAGTGGTGCATCAACTGAACATTAGCATTCTTCAAGGCTTCTTCATACATATTAATGTACATACAAACAAAAATATAGAAACCGAGCTTAATCCAAAAGCATGTCAATATATACGCAAGCAATAAAGAATAAACATTATGAGTAGCACCCAGAGGGCGTCAGTTCCAGGTTTCACAACAACAATGGAAGGATCTATAGAAATACTGTGACCTTTATTATGCATACTTCAGTGACTCTAGGCTGCAAATGTCTAGTTGCTCTCCAACCACTATGGTATCCTGTACACTTATTTTATTTATACATGTACATGATTAGTTAGGTACACTGGCATTTAGCATATTTTTTACTTATTTCTATCATCTTTGAAGATGTTCAGTGCCTGAACGATGCCTTTGACATCCAGTTCGATTAGCCTACAATAACAGATACTTCAATAAACTATAACTATAGTGCTGCCGAATAAGGAAACAATCCTTGTCCTATCGTAAGAACTTTCTGCTATATTCACACTCCACCTATTAACAGACAATGTTTGTAGACTATAAGAGTCGTTGTTTCTGCGTCTTCTTCATTCCTAGGATAAGGGTTTATAGACTACCTATTGTTTATGAATATTCAGATAGTTCCATAAAAACACGGGAGAACTGCCGGATATCAGTAACTTCCTGCCACGATATTTCGGCGCAGAGTCTTCTGGCCATCTTCAGGTGAATGCCACAGCAGTAGTACTGGCGAGTAGGCGTTGAGCTCCGCTATTTAAAGCCTTCTGAGGTGACATTGCGCATGCGCTGCTCAGCGTGCGCGTTCATAACGGCTCCGTGCGCTGCGCCTCGCGCCCTCCACTGCGAAAGCCTGGCGTATCGGTGTCAGGTCGATTTCCATCTTTATGCAGATAACTACGTCGACTACCAAGTTTCTCTATAACAGGATTCCAAGCAGAGTTCAGCTGATAACCGCTATCTCGATTGATGAGAGTCTCGTTGTCAGGCAATCTTATTTCCACAGATTCATTGATAATCGAGCTCCAAAAGTTTGATGTATGGGCCAAAATTTTTGTGTCGTCGTAATTCATGGAATGGTCTGTGGAAATACAATGTTCGGCGATTGCGGACTTGGTGGGTTTGAGAAGGTGAGTATGCCGATGGTGTTCCACAATGCGTTCCTGCACAGTTCGTGTCGTTTGCCCTATATATGATTTGCCGCATTCACACGGAATTTTGTAAACACCTGGTTTACGCAGGCCCAGAAGGCTTTAAATAGCGGAGCTCAGCGCGTACTTGCCAGTACTAATACAGTGGCATTCACCTGAAGATGGCCAGAAGACTCTGCGCCGAAATATCGTGGCAGAACGTTACTGATATCCGGCAGTTCTCCCGTGTTTTTATGGAACAATCAGTACGCCGGGAAAGCTTTAAACATCACAATATTCAGACAGTCTGCAACGGCTCTTGATTGATCCTATTAAGCGTATTGTATATAAAATCATCGATAATGAGTTAACCATGTAGAGTTAGTTACCTGTTAATGCTTTAGCCTTTTCTTCTTTTTTGTTTTTTGCTCTTTTCGCTCTGTGCCAATACACTTTTACTTCTTCTCACGGTTCACTCTTAACCTCCAAAAAATCGCACATGTACATTTAAAATGAACACTGTCTATGACACCAGCTACGTGGCCTAATTTTTACGACACTGCGCGCACAAAAGAAACGGGGTAAAATCGACGTCACGTCACATTTCATAAAATCGTTATGGAGGAAACTCTCTACATTCCCTCCAAAATAAATTTTCTGCTTAGAGGCGAGGAAACGTAACGAGTACCTGCTTCCAAACTTGTGTATGCAATTATATCCGGACAGGGTTGTAGCCTATCCCCGATGTTATTCAATCTGTATATTGAGCAAGCAGTAAAGGAAACGAAAGAAAAATTTGGAGTAGGAATTAAAATCCATGGAGAAGAAATAAAAACTTTGAGGTTCGCCGACATTGTAATTCTGCCAGAACAGCAAAGGACCTGGAAGAGCAGCTGAACGGAATGGACAGTGTCTTGAAAGGAGGATATAAGATGAACATCAACAAAAGCAAAACGAGGATAATGGAATGTAGTCGAATTAAGTCGGGTGAGGCTGAGGGAATTAGATTAGGAAATGAGACACTTAAAGTAGTAAATGAGTTTTGCTCTTTTGGGAGCAAAATAACTGATGGTGGTCGAAGTAGAGAGGATGTAAAGTGTAGACTGGCAATGACTAGGAAAGGGTTTTTGAAGAAGAGAAATTTGTTAACATCGAATATAGATTTAAGTATCCGGAAGTCGTTTCTGAAAGTATTTGTATGGAGTGTAGCCTTGTATGGGAGTGAAACGTCGACGATAAATAGTTTAGACAAGAAGAGAATAGAAGCTTTCGAAATGTGGTGCTACGGGAGAATGCTGAAGATTAGATGGATAGATCACATAACTAATGAGGAGGTATTGAACAGAATTGGAGAGAGGAGAAATTTGTGGCACAAGTTGACTAGAAGAAGGGATCGGTTGGTAGGGTATATTCTGAGGCATCAAGGGACCACCAATTTAGTATTGGAGGGCAGCGTGGAGGGTAAAAATCGTAGAGGGAGACCAAGAGATGAGTACACTAAACAGATTCAGAAGGATGTAGGTTGCAGTAGATACTGGGAGATGAAGAAGCTTGCACAGGATAGAGTAACATGGAGAGCTGCATCAAACCAGTCTCTGGACTGAAGACCACAACAACAACAACAACAACATCCGCCCGTAGCCCCCACTCTTCCCCAAACACATCCAGACAGTGCAGGAAATTCTACAGCACTTCAAAATCTCTAGCTCCATTCAGCCTCACTTCCCTAGGTCTTCGGAACATAAAGGAAACAAAATTCCATCAGACGCTATCCTTCTGTCAAAATGCAAATACAAACGACGCGCACGCTGAGCTCTCTAATACATAATTAAATAGCGTTATATATTTCAACACCTGTATATGTTTAAATATCCTGCAATTAAATTAAAACCTTGCGTTCTTTGAGTTTAGGAAAATCGTGTAAGCTGCGTACATCCACTATTGTTTTCATTTATTTATGTTTTTGTTTGTAGTGTTTGGATGGCGCCGCGAGCGAGAAGACTGGCGACTCGGTGGATGAGCCAATCACTGAGTGTAACGTTACGCCCGACCTCGTAGACGAGGGGGACCCAGCAAAGGAGGCGCTCCAAGCCCGAACCTCGGATAGCAATAGTTACAGCTCCACTCCTGAGAGAGAGACCACGGAAAGCTCTGAAAACAAAGCAATTAACGACGTCGACCACGCCAGAGACGAGCTCCTTGCCCTTCTACGGTCAGTGAATCAAAATTATACGAAGCGCGATCACCTATCATCATTCGGAGAGTATGTTTCTGAAAAACTGAGAAGCCTCAGCAGTACACACCTTCAGTCTGTAGCACAAATGCGCATCCAGCAAGTGTTTTTCGATTTGGAAATGGAATCGCAGACCCAGCACCTTATGTCTGGTCTCCTGACGTCTCCACCTTACTTTTCATCACCAATCGCTAGAAACTCCTTGTTTTCCGCAGACCCATGTTCTCCAGCAACTGCTTCACCTTGTGCTTCTCGAATTTCTACTCAGAGAGCATCATGCTTTGCCAGCGAGTCGAATTCGCCACAGCAGCAACAAATTGGTCACATGTTCCAGCCGCTATCTAACGCCTCACTGTACCAGCTCCGGAAGTGAAACAAGATTACGCACTACATTATAAAGTGAAGGACATTGAAGTGCCTGATGAGTTTATTTTCAGTGACATTTGGTTTTATTATAAGATAATTGTCTAACCTCTCATTTATCAGTGTGTGTTGCAATGTGTAATTCTTTGAGTGCTTCCATTATATTTAACTGTACAGTGTTGAGAGATCAAAAATAAATCACACATACATTAAATGTTGGCTACAAATGTTGAGCATCGTCTAAGTCTTCTCCTTTTCAGCTCAGTAAAAAAGTATCAAGAGGTCCAATTTATCTTAAATAGCTTATTAGATACTGCATCACAGCCCGACGTTCTCCTAGGCTGACGGTACATATACATGTTCCAAATTAAAAGTTAAAACTGTAAAAATTGTCAGTGACTGTAATAAAAAGAACTTCCAAGGTCAACCTTGTTGCCACTGTACAGTTTATTTGTATTTCTTATTTTAATTTGCTATGAACGCCTTACTGAGGTTACATATTTTCTCAAAATCATTTATGTCTAGGCCGTACGCACAAATACCTCACGATGCAAGGATTATTCGCTAATTCAGCACTTGCGTTTTTCTTCAGTTCTGTGTTTAACATAAAACAATATTAGGCACGTTAGCAGTTGTAGCTAGTCAATTCGGTATCTCCAAGACTGTAACAAGTGAACGTGTCATAAATGAATGCGGATTGCGTGCGTGTCTAAAAAGAGGCTTGTACTCCCCCACAAACGTCTTCTTGCTTATGAGCCCAGAACAAAAGCATGGCCACTAAGCAGAAATCATACACATTTAAATACAAACAGTTCGAAACATAGAAATAGCATAAAGATTGATTGGTTGGCTGATTCGGGGGAGAGGACCAAACAGCAATGTCGCCGGTTCCATTGTATTAGGGAGGGGTGAGGAAGGTAGTCGGCCATGCCTTCTCAAAGGAACCATCCTGGCGTTTGCCTGAAGCGGAAAACCTAAAGCAGGATGGCCGGATGCGTGTCTGAACCGTCGTCCTCCAGAATGCTGGTCCAGTGTGCTAACCATGCGCCATCTCGCTCGGTAGAATAAAGATTATTTTAAAATACAGGATATATCAATCCAACCAACTATGAAGCTGGCTGACCTGTAAAACATGGCATTTGTGTGTAAATGATATTTCTACGTCTACATCTATATCCCTACAGACCACCATACGGTGTGTAGGCGTGTGGCGGAGGATACTTTCTATACCATTGTCACTTCCTCCCCTGTTAACCCACCGTGCGAGCTGGAACCTCTGTAATTTTACGCTCATGGACACGTAAGGGGAAGTAATATGTTGGACGACCCTTCTACCAAAGTTAGCCCTCAGAATTTGCAGTATCTACCACTGGAATGGCTGAACATCTCCTTGACGGTTTGGCATTTACTAAATGAATATTAAACAAATCACTCTTCTCTTCTTTGGATCTTTTCATTTCCTCTATCAATCCTATCTGGCACAGGTTCCAGACCGACGAGCAATAGCCAAGTATTGGTCGAACGATGGTTTCGTTGATGGACTACTCTTTCTGAGGACTCTTCCAACGAATCTCTGTGCGGCACCTGCCTCGCCAGCGATTAGTTCTATGTGGCCTTAACAGTTTAAATCGCTCCGTGCGCAAACTCCTTGTAGCATATGTAAATATTTCAGAAGCACACAAGTCGCTGGAGAGGCAACACCATAAAACAGGCAGTTATGACCGGCTGATTGACAAGAGTAATAACTGAAGTGTTATTCGGCAGAAACCTAAATATTCGATTGAAAAATGTTTGTTAACACTTTCGGTACTTACAAAGTCACACTCCCAAAAATAGAAGTTGATGTGTTGTCATACGTTCTTCCCTTATCGGCACCAAAATGCAGAAGAGGAGTTTCAGTGATGTGATTAAAACGAGGTGCAACAGAACAGCTCGTGGCAAAGATCTGTGTAATGTGATCACTGCTGCTTTTCATATTAGACTACCGCAGTGTAGATATATCAAAAATGTAGTAAATCCAAATGTTGCCTTTACCTAATGTGCACATTATTTCATTTTAGTTTGGTGTTAGTCGTTTGAGTTGGGGTATGTTTGACTGGAAAGAGTATTAACAATGAAAATGAAACTAACGTTAATAACTATTTACAACTGAATATGTATGTAGTGTTCATTACTGCTGGCTGTGTACACACACACACACATAACATATATATATATATATATATATATATATATATATATATATATATATATATATATACTACTGGCCATTAAAATTGTTACACCAAGAAGAAATGCAGATGATAAACGGGTATTCATTGGACAAATACCCAGAACAACCACCTCTGGCCGTAATAACGGCCTTCATACGCCTGGGCATTGAATCAGAGCTTGGATGGCGTGTAGAGGTACAACTGCTCCTGCAGCTTCGACACGATACCACAGTTCATCAAGAGTAATGACTGGCATGTTGTGACGAGACACTTGCTCGGCCATCACTGACCAGACGTTTTCAATTGCTGAGAAGTCTGGAGAATGTGCTGGCCAGGGCAGCAGTCGAACATTTTCTGTATCCAGAAAGGCCCGTACAGGACCTGCAACATACGGTGGTGCATTATCCTGTTGAAATGTAGGGTTTCGCAGGGATTGACTGAACGGTAGAGCCACGGGTCGTAATACATCTGAAATGTAACGTCCACTGTTCAAAGTGCCGTCAATGCGAACAAGAGGTAACTGAGACGTGTAACCAATGGCACCCCATACCATCACGCCGGGTGATACCCCAGTATGGCGATGACGAACACACGCTTCCAATGTGCGTTCACCGCGATGTCGCCAAACACGGATGCGACCATCATGATGTTGTGAACAGAACCTGGATTCATGCGTCGTTGAGTAACACTATCGCAGGGGCTCCTGTCTGTGATGCAGCGTCAAGGATAACCGCAGCCATGGTCCCCGAGCTGATAGTTCATGCTGCTGCAAACGTCGTCGAACTGTTCGTGCAGATGGTTGTTGCCTTGCAAAACGTCCCCATCTGTTGACTCAGGGATCGAGACGTGGCTGCACGATCCGTTACAGCCATGCGGATACGATGCCTGTCATCTCGACTGCTAGTGATACGAGGCCGTTGGGATCCAGCACGGCGTTCCGTATTACCCTCCTGGACCCACCGATTCCATATTCTACTAACAGTCATTGGATCTCGACCAACGCGAGCAGCAATGTCGCGATACGATAAACTGCAATCGCGATAGGCTACAATCCGACCTCTATCGAAGTCGGAAACGTGATGGTACGCATTTCTCCTCCTTACACGAGACATCACAACAACGTTTCACCAGTCAACGCCGGTCAACTGCTGTTTGTGTATGAGAAATCGGTTGGAAACTTTCCTCATGTCAGCACGTTGTAGGTGTCGCCACCGGCGGCAACCTTGTGTGAATGCTCTGACAAGCTACTCATTTGCATATCATAGGATCTTCTTGTATATATCATGGAGAGCTGCATCAAACCAGTCTCAGGGCTGAAGACCACAACAACAACAAAAAATATATATATACTAGGTCGAATCACATAAATATCGCGGAAGTGGAAATTGCTATTGACGTGCGGTTTTCACAGAATGGATTAGTAGTGAGAAACTCGTATTGTTAGCCAATCAGAAGATTATAATAGTACTTAAAAAGTGTATTTTTTGTGCATACATACTTCTTTTAAATGGAATAATGCATATTCACATTAATAACTAAACGTAAGGTAAATCAGAATATCAGTGGTGTTTGTTGTAGGATATCGTACTTAGAAAAGTTCCCACACCGACACTTCAACAGTAACTGTGGTAGCACACACTAAAGAAGAACACAAGTGCGTACACTAATTATGTGAATTCTTATAAGTAACGAGACAACTGACAATGACAGGCTGTGTTCAAACTAATGATTATCAGTAGTAATAAACGCTTTCAGCGATAGGGAACAACTGCCGCACAAGTGCTAGCACTTCAGCGCAGATGCCCGAGCAGACTACAGTAATAAGTCGTTTTATATCATCGGGTGTAGTTGGTATGTCCTTCTACACAGCGTCATTCAGCTTTCCCCACAGAGAAATGTCCACAGGTGTCAAATCTGTGAAACGGGCCGGCGACAAGTCTCTGCATCCAGTCCAAAGATACAGAGACAATTCTGGAAGATAAGCTGTAGTACTTTGTGCACTATTTTCTGAACTGTTGGTACAACAGGATCCCCCTAGTCTGCAGAGGAACGTCTTCTAGCATCCGTGGAAGATGGTCTTTTAGGAGACTGCGATATTTGTGTGCGTTCAGTGTTCCGTCTATGAAAAACGGGGCCATGAGCTGATGGTTCACTATCCCACACCAGACGTTTACGCTCCATGGATGCTGACGTTCCAACTCACTAAGCCAACGATGATTGTCAACAGAAAAAAAGTGCATGTTTCGGCGGTTTACCTGGCCATGATTGGTAAATGTGGCTTCATCATTAAACAAGATACATAGCTGGAGTATCCTGTCTTAATGTCTTTGTACAGAAGTAAACAGGATTCTCATAATCGTTTCCATGCAGGTGTTGGTGGAGAGAGATGCGACAGCGATGTAATATTTGTTGATCGGGAATGCTTAGGAGACTTGCTTTACTCAAGCCAGTCCCGCGTACGATTGCGAGAGCTAACTTGCGGATCAACTACAACAACAGCAATAACATCAATTTCCCCCTCTTCTGCCATCACTCGTTTCCTTCTGTTACGTTGTCTATGCGTTACACGTAACAGGTTAAAGAAGGTGATAAATAATTGCTGAGATGGTTGACGTCTATTGGGATTTGCTGCCGCATACACCGCACAAGAACAACCTGAATTATTCTTATACTCTTCATACATCATGAGCATGTCGGCTCTTTCTGGATTGGTAAATCCCATCGTCCACTCACGATCCATTGCTTAGACTGCCACACACTAACTGACAAGTAAGTCACAATGCACTCAAGGAACGGACAAGCAGACTGTAAGCAAACATAACAACATCCTACCTAGCAACTACGCAGGTCGAATTGCACAAACAAGTGTCGGCGTGGAAAGTTTTCGATACACAATGTAAACGACTAACTAGAATCCTGCAGCACATATCACTGACATTTTAATTTATGCTATTTTTAGTCTGTTAGTGTCAATAGACATTGTTCCATTTAAAAAAGTATGTTTGCACAAAAAATACGATTTCTAAGTATTATTACAATATTTTTATTGGCTAACAATACGAGTCCCTGACTACCATTCCATTCTGTGAAAACGTGCCATTTTAAAACGTCTCAAGGCTATGGGCATGATTCAGAAAGAAGGAGCTTGGGTCCCGTTTGAGCTGACACCAAGAGACGTTGAACGGCGTTTGTGTGTTTGTGAACAGTTGCTTCACAGGCAAAAACAGAAGCGATTTCTGCATCGAATTGTGACCGGGGACTAAAAATCGGTTCATTACGATAACCTTAAACGCAAAAAATTATGGGGATATCCCCCGGCCAAGCTTCCATGTCGACGGCCAAACCGAATATTCCGGCTCCAAGATCATGCTCTGCATTTGGTGGGACCAGCTCGGCGTCATGTTCTATGAGGTGTTAAAACCAAGTGAAACAGTCACAGGTGCTCGTTATCGAACGCAATTGATGCGTCTGAGCAGAGCATTAAAAGACAAACGGCCGCAATACAGCGAGAGGCACGGTAAAGTGATTTTTCAGCACGACAACGCTCGACCCTACGTTGCAAAATAGGTCGAAACGTACTTGGAAACCGTAAAATGGGAAGTCCTACCCCACCCGCCGTATTCTCCAGACATTGCTCACTCTGACTATCACCTGTTTAGATCAATGACGCATGGCCTGGCTGACCAACACTTCCGATCTCATGAAGAAGTCACAAACTGGATCGATTCGTGGATCGCTTCAAAAGATGAACAATTTTCTCGACGCGGGATTCGTACGCTGCCTGAAAAATGGGAGATAGTAGTGGCCAGCGATGGAAAATACTTTGAATGATACATGTGTAACCAATTTGTTTCATTAAAGCCTCAAATGTTGGGAAAAAAAGGGTGGAAGGAAAATTGTACACCGTATGTGAAATATGCTTGTTATGACACACTGTATCAGCGCTCCCATCTTCTACATTAATTTCAGACACAGCCTCTATACATCCATGGTCGTGTGCCTTTAATGAATCTATGACAAGCTTGACAAATCCAAAAATTATAAACACGCTCCAAACATTATACGAAATTACGTATATCAATAATTAAACTGGAAAAAGTTGCAACATCCTCAAAGGCTGTGTACAGTAGTACCAGGATATAATATGTGCATAGTGAATGGTTGCAGCGTTAGTGATTCATCTGGCACGGTCATCGGCGATCACATGGCACTGAGCAGGCTGATCTGTGTGCCCTCTGTTTTTTCTCAGCGAACATTGACTGTGCTGGGTTTAGAGGTGCACAGCGTTTGCAACATTACCTCTGGAGTCTAACCGCGCTCCACCGTCGAGTACGTACTCTTGTTGGACAGCTGCAGCAGTTTGAAAGGGGTCGCATTGTGGTCTGTGGGAAGTTGGACGGAGGCATCGACGAATTGCTGCACATGCTGGGCACAGTGTATCGCTGGTGTGTCGCTGCTTTCAGCAGTGGTCTGTAGAACACTCCCACACCTGTAGACCATGTTAAACATCATGCAGGGAACCAAACTCAAATAAATGTTGCATCTGCTGTGTCGCCAATCTTTGGGAACCGCCTGCTTGTAGCAGGACTAAGATCACGAGTGCCTCAGGACAGACAGCCACCAACACAACGACACTGACAAGCACGGCTACTCAGGTTCCGTGTGTATGTTAGTAACGGGCGTACAAGTGTACGGCGTAGACCTGGTGAGTGGTTTATTCCGGAATGCACGCACCCACGAAGCAGAGATTCCACACCAGGCGTCATGGGACGTTGAGCCATCAGTTACAATCCACGCTCATATTTGGTGTTTCTGCAGGGTAAAGTTACCCGTTCGCGCTACCGTGCACATGCTCTCATCACCGTGCTACTGCCATTTCTGACAGGAAGGTGATGGGCTTTTTCAGCAGGACAATCCACATCCACATACAGTTGCTGCGAAGCAAGGTGTACAATGCTCTGGCGAGAGAGAGCACCAGATCTCTCGCCAATTGAACACGTACGGGACATTGGAAAGTGGGAACTTACTCATCCTCCAGAGCCCGCAAAAGCCGCCACCGAAACGGGCTGTAGTGCCAAGAGTAAGTAAGAAAGTACGAACTGCAACGAAGGGTTCAAAATGCTTGGGACAACCTACTGCGGAATGTCATTCGGCACCTTTATGATCGCCTGCATGCGAAAATAGACACTCGCGTTGCCACATGATGGGGTATATCGTGTTCTGATGCCACTGTTTGGGTGTCCTTTTCTCTGACGTGTGTTTCATTTGGTCTGAATTTGTTATCATATGTTTCTGCAATAATGAACTACCTTTCACGATATGCCCTTGAGCGTGTTGCAATTTTTTTCCGGCAGCGTATGTATCACCTGCATCCAGATTGAAAAGGATGACACCAGTGATCTTATATATTACCTACAAATATAACACAAAAGTAACTCTACAGCACTAAAAATATAACACAAAAGTAACTCTACAGCACTGGAAGAAAAAAATTGAAAAAAAACGGGGATCCCAGTAACTGATAATGCAGTGAATAAATTACAGTTTACAGAAAACCAACTGATTTCACAGCAAGACTTTAGGTTACAGAGAGTACGACAAGAAAATTCATACACGAATACCCAAAGTCGGGTCCACATGTAAACATCTGTGAGACAGAATATATGCTATCTGGTGGTCTAAATGAAGATTTGGTATTGGAAGATGAGATGGGAGCAGTAGCAAGTGTCGAGAAATATAAATTTGGAAAACATTACTTTATTAAGTAGAAAGAAATGGGGATAGCACGTGAAGTTCGACAATAAAACAAGACTTTTCATAACAGTGATTAGGAACATTATTAAATATGGTTCGGAAATTTGGACAAGAATTTGACAACTAAATTCAAAATTGCTGTCTATAGAGATTAATTTTTGCAGAGTTTCAGCAGTGATACAAAGAAATGAAAATGTAAGGAATGTAATCGGAGGTAGAATTGATGTTCAGAATTCAGTTATTGATTTTATTCATCAGAAAAAAACTACAGCGTAATTAGCTTGTCAAATGTTTGCAAGAAAAAAAAATCTTGCGAACTGTTTCACATCAAATGAAAGTAGAAGAGGCGACCACCTAATATTTCGAGTGAGGAGATCCAGTCATTAATGAGGGAGAACAATACTCCTTAAGAGTTATGGAGGAATAGAGATGAGTGGAAAAAACAGTGCTATTCTGTGATATGTGCTGCTAAAACGTGTTTGCATTGTTAACTCAGAGATATACGTACGATTGAAAATTACCCATTGCCAGTATCATAATATATTTCAAATTACGAACACTATAGCAGAAAAGTGGTTTCAGATTTCTTGATGTTATCAAACTACATCAGTTGCTGTCTTGTTGTCTATTGTGAGATTTGTATTTTATCTCTATTTTTATGTTATGGCATCTGAAACATTGCAAGTCAATCTCACTGATGGATAGCAAAACTGATTAGACACGCGAATTGTAACTTTTCGGTTTCAGACACTTTACAATCGTAGTTTTGAAAACTGCCTTCAGTTTATCAAAAGCTTCCGAGGTGTATACAGGGCAACGGGCGGTTTGCAAGTTGTGAATGGCATAACAGAACCGAGCAGTGAGTAGGGGAGGGTGTTCTACTTTCGAACACATGTCAGACTTCCACCTCTAGCCAGCCATGTAATAAGAGTTTAATATAGTCCCTTATTCCATTTTTTAATTAATGGCATTCACTTAGTGTGTGCTGCCGTCTGCATCTGAAATTACAAAAATTACTCCGGGAAAGTAAGGTTTTGCCAGGTGTGAAAAACAGTTCCAAGGTACCTCTTGGTCTTATAGTTACTAACAAACATTCTGTTCAAATTTAGAAGTGTGGCAGTGGAGAAAACATTGGCAGAAATGTATTTAATGGTCTATACGGTACATTATTTCTCCACAACACACCATTAATCAGCAACTGAAATCAAATTAAGCAGAAGTGCAGCCCAAAACCAGTTACGAATCAAGTACTTTTTGAAACTGAAGCTATTGGAACCAACACAAAATTTCATCTCCAACAAAACTTTTAAGACGTCAACGAAACTGAGTTAATTTGCAAATATCATATGTTCCATGGTAAGAGATCTCCTTCTTTTTCAAGGTACAAGTTGGTTCACGACGGACGAAGTACGGCGTAACCATCCACTCGTTATATAACTAGTTTCAAAAATGTATAGAATTTTAATTGCCGTAACATTCTGTTACAGAAGAATTAAAAATATATTCCAAACACCTTTAATATTTTATACTGCACTTAAATATGTAGATCTCGAAATATTTAAAAATGTTGCACAAAACACGACCACATGAGTGTCAACAACAAACACTGTAGAAAACGGTAGAAGTTGTTATGACGGTCTCTCGAGTTATTCCTTCAGGCGGCCGCGGTGGTCTAGCGGTTCTGGCGCTGCAGTCCGGAACCGCAGGACTGCTACGGTCGCAGGTTCGAATCCTGCCTCGGGCATGGGTGTGTGTGATGTCCTTAGGTTGGTTAGGTTTAAGTAGTTCTAAGTTCTAGGGGACTTATGACCTACGATGTTGAGTCCCATAGTGCTCAGAGCCATTTTTTTTATTCCTTCAGGCGATTCTAAAATATGTCACTAGATTGTAATACCGACCAGGAGCTCCCCCTTGCTAATTCAAAGAAGAGTCAAGCAAAGAAACTCTTTACCACCAAAATATTTATGTGTCCTTAACCTCGAGTAAAAAAAATGGCTCTGAGCACTATGGGACTGAACTGCTGAGGTCCCCTAGAACTTAGAACTACTTAAACCTAACTAACCTAAGGACATCACGCACATCCATGCCCGAGGCAGGATTCGAACCTGCGACCGTATTCGTCGCGCGGTTCCAGACTGTAGCGTCTAGAACCGCTCGGCCACTACGGCCGGCTAACGTCGAGTAAAGTTCACGCATCTTCACTCTGCTAACGACAGTGTACTCTTTGCCTCTAGTACACATAAGCTCCAGCAAATAATGGAACAACTTAAAACAGTAAGTTTTTAAAAAAAGCATCAAAATCAATAAGATTAAAAGAAGTAATTTTAAATCGTCGCAAAGAGCATGATAAAAATTAACAAAATCAGCTGTGCTTGGCGTAATTGTAAAGAATGTGAGGTGGACAGCAAAATAAATGAATCGAAGGCTAAAAATGGCAAAGAGTTTAAGATAAACTAAACAGGTTTTTGAAAACCGACTTCCCTGTGTTTTTTAAAATGAAAGCGTCTATTAGCAGTTTTGACTTACGACAATGGTATTTAAACTTTTTATGTGAAAATCATTTAAAAACTGACATTTCCAGCGCGAGAAATGGAGAGCAACATTTGTTAATTAATGAAAATTATAAGAAAATAAATAAGTGGTTAAGGCAACTGACAGGACAGAAATATCGTACGTAACTGTAACTGTAATCGAAATGAAATAAGGCGGGCAGGATATACAGCCATTAGAATTGTAGGTATATGTACGAAGCAATTCTGTGTCGGAATCTAGGAGCTAAGAAAAACGGGGACGGCGAAAAAAATGGAAGGATACCTAGATGATACACAGTATGTGAGAGCAACTGCATACTAACCCATGGAGAAGTCTAGAGGAGACTTATCGAATACTCAGACTACTCTTTACCACTATTTCATTACGCGTCGGCCCTGAAAACCTCGAGTTTATCGTTTGGGACACTGCTTTTTTTTTTTACTTTGCTGTCTTGATAGAACACCACTGTTTTGTAAGACACAGTAAGACTCGAGTCACCAAGTCCAATATCAGCCGCCATCCATTCACTTAAGTCCTTCATGGTATTTTAGCAACGAGTCAAATTCTTGTATACTGAGAAGTAACAAAAATGATCCGTAAACTGAAGACATGCAACAAGATGAATGTAAACAGATTTCTTGGGACAAGTCTATAGTTACAATAAGCAAAATAGCTACACCATTTACAATCACTCTTTATGAAGACAGAAAAACAAACTTTACATATATGTTATACCCGTAAAACAGTGGTTTTTCTTACAAATCTGTTTGCCAAGGTTGTTCACACTTTCCATTGCTTATGATACCTCCCATTTCATGAAAGCTGGCAAATATTTTCACGCACAAAATATAGGAAACAATAGTTCAGAAAATAGTACCATGGAAATATAATCTGCTATACTGATATATGGATGACGTCCTCTGCTTTGTAGACGAACCGAAAATGAAGACAGAACACCTACACACAGAGGTAAACACCCCACACTAAAACAACACTTACCTTCAAGAACGAGCAAGACAAATATATGAGCTTAATACATCCTTCACGAAAAAATAACCGACACCCATTCAGCACTTGCAGGAAAACAGCAGGGACAAACAGAATACTAAATCAATAATAAAACTACCCACAGTCACAAAAACATGCACCCTCAGATACATGCTCCACAGATTAAACATCATACCGTTAGACAAACATAATTACGCTATGGAATTAGACATAATAAATCAAATAGCTATAAACAATGGATACCAAGAATCACTAGTTAAAAATTGAATAAAAAATGCGAGAAAGGCATATAAAGCAGAAAGCAAAACGCCACACAAATCCAGGGATCTTCCAACACTCACCACACCCGCACGCACGCACGCACGCACGCACATACACACACACACACACACACACACACACACACACACACAAACACACACACACACACACACACACACACACACACACACCTACAACACCATTACTACACAACAAAAATGCAACACTGAAGATCAGCAGACAAGCTGATACCCACTCACATACGCAAACAAACCGACGCACCAAACTGATCACATCGTTAAGAAACAAGAAATGAAACTAGTCTACCAAGATAGTATAGAAATGTTTCTTGAAGGAAGGTGAAACTGGTGTGTATCAAAAAAACGTCATTTACGAACTTCAGTGTAACAGCTGTCATGCTCTGTCCTTAAGGACAGAGTAGCAAAACATTTGAAATAAGATATAAAGAGCATGAAAGGGCTAGAAATATGGCACCAGCCATTCGACATTTGCAGAACATCTCCAACAAGGAAAACGCCATCCAACCACAATGAAATCTGACATGAAAAATAATCAGATTCAGTAACAGAAAACGTCTTCTGGCACTACCAGAAAACTTCCAAATGCAAAAGACAATAACAGAAAAGAAACACAATAAATGGTCGAATAAACATCAACATCCACATGTTATTTAAACTAATAAAAAATATAGTAGATAAATAACAACCATCTTAGCCCTAAACAAACAGATCACACAAAGACAACATACCCACTTAAGATCACCCACCACAATACCATAAAAAGGAGATTTAACGAAGTGACAATATGTGCACTTAGAAGCTAGGACATACGATCTCCAGCCCCCCCCCCCCCCTCCCCTATCCCTCCACCTCACACACACACAAATACATTGTCAGAAATTGTTCAAATGGCTCTGAGCACTATGGGACTTAACATCTGTGGTCATCAGTCCCCTAGAACTTAGAACTACTTAAACCTAACTAACCTAAGGACATCACACACATCCATGCCCGAGGCAGGATTCGAACCTGCGACCGTAGCAGTCGCGCGGTTCCGGACTGAGCGCCTAGAACCGCTAGACCGCCGCGGCCGGCAAATACATTGTCTCTCATATATATATATATATATATATATATATATATATATATATATATATATGTGTGTGTGTGTGTGTGTGTGTGTTTGAGAGAGAGAGTCAAAAAATACATACAGACAGGGAAATAGAAGATGCCTCCATAAGTAAAAAAAATAAAAATAAACTATCACGTCTTACAACATAAAAACAAAGCAGAAAAGGTGTAAGTGGATCTACACAACATGGAAACTAAAATATATTCCGAGTCGTAAAGAGCAATGTACTAAAATGGTACACTCTTGTGTAGAAGAAAATTAGAAATGAAGTAGGAAAGAAAAAAAAACGTGAGTAACGTAAGGTGAGGTCAACAAGACAGATGAAAAAAGTAAGTAAATTGTGTATTGCTTCAAAGGTAATTGCCATAGCTTTTAATACATTTACCCCACTGTGAGACAAGACGATCAATCCCTTCATAGAAAAACGTTTGCATTTGCCAACCGAACCATGATTGTGCCCAAGCATGCCACGCTTCGTCCAAAGAAAATCAACGACCACGAATGTTTTCTCAGGACTCCAAAAATACATAAATCGTATGGGGAGATATGTAGACTGTATGGAGGATGTGTAAGGACTTCCCAGCGAAACTTCTGCAGTGTATTCGAAACAAATTTGGAAACATGTGGGCAGTCACCACGTCAGTTACCATCACTACCACACCCAGTAGTATCTGGGTGTAATGGCCGTCAACATATTGCAAGTTACCGATAATGGCAGTCCTTATGGCAACTCACCTTTACTGGCCAACTAAGTAACATTTAAAATGGTTACACTGGAAAACAGGTACACTGGAAAATGGCTATAATGAAAAGTGAGTGCACTGGAAAATGATTGCACCTGGAAAACAACTACACCAGGAAACAGTTATACTGGAAAATGGCTATACTAAAAATGGCCAGACTGGAAAACTACTACACTGGAAAACACACTGGAAAATGGTTAAACTGGAAAAGGGTTGTTCTTGAAAAACAGCTACCCCGAAAAACAGCTGGAAAGCAGTTACACTGGAAAATGCTGTAACATTATATTGGAAAATGTGCTGTAACATGGCAAATTGCTGCCGTAATACTGTAATATGGTGGGCAACTTGTTAATGTTGTGCTGTAGCATAGAGGGCAATCCCAGTAATTCACAGCCCCTCCCCCCCTCCCCCTTCCAGCCAACACCGCAAGCACTGACAACCAGTGGACATACATATTGTCGGCTACTGTAGTGACATAATAGTTCGAGCATCCGAGTATCTGACACTTGCTGCCCGGTTGTGGTACACCTACAGGCAAATGATGCCACATACACTGTCAACTTCTAGTTATAGAATATGGTTTCATTTCTAAATGACTTTACGTCAACTGTCAGTACCATACCTGCTTAGCATTACCAGCAGAATATGACACACGTTTCGTACTCCAAGATAATATTAATACCCTAGCGTGGGTCGCGATATTGTGTGGGTGGCTGAAAATGTATAGGTGAAAGCACAGAAACCATCATTTCTTTGGTACTATCTAGTACTTGAGTGTGAAAATATAGTTTGTAAATGTTTTAGAGAACTGTGAAACGATAGTTTCAATTATTAAACATTACAGCCACTGTCAAAAGTTGTTTTTGTTCAAAATGGCTCTGAGCACTATGGGACTTAACATCTGTGGTCATCAATCCCCTAGAACTTAGAACTACTTAAACCTAACTAACCTAAGGACATCACACACATCCATGCCCGAGGCAGGATTCGAACCTGCGACCGTAGCAGTCGCGCGGTTCCGGACTGAGCGCCTGAACCGCTAGACCACCTCGGCCGGCAATTGTTTTTGTACTTAACTTCGAGTACACCTGTTTCATTTGTAATAATAAGCAATAATTGCCGGTCAGTATCTTTTAACACATTTTTGTTGTGTAGAACACGATGCAGTGCCTTTTTCCGTCCTAAAATGGTGCTTGCGACGGTGAAATACCACTGAAAAACTTGTAAAAACATCCGTTGGTGAGAGTTCGTTCTTTGAATCACCAATAACATAGCCTCAGATTGAAACGCCAACACCTTTTACGCATTTCAGACATGGAGACACCACATGACACTTGATAAGCATCCTGGACAATTTGGATGGAGATATACTTATCTGAAGGTTCTTTGTGTCTAACATCAAGTGCAAGCCTAAAACTGAAATTACATTCTAAAAGCAGCTGAAAGTAATTAAGACTGTCTATTTGTTTGTGTGATGAGCTTCCTAGCATAATATTTTAAGCAACATGTATTTTGTGCAGGTATAGGCTTGGTCATGTTAGCTTTGCTGTACTGCCTCATTTATGTCTAAAATGATATGTTATTTTTTAGCCGCATTTGTTTTGTAACTACCCTCGCGCGCAAAACTTGCGGACGAAAGTAGTTTTCACATAATGTGTCACTTGTGTAGGAACGCAGCGCATTATCATACAAGCTCGTCGTATCTGGGAAAATAATAATGTGCCGCATTTCTACAACACATTAATTTTGTGCCATTTATCTCTTGTTAAGCAAATGTGTTCCTGCACAGTACACAACAAAATACTCTACTTGATAGTAGCGTGGAAGCTGAAATCCAGATTGTACCCAGGAGATATACAGAAATATACAATCAAATGACGGTGTTTCCCTCCCCCCCCCCCCCCCCCAAAAAAAAAAAAAAGAGGGTCGGATGAAGTTACTGCAGACGTTGCAGTTCTCGTGTGTGGTCTTGCACTGTCATGCTGAAGGACAGGGTGCTCCACGTGTGGACGAACTCTTAGAATTCGAAGCTCGATTACATCTCGCTGTTTCTCACGCATCGACATAGTTACGTTACACACCGCCGTGTTACGCGATACAGTTTGGAGGAGGAGAAGATTAGTGTTTAACGTCCCGTAGACAACGAGGTCATTAGAGGCGGAGCGCAAGCTCTGGTGAGGGAAGGATGGGGAAGGAAATCGGCCGTGCCCTTTCAAAGGAACCATCCCGGCATTTGCCTGAAGGGATTTAGGGAAATCACGGAAAACCTAAATCAGGATGGCCGGAGATGGGATTGGGGATTGGATACAGTTTGGAGTTCTCTAGCGACAGAGAGCTGTAAATATGCAGACATGAATAATTTGTATGTCGAATGTCAATAATGTTCGTTTTACTTAAAAAGCTTAAAGAGTTTTCGCACAAAAATTCGGAGGCATTACTTTTCAGTACGCCTTCGTATTCAGATGTAGATTTCAAAGAGGCAGTAGATTCTGGAAGTCACGTTTACGCTGTGTTTCTTGACTTGAACGTAGCTTCGATAACGTCACGTACTAATCAAAAAACGTGTAGACTTTATATACGAAGAGGTGTGCTGTTGTAGTGAAGGCTTCCTAGTAGACGGAATAGAGTTCGTCTGTCTTAATTTTGACACTATCAGAAGCCATGGTAGCGTCCTGTAAACCTCAAAGTAGGGTGATAGGGCCGCCGTTGTTCATCATATAGCGACGTTTTTAGTTCTACACGTCTTCTGATCGTCTGATGGAATGAACTACGCCTTTTTTCCATTCACTTTATAAGCCTTCTGCTTCTCGTTTAATTTCTGATTACATGCAAACATGCCCTCTTGTATTTGTAGTTTAGACCTATGAAATGACAAGATAATGTTGTTTAACTAAAATTTCTTAAAGTAACAGAATAAGAGAAGGCTAGGAATACTTTGTGCAACATAATAAAGGTGGAGATAAATGAACACTTGAACGGATTCTACGAACGTAGTAATTCTGTGGAGAGCGTCAACAGCAATATCAATAACCTGTAAGTTCAAATGGTTCAAATGGCTCTGAGCACTATGGGACTTAACTTCTGAGGTCATCAGTCCCCTAGAACTTAGAACTACTTTTTTTTAATTTTTAGAATGTACTTCTTTTGTTTTTTTCCTACCTCTTCACCCTTTTTTTGTTTTCCTTACAAAAGAAATAAAACAAAATCATAGCCATCCCTACGGGGCACCGCCACTTGTGTCCCTGCAAAACAAGAATGAACTCTTACCTCTTCAGGCGTTGCCTTCCTAACTGTACGTAACCACCCCCCCATCGAAAATGTGTAGAAACTACACTATACGGGACTAACGTGTATGCATCAACCCACAAAAACACTATGAAAGGAATGGGGGAAGCGTATTTCTAGTAGGGTGCGGAAGGTTTTTTTATATATTTTTTAATTTTTATTTTTGTTTATCATTTTTTAAATTTTTTTTATTTATGTAGATATCAATGTGCGAACAGTCATAGTTAATCAAGCCTGGAAAACTAAAACAGAATGAAGACACTATCGAAGATAGTAAACATAAATAACATGAAAATAAAGCCACCACTTCGTAGTTAGGCTTCCCAGCGACTGCGCCCACTGATAAAGATTGTTCAATATATGATCGTTTGCAGTTCGTTCTGACCTCATCTGCCACTGCCTGGAACATTCCAGCTACACGGCGGGCTGTGAAAGGCACTCCATAGGTAGTTCGCGAAGCATTGTCGATATCTGGTATGTCCGGAAATAGCATGATGTCTTTCTTGCAAATAGAGCCAGAAGTCAAGTAAATTCTTGTGTCCGTCACTACAGAGGTAATGGACCCCATGTCCACGTATCCAGGTGACAGAGTTGGTTCGCGTCGTGGGGTAAAATGTCTCATCCGGAAACAATAACGTGCGTGCAGATATATGCTCCGGCCTAACTCGCAAGAGATAAGCCAGCATCTGCCGCACTAGGTGCCAAACCGGTTCCGCCTCTCCACAGCTGGGGCGGTGCTCGTCAGAATCTACTTTATTACAACCCACACAATTAGGAGATTCTGCCATGTGAATATTGTAGAGACGTTCTTGCGTCACCAGCTTCCCATTAACGACTACGTACCATTGGGAAACGACATCGGAATTAAACATGGCATCGTGTACAGTCTTCCACACCACGCGCCACCGTACTTCAGGATATTTTAGTTCGACCACATTTAGGGGGCGGCGGTGCAGCATGTCATGATAAAGGCGTCGAATTTAAACCTAACTAACCTAAGGACATCACACACACATCCATGCCCGAGGCAGGATTCGAACCTGCGACCATAGCGGTCGCGCGCTTCCAGACTGTAGCGCCTATAACCGCTCGACCACTTCGGCCGGCAACCTGTAAGTAACCCAGTCGCTGCCAAGTTATTGCAGTAAGTATGCTTGATGGCCTATTAGCCTAGCTTTTCTTTAAACAAATATAAAATTCAAAGACACGAGCAAACATGTTTATAAAATGATGAACCTCCGGCTGCCTCCGTGATCCCAAATGGTGACTTATATTCTGATCTGTAAAACATGCAAAGAAATAGACAGTGGACTAGTGTCCGCAATAAGGCATCATAAAAATTGCTATCTCTGATGAGGCCAGGAAATTTACATCACCTGAGATAACTCGACGCCGATAGCAAAATGCATACTAATTTGTCGAGATATTAGAAATTTACAGCAGTGGCTAGGGATCACGAGTAAACATTAGACTCTCTGATCAAGAAAATATAATTGGTTTTAAAGCGTAATTATGCCCAGCATGACGAGCAGAATATACGCGGATGGAACACGTGGTACATTAAACCACCAAAAACGGAAGATTGAGACAAGAGAGCCGTCTGTAATGACCTCGATGTCGACAGGACGGCATACGAGGTGCGGCTAGAAAAAAAACCGGACTGATGCTGTAAAAAACATTTATTTACAATTATTTACAATTTCATGTTATCTCCTTCAATGTACTCTCCTCGGTCTCTACCGAGCGAGGTGGCGCAGTGGTTAGCACACTGGACTCGCATTCGGGAGGACGACGGTTCAATCCCGTCTCCGGCCATCCTGATTTAGGTTTTCCGTGATTTCCCTAAATCGTTTCAGGCAAATGCCGGGATGGTTCCTTTGAAAGGGCACGGCCGATTTCCTTCCCCATCCTTCCCTCACCCGAGCTTGCGCTCCGTCTCTAATGACCTCGTTGTCGACGGGACGTTAAACACTAACCACCACCACCACATCTCCTCGGTCTCTACACCGCTCCGTATGAATTTTCCAGTGTTCATAGAAATGCTGCAGATCATTTTCGGTAAGTCCATACATTACTTCCGTCGCTTTTTCTTTTACTGCTTCAACAGTCTCAAATCTACTTCCTTTCAAAGCTGACTTTTTTAGATTAGATTAGATTTACTTTCATTCCAATTGATCCGTAGTGAGGAGGTCCTCCAGGATGTGGAACATGTCAGAAAAACAACAATACATGACAAATATTTAAACTAAAACAAATAAGCTAATGTACCATTCCACAGGTCCCAAGTGGAATGATCGTCATTTTTTAACGAACACTAAGAGTCATTTTACAAATACTATTGCACTGAATTTAAAATAAAAAAGTTTTTTATTTATTTATAAGGTAAGAAACATGTAATACAACTACTGTAATACTTATTTACAATGAACACATTACTGCACTGAAATGGTGCAGAAGTTAGATTATACTCACACACACACACACACACACACACACACACACACACACACATATACACACACACACAAATTTTCAGTGAACACATTACTGCACTGAAATTGTGCAGAAGATATGTTGTACTTATATACAAATCAGTTGGTTTTCCTCAGAAATTCATCAATGGAGTAGAAGGAGTTGGCCACCAATAAATCCTTTAGGCTTCTCTTAAACTGAATTTCATTGGTTGTTAAGCTTTTTATGGCTGCTGGCAAGTTATTGAAAATGTGTGTTCCTGAATAATGCACACCTTTTTGTACAAGACTAAGTGACTTTAAATCCTTGTGAAGATTATTCTTATTTCTAGTATTGATTCCATGAATTGAGCTATTGGTTTGAAAAAGTGATATATTTTTAATGACAAATTTCATTAAGGAATAAATATATTGGGAAGCTGTAGTTAGTATCCCTAGTTCCCTAAACAGGCTTCTGCAGGATGTTCTTGAGTTCACACCACATATAATTCTTACTGCACGTTTTTGTGCCCGGAAAACTTTAGCTTGGCTTGATGAATTACCCCAGAAAATAATCCCATATGACATTATGGAATGAAAGTAAGCATAGTATGCCAGCTTTTTCATTTTTATATCCCCTATGTCTGACAAAATTCGCATTGCAAACAGAGATTTGTTAAGACGCTTCAGCAGTTCTGTGGTGTGCTCCTCCCAGTTGAATTTGACTTTAGGGAAAAGAAAAAAGTCACAGGGGCCAAATCAGGTGAGTAGGGTGGATGATCTAAGATGGGAATGTTGTGTTTTGCCAAAAACGTCTTCACTGACAACGCACTGTGAGCTGGGGCATTGTCTTGGTGAAGGATCCATGACTTTTTTCTCCACAAATCGTTCCGTTTTCTCCGTACTCGCTCACGTAGGGTATCCAGGACGCTAATGTAGTAATGCTGATTCACTGTTTGTCCCTTTGGTACCCAATCAATGTGCACAATCCCTTTGATGTCAAAAAAAAAACAATCATCATTGCCTTGAATTTCGATTTTGACATTCGTGCTTTTTTTTGTCGTGGAGAACCAGGAGTTTTCCAATGCATCGATTGGCGTCTAGTTTCGGGATCGTAAGTAAAAAACCACGATTCATCGCAAGTAATAACATTTTGTAAGAAGGTGGGATCACTTTCAATGTTTTCCAGGATGTCAGAACAAATCATTCTTCGGCGTTCCTTCTGTTCAATTGTGAGACACTTTGGAACCATTTTTGAACACACTTTGTTCATGTTGAAACTTTCATGAAGAATCTGCCTAACACTTTCCTTGTTAACTCCTGTTAACTCAGACACTGCTCTCATTGTTAAACGGCGATCTTGTCGAACAAGTTTACCGATTTTTTCAATGTTTGCATCAGTTTTTGCTGACAATGGTCTGCCAGTGCGAGTGTCATCACTGGTGTCTTCGCGGCCATCTTTAGATCGTTTAAACCACTCAAACACTTGTGTTCGCGATAAACAATCATCGCCGCACACTTGTTGTAACATTACAAACGTTTCACTTGCAGATTTTCCTAGTTTGAATCAAAATTTGATGTTAACACGCTGTTCTTTCTGTACACTCAACATTTTCCGACGCACAGACAAAACGTCAACTACTTAAAACAGACGCCACGGGCAGACTGAGTGCAGGAGACAGATGAAACTCGAGCAGTAGGCGGAGCGAGAGTCACGTGACAGGCCACGCGACTTTCAGCCTTATTGCATTCGTTTTATTGTTTCACCAGTACTAGTCCGGTTTTTTTCTAGCCACACCTCGTACGCTCATCTTTGTTTCTAAACAAAGAGAATTCCATTTGCATTACAAAATATTGGGAAAGGCTCACTAAACGCAGATATGATGAATTTAACTGCCTTAGTATAGGGATGAACTAATGCAAGCCCGATTCTGTACCACGCTTCGGAAACTGCCCATCTCACCAAACTAAATACCTGAAACTGTTGTAAATATTACGCCAACCCTTACAATACGTAGCAGAACCTAGGCACCTAATATTTATAGCATGACATCTGAGAATGAACAATAGAAAATGACTTCAGTTTTACTTAATATCTTGCTCAACCACAGCAACGTCTTCACGCACTAATCCATGCGGAGCGTCAGCGTCGAACAGATTTTATTTTTCTTTATTGGATTTCAATGTCCCCCCCCCCCTCCCCCCAAGGGGGGGCGGGCTGGCAGCAACGTAATTTGCTGCTCTACAGCCTACAGAAAAGATAAAAAACATAATGAGAATAGAAACAAACGAGAAAAACAGGTGATAAAACGGTGATATTGTAAAAAACTGTAAAATGGCAGTAAGTTGTGGACTTTAAAATATGAAAACACTGCGATGACGATGCGGATGAAGGCACACAAGAAGTAGACGGGCACAATTAAAAAACACGGCGACAGTCTGATTTCTCTTCGCACGAGATAAAAAAAAACACACAACTAGTGACAGTATGGCGGCTGTTTGCAACACTGACACAGTGGACGCACAACACTGACTACTCAGTTATAAAAGCACTATACAGGTGACATGGGAAAAGGGAGAGGAGAGGAAAAGAAAAAAGGGGGAGCCGATAGAGGGAGGTGACATAGGAAAAGGGGGGCTGCGCGAACGCGAGGAGTAGGAAAAGCAGGAGAGGGGAGCGTCGAACAAAACACACTTTGTGCCTTTAAACTAAATGTTTCCAGTGAGCCACGCGGTGTGTTCGCCCCTGATTCGTCCGCCTAAACTGCTGATCAAAGTGTTTAGTCATATACTCCTACAAAGTGAATCAAAGACGTTTATGTTTTCAGAGATCGATTGCTAGGTACAGAATTACAGTTGAGGAGTGTCTGCGATTTAGAGAACGTGAAAGATAAATCAGTACTGAAAGTTGAGATTGTGACAGACAACTTTCAACTTGGTAGGCGCATTTGTTCCAGCAACGTATGGTTACCTGTTGCCAGAAGGGCAGGCAATTCCTCCGCATATACGTACTAATATCATGGATGCGAAAGTAAGTCTGCCTGTTAAGTTTTCACGACTAAACCGCTGAACCTGTTTCGATAAAATTTGATATGGAGTTAGCTTGAACCCTGAGGAAGAAAACAGGCTACTTTAGAAACTGTGTAGCGCAAGATATTTTAATTAGTTTGGAATGCATATGACCCCACTCTGGGCAGCGATCGTTGAATATAAACAATGGAGGAAAGAAATGCAATCTTGTGGTTTACTAAAAATGGTTCAAATGGCTCTGAGCACTATGGGACTCAACTGCTGAGGTCATAAGTTCCCTAGAACTTAGAACTACTTAAACCTAACTAACCTAAGGACATCACACACATCCATGCCCGAGGCAGGATTCGAACCTGCGACCGTAGTGGTCGCGCGGTTCCAGACTGTAGCGCCTAGGACCGCTCGGCCACTCCGGCCGGCTGTGGTTTACTGTTCAGTATTTTTTTAAATAAAATTCTTTAAAAATTATATAGCTTACTATTATTTTGCTGTTCGCCGGTGCCTCAATAGAGGACACCACACGTCTCTGACGCCACGTTTTCTTCATATTCAACCATGTAAGCAATGGCTTCAGTTCATGTTAGTCTCCTGTACGCTCTACATCAACCAATATTGTTTACCATGTGACACTCTGGACTAGAGTCACTTGTGTGATGCTTATTTCTGCACGTACAATACGTTGTTAAACACCTTATATTCCTTCCTGATTCTCCTGTTCTGTATTTTTTAGCGCTGAGGATGAATATGTAATAGAGTCTGCTGTAATAGAACGACAGATTTCGTGACCGATTGCTGTTCTTTTCTCAATTGTCTACGGGATACTTGTTGATTTGAAGAATATTAAGCCAATTAGAGAGAAGTATTTGCTCTGTGAAAGAGGTACTTACTCTTTGACTTTTGAATGTTATCATATTTGTTAAAGCGCTATTATTGGTTGATATGTTCTACATAATACGATTCAATGTAATGAATACAATGCTTATACAATCCTCAACGTGTCTAATCCACACGTCCATACTAATATCATTAAATGCAAAAGTAACCCTGTCTGTTATGTTTTTACGATTACATCGTTGAACTCAGATCGACGAAACTTGGTACAGAGATAGCTTAATCCTGAGGAGGAACTTAAGTTAGTTCAGGAGATAAAACGCCTCTAAGAGGGTGAAGTAGGGAACCAACACCTTTTAAGTCAGTGATCGTAAACCATGTTAAAAACTTAGTAAATTCGCTGCATAATGTACAAGTTGTAGAATGCACAGGTACTGCAGGAGCAAGATGCATTGGTAGTCGCTCCCGCCCATGCTCCTCTGCACACACTACGTTGTGCGCTGGGGCACTTCGGAGGGCGCACATCACAAGCTGTGCTTATCCGAACTGGCAGACACTGGATGGTAGCTGACCCCACACAATGGGGCCGAGAAATGGCTCCATTCAAAAGTAATCACCACACGCATTGAGACATTTATCCCACAGGAGACGAGACGATCGACTGCTGTTCTGTCGAATGAAATCGGTCGCTCATAGACCCACAACATCGCCCACGCTTGCACTTCCTCGTTCAACTGAAACTAAAATCCATGCTCGTCTTTCTTCAGGTCGCCAATGATGTGAAAACCACATGGTGAACTATCTGACCAGCACTTCTCAACCAAATCGCTGAGGTTTAGCCTTCGTTCAATTGATAGGGTGTGGGATGTATTATCGTGCAACAGAATGACTCTGTCCGACAGCATTCTGACAGCCCGAGAGCAAATGACAAAGCAAACAGTGGGAACATCCCACACCTTCCCCGCCAAATAAACCCAAAGCACAAGTTCCAGTTAGGTCATGACGACCTCCTTCTTTGGCTACAGAGGCCTCGAGCATGGAGCCACAAGCAATGCGTAGCGCTCTGAAGACTTTGCACAAACGGTGATGCGCTATAAAGTAATAACACCCAGGAATGCTGTCAGACGGAATCATCCAATTCCATGACAATGTCCGCCCGCACATTGAGTGCCAACTGGACAATGGCTAAGTGCCAGCGATTTAATTGGGGAACGCTGCAACATCCTCCGTACAGCACAGAACGTTCACCGTGTGGTTTTCACATCTTTGGCGACCTGTAGAAAGACATTTGTGGACGTCGGTTACAATCGGATGCAGAAGTGCGAGAGTGGTGCGGCTCTGGAGTTGTCAGTGGTCGGTCGCCTTCTGCGAAACAGAAGGATAAATGTCTTAATGCGTTTGGAGATTCCTTTTCAATGGAATCATTCCATGGTCCCATTGTGGTGGTTGTTCGGTTTCACTTGGCAGCTCCTTGTAAGATCTAAAGTGGACACAGAATCTCTGAGAACATATCGCCCCCGACCCCCTTCTGATTCCATGGCACGGCTCTCAGATTCCACACAAGAGATTCACATTACATCGATTTAAAGCAAGACATCATGAACTTTTTTGGGTCCGTAATTCTTTGTGTACTGTGCGCTTGACCTGTGGTATAAAGGTTGTTTCAATCCTATGTATTCTTCTTTTTGTAACAAGATTCGCAGATGCAATGAATACAGCTTAAAATCAACACATATTCCTCTCCAAAGTGAAAGATTCACCTGCAGTGTGGCTAAGCTATTTCTCCGCAGTTTCCTTTCTCCCCAGAGTGCCAGTTTTGCAAGGCGAGCGGGAAAGTTTCGGTGAAATTTGGAAAGTAAGATGGAGACTGGCGGTAAGGAACCTGGGTGGGCGCATCGTGGGTCCCGGACAGTTGGTTCGGTAAGAACACCGTCCGCGAAATGTGACGCTCCACGATCGACTCTCGGACCGACACAGTTTTAACTTTCAGGAAGTTTCAAAGAAAAATTCATTCTGGAATAGCAGCAAGACTAGCCGTCAAGCACACAACATATCGTAGTGAGGTACAGAAGGCGTGCTTCAGAGCCGCTTGGAGGGCAGAGGTGGGGAACTCGTGGCCCGCCGCCTTGACCGCTGCAGTGGCACCGCCGGCGGATCACTGACCCGCGCGCCGTGACCGCCTGTGATTGCGGGCCAGGCTAATACGTCTTGATAAGCGCGCCGCCCCACCTGTTGAGCGGCTGATAGCTGCCGCCGCCTCCTCCTCCTCCTCCTCCTCCTCCTCTTCTTCCTTCTCCTCCACCCCCGCACTGGAGGCGCCGCGGCTGCCGCGTCTGCGCGTCCGTCTTCGCCGTGCCAGCTGCCGAGACAACCACCCGCCCGTAAACTGGGAATATACGCTCAGTGCCTCACGGCATATGTCCATCTACATATACACCTATAATCTGCAAACCGTGTGAAGTGCATGGCAGAAAGTAATTCTCATTGCTCCATTTCTTGCAGTTCCAATTGCGTGCCGAGCGAGAAGAAGCACGACTGTTTTAATATCTCTGTGCGTGCTGTAACTAATCCAGACTTTTTGTTGAAGTAATCAGCAACCAGTTGCGCAAAAGAAATGTTATTCCTTTATCGGTTTCGTGCACCTAATGGCCTCCTTCAGAAGGATTATTGGCGATACATTCCTTATTAATCTTAATGTGGTCGGGGTTTTGAGTATTCTCAGTTTGTTTTTCCTGTAGGAGTAGACGGTTCTTTGCGTCTGTCTTGACTACTTGTACAGGAGAAACAACCGAAAGACTCTCAAGATCTCCAACCAAATTAATTTTAATAAGAAATGTGTCGCCAACAAGACTTCTGAAGAAGGGCACTACGTCCCTGAAACTGGTAAAGGAATAAAATTTCTTTCGTGCAACTTATTGCTAATTAGTTCAACAAATAGGAACACAGTTGCTGAGGATGGATAAAATACTAATCCAATATTTATACGTCATAATTACATCCTATCGTCTGAAAATCTAAAACAGGCCATACAATCACATTTCCTTGGATAGTAATAAATTTATATATTAACTATTTATTTCTGACACCTTTTAAATACTACAACTACTTCTATTACTACAAAACTAAAATAAAACCCTTAACCAGTTACCGATCTACTAATACTGCTATAAGCCCCACAGAATCTGTTCTCTGTTTGTTTATTTCTTTTGGTGCATTTAACTTGTTTATGGTTGTTTCCGCTGCTGGATCCGTCCTCATACTGCCACTCTCAATAGCCAACGATGGGGTTGCTGTACTTTTCTAGATTCCTCACTTAATATTGGAATGTCATGTCAAATGTTCGTGATATAGTTCAGACACCGGCCAGTTCATGTTTTTGAACACCTCCAATGACGCTCTCCCATGGGTTAAATAAACCACACGTGCTGCCTTTTCTGAAACGTAGCATATCCCCAGGTGCTCCTATATGGTACAGATCTGACACACATAAGGATTGGGCTCCACTAATGTTTTGTAGGTTGTCTCCCTTGTAGACTGTGCTTTCCCGGTTTCCTACCAATTGATTGAAGTCTCCACCTGTTTTACCTACAGATGAGTGTTATCACTCTATTTCATATCTCTACAAACTGTCAGACTCACGTACGTGTATGAGGTGAGTGATACCAGTTGTGACATAGTGATATTGTATATATGAAGTCTTCACGGGTTGTCAGCCGAGTGGCGTCGTCGTCTCGTAGCAACGTTTCGATGGAATGCGTCTCCATCATCTTCAGGCGAAGATGATGGCAACCGTCGGCACTATCCCTTTGAATATCTACGACCATGTAGCATCCATACCTTGATCCATATGTATTCCCTAAGCTTATGTTCACTACAAGTACTGGTAGAGTTTGAAAGCTTACTATTTATCCTGACAGTTGTTGCCAAGTGCATGGTTACCACTACCTTTGAGTACAGTCCATCCACCTGAGATGTGGCTAAAAACTATGCTGTTGCTTTAAGAAGCAATTAATCCCTGAGAGCTGTCGACGAACATCCTTCAGTAGTAACACTAGCTCACTAGCTACCATACGACAACGGACTTTGATACTTGCCCTGGAGTACTAAAAGTAGAAAGCAAGCAATTTACGTAAATTTTGTCCCACTTTTTCCCGCCATGTGTGCAATATCGGCTTGTTCAGGACGATTTATTATTGTCACCAAACCCTAGTATTTTATTGCGCAACAGTTATGTCTCTATGATATGGTTACACGTGAAAATCTTATTAAATGCTATTTTGAGTCAGATAATTCTTGATTCCTTAACCCTTGGGGTGAACAATCAAAGGGTGCAGCAGTGCATGGAGAGGGCAAAAATTGGGAAAGCAACCTTGGTTAAAATTTGTGATTTATTACAGTAATCAACAACCCATATGACAGAAACATGAGCTGATACCATACCAATTCTAAATTGTACAGTCCCTTATTTGCATGGTAATCACAAAGAAGACTACAGGGGAAATCCGGCGCGATTATTTCGAAGGCAAAGACTTGGAGACTGGGAATGCATTCAAAAAGGAGAATAATTTTGCACTGACAACAGAATAATCACACACAACATAATGACTAAAAGAGACAGTTCCCTCTCCAACACCTCCACCACCAACGAAGCACCCAAGTGAAGGAGACTGAGCTACAACATAGCTGAATTCGATGTCAGAGCCTTTCGACTAAAATTGATACATTCCCTAACTACCATCATATTTTTAAATAAAATTAAGAAAATTGTAGTTCACTGTGTGTAAAACCGCTTACTGTACTCAGTAGCAAAGCCTGTGCTCACAAAACGTTTCCTTTGCTCACATATGGTCACCACGTCACGCATAGGTTCTTACGCCAGACACACAACAGCTACTTCAAATTCGACCATCAAATTCACATCGTACGCCTCGCGACTATGAGTTGACTAGTGAAGACAATAACTTTGACTAATTGCAAACGGTCTTTCTTCTACGCGAGGCTCAACACACGAAATCAACAATCTGCTTATGTTGTAAAAATTAATTGACATCAGCACAGTTATGCTCGCAAACTGATGGAAACACCTCTTTTAAATTAATGCCCAAGAACCTCGAGTAAATAAACACCAATGCTTGGTGGTGATGTGAACAATGGAAGAAGTCAACTTCAAACATCCAGGATTCGAAGTAAGAAACAGTCTCGAATATTTAACGAAATTAATGAAGTAACTCTTTAACAAAAGTCAAGTATCTGCCCTCAGTAACCGAAACAGAAATTGTGCCACAGCATGTTGCAAGGAACTTTCAAGCTTACCAGCCCGGTGGCTAAACCCAGACTGTCTTTCAAAACTGTTACCTAGTGGCCGTTGTCGTGAAGACCTGTTTCTTTAAGAGGAAAACGTTATCAGTGTTGACACTACTCTACCACAGAGCACAAGAAGGTCTCTGTTTCCCTCACCGCCGCCGGCCGGTGTGGCCGTGCGGTTCTAGGCGCTTCAGTTTGGAACCGCGTGACCGCTACGGTCGCAGGTTCGAATCCTGCCTTGGGCATGGATGCGTGTGATGTTCTTAGGTTAGTTAGGTTTAAGTAGTTCTAAGTTCTAGGGGACTGATGACCACATATGTTAAGTCCCATAGTGCTCAGAGCCATTTTGAACCCTCACCGCCAGATTTGCCAGATTTGAATACATACATCCACACTATCACAGTTGCAGAGGCTATTTTTGGATATGGAATGGACGAGAAAAGATGCTTGTTTTTAACAATAATAAGTATTTTCGCACCTTGCGTGTTCTCCTAAAGAGAGACTACAACAGACGGAATACGATCTGTGCAACCAGCTGTGCATGAGGTTATCAAGCAATGTTATACAAGAAACGTGAAAGAAATTATCACCTCGAAAAAGTCAGCTGCGACCATTAAACTTGGTGATGATGTTACACCTTCTTTAGAGATTCATCCTTCAATGGGACACGTTTTTTGTTGTTTATTTTTATTTTTTTTTTTTTTCAACGATCCATGACTTGGCAGAGATCTTAATTGTACAAGATTTCCTTTAGACTATTCAGGAAATGTTTCACCTGGAAAACTATCTCGTCGTCATTCTTTGAATGCCTACCACGCAATGGTTCCTTTATCTCGGGAAAGATAAAGAAGGTACTGGGTGTCATGTAAGTAGAGTATGGCAGTGAGGAAAAATCTCATAGCGGAAAGAAGCAATATGAGTATGTGTTTCCGTGTACTGTGTAGAATGAGCTAAGGCGTTGTCGTGAAGCCCTTGGGCAGCTTCCCATGACACAACCTCCCTTATCCTCGGGAAGAGAGTCTGTAGTTTACTCCTGCGACGGTTTGACTGTTACGAGTGTAATCTGTCAAGCACCATACCATAACAAATGGCTCTGAGCACTATGGGACTCAACATCTTAGGTCATAAGTCCCCTAGAACTTAGAACTACTTAAACCTAACTAACCTAAGGACATCACACACACCCATGCCCGAGGCAGGATTCGAACCTGCGACCGTAGCAGCCCCGCGGTTCCGGACTGCAGCGCCAGAACCGCACGGGCACCGCGGCCGGCCCATACCATAACAGTGCCGTAAACAGTAAGCATAAGGATTGGATCTATATCTTCTTCGGTGGTGGTGAATCCAGGCGTTTCCAGTGCTTCCTTTCCTCCGTTGCGTTGGGATAATAGTGATACATAGTCGTACAGCACTCGTCCATGATGATTAGACAGCTAAAGAAGGCGACAGCTTTGGCCTGAAACAGTTGCAACATATCCGCTGTTACCTCGGTTCGGTAGGCTTTCTAAATGAGTGGAGCAGTCGCAGTACCCAGGGTGGTGCGGGGAGAGGGGGGAAAGGAGGGGAGGGAGACGTCAATCAGTACATGTAATTTTATTTCTCTGTCAGCGTCACAGTACCCGGACGGTAGCCACAGCCCACGGGGTGCCCACAGATTATATTGTCAGCTGCTATGTTGGTCGCAAATACACATGAACGTGTCGGTATTTTGTCACTACAAGGCCCTGTACCTCCCTGAATTACATCTATGCGGGGCCTTTTTTTGCTTGACATAGGCCGACAACAGCATATTTTCAGAATGAGATTTTCAGTCTGCAGTGGAGTGTGCGCTGATATGAAACTTCCTGGCAGATTAAAACTGTGTGCCGGACCGAGACTCGAACTCGGGACCTTTGCCTTTCGCGAGCAAGTGCTCTACCATCTGAGCTACCCAAGCACGACTCACGCCCCGTCCTCACAGCTTTACTTCCGCCTGTACCTCGTCTCCTACTTCCCAAACTTCACAGAAGCTCTCCTGCGAAACTTGCAGAACTAGCACTCCTGGAAGAAAGGATATTGCGGAGACATGGCTTAGCCACAGCCTGGGGGATGTTTCCAGAGTGAGATTTTCACTCTGCAGCGGAGTGTGCGCTGATGTGAAACTTCCTGGCAGATTAAAACTGTGTGCCGGACCGAGACTCGAACTCGGGACCTTTGCCTTTCGCGGGCAAGTGATCTACATCCCCCAGGCTGTGGCTAAGCCATGTCTCCGCAATATCCTTTCTTCCAGAAGTGCTAATTCTGCAAGTTTCGCAGGAGAGCTTCTGTGAAGTTTGGAAAGTAGGAGACGAGGCACTGGCGGAAGTAAAGCTGTGAGGACGGGGCGTGAGTCGTGCTTGGGTAGGTCAGATGGTAGAGCACTTGCCCGCAAAAGGCAAAGGTCCTGAGTTCGAGTCTCGGTCCGGCACACAGTTTTAATCTGCCAGGAAGTTTCAAGAGCATATGTTAATCGGATAGCGTACAGTTCGCGACTTAACACAGACATGGCAATCATTATTGACGATGGTTTTTTTATTAATTCAAGAGGGCTGAAAACTTTATCTAGCCATGCCAGTTGTTACTCTGTGGCATTCTGTAACCTATTACATAGCATTTATAATTGCTAAAATGCGACTAAAATGTTGCGAAACTGGTTATGTGGATTTATAAGTGACCTGAAAAATTCAGACACAGCGGACCATTGGACATTTCATTCAGTTTCATTTGAATAGTTTTATCACCTGTCTTTTAAAAAAAACTGTTCACTTTATGAATTGTCAAGCAACCATGGACGTCAGTCACGTTCAAAATGTCGCGCAATGCTGATATACCAGACTTTGAATAACAGGACCCCGCACTTGTCCTCCGATTCCAGGTTCTTCACAGATAGTCTTCAGAGATGATCTACCACTTCGTTCTCCGTCACAGCACACTGGACGTTTCTGCGTCACCTAACCACTATGTGATCTGATGGTATATTGTTGCTGTACGCTTCCATCAATTCAATGTGGATTGTTGCTGCTTTGTTCTTTAACCCTTTCAGTACGATAGTAGTACTAAAAGTAGTAAAGGAGTTTTGCTATTTGGGGAGCAAAATAACTGATATAGTCGAAGTAGAGAGGATGTAAAATGTAGGCTGGCAATGGCAAGGAAAGCGTTTCTGAAGAAGAGAAATTTGTTAATATCGAGTATAGATTTAAGTGTCAGGAAGTCGTTCCTGAAAGCATTTGTATGGACTGTAGCCGTGTATGAAAGTGAAACATGGACGATAAATAGTTTGGACAAGAAGAGAATAGAAGCTTTCGAAATGTGGTGCTACAGAAGAATGCTGAAGATTAGATGGGTAAATCACATAACTAATGAGGAGGTATTGAACAGAATTGGGGAGAAGAGACGGTTGTGGCACAACTTGACAAGGAGAAGGGACCGGTTGGTAGGACATGTTCTGAGGTATCAAGGGATCATAAATTTACGATTGGAGGGCAGCGTGGAGGGTAAAAATCGTAGAGGGCGACCAAGAGATGAATACACTAAATAGATTCAGAAGGATGTAGGTTGCAGTAAGTACTGGGAGATGAAGAAGTTTGCACAGGATAGAGTAACATGGAGAGCTGCATCAAACCAGTCTCAGGACTGAAGACCACAACAACAACAACGATTTTTTCGGAGTGAAAGACATTAATGTATGGTTATTTTAAGTAATATAGTCAGACGCAAAAATAACAAAAAAGTTATTCCCGTCGTTCCATTTTCCAGCGCGGGGAGGGATGGGACATTTGCGCCCCGCTGGTATTTTGACGTGGGACCTTCAGTGGTCAGACAACCACATGGAAGCCCTGTAAGAAATGCGTGCTTGATCATGTGTGTAGGTGCTAGCCAAGGCTACAGGTCGTGCTGTATTTGACGACGAACGGCACCTGTGGAGTGTCCTCAATACGTTGCAAGTTGCCAATCGTGGTCTTAATAAGTGTTTTGTGTAGCTGTGATTGCTTATGTCGGGGCTAAGTGAATTAGAACATGGGCAAATTGTTGGTTAATGATTACCTTGAAAGCCATACACAACCCGTATTTATCCATTCTGAGACCGCTGGAAACTGTTTCGAATGCCAGCTGGTTTTCTCCACCTTAGGCCTATTAGAAGTGCTCCCACGTAAGATACCCATTATTTGCAGATAAGAGCGCATTTTCTTTACTTCCAGTTTTGCTATTTCACGTACGTGAAGTGAATTTATCAGCGCTGCAGTACGTTCGGAGTAGGGAGCGAGCGGTAGGTTCCATGCTGGCCAGCAGAGGCGGTTGGACATCTGGCGCTTTCCGTGGGATGAGGTGCCGATGCAGAAATCGCTCGTGAAGAGCAGAGAGACACGCAGGGAAAGTACATTTATTCCTGCACGAATGAAGTACAGGGTTATTACAAATGATTGAAGCGATTTCACAGCTCTACAATAACTTTATTATTTGGGATATTTTCACAATGCTTAGCACACACATACAAAAACTCAAAAAGTTTTTCTAGGCATTCACAAATGTTCGATATTTGCCCCTTTAGTGATTCGGCAGACATCAAGCCGATAATCAAGTTCCTCCCACACTCGGCGCAGCATGTCCCCATCAATGAGTTCGAAAGCATCGTTCATGCGAGCTCGCAGTTCTGGCACGTTTCTTGGTAGAGGAGGTTTAAACACTGAATCTTTCACATAACCCCAGAGAAAGAAATCGCATGGGGTTAAGTCGGGAGAGCGTGGAGGCCATGACATGAATTGCTGATCATGATCTCCACCACGGCCGATCCATCGGTTTTACAATCTCCTGTTTAAGAAATGCCGAACATCATGATGGAAGTGCCGTGGGGCACCATCCTGTTGAAAGATGAAGTCGGCGCTGTTGGTCTCCAGTTGTGGCACGAGCCAATTTTCCAGCATGTCCAGGTACACGTGTCCTGTAACGTTTTTTTCGCAAAAGAAAAAGGGGCCGTAAACTTTAAACCGTGAGATTGCACAAAATACGTTAACTTTTGGTGAATTGCGAATTTGCTGCACGAATGCGTGAGGATCCTCTACCGCCCAGATTCGCACATTGTGTCTGTTCACTTCACCATAAAGAAAAAATGTTGCTTCATCACTGAAAACAAGTTTCGCACTGAACGCATCCTCTTCCATGAGCTGTTGCAACCGCGCCGAAAATTCAAAGCGTTTGACTTTGTCATCGGGTGTCAGGGCTTGTAGCAATTGTAAACGGTAAGGCTTCTGCTTTAGCCTTTTCCGTAAGATTTTCCAAACCGTCGGCTGTGGTACGTTTAGCTCCCTGCTTGCTTTATTCGTCGACTTCCGCGGGCTACGCGTGAAACTTGCCCGCACGCGTTCATCCGTTTCTTCGCTCACTGCAGGCCGACCCGTTGATTTCCCCTTACAGAGGCATCCAGAAGCTTTAAACTGCGTATACCATCGCCGAATGGAGTTATCAGTTGGTGGATCTTTGTTGAACTTCGTCCTGAAGTGTCGTTGCACTGTTATGACTGACTTATGTGAGTGCATTTCAAGCACGACATACGCTTTCTCGGCTCCTGTCGCCATTTTGTCTCACTGCGCTCTCGAGCGCTCTGGCGGCAGAAACCTGAAGTGCGGCTTCAGCCGAACAAAACTTTATGAGTTTTTCTACGTATCTGTAGTGTGTCGTGACCATATGTCAATGAATGGAGCTTCAGTGAATTTATGAAATCGCTTCAATCATTTGTGATAGCCCTGTAGTTGTTATTAATAAATACTTACTAACAAAAGTTGCCTTTTGCCACTCACACATTACGAGAAGTGTGCGGGTCATAAATATTACCTTTTAGTACGTTTACAATGCCAGGAAACGTTGATATTAATAAATAAATGAATAATGATTGTGTGCTCAAGTCACAGACTGTGCGCCATATTAATCCGTCGTCGATAGGATGCCTTTCGACCTACTCATGCGGTAGACCATGCTCTCATACCATTAATAGTTATCTTATAATCAGTGTGAACAAGTTCATTTTACGAAGTTTCTTGAATAAACGCACAATAATGGTGTCTTGTGTAAAAAATTATTTGCACAAGAAACTTCTTCCCGCTTTATTGCGTAAAACAGTAGTGTCTGTTAGACCGTCGGTGAAAGAGCATCTCGAGTTTCTGCTGTTAATAAGGCGAGTACACCGTTCGTTTGTAACATATTTTTATGGGCTTCAAACAGGAGCGACTTCAGTAATGGATAGGAACTGTGACTGCTGTGTACAGATGCGAGCTGAGTTGGTGGCCCTTCGCTCACAGCTCCAGGTGATGTTGGCTTCCATCACACAGCTTGAGGCTGCTGCCAAGGGACATCACTGTGGGGGTCGGACGCGGGATGTGAGGGATATCGAGACTCTGCTGTAGCTGTCCCGGGCACTGCCTGCACTGAGGTTGACCTCTCACCTGTAGTCAAGTGGGAGATCATTACAAAGTCTGGTAGGCTGCGAAAGACTTTCCGAGGTGCCGATCATAGGGCCTCCGTGGTTCGTTTGACAAACAGGTTTCGGGCCTGAATGTGGCTGACGAAGTTTCTAAGCTGGATGCAGTCGTCCACCCTGTTCCAGAGGAAACTTCTCGGCCCGCAAGGTCTGGGAATTCAGAGAGGGTGGGTTTGCTGGTAGTTGGGAGCTCCAACGTTAGGCGCGTGATGGGACCCTGTAGGAACATGGCTGCCAAGGAGGGGAAGGAAGCCAGTGTGCACTCCGTGTGCATCCTGGGTGGGAGTCATTCTGGATGTGGAAAGAGTGCTTCTGGATGCCGTGAAGAGCACAGGGTGCAGCCAACTGCAGGTCGGTACCAATGACGTGTGTCGCTTTGGATCGGAGGAGATTCTCTCTGGTTTCGGGCGGCTAGTGGACATATTAAAGGCGCCAGTCCTGCTTACGAATTAAGGTAGAGCTCACCATCTGCAGCATCGTCGATAGACCCGACTGTGGTCCTTTAGTGCAGAGCCGAGTGATGGGTTTGAATCAGAGGCTCAAGCGGTTCTGTGACTGTGTAGGCTGCAGATTCCTTGACTTTTGCCAACGGGTGGTGAGCTTCCCGGTTTTGCTTAATAGGTCAGAGTCCAACAACACACGGGTAGCGGGGGCTGTGTGGAGGAGACTGGGCAGCTTTTTTTGGTTAGAGGGTCTCAGGAAACCACAGAAAGGGCGTCCGTCTAAAAGGGGGCAGGTAAAACACAGTAAGGTAGTTGTAAAAACGATCGGTATTGTAGTCGAAAATTGTTGTAGCTGTGTTGGGAAAGAACCAGAGTTCCAAGCCCTAATAGAAAGCAATGAAGCTCTCATAGGTATAGGTACGGAAAGCTGGCTAAAGCCGGAAATAAGTTAGTTTTCAGAAAGGATAGATTAAATACAGTTGGTGGTGGAGTATTTATTGCTGTCAGAAGTAGTTTATCTTGTAGTGAAATTGAAGTACATACTTCCTGCGAAACAGTATGGGTAGAGGTTATACTTGACAGTCGAACTATTAATTGGATCGTTTTACCGACCCCCCGACTCAGAAGATATAGTTGCTGATCAGTTCAAAGAAAACTTGAGTCTCATTTCAAACAGTTACCCCACTCATACAGTTATAGTCGGTGGTGACTTTAATCTACCCTCGATATGCTGGAAAAATTATACGTTTAAAGCCGGCGCAGGCATAAAACGTCATCCGAAATTGTACTAAATGCTTTCTCAGAAAATTAGTTTGAACAATTAGTTCATGAGCCCACTCGAAGCGTAAAAGGGTTTCGAAAGCATACTTTACGTCTTAGCAACAAATAATCCTGGACAAACAGGGAGTATTATGACGAATACATGGATTAGCCCACAAGGCAGTTGCTGCTAGGCTGAATACCATAACACCCACAACCATCAAAAAGAAACGCAAAGTACATCTGTTGAAAAAAGCTGATTAAAATGCTCTTAACGCCTTTTTAACAGACAGTCTCCACTCCTTCCTATCTGATCATGTAAGCGTAGAAAAGACGTGGAATGATTTCAAAGACATAGTATTGACGGCAACTGAGAGACATATACCACATGAATTAATAAGTGATGGTACTGATCCCCTATGGTACACAAAACGGGTCTGATCGCTGTTGCGGAAGCAACGAAAAAAGCATGCCAAATTTAAAAGAACGCAAAATCTCCAAGACTAATGTTTTGAAGAAGTTCGAAATATAGCGCGTACTTCAATGCGAGGTTCTTTTAATAACTTCCACAACGAAACTCTGTCTCGGGATCTAGCAGAAAACCCAAAGAGATTCTGGTCATACATAAAGCACACGAGTGGCAAGACGGAATCAGTACCTTCACTGCGCGATAACAACGGTGAAGTCTGCCACTAGAGCAGAGTTATTAAACACGGTTTCCCGAATGTCCTTCACCAAAGAAGACGAAGTAAACATTCCTGAATTCCGTCAGGAACAAATACCAAGATGAGAAGCATAGAAGTAGACATCCTCGGTGTAGGAAAGCAGCTTAAATCACATAATAAAGGCAAGGCCTCCGCCCCAGATTGTATACCAGCCATGTTCCTTTCAGAGTATGCGGGAGTAATCCGCTGAATTACAGGCCCATATCGATAAAGTCGATTCGCAGTGGGGTTTTGGAAAAATACTGTGTTCGAACATTATAAATTACCTCGAAGAACACGATTTATTGACACATTTTCAGCACAGATTCAAAAGACGTTGTTCTTGTGAAACAAAACTAGCTCTTTATACTCATGAAGTAATGAGTGCTATCGACAGGGGGTGTAAAATTTCCCATCTTTTTGGATTTCCAGAAGGCCTTCGACACCGTTCCTCACAAGCGTCTTCTAACCAAACTGGGTGCTTATGCAATATCGCCTGAGTTGTGCGACTGGATTCGTTATTCCCTGCCAGAAAGGTCACAGTTCGTAGTAGTGAACGGAATGTAATCGAGTAAAAAAGTAGTAATATCCGGCGTTCCCCAAGGAAATGTTAGGCCCTCTGTTGTTTCTGATCTATATTAACGACATAGGAGACAATCTAAGTAGCCGTCTCAGATTGTTTGCAGATGATGCTGTCATTTACCGTCTTGTAAAGTGATCAGATGACCAAAACGAAGTGCAAAATGATTTAGATAAGATATCTGTAGGGTGCGAAAAGTGACAATTGACCCTGAATAAAGAAAAGTGTGAAGTTATTCATATGAGTACTAAAAGAAATCCGCTAAATTTCGATTACTCGATAAGTCACACAAATCTGAAGGCTGTAAATTCAACTAAATACTTAGGGATTACAGTTACAAATAACCTAAATTGAAATGATCACGTAGATAATATTGTTGGTAGAGCAAACCAAAGACTGTGATTCATTGGCAGAACACTTAGAAGGTGCAACAGATCTACTAAAGAGACTGCTTACACCACGCTTGTCCGCCCTATTGTCGAGTACTGCTATGCGGCATGGGATCCGCATCAGGTGGGACTGACGGATGTCATCGAAAAAGTTCAAGGAAGTTTGGCTCGTTTTGTATTATCGCGAAATAGAAGAGATAGTGCGACAGACGTGATATGTGAATTGGAGTGGCAATCATTAAAACAAAGGCGTTTTAGGTTGCGACGGGATCTTCTCATGAAAGTTCAATCACCAGTTTTCTCCTCCGATTGCGAAAACTTTGTATTGGAACCCACCCACATGGGGAGAAATGATCCTCACGATACAGGAAGAGAAATCAGGGCTCGCACAGAAAAATTTAAGTGCTCGTTTTTCCCGCGCGCCGTTCGAGAGTGGAATGGTAGAGAGAGACAGCTTGAAGATGGTTCATTGAACCCTCTGCAGGCACTTTATTGTGAACAGCAGAGTAATCACGTAGATGTAGATGAGTACTGTAATTTCAGAATCCGACGGTGCAGGAACGGCTCGGCAAGTGGACATAATACTACGAGAGCATCTTCACTTAACAGGCAGAAAGAGTCCCTACGACGAAGCTCACTAACTCAGTTCAAGAATGGACTGGTTTAATTATCGCTAAACTCGGGTGGCAAAGTCTGGTCGCCGGCCGCAGTGGCCGAGTGTTTCTAGGCGCGTCAGTCCGGAACCGCGCGACTGCTACGGTCGCAGGTTCGAATCCTGCCTCAGGCATGGATGCGTGTGATGTCCTTAGGTTAGTTAGGTTTAAGTAGTTCTAAGTTCTAGGGGACTGATGATCTCAGATGTTAAGTCCCACAGTGCTCAGAGCTAAGCCGCCATATACCACATTCTACGGACTCACCGAGGCTCACTGAGACATTTCTGGAGGTTTAGTATGAAGAGGGGGGGGGGGGGGGGAGGGGGTCTTGCAACCCACTGCACGTGTCCCAGAGGCAGTGAAAAGAATGATCATCTGTTATTTTTCATTTATGATACATACTTTCAGCAAAGCACTTGGTTTGTATTAATGATTACAAATATTTGACATTAGATAGATCATTCCAGATGGCAAGCTGCTTAACATTACATGCAAATTCGAGTGTCATATCGCTTCTCTTATTTCTGATACGGTGTGGAACAGTTTTTGCACAAAACAATGTGACACGTCATATATGAAGTCATTGTTCTAGTTTCCTTCTTTCTCTTAGCACGTCCAGTGCACCTTCTTCTTGTTCCACCTTCAGATGGTGGGCGGTCCTCAACAGATCTGTGCGCAGTACTTGAGCTTCCAGCATCTCTCATCCTTTTGCGAATCGCGTCTTTCTTTCTCAGTGTAATCGTTTTCTCTGCAAGTGAGATAAGAAAGAGTTGATTTAGAAACGAAAAAGTTTAGCACTGCTACTATGGCAAACTGATATTTCGGTTTTTTAGTCAGTTCTTAGTACAAAATTGAAACGTCTCTCATTACGGAGACCAAACATTTACTGAAAAATACCCGTTATTCAAAGCTAAAATACTGGTATCGCATTTAACCGGCCGGTTTTTCCCATCTCTCATTTTTGTAGGTAACCAGTTAATAACAATGCGATGTTGCGGTGCCTGTGTTATTCTGATTACCATTCAAAATTCCTTTGGACATGCATGCATCAAACGAATTCGCAATTGCGAATAAGGACTACCGTCGGCTGTAGAATGGAATGACGACAATGAAAATTTGTGCCGAACCAGGACTCGAACCCGCATTTCTCGCTTATCGCGAGCGGTTATCTTACCTTTTTTAATCAGAATGATTTGGTACTATCATGACACTTCAGTAGACCATAGTCAAATCATCATGTAATTTAAGCTGCAAATGGGAGAAAAAATTATTTATCATAACAGAATAAGAAAAAAGAAAAGAATTAAAGAAAAAAAAACAGAACATAGCCGACAAACCACCACCAAGCTCACATGATAAGTATGAACTATTATTCTTATATGGTTTTTTTAATAATTTGTTAATTTTTTTATTTTGTGTTTTTTATTTATTTTTATAGTTTGTAATAGAATCTACAAGTAGAAGGAAAACGAAACCAGATTACATTCGAAACAGCAAACTAAGAAAAATCCAAATTTGATTGCAAAAATTGTCGGCGCTCATGTGTATCTACATTTCATCTATACACATTTTACAGTAGAACTGAAGCGATGCTGAGTCAATACACAAAACAAAACGAACATCGAAACCAGGAGAGGACAAGCCGAAGCAAATCAGATGGGAACATGCCAGAACCGAGCGAGGTGGCGCAGTGGTTAGACACTGGACTCGCATTCGGGAGGACGACGGTTCAATCCCGCGTCCGGCCATCCTGATTTAGGTTTTCCGTGATTTCCCTAAATCGCTCCAGGCAAATGCCGGGATGGTTCCTTTGAAAGGGCGCGGCCGACTTCCTTCCCCATCCTTCCCTAATCCGATGAGACTGATGACCTCGCTGTCTGCTCTCCTTCCCCAAAACAATCCAACCCAAGTTACCAGAAAAATTAAACTAATCAACACCTTGCCGACAGAAAACAAGATTCAACATGCTGGCGAAGAGGGCTCGATATCGAGTCTTTCGCTAGCATATCCAATAGGCAGTGATTATGTACTGCATGAAGTTAATGTGATCTTCCCTCTTGCCTTCTACAACATAATGAACGAATTGTCCCAGCAACCACATAACGGTATGGGTTTTCAACCGTGGAAAGAAAGATGTCGGTAGTGTATGCAGTGAGGAAGGCCAATTGTGTCCTGATCCAAGGCCGTATGACCTCCACAAGTAAAGCGATGTCGTATCGTATCTGGAGACTTACAACGACTACATAAATCCGCGTCACTAACCCCAATACAGAACAGTCGCTCGTTCGTTGGAATCAAGTTATTTACTACCTTATACCACGAGGAAGGTACGCAGATCGGCAAAATCTGAAGACTGATATTGAACCAAACTGTCGTCCAGATGGTATGCGGCGATTCTCTTGCAACGAGGTTCGGGCAAGGGGCTGCTTCCCATCGAGTCTTCAGGAATTTCATGGTGAGGACAGGTCTCCATAAGATGTCAGCCCCTAAATAGCTCACCGCAAGATAGAAGTCACGAATGTGTTTTAACTTATAATGTATTGGACCAACATCAATAGGGGGGTCAAGACTAGCAGGACCGACACAGAGAAATAAATGAGACGTGAATGTGTGAGTTTCTTGAGTCATCGTCAAAACAGTACGCCGCACATATAGCGTCTGCGTCTTCCTCCGTATATCAGTCAGGCCTAACCCCCCAAAAGGAGCGAGACTTCGTGATCACCTCACACCGTAAGCGAAATATACGTCTCTTTCATAAGAAACAACCAGACAATTGTAGTTACTTCGCCATCATCGAGGGAAGCGGATAAACTTGGGCTAAGTAATAAGCCTTGCATAAGGCATATATATCCAGTATTCGTACTTCCTGGAGAAGAGTAAGAGAACGCCTTTCTTGCTTAGTATCGCTCCCCGAATTTTGTCCATAACGGACTTCCAGTTGGGCGTCGCCATTTTGAGTGGACAACGATCAACGGTGATACCGAGAGAAGTATGCCGATGCACCGCAGTAGCCCATGGTTCAACCGCGTCATCAAAACCTCGCAAGGGAAGAAGCTTGCATTTACCTTCATTAAGTTTTGCACCTGAACTACGACAAAAATCGTCGATTACAGCCTTCAGCCGGGGTATCTCAGCAAGATTGCGAAGTAGAACCATCACGTCATCCGCGTATGCACGAACTGCTACAGTTCGGCCGGAAAGCGTCCAACCCGTCAGCTGGGATGCTAATATCCGAAGGAGGGGCTCCAGAGACAACACAAACAAAGTCATTGAAAGCGGGCTTCCTTAAGGCACTCCCCTACGGTTATTTATTGGGGGCTTCAGTTGGCCATTAACAACCACCGAAGCCAAAATACCCCCAAACAGATTTGAGAGCATCCGCCGTGTGTCAACAGTCAAACCAACTGCCTCCAGAATCCGAAGCAGAAAGTCGTCATTAACACCATGAAATGCCTTATCGAAATCTAGAAAAGCAAGGGCACAAGGAACGGACGTTACAGAAGCAACCGAAACCACATCACGACACTCGACTATAGGAGTAAGAATGGTACCACCAGGTACGCAGCTCTGATGTTCTCCATCAGAGCCGACATCCTGCTATTAATTGCCCTCGCCATAGTCTTATAATCAAAGTTTAACAAAGTAAGTGGGCGAAAGCTGACAGGGGCAGCTGGTCCAGTGCGTTTCTGGATTAAAACAATTTTTCCCACTTTGAACGAGGTCGGCGCGACTCTACCCTGTAGCACTTCATTTAAAAGGAAGGTAAAGGTAGCACCCAACAACGGCCAAAAGCGCGCGTAAAATTCCTTGGGAAGTCCATCCAGACCCGTGGACTTTTGAGAAGGCGATCCCACCGTAAGTTTGTAAACTTCCTCAGGCTGAAAGGCAGTTAAGAGCGTTGCATTATGTTTACGTGTAATTGTCGTATCCAAGATGTTGACAAGTGGGTCGGAAAAGGGTTCATTGGACTCATCGATTTCACAGATGTCTACGTACTACTGGTGTAAGATACGCACTATATCAGCTTGCGCCATTGCGGACGTCCATGATTTGTCGTGAGGGAATGAATACAAGCCCGTCGTCGACGGGTCTGATGCCGAAGCAAATGATACAAGGAAGTCAGTTCTTCCGTCACCAATGAACGCGGCTTCGATCGGATTTTCAAACCTTCCATTTGTATTCTCTTCAAGTTCAACAATTTTACTTTTACACGCCTAACATCCGCAACTCGCAGAGGGCCGTGATCCGAAGCAACATAAAGTTAACGCAGGATGGAGTAGTAATATTCATAAGTTCTCCGAGCGTCTCGCGCTTTGGATACACAAAAAAGTATCAAAGTTTGCCTGAGTCTCTGTTTTGCTAACTGTGTCCACCAGTCAAGGGTGGAAGAGTATTTCCCAGTGGACGGTAGAGTACGCTCCCACACGACTCGCATCACGTCATCGAGAGAGGGGTCAGCTAGGTGGGCGACGTTTAACATCCGCCGAGTTCGAACCAATTTGACTGGTTGCCGTTCAAGTTTGAGAGTTGTGGCCACAGCACAGCGATCCGCAAAGGAAGCTGGGATGACTTCAACATTAAAAATACCATCGTTGAGGCAGTCTGATAAGTAAAACCTATCTAACCTGCAACTAGAAGTCGCAGTAAAGCGGGTTCAAATGGCTCTGAGCAATATGGGGCTCAACTTCTGAGGTCATTAGTCCCCTAGAACTTAGAACTACTTAAACCTAACTAACCTAAGGACATCACACACATCCATGCCAGAGGCAGGATTCGAACCTGCGACCGTAGCGGTCTCGCGGCTCCAGACTTTAGCGCCTAGAACCGCACGGCCACTTCGGCCGGCAGTAAAGTGGGTAAATTTAACATCGGGTATTTACATATCCAGACGTCGTTTAGGCGTAAAGAGCGGATCAATTCATGTAATTCACGAGAGAAATTAAAATTAGGGGACTGATCTGCAGGACGCAACACACAGTTAAAAATCACCACCCAACAGAATACCCGGAAGTCTCTTACGCAACATATAAACAATTCCTCTTTATAAAAACGCGAACGATCCACCGCGCGGTTAGTGCCAAAAGGGGCATATAGAAGAACCAAGGTAAGATTAAAAAGTTGACAACCTATGCCCCTGCCAGAATCCAACATTTCCACCTCAGCAATAGGAATGCCTTCGCGAAAGAAAAAGGCGGTCCCCGTAGAACATTCGGGTGCTACATTACAGATCATACGAAAACCAGGTAAGGAGAAATTACTAAATAACACCTCCTGTAAGAAGACTCTGTCTGCACATGAATCATAAATAACTGACACAGCGAAGCCAATCGCAATTCTGATTCCACATGATTAACGTTTAAGTAAAGGAACGTGTAGGCTTGGGTCATTGATCGCAGCTGGACAGGGATGTACAGAAACGCCGAGTAGAATTAACTAGACAGCTGAGAGTCAAAGTCCATTGCGGAATCCACAGAGGAATCAGATATCGGGGGACCAGAACCCCCGTCATCGCAATCGTTTTTTCTTAGGTTTCTTACGTGCCAGCGCACGGTCAGGTTGTATACGCTGTTTCTATCGGTTACGTGGGATGGCAGCCTCTGCAGACGGAGGTGTGGGAGGGACCACAGGCAAAGCTTCCTGCCCTTCAGAACTAATGCAGTTCCAGTCACTAAGGCGGAAGCATGCTGTGCAACTGTCAATGCAACAGGTGATACTTGGTCGCTAATTTTATTCTCCTTGGGAGTTGCTGTAGTCGGCAAATGCAGGAATCCGTCGGCGAGCAGGAGGACATTGCATCGTCTCAGACTGTAACAGAGGACACAAAGACGAAGAGGGGGGGGGGGGGGGGGGAGACTCCGCTCCCTCTCCACACACAAGCAGCTCAGAAGGGGTCACCCGCGAGCACGAGGGATGCTGGAGATAACTTCTTCGCCTCTCACCGAACCACGCACGGAAGGTATCGTAACATCGAGAGCAGCAGGGGACACAGTCGATGCGGAGGGGGCTGGCGCAGAAGGCACAGCCAAATCCTCACCATCACCATCCTGAGTGCGACGTCCTTTATTTGTCGCCGTTATGGGTTCTAGCCTGGGGCCAATAGGATTCCGAACCTGTCACGGAGGCAAAGGCGGAAATTCATTGACGCGATTATCAGAACTGACTGTTCATTATAATCCGAAGCAGAAGTAGGCCCGACGGCGGGAGTGGAAGGAACAAGATCACCAACCGTCAATTTGCGACGCTGCAATAATGACTGCTTTAATACAAAAACCCTCCGTGGACAATTAGACTGAAAGTGTCTACTTTCATTACATAGGAAGCAGGTTCCCTCTTGACCAGTATACATGACACGGACGCGGTAACCACACACTTGTAAATGCGATGGAAGATAGCGTTTAACATGCATTTCAAATGGCTCTGAGCACTATGGGACTCAACTGCTGTGGTCATAAGTCCCCCAGAACTTAGAACTACTTAAACCTAACTAACCTAAGGACATCACACACATCCATGCCCAAGGCAGGATTCGAACCTGCGACCGTAGCGGTCGTGCGGTTCCAGACTGTAGCGCCTTTAACCGCTCGGCCACTCCGGCCGGCTAACATGCATTTCCACGGAACGAATTCCACTATAACACTGTAATCAGTGTTGAGTAGAGCAGCGCTCACGACGGACGTTTTTCACGTTACCATATGGAGTCAATATGTCGGTCAGAAAGTTGTCATCAACTTCCGGTGGGAGGATGAACACTCGAACATTGGTATATTCGATTTCAGCATCTGCGAGGGACACCATACTAATGGAATTATCGCGATGCTTTGAAGGTACTTGAGAACCACGTCACGATGGTAATCATTCAACGTGAAAGGGATCCACAAACTCCACGTAAAACACGAACTCGTCTGCATCAAAATAAGCGGTGTGGACCTGATCAGAGTTCACATGAATTGTATCGCCAAGCCAGTCGTCGATTTCTAGAGACCCGGGCTGTACGTTTCGCGTTGTTTTATCGAGAGGAAAGCTCAGCGTACCTTTTCGTGGAACACAAGTGGAAACGATGGTAGCCATAGCGAAACGGCCGACGCCGCTGCAAGTAAACGAACACAAACAGGCAGTAAAGGCGGAGCGGAGGCGCTACGACTCACTCGGCAGACAGAACAACACTAACGAGGAAAACTCCACACAAGCGACGCTGCGGAAAGTAAAATAAACAAGAACATTCCCGCTCGGTGCTGAAAGCGGAATTGCCATTCGGGTATTCGTGCACGGGTCACGGCCAGACCGAAACTTCCATATGTCGCGAACCATGCGTCTAACACCTGTACTCGTACGTCCATCGTGCGTATTCTGGTACAGGTCAGACGTTGTATTTGAAAGCCGCTTGCCCGGTATCGGCAGATAAATACGATATTGCAGTGCCTGTGTCATTCTGATTACAACACAAAGTTCCTTTGGACATGCGTGCTGACCTGTACGGCAATATACATAATGGATGTACGAGTAAAAGTCGTAGACGCATGGTTGGCTACATTGACCGTGACCGAGCCTAATATCTCACGAAATAAGCCTCAAACGAAAAAACTACGAAGAACGTAACTCGTCTAGCTTGAAGGGGGAAACCAGATGGCGCTATGGTTGGTCCGCTAGATGGCGCTGCCATAGGTCAAACGGATATCAACTGCGTTTGTTAAAATAAGAACCCCCATTTTTATTACATATTCGTGTAGTACGTAAAGAAATATGAATGTTTTAGTTGGACCACTTTTTTTGCTTTTTGATATATGGCGCTGTAATAGTCACAAACATAAGGCTCACAATTTTAGACGAACAGTTGGTAACAGGTAGGTTTTTTAAATTAAAATACAGAACGTAAGTACGTTTGAACATTTTATTTCGGTTGTTCCAAAGTGATACATGTACCTATGTGAACTTATCATTTCTGAGAACGCATGCTGTTACGGCGCGATTACCTGTAAATACCACATTAATGCAATAAAGGCCGGCCGCGGTGGTCTAGCGGTTCTAGGCGCTCAGTCAGGAACCGCGAGGCTGCTACGGTCGCAGGTTCGAATCCTGCCTCGGGCATGGATGTGTGTGATGTCCTTAGGTTAGTTAGGTTTAAGTAGTTCTAAGTTCTAGGGGACTGATGACCACAGATGTTAAGTTCCATAGTGCTCAGAGCCATTTGAACCATTTTGCAATAAATGCTCAAAATGATGTCCGTCAACCTCAATGCATTTGGCAATACGTGTAACGACATTCCTCTCAACAGCGAGTAGTTCGCCTTCCGTAATGTTCGCACAAGCACTGACAATGTGCTGACGCATGTTGTCAGGCGTTGTCGGTGGATCACGATAGCAAATATCCTTCAACTTTCTACACAGAAAGAAATCCGGAGGCGTCAGATCCGGTGAACGTGTGGGCCATGGTATGGTGCTTCGACGACCAATTCACCTGTCATGGAATATGCTATTCAGTACCGCTTCAACCGCACGCGAGCTATGTGCCGGACATCCATCATGTTGGAAGTACATCGCCATTCTGTCATGCAGTGAAACATCTTGTAGTAACATCGGTAGAACATTACGTAGGAAATCAGCATACATTGCACCATTTAGATTGCCATCGATAAAATGGGGGCCAATTATACTTCCTCCCATAATGCTGCACCATAGATTAACCCGCCAAGGTCGCTGATGTTCCACTTGTCGCAGCCATCGTGGATTTTCCGTTGCCCAGTAGTGCATATTATGCCGCTTTACGTTGCCGCAGTTGGTGTATGACGCATCGTCGCTAAATAGAACGCCTGCAAAAAATCTGTCATCGTCCCGTAATTTATCTTATGCCCAGTGGCATAACTGTACACGACGTTCAAAGTCGCCGCCATGCAATTCGTGATGCATAGAAGTATGATACGGGTGAAATCGATGTTGATGTAGCATTCTCAACACCGACGTTTTTCAGATACCCGATTCTCGCGCAATTTGTCTGCTACTGATGTGCGCATTAGCTGCGACAGCAGCTAAAAACTTGGGCATCGTCATTTGTTTCAGGTCGTGGTTGACGTTTCAGATGTGGCTGAGCACTTCCTGTTTCCTTAAATAACGTAACTATCCGGCGAACGGTGTGGACACTTGAATGATGTCGTCCACGATACCGAGCAGCACACGCCCGTTGGGCATTTTAATCACAATAGTGATACATCAACACGATATCGACCTTTTTCGCAGTTGATAAACGGTCCATTTTAACACGGGTAATGTATCACGAAGCAAATACCGTCTGGACTGGCGGAATGTTACGTGATACCACGTACTTATACGTTTGTAACTATTACAGCGCCATCTATCACAAAGCGAAAAAAGTGGTCCAACTAAAACATTCAAATTTCTTTACGTACTACACGAATATGTAATAAAGATGAGGGTTCCTACTTTAAAAAAAACGCAGTTGATATCCGTTTGACCTATGGCAGAGCCATAGGTCAGGCCAACCATAGCGACACCTGGTTTCCCCCTTCAAGCTAGACGAGTTTCGTTCTTTGTAGTTTTTTCTTTTGATGCTTATTTCGTGAGATATTTGGCCCGGTCACTATCAATGGACCACCCTGTAGAAGATGGGGTCTGGGAGTGAGACGTGCACGGATAGGGAAATTGTAAGGCAACGGATCGCGATAAGCGGGAAATCCGAGTTCGAGTCCAGATCCTGCACAAATTTTCATTGTCGTCATTCCATTCTACAAAAAAAATGGTTTAAATGGCTCTGAGCGCTATAGGACTTAACTTCTGAGGTAATCAGTCCCCTAGAAGTTAGAACTACTTAAACCTAACTAACATAAGGACATCACACACATCCATGCCCCAGGCAGGATTCAAATCTGCGACCGTAGTTGTCGCGCGATTCCAGACTGTAGCGCCTAGAACCGCTCGGCCACCCCGGCCGGCATTCCATTCTACAGCTGATGGTAGTTCTTATTCGCAGTTCGGAATTCATCTGATGAGTTAATAGTAAGGTCGCCACGTATGCAGCCCTAAGTGCCGCTCCACAGTGTCTGTAGTGGCTCTTGAACAACAAAGCTTGACGACCACTGCTATAGATCGATTGAGTTTTACTTCGCTAATAACATTTCGCGTATTAATCTTCATTGATTGCATCCCGATTACCCCCATTCATTTCGTGTCACTCAAATGTATTCCACTAACCGACGAATTACGCTCAGCTGATGAAGAGTCCTTTAAACACTCCCGTTACTGGAGCACAGTAGCGAGGTTGGGACCGATCGATTTCGGACAAACGGCACCTGCCTTTGTGACGATTGTCGGTACGCGCCTGGGGACGAGTTATTTCGATCGGCGCCGCCTTGCGGAGCAAAGTGCGTGGGCGGTCGCTAGGTGGGCGTGCGTGGCTGCCGGCTACCGGCTGGCGGCAGGTGCGCCGATGATTTAGTGGCAGTAGCGGCGGCGGCGGCGGCGGCGCTGCGCGGGTCGAAGCCCGGGTCTCGCGGGTGCGCGCCGCAGTACGCGCCCCATCCCACTGCCCCGGCCGCCCCCACCCCGCCCCCTCCGCCCCCAGCTGGCGGCCCCACCCGCCCCCAGTGGCCGCCGCCGGGCCCGGGCTGCGGTGCCGTGGGGTGGGGTGAGTCAGCGCCGGAGCGTCGGTACAGTCACGGCGCGCTCGCGATAGAGCACCGCCACACGGGGGCAGGTGCCGGGCCGCGCCGCCGCTGCCTCCCAGCCCTCGCAACTAAACGTTACACTGAGATGACAAAAGCCAATGAGATAGCGATGTGCTCACACACAGACGGCGGTAGTACCGGGCACACGAAGGATAAAAGGGCAGTGCATTGGCGGAGCTGTCATTCCTACTCAGGCGATTCACGTGAAAAGGTGTCCGACGTGATTATGATCGCACTGTGGGGATTAAAAGACTTTGAACGCGAAATGGTTGTTGGAGATAGACGCACGGGACAATCAATTTCGGAAATCATTAGGGAATTCAATATTCCAGACACAGGATGACAATTATTCAACCACATGAAATAAAGTCGTCATAATTCCTGAACGGTTTGCCCGCGAGGAATGATAGGCATTATTGATGTGAATATGACTTGGTTTATCTACAAACCCACTTTCATTTGGATGGCTTTGTCAATAAATTTGTGCATTTGGGGGACTGAGATTCCGCATTTCGCGATCGAGAAGTCTCTTCACCTTCAACGGGTGACTGTTTGGTGCGCAATGTCCACTCACGGAATAATCGGTGCGATATTCCTTGACGGTACTGTGACTAACGAACGGTACGTGAGGCTATTGGAAGATGATTTCATCCCCATTATCCAAAGTGACCTTGATTTCGACAAGATGTGGCCGGCCGTGGTGGCCGTGCGGTTCTAGGCGCTGCAGTCCGGAACCGCGGGACTGCTACGGTCGCAGGTTCGAATCCTGCCTCGGGCATGGATGTGTGTGATGTCCTTAGGTTGGTTAGGTTTAAGTAGTTCTAAGTTCTAGGGGACTGATGACCTAAAACGTTAAGTCCCATAGTGCTCAGAGCCATTTGAACCATTTTTGAACAAGATGTGCTTCCAAAAAATGGCTCTGAGCACTATGGGACTCAATTTCTGAGGTTTTTAGTCCCCTAGAACTTAGAACTAGTTAAACCTAGCTAACCTAAGGACATCACACACATCCATGCCCGAGGCAGGATTCGAACCTGCGACCGTAGCGGCCTCGCGGTTCCAGACTGCAGCGCCTATAACCGCACGGCCACTTCGGCCGGCGATGTGCTTCATGCAAGATGGATTTCGACCCCATCGAAGCAAGGGTGTGATGTCCTGGAGGAGCACTTTGGAAATTGCACGCTCCCAGAGGCCACTGGCATGAGCCTCGATTGGCCTTCATGTTCTCCTGATCTGAACACATGCGACTCCTTTTTCTGGGGCGATATTAAAGACAAGGTGTGCAGCAGTAGCCCCAAAAGCACTGCCGAACTCAAAACAGTCATTCAGGAGGGCATCGGCAGCATTGACGTTCCGACACTTCAGCGGCTCGTGCAGAATTTCGCTATTCGCCTTCGCCACATAATCGTCAGTGATGACATGCATATCGAAAATGACGTAACCTAAATTAGATTATCTGTATTGACCCCATGTTGTATAAAGTGTGTGCGCGTCGTAGTTTGTAACTAATTTACGTTTTTTTTCATATAGTTCAATAATTGTCAACCTGTACACAGTGTCAAGAGTATGCCGAGAAATTTCAGGCATTACCTCTCGCCAAGGACAACGCCCTGGCCGACGGCCTTCACTTAAAGACCGAGAGCAGCGGCGTTTGCGTAGAGTTGTCAGCGCGTTAGGCCAGTGCGGTGGTATTTGCTGTTAATGGGCTACAGCAGCCGGCAACCGACTCTTTGCTAGCAGCACGACATCGCTTACAGCGTGTCTCCTGGGCTCGTGACCAGGTCGGTTGGACCCTAGGCAACTGTAAAACTGTGGCCTGGTCAGATGAGTCTCGGTTTCAGCGGGTAAGAGATGATGGTAGGGTTCGCGTGTGGCGCAGCCCCCACGATTCCGTGGACCCAAGTTGTCAACACAATGCCAAGCTGATGGTGGCTCCTTAATGCCTTGGACTGTGTTTATATGGAATGAACCGGGTCCTCTGGATGCTGGGCTACTTGGAGACCATTCGCAGCCATTCATGGACGTCATGTTTCCAAATAACTGTGAAATTTCTGTGGATGTCACCGGGTCACAATTGTTAGTAGTTGGTTTGAAGAAAATTCTGGATAATGCGAGTAATGATTTTGCCACCCAGGTCGCCCGACATGAACTCCGTTGAACATTTATGGTACATAATCGATAGGTCGTTTCGTACACATCCTGCACCGGCAACTCTTTCCCAATTATTGGCGGCTATGGATCAGTATTTCTGAAGGAGGCTTCCAATGACGTTTTGAGACCATGCCACGTCGGGTTGCTGCACTACGCCGGCAAAAAGACGCCAGACGTGATATTAGTAGACATCCCATGACTTTTGTGACCTCAATGTATTCCTGTGTTTTTCCATAACGGACTAAGGAACACTGTGATTGTGGCGTACACCGCAGAAAAGTTTATTCAAAAGGTTCCATTCCACCTGTCTCAGTTTTTCGTTTATTTTCTATAACATCGTGATGTTTATGTCTTCGGCTAATATCAAATATCACAGTACAGTGCTGGTGACACAAGGTACGATCTATGATCTGATGGAAAGGGTGAGCAGCAACCTGTGACTGTTTGTTGATGACTCTGTAGTGTACGGGAAAGTGTCATGGTATACAGGATCATTTAGATAGGTTTTCTATTTGGTGTGACGAGTGGCCTCTTGCTCTGAAACGTCCCCTTTTTACAATTATACATGACTGTGCTTAAACTGACATACAATATTTTTAGCGCAACGCAATCTGACTTTCAGAAATCCCTACAAAAGAATGGCCCTGACTAACATTAACCAATGCATTTCACAAATCGCTTACCTCACAAAAATCTTGGTTACTCGAACTACTGCAATACAGCGAGCGCCACTACTGCCAGCTAAATAAAACATTCAAACTACGGAAGGCACTAACTACTTATAGGGATAGTTAGCAAATGAAAGATATTGATAGAGAACAAACAATGTATTTACCTTAATAGTCATAATATATGTAGCAGTTCATGACAAATTACAAAACTCCGCCATCTCTCTCCCCACATCCACCACTGCTGGCGGCTCACCTCCAACTGCGCAACGCTACGCGCTGTTCACATCCAGCTGCCGCTGCCCAACACTACAATGGCAGACAACAATGCAAACTAGACACAGACTGCACACAGCACAGCCAGTGATTTTTATACAGAGGTGGCCTTACCAATAAAAAAACCTAAACAGCCTACTTACAGCTCTAAATGCAGGAAAACATAAGTTGATGCAGATGAGTAGAAAAAAAGATCCTATAGTGTTTGAATAGAGAACAGGATGTTTCAAAAACAATACATATGTAGCCTATTAAAGTATAGGGTGTTTCAAAAAGAATGATCTGATTTCGAAACTCCATATTTATTGATAAAATCATAGTATAAACATGGAATGAATTGCAATATTTTGATAAAATCTATAAATATGGAGTTTTGAAGTCAGCTCACTCTTTTTGACATGCCCTGAATTATGTTGTCAAAACTATCGATCGCTGAGGCAAGGCTCGGTTATTGGAGGGGCGAATACATTGTCTAGTTTATATTCATTATCTCTAGTTGTCGGTTTTCGTCTGTTTCCTTGAACCGTCACACGTTGCAAAATGGCTACTCCGCAACAGAAATTATTTTGTGTCCTCGAGTTTGCCAAGGGTAATTCCGTGATTACAGTGCAAGGATGTTTCAGGCTGAAGTACAAAAACTGATACTACGAAAGGACGGAACATTCGCAGGTGGTATCGACAGTTTTTAGACACAGGTTGTGTATATAAACGAAAGAGTCCTGGCCACCCTCGTGTTTCCGACGAAAATGTCGCACGAATTCAAACTGCCTTCTAATATAGTCCTGGAAAATCAACTGGTCGTGCTACTCTGGAGCTAAAACTGCCTACAACAACAGTTTTCCATATTTTGAGACGTCGATTGGTTATGAAAGTGACAAGTTGCAGCTGTTGCGGGCTCTACGTCATGACGACAAGCGCAAACATGTGGCATTTTCTGACGAGCTACTGAATGTTATTGACAATGCTAACATTTTCTCACAACGCATCGCTTTCAGTGAAAAAGCCATTTTCCGCCTCAATGGGAAAGCGAACAAACCAATGTTCGGATTTGGGGCCTACAGGACCCACATACACACATTGAAAATGTACGAGATTCACCCAAAGTCATTGTGTTTTGTGCCATGTCCCTTTCATTTCTTTACGAGCAATTCCTCTTTGACGGAAACATTGTTAGTAGTTATCTTGCTATGTTATAAACTGGATGTTTCGGAGGCTGATTGACTACAGGTTCATTTTCCACGAAGACGGGACACCCCCTCACTGTTGTCGCGAAGCAACGGAATATCTTGAATTTGTCGTCAGACAGCCGGGACGTAGCACTTCTCAGCTGACGTGCATGATCACTGGATATAATACGCTGCGACTCCTTCCTGTGGGGTTTATGCGCCAACGCTATCACAGAACCTAGAAAAGCTGAAGAACCGCATCGGTACTGCCACAACATTAGTGACGATGGACGTGCTTACCCGTGTATGAGAGAAATTCAAATATCGATGTGATGATGAGTGCGTCGCTGGTGGATAACATATTAAACATCTGTAATCTAAACTTGAGAGGTTCTTAAATATGTCCCAAGTTTCATAATTCTATGTCTTACAGTTTAATAAATATATGGGTTCGAAATACGTATCGTCTTTTCGGAACCCCCTGTATTAATGGTATGCCGCTTGACACAATCACATCGATTAAATATCCACCATAACGTCGCAGAGCTATGTAAATTAAAGGAGCACGTGAGCTCAATAGTAGGGAAGGCGAACGTCAATTCTGTTTTATTGGGAGAATTCTAGAAAAAAAGTGTAGTTCATCTACAAAGGAGATTGTCTATAGCACACTAGTGCGACCCATTCTTGGGTACTGCTGCAGCGTTTGGGATCCTCACCAGGTCGGATTAAAGGAGGCTTAGAAGAAGTGCAGAGGCGGCCGCTAGATTTGTTATTAATAGGTTCGCAACACACGAGTATTATGCAGATGGTTCGGGAACTCGAATGGGGATACGTAGAGGGAAAACGACGATCTTATCGCGAAACACTATTGAGAAAATATAGAGAAAAACAATTTATGGCTGACTGCAGAACGACTCTCCTGAAACCAACGAACATTTCGTGTAAAGATGGCAAAGACAAGGTAAGAGAAATGAGGGCTGCCATTTTTCCCTTCTTTGCGACCGGAACGGGAAATAAAGTATCTAGTAATGGTAGAAGGTACCCTCCGCTATGCAGCGTATGGAGGCTTACCGATTATGTACTTAGATCTAGACGTATATGGCTAAATTTATAGGTGATTTGAAGATATGTAGCATGCGGAGTTTAGTAAACAAAGGTGTTAGCTCTGGCACCAACAGTGGGTCTAACCTGCCCACGCGTCGAGTCCAACTGATGTTGGATGACAGATATGGGCCAGTCAATCCATGCTGCTTCAACTGGGTGCCAGGGCTCATTAATCGTAGCGATGGCCGAGGTCTAATTGCAAGCCTCTACTGAGGCACAGGTGCGGCGGTTCTAACACTTCACAGTGCGGTCACCAACCTGAAATTTTTGCGCAAACGCATAAACCGTCAAATATTGCGCATTTCACGCAGAATTTCTTACGCTGTAGAGGAATTGAGGAGGATGAGAACAAACCACGCTGGTGCGCGAAACTTAAGGACGAAAGTAATTTTGTATGACGTGCCACGGCCAAGTAACATAGGTCTATGAAACTTGGACCCTACATGGAAAGAAATACTATAGTATAATACCGAAAGTAACTGAAAGACATAAAGTTTGACCTCTGCTTAAGACAGTATTACTATTCAGGGCACATATTGGTAAACAAACGCAATGTTGGGATCCGTACCAGATCGGGTTGACGGAGGAGATAGAGAAGATCCAAAGAAGAGCGGCGCGTTTCGTCACAGGGTTATTTGGTAACCGTGATAGCGTTACGGAGATGTTTAACGAACTCAAGTGGCAGACTCTGCAAGAGAGGCGCTCTGCATCGCGGTGTAGCTTGCTCGCCAGGTTTCGAGAGGGTGCATTTCTGGATGAGGTATCGAATATATTGCTTCCCCCTACTTATACCTCCCGAGGAGATCACGAATGTAAAATTAGAGAGATTAGAGCGCGCACGGAGGCTTTCAGACAGTCGTTCTTCCCGCGAACCATACGCGACTGGAACAGGAAAGGGAGGTAATGACAGTGGCACGTAAAGTGCCCTACGCCACACACCGTTGGGTGGCTTGCGGAGTATAAATGTAGATGTAGATGTAGATGTTTGGATTTGGAGCCTAGAGGACCCACGTGAACACACTGAAAACGTACGATATTCACCCAAAGTCATTGTGTTTTGTGCCATGTCCCTCTCATCTCTTTACGAGCAATTCCTCTTTGACGGAAACACTGTTAATGGTTATCTTGCTATGTTATAAACTGCCAAACTTTGTTTGACCTCTGCTTAAGACAGTATTACTATTCAGGGCACATATTGGTTGAAAGCACCGATGATGGCTGTTAATCAATTGAAATCGATTTGCAAAAGTCAATAAATAAAACATGATTTTGCGAATGGTTGCTGCATATTTTGTAATTTTATGGTTTACGGTCGCTGCACGACATGGGAACCACATGGAGCCCACCATTCATAAGAAAAAAATTGACTCTTTGATTCAAAGACAATAATTACACCGGATTCATCGCAATCCATGACGGTCCCCTGGACATTATAAAAGGCGGGACATGGGTGTTTGACCATCACGGACGATAATGCATGCTCACCAGCGTGCTCCCATGCTGGAACAAGGTAAGTCATTGTAGTAGGGCCTTCCATTCCCCCCCAACTGTGACTGACATTTGCAGTGTGATCGCTGGTGCATATGGACGATCTGAGCTTTCTATAATGTGAAAAATCCACCTTATACAGGGTGATTCAAAAAGAATACCACAACTTTAGGAATTTAAAACTCTGCAACGACAAAAGGCAGAGCTAAGCACTATCTGTCGGCGAATTAAGGGAGCTATAAAGTTTCATTTAGTTGTACATTTGTTCGCTTGAGGCGCTGTTGACTAGGCGTCAGCGTCAGTTGATGCTAAGATGGCGACCGCTCAACAGAAAGCTTTTTGTGTTATTGAGTGCGGCAGAAGTGAATCGGCGACAGTTGTTCAGCGTGCATTTCGAACGAAGTATGGTGTTAAACCTCCTGATAGGTGGTGTATTAAACGTTGGTATAAACAGTTTACAGAGAATGGGTGTTTGTGCAAATGGAAAAGTTCTGGACGGCCGAGAACGAGTGATGAAAATGTAGCATGCATCCAGCAAGCATTTGTTCGCAGCCCAGGAAAATCGACTCGCAGAGCTAGCAGAGAACTGCAAATCCCACAATCAACTGTATGGAGAGTCCTACGAAAAAGGTTAGTTATGAAACCTTATCGTCTGAAATTGGTTCAAGCACTGTCTGCAGCTGATAAGATTAAAAGAATCGATTTCTGTGATTTTATCCTTGCTCAAATGGAAACAGATGAATCTTTCGTTTCAAAGATTGTGTTTAGTGATGAAGCAACTTTCCACACTAACGGGAAAGTCAACCGTCACAATGTCTGTATATGGGGCACTGAGAATCCGCGGGAAACAACTCAGTATGAACGTGACTCGCCTAAGGTGAACGTTTTCTGTGCCATTTCAGCCAATAAAGTTTTTGGTCCCTTTTTCTTCGAAGGTGCTACTGTAACTGGACTACAGTATCTGAAGATGTTAGAGAATTGGCTGTTCCCTCAGCTCGAACAAGAAGCACAACAATTCATATTTCAGCAGGATGGAGCGCCACCACATTGGCACTTATCTGTCCGTAACTACCTGAACGTCAACTACCAGAGGCGATGGATCGGCCGCCAGGCAGCCCGTGACAGAGCACTTCATCACTGGCCTCCAAGAAGCCCTGATCTTACCCCCTGCAATTTTTTCTTATGGGGGTATGTTAAGGATATGGTGTTTCGGCCACCTCTCCCAGCCACCATTGATGATTTGAAACGAGAAATAACAGCAGCTATCCAAACTGTTACGCCTGATATGCTACAGAGAGTGTGGAACGAGTTGGAGTATCGGGTTGATATTGCTCGAGTGTCTGGAGGGGGCCATAAATACACATTTTTAAAGTTGTGGTATTCTTTTTGAATCACCCTGTATATCTCATGATACAGACAAACATTCAGGAGATTTGAAGTACAAGTAGGTTGTTCCTTATTGTACAACAAATGTTTGTGAATTTATTACCCTAAATGTGACATGTTAAAGTGATGCTGCCGGCCGTGGTGGCTGAGCGGTTCTAGGCGCTACAGTCTGGAACTGCGCGACCGCTAGGGTCGCAGGTTCGAATCCTGCCACAGGCGTGGATGTGTGTGATGTCCTTAGGTTAATTAGGTTTAAGTAGTTCTACGTTCTAGGGGACTGATGACCTCAGAAGTTAAGCCGCATAGTGCTCAGAACCATTTAAACCATTTTGAAAGTGATGATAACCCATGTTTACCAGATGTTCATGTCTCAGAAAACGTAGTGTCGTCAACTGTGATTTCCAGAAGCTGTTTAACCTTGTCTACGATTCATGCTGTTTAGGAATGAACATTCCAGGTCATCAAACATAAGCGCTTGAATAAATTGCTATCCTTCAACGATACTTCCAAATATTAAACCAGATGGTTGCATAAAGGCACCTCTGCTCACATTGAGTAAATGTGAGCAAATGTAATTGTTTATACAGCTTCCAGTGAACTCGCCATATTGTAACTTTGAATGTCTGAGGGATGCAATACTGTCATCGACAATCATAGTATCAACGCAGCTAATTTACCTCCTTCTGAGTGATGAAGGATAACAGTTAAAATTTAGATAAATATTTAAAAGAGGGAGTTAGAAACACTAGTCACTCATCACATTAATTTAGTCAGTTGTTAGGCATACTTTCGAATAAATATATAGTATCAAAGCGAAAAACTTCTGTGGGATATCATGCTCTATAACGTTGCCATAAACAAGCTGAAATAAAATACAATTTATTCTGTTATTACAACTAATTAGCGACAAAATGGTGGAGATGGGCCTATTATTATTTTCTTTTTTTATTTTCTGCAGCATTTTTAAAACCAGTGAATTTAACATAAAATTGGGAAACGGAGGTATAAAAAATGTTTTGATATTGAAGAAGACTAAAAACGTAGTAGATAGGATAGATGATAGATGAGTTAACACTGCCACCGACTGACTAGGGGTGAAGACTTCGGAATTGTTGCTTCGAGCCATTGATCGCCAGTCATAGTTCTTAAAATTATATTAATAGAATAGGGGCACTGTGTAGTGGGTGTATGGTTGATACTCCAGCGGTGTATTAGTACCCTACATATCTGCTGTCATTGTTCAAAATGTTCAAATGTGTGTGAAATTTTATGGGACTTAACAGCTAAGGTCATCAGTCCCTAAGCTTACATACTACTTAACCTAAATTATCCTAAGGACAAACACACACACCCATGCCCAAGGGAGGACTCGAACATCCGCCGGGACCAGCAGCACAGTGCATGACTGCAGCGCCTCAGACCGCTCAGCTAATCCCGCACGGCGCTGTCATTGTTATTCTAGGTGTATATACATGTTTATAACTCGTTTTTCTGATAATACGCATACACTGTCTTTACTTTATTATATAGGTTAAGAGTGGAATATTGCGGCAATTCATCTGCACTAATTTTGGCTATGGTATGGTTATGTCAATGGCTAGAAGTTTTTTGTTGTAGGTCAATCGTCGCTTTCTTCTTGTTCTTCTCCTTCTGCATCTCTTCTATGGAATCCGTCATGAGGTAGCATACAGGCTTGTTGTCTGTGGTTTGGTGGTCGTATATAATTTTCATATGTAGCTTTGGTGGTCTCTGTCTGTGGGTTAAGTTTGGTTCATCGCTCTTCGTTTTTATTTACTGCGTATACACGTCTTCCACGAGGAATGATCAGTACTCAGGGATATGACAGGAACGATCAATTGAAGCACAATGAATCTAGCAACCATGGGCTCTAAAACGCATACCTTAAGACCTATGAGCATTTCTTAACCTTTGATACTGTAAAACAAGTCTCTTCCACTGGAAGCTCTTTGCTTCTCTCTTGGGTGGAGGTACCATGGACCAAAACAAGAAAAAAAGTCTAGCAAGCATAGACTCTAAAAGTGCATACCTTAAGAACTATGAGCACTTGTTCAATAGAAGAGATGTGTTACACAGCAGCGGAGATAAAGACTGTAAGTTCTGGGGCATTTTATGTTCCTGTCGGTTGGCATGAGCTCTATATCACATAGGCTACAGGCTGGCGCGTGGTGATGTGTCAGTGGCTCGGCAACCCATTATTCATTTTTTACAGTGGGTACGGATCTGGGGAACGTGCTGGCCTGGGAAACAATCGGATACCCTCTGAATCGAGCAAGGTCGGGACGGTAAGGGCAACATGTGGTCCTGCGTTGTTGTTGTTGTGGTCTTCAGTCCTGAGACTGGTTTGATGCAGCTCTCCATGCTACTCTATCCTGTGCAAGCTTCTTCATCTCCCAGTACCTACTGCAACCTACATCCTTCTGAATCTGCTTAGTGTATTCATCTCTCGGTCTCCCTCTACGATTTTTACCCTCCACGCTGCCCTCCAATGCTAAATTTGTGATCCCTGCATTATCTTATTGAAATATAACGCTTTTCAGAATCGAAGATAGAGGACGCCACTGACCTCGAAATGTGACGGCTGCTCTTCCAAATTACGCGCTATGCGAACCAGAGGCGATCGTGATGATCACCAAGAGGCAACCCACAAACCGACCCCATCGACGCAGCTGCTGGGCCAGTAAGGCGGTGATGAATGCAATCTGACAATGTACGTACCCTCGGAGCCCCCACGCACTATATGTCCGTCGTGATGCTGTCTGCGGAAATGGAAGTCATCTCAAAAGACAACGTGGTGTCGGTCCTGTGTCCACTGTTGCCGTTGGGTCCCTCAACATTGTCGGTGAGCCTCTCTCTCTGCCGTCGCATCAATGGAACTCGACATGGTCGCCATGCTGACTGTCCGTGGTGCTCCAGTCGTCGACGTACCGTCCGTGTGGATACCCTCCTTGCTACGACCAAGGGCATTTCCTGACTAAAGGCGAGGCCCACGAAAAAGACACACGCTGGCATGTACGTCAGAGCACGTGACGTTGCAGGTCTTACCAGTGCCAGCAGCCGTCTCCGGCGAGGAGCGAATAACTATTTCACACGAGTTTAATAATTCTTGTATGCGCTTTTAAACGCACACAAGTTACCGATACCACAAGACAAAACTCAGACCTTTAGTGGGTACCTTCTCAATTTCATACTTATTTCCCGTGGGACCTGCACAGAGCCGAGAGTTTGCGAAGACTGGCGGACAATCCGACTAGTGTGACGTCACAAGTTCGTTGCAGGGCCCGTACACCTCGCTGGTCCCGACTAAAAGTACGTGACGTGGCTTTACTATACCGCATGACCGAGCGAACGGTGTTGATAATCACATTGTCAAAATCTGTGTTTAGACACCTGAAAACGACTTGAAGCCGATATTGTGCAACAGTACAGAAAATAAACCAAGCGCTAGCAGAAGCTAGCGGAATGAAATCATTTTAAACTTCGTAGTAGCTGTGGATCAAGAAAATACTGATACTATGTTTGTTTGCATGACTGTGATAAGATACATTTTACAATAGAAAAATAACACAACAGGCAGTTAAATTTCATGGACATCACCGGATTCAAAACAACCAACACACATTTGACATATACCGGAAACCGTCAACAACAGACACATTTATGTGTGAGACATCACAACACACGAATTCTCAACTTACTTACATACATCTCCACAGACTAAACACAGTATCATTAGACAGAGACAACTACCCAGCTGCCATCAACACAAGGACAGAATCCATTACGAATTAAGAAAGAAAATACAATAACAGGAATAACGCAAAGAAACAAAAACAAAAGATGGTACATAATGGATACAACCACAAGTACACAAACAGAACAACCAATATTTTCAAAAACAAGGCATAAAAAGCCCACCAAACCAACAATTCAATTCAAAAATACTACACAAAAACAATAGGAAAAACTGATCTAAATCGGAACTATACCAAATGAAATGCAATACATGTGATGGAAGATACATAGTTCAAACCAGGGGGACATATGACACCAGATACAAAGAACATACAAGAGCATGGAAGCATGGAAGCACAGGACAAATCGTTCAATTTTCGCAGAACACTTACACCAACGCCAATATAAAATTACCGTCAGAAACACAGACACGGAAATGTTACTGATAAACAACAACAAAAAAATACCTTCTCGCCTTACAAGAAAACTACCACATTCAATAAACAATAACAGAAAAGAAACACCTCATAAATGATCAGACCAACCCGGAAAACCATACACTCTCTAAACTGATTGACCATTTAACGTAACGTCAAATATACACATATAACCACAGGCTTCATTTGCCGTTATCACATTCTCCCAGTTTCTTTCCTATAATTACCACTCCCGACCAAAAACATCGAGCCACAACTCAATCACTCCCTGCCCCAATCTCCTCTCATGTCTCTGCCGAACATACATTTTTACTAATTTACAGTAACTCATACATTCACACACACACACACACACACATACACACACACACACACACACACACACACACAAACACAAACACCACCCTCTAACCTCCCCGACCTAATCTCTCTCTCATTCCCCCTCTTCCCCCCCCCCCCCACACACACACACACACAAACACTCGAATTATATAAAAAGCATGTAGTTCCACAGGTTGGCGATGCTGACGACCTACACAAAAACAAACGAACAGACATAAACACTGTAATACTGTGCTGAGTGAGAACACGCGCAATTTTAATTCAGTCTCCAAAACTGAAGTGTAAATAACGCAGATGCAGCGTAAGAAATAGTGCAGAAAGGCGAAAGGTGCCAAGTGTATGAGTCATGTCTTTCGGCATAATCCTTTGCTAACAAAGAGCGAAGAAGCAGTGGTTTGAAGAATATGTAACTAAGAGGCAGAAACGCCGTAAGTAAAGTGCATACCAACTTTATAAACAAAAATGCTGTTTTTAATGTGAAACGATCAAAAATGTAGAAACATATGTTTCCAGTTTACAGAATGACCACAGAAGATGCTTCATAAGTAAAATCGTAACGCTTCTGATGTGAAACTCTCTTTAATTAAATTGCAGTAATCTTAAGGCGAAAAGCCAATAATAATTGGAATACTAATACAATTGAGTTTTGTCACTTTCGTCCATCTCTTCCTGTGTGTGATACTCTTTTATCTCTGCATACATATTATGTCAAACTTGCTCGACCGTCTTACGTCTTGTAATCATTATTTGTGTTTACAGATTTTTCCGTCTAATGCTTCTTCTCGTGCCAAGACAGTTAATCCTTGATTAATTAGCACTAGTTCCACTAATTTGTGCCGTTCTTCTCCTAAGAGATCTCTGTGAACTATCTTAAGAAAACACTGTCAGTTATGTACTACAGGGGAAGATGATGAAATAATTTTTAGTTGGATCCTCTACCCACTCGCCACACAGGACGACTTGCAGGGGGCATCACAACACTTAGTCTGCTTCAGGAACACCCAGTTTCTGTATTCAGCCGTCCACCCTGCAGGCCGATAAAAATCCAAGCCTGGCTTGAATTACATCAGCTGCGCTGCAGAGTAGCCTATCAGCCAGGCGCAGAAGGTAGGTTCCCTCTCCTCGAGCAGTGGTAGAACAGAGCGCCCACGGCAGTCGTGTTAGTTTTGGATCAGAAGGTTCAAGCAAAATGATGCTCGTTCAAACATGGCAGTTATTTAGCACGAGTTATTTGTAAGCAATTTCCTTTGCGGACTGATAGCATTTCCCGATTATTCTACCAATGAACCGTTGCCTGTCAACTTCTTTACCTACGACTAAGTCTATATGATCATTTCACATACCTACAAATTGTTATACTCATTTACTTGTGTGCGCTGTGATTCGTTGATATTGTATTCATAGGAAACTACGTCTTTTAGTGAAGTTCAAATATTACACTTCTGAACATTAAACAAATGTTGCCAACGTGTGCAGCACTTTTAAATCAAGATCTGACTGAATATTTGTCAAGCCTTTTTCACACAGTACTTCATACAGATACCTGCATCTTCCGCGAAAAGCCTGAGCTTACTATCAATAATGTCTATATAATCATTAACATATATAATTAACAGCAGGGTTCACAACATACTTCCTGGGGCAGACCCGAATTTACGTCTAGCTGTCGATGAGTCTACATCCAAGGTAATTGTATAGTGATATTCCGTGGAGAAATGATTTCGGAAGAGTGAATTCTCTGTGTTCCAGTATTGCCACTAAGAGACTGTAAAACTGATTTGGAGTGACTACATAAGACCACATCTGATTATGATTTCTCGTCAAATCGGTAGGCGCAACGTTTTCTTCGATGTCACTGAACCATTGTCGTATCACGATAGTTACATTCATTATGGCTTCGTTCGTTTGTCAACAAGGTGTTAACACTGTTTGGATCAGCGATGAATCTGTTTCGCGTCTTAGCAGTCTTTTGACCCGTATACTACTCGTAAATCGTCAGTTACCTACTATGCCCGTACGTGACTGAGCAGCACTGGTTCCCTTGAATTTTCCCTTGAATTTTATCCATTGATACTCGACATTTTCGTCTCTATAAATGAAAACTGGATATTGTTTGTCCAAGTAATATGCAATCGGCTTTGTTACCACATTTGCTAAGCGTAAATTTTGTTATAAACACCTGTAGACGTTGGTGCTATACCTACATCAAAAAGTTTGGGACAGTTACCAGGAGATTTGCGACATTGGCCTCACAAGTCGATTGTGTAAGTGCTCAAGGTATTATTTATTCGACTCAAAAGCAAATACATGGTAATTACCTTTAAAAACAAAAGAGAGAGTGAATTAACAACAGTACCACTGCTGCCTAAAATATTGCAGTCAATTGCGCTTGGAGTCGCTAGCAGAAGATGATCTTTGCCAGATGCAGGAAACAGCTGATACAGCAACAGGTATTCCATGGTGTGTTATTCGCAGTCACAGTTGGTGGTATCCGCAGGGAAGTGCCATTTCTGGAGATTACTCCTGGATCTTAGCCCCCAGTTCTGTTCATGCCCAAGTGCAAATGTTCCCGAATGAGGTGGCAAGGACTCTTTCCTTGCTGTAGTGCCGCTGTTTGCAACACTGAAGTGCCCTTGATGAAACTTCTGCTGGACCTCAACCTTGAGGCTGTTGGAACGGGCCCATATAATGGATGGCTTTCCCGATAACATACCTTCACGAATCCTTGTCCATGACATTTGTTTTAACCGCGTGATTCTCTCAGTCTGTTTACGGCAACGGTCAGGAAATTTACGCGCGACATTACCGAAGTTTTCTCTAAGGCGTCCAGCCATTGCAGCTCCTGAGGCAGGCAGTTTGTGACAGGAACCATCTACTTCGCTACCTACCTTTGACACTTACCTTCTTCCAGATTGCTTTGCGTTCAGATTTTATAACCTAACTAGACATTTTATAGATTCTTAAGTCGATAAACTGTCGGCGCGATATATGTTCCAGTGGGGATTTAAAGTGTCACTGCTGTACGCTGCTAGTTTCATCCATGTTTCTGTTCTAATGTTATATGGGTACTATCGCTTTTTATAAGAGAAACTAATTCCGGTTGGTTGGTTTATTTGGGGGCAGGACCAAACAATAAGGTCATCGGTCCCATTGGGTTAGAGAAGGATAGGGAAAGAAGTCGGCCGTGCCCTTTTAAAGGAAACATCCTGGCATTTGCCTGAAGCGATTTAGGGAAATAGCGAAAAACCTAAATCAGGATGGGCGGACGCGAATTTAAAATCTTCGTTGATCCATTATGGATCGTGGGACGACGGCTGGCATGACCTTCTTGATGCAATAATTTACCAACAGCCGTATGATTTGCAGAAGTTTATTTTATTTTATGAACTTTTATGTGCTACCAGTTTCGGTATTACGTTGATGCCATCTTCAGGCCCCACTCGTCATAGTCGTAAAATTGCTATACACGGAAGGAGCCATATATCTGGATCCGTAAATCAATCGTCCTGGAACAGCTCTTGGTGGCCAGGCGACACAGACTGAGGCGGTTTGCAAACATCATCATTTGTCATGTGTCATTTAAAAGGTCGTCCTCCCGAACGCGAGTCCAGTGGGCTAAACACTACGCCACCTCTGTCGGCAACTAATTCCAGTACCTTGGAACACTTTCTCTGTAGCTTTCACAGTGTTGGTAGAGATCTCTCCAGGGGGCCGAATTACACGAGGGCACTGAAAAGTAATGCCTCCAAATTTTTTTATGTGAAAACTCTTCAAGCTTTTAAAATGAAGCATATGCTATTAACATTCTACATCTTTATCCTCAATACTTACATAATTGCAGCCCTCTGCCGTTAGAGGGCTCCGGATTGTAGCGTGTAACACGGCGGTGTGTAACGTAACCATGTCGGTGTGTGAGAAACAGCCTGCAGTAATCGAGTTTCGACTTCCAGCAGCTCGTCCACATATGCAACCCCCTGTCCTACTGCATGACAACGCGAGGTCACACACGAGCGCTGTGACATATGCAACAGTCCAACGTCCCGGTTTCACTATCGTCGATCTTCCTCCATTCAGTCCCGACTTGGCCCCTATCCGATTTTCACCTGTTTCCAAGAGTTAAAGAACGCCTTCGTGGACTTTGACAGTGATGAAGCGGTGCAAGCAGAGGTGTGTTGCGGCTCCGTCAATAAAGTCAAACATTCTACAGTGACCGTATCAACACACTGGACTCTCGTTAGGAGAAATGTGCCACCGGCAGGGCGACTATGTTGACAACTAAATGGGTAGACATGAAGAATATAGATGTAGAATGTTAATAAAGTTTGTTTTATTTAAAAATCTTTCAGAGTTTTCACATAAAAATTTCGGAGGTACTGCTTTTCAGCAAGCCCTCGCATAGTGCCGTGCTCCAACCGTGGAGCACGGCATTGAATAGTATCGAATCATGGACTGTGGAAAAACCAGCAAAGAAGATGATCGAATAGTTTGAGACGTGGTGCTGTTCAAGGATATCGTAAATTAGGTGGACTGATAAGAAACGACGAGGTTCTCCGCAGAATCGTCAAGGAGAGGAACAAGTGGAAAATATTGACAATGAGAAGAGACAATCTAATAGGATAAGTGGTGCAACGTCCCCTTATAAAAATTATGAATGACTGTGCTGATAAACCTCTTACATTATTTGATTTTCAAACAGCTGAGCAGAAATGAACGTACTCAGACATATCTCACTTTACTTATTCTGATCACTAAATTGACACACAATATTTTTAGCGCAACGCAATCTGACTTTCAAAAATCCCTACAAAAGAATGGCCCTGACTAACATTAACCTATACCTTTCACAAATCACTTACCTCACAAAAATCTTCGTTATTAGAACTACTGCAATACAGCGAGCGCCACTACTGCCAGCTAAATAAAAGATTCTAACTACTGAAGGCACTAACTACTGATAGGCATAGTTAGCAAATGAAAGATTTTGATAGAGAACAAACAATGTATTTACCTTACTAATGTTCAAAAGTCTATATATATATATATATATATATATATATATATATATATATATATATATATATATATATATATATATATATATCAGTTCATGACATCCAGTCTTACAAATTTACTGTCTCTGATGGACACACGTCCAGATCATCCGCTCTCAAAACTCCGCCATCTCACTCCCCACATCCACCACTGCTGGCGGCTCACTTCCAACTGCGCAACGCTACGCGCTGTTAACATCCAACTGCCCAACACTACAATAGCAAATATTACAACAATGCTAACCAGCCACAGATAACACAGCCAGTGATTTTCATTCAGAGCGCTTCGTGGCGTTACCAATATAAAAACTTAAACAGCGTACTTACAGTGGTAGTTGTAGGACAGAAAGAATGTAGAGTAAAACCATACTGTAACAAATACAACAAATAATAGAAGACGTTGCTACTCTAAGATGAAGTGATTGGCAGAGGAGGGGATGTCACTGCAAAGGCAGGCCGACATGCAGTTTTAAATATTTCACAGCAGGAACTAGCGTAAGCTGAACTGGAAAATGTTGCGTTCAGACCACTGCCTTCACCGACCAAAAGAAACGGCAAGTCGTGTAAAAAAAATAAAATTGTATGCTGTGTACCAGAGTGGCGTGCGATGTCTGCATTTGTTTAGACAAAATCATCAGACTGGAATAGCAAAAGCCTTAAGCGCAGCACGGATGGATGTACACGGATTTACCCATCACACAGTGAGGCCCTGATCATTAGGGATATAGCCTGTGCGTCACTGTTCGTATAAACAAGTCGTAGCAAATACGCGATTGAATGAAGAATAAATTGCAATGTGGTAGCGACCAGACTGCAAAATTATCCAGGTAAAGCAAGCGACTGTATGTACGATACTGGAAACTCTCTTCTACCCTGGAAGTCTGTTTCAGGTGTGATGCCCCAGAAACCAGCTCAGAAAGATCTAGGACAGAGACTGCTCACACTACCTCATTTTCAAAGATTGCTGAACCATAGTGCGACTCTCGTCTCAACGAAGTTGATGCACATTTGCTGTCATCTACAAGTATACATTTGCCACGTATAAGTACAGCACTAAGGACGCGATCCATTGAGCGTCAATACATGTATGCTGTAGAGAAAGATGACATCATGAAAAGAATAAAATGGTATATGCTCCTGCGTTTAACAGATATCACACTAACATTATCTCTGTCTCGGGACAAATGTCTACTCCTCTCTCAGATTAAAGCAAGGAACTAACCAACGAACATGCCATACTAACATAAAAAGATCGACGTGGATACCATCTCAATAACTGCTTCGTGTGTGAAGTAAACGTATGATTGTGTGACATGTTGAGAGGTGGCATGAGCCCCCTCTCATATTTCTATCTTACGATTTTCGTCTCTAATTGCATGCGGTGAGAAGTTGCTATTCCTTCACACGCGGACTTCCCACGCAGCGTCTCTCGTCACCCAGGTGGTCCGGTGACAGGCGGGGTCTGCGGATCTCGAGAGGGTTAAGCCGACGAGTGTGAGGGAGTCGAGTGAATGCTTTCCAGACGCCGACATTGTCAAGAGACACGCCAGCAGGGGCCTGAAGTAGCGGCTGGGGTAGAGGTTCCGTTACTTCGCAGAAACTTAGCGAAAACACTTTCTGGCGGGCTACCAGCGAGGCGTGGGAATGACTTGTGTACCCAGGCAGTTGTGGCAGGAAAATTCCCGCGCTTTCTGCAAAATAGTAACTGTGATTGGCTTGCTCAGGGCATAGCTCCGTGACGTAGCAAAATCAGCGCAGAAATTGGCGCCAAGAATCTCCATTGGTGGAATGGTAGTGCTCCGGCAATGGAGTGGAATTTTCCGCCGGTTTTCGAGTTGCTGATTGGAACGTTTAACCACGGCCACTGTCGTGGAGGCGGGAATGTTGTGTGTTCGGCCTGTACGGGTGCTCAGGGGTAGTCGGCTCTCGCCTTTTGGTCGAGGACGTCGAAGCAACCAGCCATCGCCTCCGGTACGCCAGATCGTGTTCTGGCAGTTAAGAAGACAGTTTGGTTATGTATGTCCGCAGCACCGGCAGATAGGGATTTTCCTAGGTGATAATCAGAGCTCAGCAGAGCGCGCCTATTCGTCTTTTTCTAACTTTGTTCTGTCTTGAGTAGCAGCAATTAATGTTGGGTTAGCTGTGTGTCTCTCTTAAGATTTGAGTGGCAAGGAATTGGCTCCACATACCACTTCGTCATAAACCTCACAATCTAGTTTAGGGACAACTTCACCTTCACAGCGTTTGTTTGAGTATCCAATTTGAGCCAATTTGATGTATTATAAATGTTTCATGTGTTTTTGTTTATTATTTTGTGTTTAGTCTTAATAAATCATATTGGTATATTGGACAGAACTTTCATTCTGTTAATCGGTAGAGCAACCCTATCATTCCTCACTATGTATATGAAACCTTCGTTTATTTAACTTATTTATCAAATTAAATTATTGCAGGTGCCAAACTCTCTTCTACTCCACTGGCAGGGTTGATTAGAGTCAGTTCGCGTATTTTTTTTAATCCTTGTGCAACAGCAAAAGTCGGAGTTAGAATAGGGGGGGGGGGGCTTAGAGCATCATTTACATATGTAGATTCTAGAAGAATTTAGTGTTAAATACACTGCTAGCCCTGGCACCTCGCAATGCCACGTATTGAAATTGTGGGAGGAAGGGAGGGGAGGAGGGAATTCTCGAGGTAACAACAGAGGTAAAGAAATCCTCGTCTGAGATCACCGCAGAATCGTCTGAACTTCTGGTTTATGCCCTGCACTCGGCTCCAAACCACCGACCGACCGACAACGGTGACATGCCACGGCACCATTGAACAAAGTCAGAGGAATATCTTACCCGCCTTCTTTTTCTTGAGTAGTGAGATCCTTAGTTCTCAACTGGTTAAGTCACAACACTCCGAACCTGTAGCACTTTTACTTTGGTCACTGCCAACATTAGCAGTTAAACAAAGCTTGTAAGAGTGTCACTCCTGTTCATTCGAAATTATCAGACCCGGTCTATGCCCTGAAATAAAGCCCCAACACTGAGTATGGCCCATTAATAACGAGATCTGACTTGGAATTTGAGTTCGACGACAGCAAAGCTTACCGAAAGCATAATAATAAAAAAGGCGGCGACCTTACTCAGAAGTAACTCACTTCAGTATTGAACCTGATTATTAACGGCAAATCTCACATCAAAGCGTGAAACGTCCCCTTTTTAAACAATTATACATGACTGTGCTTAAACTGACACACAATATTTTGTTAGCGCAACGCAATCTGACTTTCAAAATTCCCTACCCACTATTCATTACTCCTTACCTTATTACACATATACGTATCCATCGACACTCGTCAATATTTCGTCATTATAAATATGAAGCATAATCAAATAACTCATATAGCCTCAGCCTATTAATCGTAAACATACCTCAGCAGCATAATACACATCGTCGTCGTAAAAATAACATCATAACACCTCAGTCAAATCTCAAAATCGTCGTAGCTTCCTCCAATAATTAAAAAAATTCTCTGCTCATGTCAAAAGTGTCAAGCGGGCATTATAGGTTTGATTTGTGACAAGCACAAATTTTTTTGTCCTCTGTTGCCTACACCACTTTTTACCGCCGGCCGCTGTGGCCGAGCTGGTTCTAGGCTCTTCAGTCCGGAGCCGCGCTGCTGCTATGGTCGCAGGTTCGAATCCTGCCTCGGGCATGGATGTGTGTGATGTCCTTAGGTTAGTTAGGTTTAAGTAGTTCTAAGTCTAGGGGACTGATGACCTCAGATGTTAAGTCTATAGTGCTTAGATCCGTTTGAACCACCTATTACCCTAAAACGATGTTTGTGTGGAGAAAGCAATAATTTGCGATGACCTCTCCGTCGCCTTGTAGGATTGCTAAAACTTTCTACAGCAAATAAATGGAGCATTACAAGCATCCGTTGCGTGACACCTGAGCAAATTGCAATAGAAGTGAATCGAGCACGTTTGATATGAAACGAATGTTAATTATTCAAACAGGCAGGCAACGTACACATGGCAGACTTTACGAACAAAGGAAAGGTGTAAGATAATGAAGCGTACGATAAATCCAATGTAATACGTGAACACATCTGTTATACAAAGTCAACCGTTATGGTAAAAAACTGACATCGAATACGAACATTTAACATCCCTTCCGAACATAATGACAAAAAATTACGTTGAAATAACTGTACAAACTGTTTGGAAAAAGCTTTGCGAGGGAATGAACCTTTTTGTAAGTCGCTTGAATTTACAGTTGGGCAGCTCAGAGAAAGATATCGATCCTCAAATCTTCTGAAGCAGCTGGAAACGAGAACAAAGGCACAATATCATCCACGGCAAGCCAGATGTACTATGCAAAGCTAAAGGGAACGACTTTACATAATTTCCCCTCTCCCGCAGTTTTTCAATCATGTGAATACAATCTAAACGCTCGCAGCTTCCTGCAACCTCACTATTCTGACGAAAACTGCTGGTCGAATGCGCCTATATCAAATACGCATGACAAGAGTCTGAACTACTTCTGCTCGCCGGTGTGCCGCCCGGAACGAAAGACGAGACGAAAATGCTTTTGAGTTTCAAACTACATGAGGCAGCCAACCAAATTGTGTGTGTCCAGCATTCTGATTGGCCGGTACCGGTCAAAGCTCTAGCGTAGCTACAAAATATTCCGTCTCTGTCCTGTTTGGCAAAGACGTAACGCTCCCTCAGACAGACATGGCATGTGAATGGTCGTCTGTGAGTCGACAAATGACTTACGCATAGCGCGGATGCTCGGTGTATGAAAGGAACTCTCGACAAAGCGAGCGCGTTTCAAGCTATAGCACAGTAGCATCCAGAAGCGACTTAGTCGGGTGTATACACACAGTGACCTGACAAGTACAGGAATTCCCTTCTATATTTTGAGGAAGTGATTACAAAATATTATCCTTAGACCTGTTGAACATAAAATGGAAAGAACGAATACAAATGTGGACAGAAATACGCTTTGTAGAAAGCCAGGACGAAGGCGTGTGCCTGAATACAGATAGATAGATTTAAACATAATGCGTAACTGAGACAAAGCTGCATCGTCATAAGGAAAGTGTAAGGCCTGGAATGTAGTCGAATTAAGTCGGGTGATGCTGAGGGAATTAGATTAGGAAATGAGACACTTAAAGTAGTAAAGGAGTTTTGCTATTTGGGGAGGAAAATAACTGATGATGGTCGAAGTAGAGAGGATATAAAATGTAGACTGGCAATGGCAAGGAAAGCGTTTCTGAAGAAAAAAAATTTGTTAACATCGAGTATAGATTTAAGTGTCAGGAAGTCGTTTCTGAAAGTATTTCTATGGAGTGTAGCCATGTATGGAAGTGAAACGTGGACAATAAATAGTTTAGACAAGAAGAGAATAGAAGCTTTCGAAATGTGGTGCTACAGAAGAATGCTGAAGATTAGATGGGTAGATCACATAACTAATGAGGAAGTATTGAATAGGATTGGGGAGAAGAGAAGTTTGTGGCGCAACTTGACCAGAAGAAGGGATCGGTTGGTAGGACATGTTCTGAGGCATCAAGGGATCACCAATTTAGTATTGGAGGGCAGCGTGGAGGGTAAAAATCGTAGAGGGAGACCAAGAGATGAATACACTAAGCAGATTCAGAAGGATGTAGGCTGCAGTAGGTACTGGGAGCTGAAGAAGCTTGCACAGGATAGAGTAGCATGGAGAGCTGCATCAAACCAGTCTCAGGACTGAAGACCACAACAACAACAAGGCCTGCCAGGACGAACCGTCGAAAATTTTGAAAAGTGAGGTACGGAAAAAGCATATCGTGTTTCGTTACTTTCTCCATTAATGAACATGTGAATGTACAGTACGATTTCAATTTCGATTGCAGGCAAAATTTTAGCGCTCGTTACTTCCTTGTATCACTTTTACCTTCGTGGATACCCGATATGGAGCATATGGCACAGGTCGTTATTTATCATGTGGCTGCCGTCCTTCACACCGTGGAAGACTTTCGTGATAGACCGTTTAAGGCTAACGTTTGTAAGCCAATTTATATTTAAGTGCAAGGAAAGTAACATCAAACAACAGCAAAAAGGTCACTTAGCGTCTTTGATTCATAATCAAAAGCCTTCGGTCCCGGGTTCGAATCCTGCCGCTGCTTAAATTTTGATTAGTAATTAGCATTGATGGCCGAAGACTTCCGACATAAGAATTTACCCTCATTCTGTCAAAGGCCTTGAGAAGAAGGCGGAGGAGCGGACAGAGGTTCATGGCACTTTCTTGTCCTAAGGGTGGGAAACTGCCCCTGAGGATGTGCTTGACAGGAAGTAGCGGCAAAAGTTTACTTTTCTAAAAGAGTCATCCGATATATTGCTTTCTCCTACGTACATCTTGCAAAAACACCATAAAGGTAAAATTAGATTCAAATCACACGGAAGCTTACCCGCGCACTGCTCAAGACTGGAACAGGGAAGGAAGGAAGTGACAATGGTACATAACGTACCCTCCCCACACCGTATGGAGGGTTGCTGAGTTAACGTGTAGATGTAGCTAGTGGACTCAACATTAGAGATGGCTCTTATCATTGAACCATCCGGTTTCCGGTTGTTCGTTTTTTTTTTTTTTTTTTTTTTTTTTTTTTTTTTTTTTTTTTTTTTTCACGGCCGTTTCTCCTGCCCGTTGCAACCGCTCCAAATTACCAGTTTCTGACATTACCGAATTTCATTTTTTCATTCCTTTTATTTCCTGTAATAAACCTAAAGACTGAAAAATTTTGACTCACTCAGTTTCAAGATACACAGAATCAAAATATTAAATTAAATAGGCAAATAAAAGAAAACTTAGTCAGTGCACCGTTCACGTTTTTTCTTGAAAACTTACAAGTGGCTGGATTCTACAAAAAAAAAAATCACCAGTATTCTCTTAGTAATAGTAATTTTTTTTAACTCTGTTCAAAAATCACGCTGTAATCGGGGATCATACCACTGTTTGGGCAAACTGAGATTGAAAATATTTTTCGTGTTAATTTGTCCGTTTCAACCGGTACAAGCAGATAAAGGCATATTTCGTAGACACGTGCAGCAGATCGGGTACTTTATATTTCTGCTGTATAATATTAATGAATTGCAGTTAAGTTTTTAATGTATTAATATTATTATAATTTCCTTCCTCTTTTATTATTTCGTTGAAATGGCAGACAAATCTGTAATTTTTTAAAGTAAATGAAGCACTGTACTGCTGCGTCTTTTCGTAAAAATGTTTCCAGACTGGGGTTGGGCCCATTGTCCAATACAATGGATGCCGGCGACAACAACGAGAAATTAGCGTACAGACCAGTCCTGTACACTGAGCCTATACGCATATCTTAAGCCACAACACATGAAAACAATTCTTTCATTCATGTGTTTGATGCTCGTCTCTATTGGCACTGTTACTAAACAAGTACTGATCGCTCTTCCCATTGTGTACAATAACACAATAGTTCAAACCAGTGCAAACTTTACGAATAAAAATTACTCCTTTTCCTAAAAAAGATTTATTTAAAAACCAAAAATTTTAGTACTGCCGCTATAGTTAAGTGACAATTTGATTTTTTCTCGTTTACTAGTAAAAAAAATGTTATAACCGAGACCAAATACAGATTATACAGGACTAAAACCCCTACTCTACATCGATGCAGGACACACTCTGCTGAAGAAGAAACCTATAGACGTATGAGCCATCTTCGACCATTGTCAACCCAAATATAAATAAACTGCAGTGCCAGTGCTGAATGAAATTATCATGTTTCAAAGGACTTGCTTCGCCCTTCCTCTGGTTGTAATGACCAGCAGCTTACTATGCGTCCTATTTTTATTGCGTGAGATATTACAGGGGGTAGGACGGAGCGGGTGGAAGGTATAATGGATCTAGTCCTATTGGAACTTCTCTTCAGTTCACGAACTCTGCAATATCACCTGAACTGAAGCCAGATCTGAACTGGTTCCCATGCGTAAATTACACAATAGATGTTTGTGAATATTCATTAAATTTTTTGCCGGCGAAAGTGGCCGTGCGGTTCTAGGCGCTGCGGTCTGGTACCGCGAGGCCGCTACGGTCGCAAGTTCCAATCCTGCCTCGGGCATGGATGTGTGTGATGTCCTTACGTTAGTTAGGTTTAAGTAGTTCTAAGTTCTAGGGTACTGATGTCCTCAGAAGTTGAGTCCCATAGTGCTCAGAGCCATTTGAACCATTAAATTTTCTGGCTGTTTGGCACAGTTTTTTCGTAAATATAATTTTTCATTTGAATGTAGAAATATCTGCAAAATTCGGTCTTACGCTATGAAAATTAATCGGCAAATAATCAACAGCAAATAAACTAAAAACAAATTTGTATTAATTTTGCTATTTTTACTATTCAATTTTAAATGCAGATAAAACATATGTTTCTATTTATATTTTGTTTATTTTACAATCAGTACGTAATCGATATTACCACATACCAGGAAGTTTCTACTTTTTATACTTCCAAATTTTGTAACTTTTGTCATTTGATATTATCATTACATGTCTTTACACAAATACGTATCGTCGAACTACACTCCTGGAAATTGAAATAAGAACACCGTGAATTCATTGTCCCAGGAAGGGGAAACTTTATTGACACATTCCTGGGGTCAGATACATCACATGATCACACTGACAGAACCACAGGCACATAGACACAGGCAACAGAGCATGCACAATGTCGGCACTAGTACAGTGTATATCCACCTTTCGCAGCAATGCAGGCTGCTATTCTCCCATGGAGACGATCGTAGAGATGCTGGATGTAGTCCTGTGGAACGGCTTGCCATGCCATTTCCACCTGGCGCCTTAGTTGGACCAGCGTTCGTGCTGGACGTGCAGACCGCGTGAGACGACGCTTCATCCAGTCCCAAACATGCTCAATGGGGGACAGATCCGGAGATCTTGCTGGCCAGGGTAGTTGACTTACACCTTCTAGAGCACGTTAGGTGGCACGGGATACATGCGGACGTGTATTGTCCTGTTGGAACAGCAAGTTCCCTTGCCGGTCTAGGAATGGTAGAACGATGGGTTCGATGACGGTTTGGATGTACCGTGCACTATTCAGTGTACCCTCGACGATCACCAGTGGTGTACGGCCAGTGTAGGAGATCGCTCCCCACACCATGATGCCGGGTGTTGGCCCTGTGTGCCTCGGTCGTATGCAGTCCTAATTGTGGCGCTCACCTGCACGGCGCCAAACACGCATACGACCATCATTGGCACCAAGGCAGAAGCGACTCTCATCGCTGAAGACGACACGTCTCCATTCGTCCCTCCATTCACGCCTGTCGCGACACTACTGGAGGCGGGCTGCACGATGTTGGGGCGTGAGCGGAAGACGGCCTAACGGTGTGCAGGACCGTAGCCCAGCTTCATGGAGACGGTTGCGAATGGTCCTCGCCGATACCCCAGGAGCAACAGTGTCCCTAATTTGCTGGGAAGTGGCGGTGCGGTCCCCTACGGCACTGCGTAGGATCCTACGGTCTTGGCGTGCATCCGTGCGTCGCTGCGGTCCGGTCCCAGGTCGACGGGCACGTGCACCTTCCGCCGACCACTGGCGACAACATCGATGTACTGTGGAGACCTCACGCCCCACGTGTTGAGCAATTCGGCGGTACGTCCACCCGGCCTCCCGCATGCCCACTATACGCCCTCGCTCAAAGTCCGTCAACTGCACATACGGTTCACGTCCACGCTGTCGCGGCATGCTACCAGTGTTAAAGACTGCGATGGAGCTCCGTATGCCACGGCAAACTGGCTGACACTGACGGCGGCGGTGCACAAATGCTGCGCAGCTAGAGCCATTCGACGGCCAACACCGCGGTTCCTGGTGTGTCCGCTGTGCCGTGCGTGTGATCATTGCTTGTACAGCCCTCTCGCAGTGTCCGGAGCAAGTATGGTGGGTCTGACACACCGGTGTCAATGTGTTCTTTTTTCCATTTCCAGGAGTGTATATTCTACACAATAAATGCGATAAGTAATATAAAAACGGAAGTTACCTAAATTGTACTAACAGATTATTCAGGATTGCTCTAGAACACTTACACATCTTATATGCCGTTCGTTTGGCGCCAGTTTCTTTTGTCTCGCATCATTCTGTTGTTCATATGGTTGGGGGTAACGCCTAGGGAGCTCTCTGGAATGTGCATTAGATACAGACAAAGAAAGGAGCTCTGTATTTTATATTTTGACACATACTTGCGAGAGACTGTAAATGTATGTGAAATGTTTTGTAACAGAATAACCAAACAACGATATATAACTGCGAAACTGCTAACTCCAGCATGAGTCGTTCAATAACCCTGGACCTATATACACCGAGGTGGCAAAAGTCACGGAATACCACCTAATACCGTGTCGCATCTCCTTTTGCCCGACGTATTACAGCAACTCGACGTGGCGTGGACTCAACAAGTCGTTGGAACTCCCCTGCAGAAATAGTGAACCGTGTTGCCTCTGTAGATATCCATAATTGTGAAAGTGTTGCCGGTGCATGGTTTTGTGCATGAGCTGAGTGATCTCTCGATTACGTCCCGTAAATGTTCGACGGTATCCACGTCGAGCGATCTGGGTGACCAGATAATTCACTCGAATTGACCAGTATGTTCTTCAAACCAGTTGCAAAACATAGAGACCAGGCGACATGGCGCATTGTCATCCATAAAAATTCTATCGCTGTTTGCGAACATGAAGTCCATGAATGGCTGAAAATGATCTTCAAATAGATCAGTTGGCCCAGAGGACCCAGTTCATTCCATGTAAACACAGCCCACATTATTTTGGAGCCACCACCGTATTGCACAGTGCCTTGTTGACAAACTGGGACCATGGCATCGCGGGGTCGACGCCACACTCGAACACTACCGTCAGCTGTTACCAATTAAAATCGGTATTCATCAGACAAGGCCACGATTTTCCATTCGTCTCGAGTCTAACCGATACGGCCGCAAGCAGGAAAGGCGATGGAGGCGATATCATGCTGTTAACAATGACACTCGAGTCGGTCGTCTGCTGCCATAGCCCATTAACGGCACGTTTCGCCGTACTGTCCTAGCGGATACGTTCGTCGAGCGTCCCACATTGATTTTTTGCGGTTATTTCACGAAGTGTTGCTTGTATGTTAGCACTGACAACCCTAGGCAAATGCCGCAGCTCCCGGTCGTTAAGTGAAGACTGCGTTCTCCTTGGTGAGAGGTAATGCCTGAAATTTGGTATTCTCTGCACGTTTTCGACACTGTGGATCTCGTAATATTGAATTCCCTGATGATTTCCGAAATGGAATGTCCCATACGTCTAGCTCCAACTACCTTTCCTCGTCAAACTCTGTTAATTCCCCTCGTGCGGCCGTAATCACTTCGGAAACCTTTTCACGTGAGTCGCCTGAGTTCAAATGCCAGCTCTGCCAATGTACTGCCCTTTTATGCTTTGCATACGCAATGCCATCGCCATCTGTCCATGTGCATATCACTACCCAAGACTTTCTTCATCTCAGTATAATATTACGCAATGCTGTATTGCCTATCGATGCCGCCTTAAAAAGTTTTTTTTTTTTTTTCCCCAATCAGTCTTCTGATGCCAGCCGCCACGAATTCCTCTCCTGCGCTAACCTCTTCATCTCAGAGTAGCACTTGCAATCTACGTCCTCACTTATTTTCTGGGTGTATTCCAATCTCTGTCTTCCTTTACAGTCTTACCCTCTACAGCTCCCTCTAGTACAATGGAAGTCATTCCCTCATGTCTTAACAGATGTCCTATCATCCTGTTCCTTCTCCTTATCAGTGTTCTTCACATATTCCTTTCCTTTCCGATTCTGCGTAGAACCTCCTCATTCCTTGCCTTATCAGTCCACCTAATTTTCAACATTCGTCTGTAGCACCATATCTCAAATGCATCGATTCTCTTCTGTTCCGGTTTTCACGTAGTACATGTTTCACTACCATACAATGCTGCACTCCAGACGTACATTCTCAGAAATTTCTTCCTCCAATTAAGGGCGATACTTGATATTAGTAGAATTCTCCTGGACAAGAATGCCCTTTTTACCATTGCTAATTTGCTTTTGATGTCCTCCTTGCTCTGTCCGTCATTGGTTATATTACTGCCTAGGTAGCATAATTCCTTAACTTCATCTACTTCGTGACCTTCAATCCTGATGCTAAGTTTCTCTCTGTTCTCATTTCTACTACTTCTCATTACCTTCGTCTTTCTTCGATTTACTCTCAATCCATACTCTGTACTCATTAGATTTCATTCCGTTCAACAGATCAAGTAATTCTTTTTCACTTTCATTCAGGATACCAATGTCATCAGCGAATCGTATCATTGATATACTTTCACCTTGAATTCTAATCCCACTTCTGAACCTTTCTGTTATTTCCATCATTGCTTCTTCGATATGCAGATTGAAGAGTAGGGGCGAAAGGTTACATCCTTGTCTTACACCCGTTTTAATACGACCACTTCGTTCTTGGTCGTCCACTCTTATTATTCCCTCTTGGCTGTTGTACATATTGTATATGACCCGACTCTCCCTATAGCTTACACCTACTTTTTTCAGAATCTCGAACAGCTTGCACCATTTTATATTGTCGAACGCTTTTTCCATGTCGACAAATCCTATGAAAGTGTCTTGATTTTTCTTTAGCCTTGCTTCCATTATTAGCCGTAACGTCAGAATTGCCTCTCTCTTGCCTTTACCTTTCCTAAAGCCAAACTGATCGTCATCTAGCGCATCTCCAGTTTTTTTCCCATTCTTCTGTGTATTATTCCAGTAAGCAACTTGGATGCATGAGATGTTAAGCCTTGCAGATCCCACCTGGCGTTGGCGAACTATCGTTTCTTTGATCAAGAGGCTCATTTTCCTTTTTTGCACTTTCGTATAATCGGATTGCCCACTGTACTAATTGCTTGTAATTCTAGGACTCACTGTTAGGGTCTTGTCCCACGGTTATTTTGTCCATTTGAAAATCTCCCTTTTCTCGAGGGACAGCGTGAGGGAGAAAGTTCCTACTCGTCCGGCAACAGACTTTGGAGAAAAACAAATCTGGAATGCGATGTTCTGGGATCTGGCGGAAATTGTTCCCGCCACGCTAGCGCTGCGTGGACCTCGAGCGTATCCCGTCTTCTAGTTATTTTGCAATATCCAACAAATAACTGAGACTATTCGGTGAAAGTACTACTCCGAGATGAAGAGTGTAGTGACTTATGCCATGCGGCAGATATACTTCGTTCGGAATTCGCTATGTCACATAATAATTTAAAACTTTTTCGTTGACTCTGTACAGGTACGCTCACGCCACTACCTTTTTATATTTATTTGTTATTTATTAACTTACATCGTCATCTTCTTCAGAAGAAATAGGAGCGCTAATGTATGATGACTTCTTGTTGGAACTTTAAATTAGTGGTCGTATTACAGTCGTTGGTTAATTGCTGCGTTGCTTAGACTACCACCTCAGTACACCGGATCTCTGGATTTAGCGCTAAAACTGAAACTGAAATTAAACGATTTCAGTATTAATGTACTTTGTAAGTGGTTCATGGTGTGGGTTCCTGCAGTCATGTCCTAGTTCATGAACCACGGGCAACGTATGAGTGGCCAAGTAAGTGGTCCCGACAGTCGGGATACCAGTTACTTTGGAATAAGGCTGGGCATCTCGGACATATTCTTAGTCGTGGTCACCTTTGTGCTCATACGGCAAAGACTACCAAATCCACCGGTTAGTCCCTCAACCGTTAGGGGTAAAACTCAATGGGACTCGGGGCAAGTAAGGCTAGCAACCTGCTTCCCTGGTACTTTAAATATGATGCTGGCAACAATCAGAGCAAAATGCCTCGGACCTTTGGAGGTGACGGAGTCCCACCTCTAATTGACAAACCTGGGACTCCTAAGATACGACTTGGCAAACAAATGGTAATGAGACGGGGAGCTATTAATATAAATGGGGGCTACTCTGAGAAGAAGGTAGAGCTGGCAGAGGCTGCAAGTAAGATGGGGCTGAACGTTTTAGCTGTTAGTGACATTCGGGTAAAGGGTGAGAAAGAAGAGGAAGTGGGAGAATACAAGGTCTACCTGTCAGGAGTCAAAGCAGGAACAGCACAATGGGGTGTAGGGCTTTACATCAGGAAAGAAATGGAACCCAGTGTAGTTGCAATAAGGTATGTAAACGAACGACTGATGTGGATAGATTTGACAGTGTCTAGCAAGAAAATTAGGATTGTGTCAGTATATTCGCATTGTGAAGGGACAGATCAAGATAAGATGGATAGTTTTATGAGGCACTCAGTGATGTAGTTGTTAGAGTAAAGGACAAGGACAGTGTTCTGCTCATGGGTGATTTTAATGCAAGGATTGGAAATCGAACAGAAGGGTATGAAAAGGTTATGGATAAATTTGGAGAGGATATGGAGGCCAACAGGAACGGGAAACAACTCTTGGATTTCTGTGCCAGTATGGGCTTAGTAATCACAAACTCCTTTTTTAAACATAAGAACATTCACCGGTATACTTGGGAAGGCAGGGTAACCAGATCTGTCATTGACTATATAATAACAGATCAGGAATTCAGGAAGGCTGTGAGAGACACACGTGTATTCAGGGGATTCTTTGATGAGACTGATCGTTATTTAATCTGCAGTGAAATTGGGATTGTGAGGTCGAAAGTGCAGGAGGTCGGGTCCATATGTAGGAGGATAAGAGTGGAGAAGCTTCAGGATAAGGAAACCAGGCACAAGTACATAACAATGATCTCAGAAAGGTACCAGTTAGTTGAATGTAGTCAATTACAGTCATTGGAAAAGGAATGGACAAGGTAGAGGGACACAGTACTAGAAGTGGCTAAAGAATGTCTTCGAACAGTAGTGTGTAAAGGTAGGATGAAACAAACAGCTTGGTGGGATGACACAGTCAAGGCAGCCTGTAAAAGGAAAAAGAAGGCGTATCAAAAATGGCTACATACTAGAACTCAGGTAGACAGAGAAAGTTATGTTGAAGAAAGAAACAAAGCCAAACAGATATTTGCAGCATCTAAGAAGAAATCTTGAGAAGACTTTGGAAACAGGTTGGAGACTTTGGGTCAAGCTGCTGGAAAACCATTCTGGAGTGTAATTAGCAGTCTTCGAAAGGGAGGTAAGAAAGAAATGACAAGTATTTTGGACAGGTCAGGAAAACTGCTGGTGAATCCTGTGGATTCCTTGGGCAGATGGAGGGAATATTTTGAAGAGTTGCTCAATGTAGGTGAAAATACGATCAGTAATGTTTCAGATTTCGAGGTACAATGGGATAGGAATGGTAATGGAAATAGGATCACACTTGAGGAAGTGGAGAAAATGGTCAATAGATTGCAGTGCAATAAAGCAGCTGGGGTTGATGAAATTAAGTCGGAACTCATCAAATACAGTGGAATGTCAGGTCTTAAATGGCTACACAGGATAATTGAAATGGCCTGGGAGTCGGGACAGGTTCCATCAGACTGGACGAAAGCAGTAATCACACCAATCTTTAAACATGGAAACAGGAAAGATTGTAACAACTACAGAGGTATCTCTTTAATCAGCGTTGTGGGTAAAATCTTCTCAGGTATTTTTGAAAGGAAAGTGCAAGTATTAGTTGAGGACCAATTGGATGAAAGTCAGTGTGGGTTTAGGCCTCTTAGAGGTTGTCAGAACCAGATCTTTAGCTTACGGCAAATAATGGAGAAGTGTTATGAGTGGAACAGGGAATTGTATCTAGAAAAGGCATATGACCGGGTTCCTAGGAGAAAGTTATTGTCTGTTCCACGAGATTATGGAATAGGAGGCAAACTTTTGCAAGCAATTAAAGGTCTCTACATGGATAGTCAGGCAGGAGTTAGAGTTGAGGGTAAATTGTGTTCATGGTTCAGAGTAGTTTCAGGGGTAAGAAACGGCTGCAACCTGTCTCCACTGTTGTTCTTATTATTTATGGATCATATGTTGAAAACAATAGACTGGCTGGGTGAGATTAAGATATGTGAACACAAAATAAGCAGTCTTGCATATGCGGATGACTTAGTTGTGATGGTAGATTCGATTGAAAGTTTGCAAAGTAATATTTCAGAGCTAGATCAGAAATGTAGGGACTATGGTATGAAGATTAGCATCTCCAAAACGAAAGTAACTTCAGTGGGAAAGAGATATAAACGGATTGAGTGCCAAATAGGAGGAACAAAGTTAGAACGGGTGGACGGTTTCAAGTGCTTAGGATGGCAACATAGTGAAAGAACTGGAAGCGAGGTGTAGAAAAGCTAATGCAGTGAGCGCTCAGCTACGATCTACTCTCTTCTGCAAGAAGGAAGTCAGTACCAAGACTAAGTTATCTGTGCACCGTTCAATCTTTCGACCAACTTTGTTTTATTGAAGCGAAAGCTGGGTTGATTCAGGTCACCTTATCAACAAGGTTGAGGTTACGGATATAAAAGTAGCTAGGATGATTGCAGGTACTAGTAGATGGGAACAATGGCAGGAGGGTGTCTACAATGAGGAAATCAAAGAAAAACTGGAAATGAACTCTATAGATGTAGCAGTCAGGACGAACAGGCTTAGATGGTGGGGTCATGTTACACGCATGGGAGAAGCAAGGTTACCCAAGAGACTCATGGGTTCAGCAGTAGAGAGTAGGAGGAGTCGGGGCAGACCAAGGAGAAGGTACCTAGATTCGGTTAAGAATAATTTTGAAGTAATAGGTTTAACATCAGAAGAGGCACCAATGTTAGCACTGAATAGGGGATCATGGAGGAATTTTATAAGGGGGCTATGCTCCAGACTGAACGCTGAAAGGCATAATCAGTCTTAAATGATGATGATGATGATGATGATGATAATGTACTTTGTAAGTATTTTCTGTTCCGTGTAGCTAAACATTCACTCTTAAGAATATTTATTACTCAGTTAAAACCATGCTCCGTCAATCTGTTCCAAGAATCAAAGATATTATTAGTTTATTATTTTCCACAAAATTCACCATTCCAAACCTTTCTTCTTTTCTAAGTAAGCAATCGTTATATTAATCATGGAAACATAAATTTAAAATAATGTTTTATGTACAGTATTTCTGGAAATATTCAGAGCTTAAGGAATATTTTACGTCCACCGATAATTTAAGCTGATGTATTTATCGCCACACAGTACAAAATAATTCCACCTTTTTCAAAAAACTTAAGTAATGTAAAACATAAATGTGTATTGAAGCTTCCCGATTGATAAAAACTGTGTTCCGGACCGGGACTAGAAACCTGCATCTTTGCCTTTCGCGGAGAAGAGCTGCACCAGTTCAGCTCATCTCCTCTGCACCAGTTCAGCTCATCTCCTACTTTCCAAACTTAATCCTGGACACAATCGCTCAATTTGTGGCTAAACCATGTCTCCGTAACATCCTTTCTGCCAGGAGTGCTAGTCCCGCTTCTTATGCAGGAAAACTTCTGTGAAGTTTGGATGACAGGAGATGAGGGACTGGCAGAAATAAAGGTGTGAGGACGGGTCGTGAGTCGTACTCGGGTAGAGCACTTACCCGTGAGAGGTAGAGGTCCGGGTTCGAGTCCCGGTCCGAGGCACAGTTTTAATCAGCCAGGAAGTTTCACATCAGGGCACGCCCCATCGCAGAGCGAAAATTAATTCTAGATATATGTGTATTGCATCGTATCCAAAAGTAAACAATCCTGATATTAACAGCAATATTTTTAATTTTACAATATGCGTTTACTAATAATCGTTGCAGTGGATACTGCGTAGCCTGAGGCGTCTTCGTGCGGCAGACGACCGATAGCTTCGTGAAGATTTAATCCGGTGGCGTGACACCCCCGTGCCGTGCGAAGAACAGCCGTCGGCTCTTGCCCCATCTCTGCGTCGCTCCTACAACAAATAAATCTCAAAGCAAACACTTTGTAGTTTTATCAATATCAAGTAGCAAATATGTTCCAAAGCGCCATGCGTGAAAGCGGAATTTTTCGGTCCTCATACCTTGGGTTCTAGTGCAACAAAAAGATACGGTCACGCGTTTTGGGACCATTTGGTCATCCAGCAGAACGATCGTCTTCGTGTCACCACCCTCAGTATAGTGCCAAAGTATGAATGCATTTGATGTGGTCTGTGGTGGGCTTGATGGGACTTATCGAGGCACCATTAGTTCATAGCCGTTTTCTCGGAAAACCCAAAAACTGTTTTTTTACTACATTTTCGCCGTCATTAGCGGACCATAACCCAATCGCAGATTCCGAGGTGGCTAGGCGCAGCAAAAAGCTGTAATTTTACGATGTTTTCCTAATATTCCGATTCGAAAAACTTTGAAAATTTTCTACATATCTTTATCCGTTTCCGAGACACAGACCTTCAAAGTTACCTTACTTTTTCAGGTAAAACACAAACGTAAAATCCGGACTGAGGCGAAAGCATAGGGTATGAAGTGATGAAGCATGGAAAAATATGCTGTAGAGTGTCTCTGGTACCATCTGGGAACCCGATGTTATATTACTCAATAACACGAAAAATTTTTTGCACCTAAAATCCGGTCTGATGTGTGAAATTTGTTCTGCGTTATTTCAGTTTCACGTAAGTCAACTAAATTTTACTGACCAATACATTTCTTCTCGTATGAGAGAATACTCTGCTGTAGCAGGGAAAAGAAGGCAACCAGCGGAAAAATGCTCCTATCGCAGCACAAAAAAGGCGAATATGTTTCTATTTATTTCAAAGACCCTGACTGAAAAGTGGCGTAGCAGCTGCCTCATTCAACGTTCCTCAGTAGCTTTAAAAATTTTCCCATAAATTTTGGAATGCAAACATATTCGTGTTTTTTTATGCTAAGAAAGAAGAAGACAGTGGCAATGGCAAAGAGACTGAAAAGTATTAGATACTGGAATATAGTAGACAGTGGTTGTGTTGTAGAGAGGGCAAAGGAGACAATGGCAGTGTGAGAGAAAGAAGGGGACACGGTGGAAGTGGAACATAGTTGACAGTGACAGAACAGTGCCAGAAAAAGAGAAGAAGATAGTGCCAGAGGAGGGAGAGGGAGGGGGGGGGGAATAAAGAGAAAGAGAAAGAGGAAGTGGGTCAGAGCTAATGATAATGAGGGACAGAGTATAAGACGGTGGCAATGAGGAAGAGAGAGATAGTAACAGTGACAAGGGACAGTAGCAACAGGAAGGAGATGATGAGATACACTACTGGTCATTGAAATTGCTACACCAAGAAGAAATGCAGATGATAAACGGGTATTCTTTGGACAAATATATATACTAGAACTGACATGTGATTACATTTTCACGCAATTTGGGTGCATGGATCCTGAGAAATCAGTACCCGGAACAACCACCTCTGGCCGTAATAACGGCCTTGATACGCCTGGGCATTGAGTCAAACAGAGCTTGGATGGCGTGTACAGGTACAGCTGCCCATGCAGCATCAACACGATACCTCAGTTCATCAAGAGTAGTGACTGGCGTATTGTGACGAGCCAGGTGCTTGGCCACCATTGACCAGAGATCTAGAGAATGTGCCAGCCAGGGCAGCAGTCGAACATTTTCTGTATCCAGAAAGGCCCGTATAGGACCTGCAACATGCAGTCGTGCATTATCCTGCTGAAATGTAGCGTTTCGCAGGGATCGAATGAAGGGTAGAGCCACGGGTCGTAACACATGTGAAATGTAACGTCCACTGTTCAAAGTGCCGTCAATGCGAACAAGAGGTGACCGAGACGTGTAACCACTCGCACCCCATACCATCACGCCGGGTGATACGCCAGTATGGCGATGACGAATATACGCTTCCAATGTGCGTTTACCGCGTTGTCACCAAACACGTATGCGGCCATCATGATGCTTTAAACAGAACCTGGATTCATCCGTAAAGATAACGTTTTGCCATTCGTGCACCCAGGTTGGTCGTTGAGTACACCATCACAGGCGCTCCTGTCTGTGATGCAGCGTCAGGGGTAACCGTAGCGATGGTCTCCGAGCTGATGTCCATGCTGCTGCAAACGTCGTCGAACTGTTCGTGCAGATGGTTGTTGTCTTGCAAACGTCCCCATCTGTTGACTGAGGGATCGAGACGTGGCTGCACGATCCGTTACAGCCATGTGGATAAGACGCCTGTCATTTCGACTGCTAGTGATACGAGGCCGTTGGGATCCAGTACAGCGTTCCGTATTACCCTCCTGAAACCACCGATTCAATATTCTGCTAACAGTCATTGGATCTCGACTAACGCGAGCAGCAATGTCGCGATACGATAAACCACAATCGCGATAGGCTACAATCCGATCTTTATCAGAGTCGGAAACGTGATGGTACGCATTTCTCCTTCTTACACGAGGCATCACAACAACGTTTCAGCAGGGACCGCTGGTCAACTGCTGTTTGTGTATGAGAAATCGGTTGGCAACTTTCCTCATGTCAGCACGTTGTAGGTGTCACCACAGGCGCCAACCTTGTGTGAATGCTGTGAAAAGCTAATCATTTGCATATCACAGCATCTTCTTCCTGTCGGTTAAATTTCGCGTCTGTAGCACGTCATGTTCGTGGTGTAGCAATTTTAATGGCCAATAGTGTATTTGCAGTAAGAGAGAGCAAGAGGGAAACAGTGAAATTGAGAGGTGACTGTAACAGCAGGACGGAACGGAAAGCACTGTGGGAGTGATGCGGAAGAATTACAAAGAGACACAAAGAGATAATGACTGAATGAGTCAGTGAGAAAGTATGAGAGAATTACAGCGATGTGCTAGTGGGTGCGATTGAGTTACAGTTTGGGGAGTTAGTGGGAGTCTGAGGTGAGTTGCATGTTGAAAAAAAAAAGCGTGAATATGTTCGCATGGCAAAATATTTGGTGATAAGGGCATCTTTCTGCATGTATAACATATTGTACGGCATACTTTACTATATTATCGCACAGGTGGAAAAATCCACATTGATACAAGCCGAATTATGTACCACTACAAGAGGTTGACACCAGAGAGGAAGTATGTCGAGTCGTGTCACACCAGTAAAAGGGCTGATGAAAATAAATCAAATGTAAAAATGTATATCAACGGAGGAAGCCACCTGACAATCGATAAAGTCATTAAATGTGAGTCAAGTGTAGCCCACAGTGATGTTAACACAGCAGTGACTTTGTCAGCCACGTGCAGTTATAATGCGATTCTGAGTGACCCAAATTTCATCAGCCCCGTAGTAGGGAGGTGACGGGCGTGTGCACCGATCGAAGCTGGCACTGTATCGACAGGAAAGGGGTTGAGGGAGGGAGGAAGGGGCCGGCTGTTGGGGAGGAGACCATTGTTGGGGGTGGAGGGCATGGAGTGGAAAGGGAGAGGAGGTAGGGCCGGTCGGTGCACTAGGGGACTGGGTTGGACGCGGCGGTGGCAGAATTTGCGTGCGGTTCAGAGTTCGATATTATCAGGCTGGCAGCGGCGTGGCCGTCTCCGGGCTAAATGACTGCCCGGCTGATGCTCGTCAATTATTCGTAAGGCCGGGCCGGCGGCGGGGGCGGCGTGGGCAGCGCGGGGGCGGTGGAGGCGGCAGCGTAAGGCCGGCCGCCGTGGTCGATAACATCGGATTTTCGCCGTGGCGTCCTCTCGCTGCAGGCCGCGTGTCCGGAAACATCGTGCAACGTTCATAAAGCGCCGCGCGCGATCATAACTGATGAATAATTCGCAAGGGGGCCGTGCCACAGATAATGGCGCTGCGGTATCAAGTGTTTTCTGACGTGCCCCTCACAGTCGCCGTCCGGAAACCGCTGTGCGCTGCCGCTTCGTGTGTGGAGAGTTCAACGCGACCGCCGCTCCCAGTGGCTAGGAGCTGCTCAGACCCACACCACATGTCGAAACTAATTTGATGAATTACTATCATTTCCACTTCTGAAGGTGGTAGGGGTAAAATACAGGGAGCGAAAAGCTATTTACAATTTGTACAGAAAGCAGATGGCAGTTATAAGAGTCGAGGGACATGAAAGGGAAGCAGTGGTTGGGAAGTGAGTGAGACAGGGTTGTAGCCTCTCCCCGATGCTATTCGATCTGTATATTGAGCAAGCAGTAAAGGAAACAAAAGAAAAGTTCGGAGTAGGCATTAAAATCCATGGAGAGGAAATAAAAACTTTGAGGTTCGCCGGTGACATTGTAATTCTGTCAGAGACAGCAAAGGACTTGGAAGAGCAGTTGAGCGGAATGGATAGTGTCTTGAAAGGAGGATATAAGATGAATATCAACAAAAGCAAAACGAGGATAATCGAATGTAGTCGAATTAAGTCGGGTGATGCTGAGGGAATTAGATTAGGAAATGAGACACTTAAAGTAGTAAAGGAGTTTTGCTATTTGGGGAGTAAAATAACTGATGATGGTCGAAGTAGAGAGGATATAAAATGTAGACTGGCAATGGCAAGGAAACCGTTTCTGGAGAAGAAAAATTTGTTAACATCGAGTATAGATTTAAGTGTCAGGAAGTCGTTTCTGAAAGTATTTGTATGGAGTGTAGCCATGTATGGAAGTGAAACATGGACGATAAATAGTTTGGACAAGAAGAGAATAGAAGCTTTCGAAATGTGGTGCTACAGAAGAATGCTGAAGATTAGATGGGTAGATCACATAACTAATGAGGAGGTATTGAATAGAATTGGGGAGAAGAGGAGCTTGTGGCACAACATGACCAGAAGAAGGGACCGGTTGGTAGGACATGTTCTGAGGCATCAAGGGATCACCAATTTAGTACTGGAGGGCAGCGTGGAGGGTAAAAATCGTAAAGGGAGGCCAAGATATGAATACACTAAGCAGATTCAGAAGGATGTAGGCTGCAGTAGGTACTGAGAGATGAAGAAGCTTGCACAGGATAGAGTAGCATGGGGAGCTGCATCAAACCAGTCTCAGGACTGAAGACCACAATAACAACAACTCATCGCTACTTTGTTTCTTTCTTTACGTACACATGTCAGTACGAATAAGCACCTGGACAAAACCAGGAAACAGACAGTACCTAAATTCTGTAATACTTTGACTGTACTTTCCTTTCTCTATGGTTCCGAAGTATGGACGTAAAGGAAGAAGCTTACAGAGAATTGAAGCTGCAGGAATGAAATTTCCAAAACTTCTGGTAGGATACATATTATAAGATCATAAGAGGAACAGTAAAATAGAGCAGCCTTCGTGATCTAGGAATAGCAGAGAAGATCCGACCGTAGGAATGGCTTGGTCATCTACTACGTGCAGACAAAAGCCGGATAGTAAGGAAAAGCTATAACTACAGACCTAAGGGTAGAGGAAGGATAGGACGATCACCAAGAATATAGAGCGATCAGCTTCAAATTGCTTGGTTTCGGAAAAGTTAAAGATATCTAAACTAAAATGTATAATACGATGATACTATCTCCACACATCTCTATACGCACCTTACTCGGTAATAAGTTGCAGTTACATTGTTCCCGTTGAATTGTTCTACATTAACATGCTTGCCCCATTACAAATTTCCTTCTTATTATCTTCACAACAAGAATCATTCTATTCCTTTTGGCACTATCAAACGCGTTCCTTCCTCCCAATAGCTGTTGTTTTGATTAGGAAGACAATTCAAAGTGAGGCGTGTCGGTTGAGTTGTTTGGCATGACAATAAGATGCTATAAACCCGATCCCTGCTGACACACTTAGGAAGAAGCTCCCCATAAGATCACGCAAATATAAGAAAAACAATGTCACGCAACAAATAACTTCTTTTTGAAGGAAAGTTACTAGAGGTGGCCCAATTAAGCATAAAATTACGGGTATCACATCTCACATGGTTACGTTAATGAATGGTGTCGTCAACTACAAAAGAAAACTAGCGGTCACTATGACAATTTGCTTTATTACCGTAAGATACTGAACAAATGACTTACCCTTTCAGTTAAGCAGGTAAACATTCAGTAAGTAAACAAAAGATTGTAATTTCGGAATATAGCCTTAGCACACCTGGGTGGACACAAGAAAGCATAACATGAAACTATATCGCAGATACAGTCAATGAATGCAAAAAAATTTGTGGCGTAAAGAAGGAACCCCGGAAAAACAAGTATGAACACCAACAGAATGACGAAAGTGCATGTTGGCAGCAGGTAGCTGAGTGTGAACTTTAAAAGTGCGCAAATGAACTCTCATGTAAATTAACAAGCCGTGCATTGCCCCCCCCCCCTCCTCCTCCTCATTGAGTGCATCGACGGGTCGACGGCCCATGCTTACCACTTCCAAACGCTGTGATTTTAGAAGATGGTGGCAGTAGCGACTGGAAACTCTGAGTCCAGCTCGATCTCAGTACTTGGCTCTCAGATGGATATATCACACTCTGCAGTTGGCTTTAATGGTCTGCGTTCTCAATGCCACCCCTGGAGCAAGTGTATACTCATTTAACTCCCAGCAGCCTGTGTCCTCGGACCTTCCTCTCCGAAACTTGGCTGGATCCTCCAGCAGAGGAATGTTGTCGGACAACTGCAGCAGACCTTGCGAATCCCGAACAACAGTAATTTTGTAAATAAGTTAAACGAATTCCTACGCTCGCAGATTGTTTCATACTAAACCAATACTGCTGTGGCACGGAAGGAAGACAGAAAAATTTCTCCCACTACATAACAGGTTTCTAATCCCAGCCAACCAAAAGGCATAAACATAAACACACGGAGAAAAGAGCGCCTTCTACTGAAATAATCACTGTGAGCCAGTCAGACTCCTTGTTACTAAGGTTTAAACAAACATTCCTTCTTGGTGTGGCCACGGACAACAGCCACTCCTTTGGCCTCAAGTTCTGAGTACCTCTGAGCTTTTCAGATTTTTCTCTCTCTAACAGGGATTCCTCCTTGCCTCCTTGTGTCTCACACATCGCAGTTCTACCGAAACAGATACCATCCCCAGCACACCTACTACGTGGGGACAGGACATAGCCAATTCCCTCTCCCATACCCACTTGGGAGCCGCTTTCAGCGCCGAACAAGTTTATGATTCCCTGGTTCTTGTAAGTTAACTTCCATGTCATGAGCCAGCTAAGAAAGCCACCAAGGCTGCGGAAAATAATAGGGGCTCCTCATCATAATAAAAGAAAGGAAAAGAAGAAGTAAGAAGGAGGATATTAGTGTTTAACGTCGCATCTGTAACGAAGTCATTAGAAACGGAGCACAAGCTCGGATTCGGGAGGGATGGGGAAGGATGTGGAAGGAAATCGGCCCAGCCCTAAGTCAAAAGAACCATTCCGACGTTTGCCTGAAGCGACTTAGGAAAATAACGGGGAACCTATATCAAGATGACAGCATCCGAGTTTGAACCGTCGTCCTCCCAAATTCGAGGAAGAAGAAGTAATTAGCTGCGCAATAATTAACAGTAGTGAGTACTGTCTGTATTTCTTGTGTAACATTAAGGAATCGACTAGAGTAGTCTCTTCTTGAATGAGATTTTCACTCTGCAGCGGAGTGTGCGCTGATATGAAACTTCCTGGCAGATTAAAACTGTGTGCCCGACCGAGACTCGAACTCGGGACCTTTGCCATTCGCGGGCAAGTGCTCTACCATCTGAGCTACCGAAGCGCGACTCACGCCCGGTCCTCACAGCTTTACTTCTGCCAGTATCTCGTCTCCTACCTTCCAAACTTTACAGAAGTTCTCCTGCGAACCTAGCAGAACTAGCACTCCTGAAAGAGAACTTCTGTAAAGTTTGGAAGGTAGGAGACTAGATACTGGCGGAAGTAAAGCTGTGAGGAGCGGGCGTGAGTCGTGCTTCGGTAGCTCAGATGGTAGAGCACTTGCCCGCGAAAGGCAAAGGTCCCGAGTTCGAGTCTCGGTCGGGCACACAGTTTTAATCTGCCAGGAAGTTTCTTAGTCTCTTCTTGTCTATACTGTTTATTGTCCTCATTTCGCTGTCAAATCATGCTACACTCCAGAAATATACTTTCAGGTATGACATCTCATCATCTACACTTACATTCAGTGTTTATGTATTACCATTTTTCAGAAGAGCTTTTCTTACTGTTCCCAGTTCACATTTTAAATCCTCTTTACTTCCGCCATTATCAGTTATTTTGCTTCCCAAACAGCAAAACTCATCTATTACTTTTAGTGTCTCATTTCCTCGTCTAATTCCCTCATCATCGACTCGTGTTTTGATTTATTTCAACCACAGTCCATTACCATCGTTTTACTTTTACAAAAGTTCATCATATAACCTCTTTTAAAGTCGTTATTGATTTTATCGGATTGATCGTCCAAGCGCTTGACTATTTCTGACAATTATAATTTCCTCGGCAGACCTTAATATTTGCCGGCCGGTGTGGCCGAGCAGTTCTAGGCGCTTCAGTCTGGAACCGCGCGACCACTACGGTCGCTGGTTAGAATCCTGCTTCGGGCATGGATGTGTGTGATGTCCTTAGGTTAGTTAGGTTTAAGTAGTTCTAAGTTGTAGGGGACTGATGACCTCAGATGTTAAGTCCCATAGTGCTCAGAGCCATTTGAACCATTTTGAACCTTAATGTTTCTGTCTCTCCCGTCTGAAAGTAAATAAACAATTTTTGCGCGGCTTCCTGGTGCAGGCCTTTTGATCTGACGCCAGTTCGGAGGCTTATAAGTCAGCTTGCTTCTTGTTACACCAAGCAGCTTCTCGCTCGGTCTCAGGTGGCTCAATGGTCACCGCTCCAGACGTTTCTGCCGCAGATAAATCTGAAGTAATCGCTGGGAACCGAAACCTGGACCTAATGGTAGTTGCCAACAACACTAAACATGTGGGCTGTCCATTATACTGAATTTTTTTTAACAAAAGCTAGAAGTAGTAAGGCTACGAATATGTAATACTGCGTAAATCTCAACGTGTGCGAAACACCAATTGTTGGTGTAAAACTGAGAGAGGTCAATAGAATCGATGTTGTGGTACGCGACTTCAGAGCAGCGATAGCTCGCGAGGTGGTCGCTTTGCAGTCCAGGGGAGACTCCTGGATATTCGTAACTAACGTCAACGTGCCGTAAGTTCCTATGAGCTTATGTCTTGCAATATGCTGGTCATATGATACAGTCATTACACATCACCTCAATACCACAATGTGCTTGTGGACAGTGTGTGGTGATGAAATTCTACATTAGCCGTTTCGAAAAGCTAATTATTTCTTAATTACATTAATCAGTAATAAAACGCGCCCTTAAGTGCAACGTTTTCAGTCAATAAGAAGTAAACCGAATGTGTGCGCCAGCTGCAAAATGTAATTAAATTACATCAGAATCGTTTCCATTTTCAAAACTGTTGTATCTCAGTTTCCAGCTAAGCTGAGTGTAGCTGCTATTTATAAAATTTATTCTGAAACTTTTCCATCCCACTAAGACTGAAAAGTAAAATTAATATTCCCATTATACTAATATAAACCTCAGGGTTGGTTTCCTGAGTGTGATTTGTTACTTCAAAACAAAGGACTCATTGCAGTAGACTTTGACAGAGAAGTTCAGTGCATATCATGAAAGTCGCGAGCTCTATCTCCTTATCTCGTGTTTTCTACTGATAATCTCGTGCTTGTACTCTTGTTAACTTTACTATTACAGAGATCGCCTAAACTTTGTTTATTTTTTAATTGGTCCTGTGCGCAACAAATAACCTACTTGGTCTTTCTGCTGCCACTGCTTGATCTGCTGCATTCCATTATTTAACAAAAACATAAAGAAACCTATTATTCATGCTGAGTGCAATGCATGTTCTGTATGGCGGCTCCTGCTGTTGCTGCGGCTGCTGCTGCTTACTACAACTACATATAATTCAAGAGAAAGGGTTTGGTCAAATCTAAACTCGATAAATGATAACCCAAACAAAAAACTATATTCTGAAAGCGATTCTTTCTCATTCAATTAACAAAACGCTATAAGCTCTTTGAACAATCGCTTCGTATGTAAATCTGCCTCCAGTGGCATTAAAGCAGTATTACAAATTAGTCAAACTCTTGAGACAGGCTGAAATACTTCTCAAAAAATACATAGTGAAACATTTACCTGACAATTACAAAAGAAATCAATGACAAAAATTAATACTTAATCTATTCGCATAACAATGGTTTCTCTTAAGAATTCAACTCCTATCATTATCAAAATTAGCGTCTACTCCTACCTACACACACAAACCCTTTTCTTTAAATTAATAAGCACGCTGCAAATTATAAAAAATATCAACTGAATACCAGATCCTGTGTCGCTGCTGGCGGACACGGCAGTACGGCAGCTCGGCGACGACCCCTCCCCCAACACAGGTGCGCACCACAGCAGGCGGGCTCCTACACTGGCTTCAAAGCTGCCACAAGTTAATCTGTGCGCTGCCAAGCGCGACAACAATATCTTAGATTACAGAGCTTGTGTATGCGCGCTGTAGCCAACCTTCAAATCCTAAGAGAGTATTGCCAACTCTCAATCATTATTAGCCATTGAGCAATCTATTGCCAGCTTAGGTCTTTGGGTGGTGTTCGCAAAGCACCCGTGGAGATAAACAGCCTCTACAAGTGGCAGGTGAGTACGAGGGAAAGGCACTGGACATTGTGGGATTGGGCGAGGCACCTGCTGGCGCTCATACTCAAGCATAGTCAGCACTTAGACTCAGTACCAAAGTTTTGAGTACTTTCCAAACAAGGTGCTTTACAGCGGAAATTGCAACAGAATTAGATCTACATTAATATGTGGCCCGCACTCATAGAAAACTTGCAAAATTGAAAATTGTAAAGCGAGAAATTTAAAAATTCCAAATTAAAATTTGTGTTTTAAAAATTATTCTTAATATTTTGGATAAATGTACAATTAGAGATCTCGCTGCCTTGTTGTCTAGGATGGAAGTCTCAAATTGCAGTGTCATCCTAAAATTCTACGAGTATGCTGGTGCTGGATCTTAGAAATTCTGAGAAAAACAGGTGTTAGAGAAAGGCTGAATGTTGTTGTTGTTGTGGTCTTCAGTCCTGAGACTGTTTTGATGCAGCTCTCCATGCTACTCTATCCTGTGCAAGCTTCTTCATCTCCCAGTACCTACTGCAACCTACATCCTTCTGAATCTGCTTAGTGTATTCATCTCTTGGTCTCCCTCTATGATTTTTACCCTCCACGCTGCCCTCCAATACTAAATTGATGATCCCTTGATGCCTCAAAACATGTCCTACCAACCGATCCCTTCTTCTGGTCAAGTTGTGCCACAAACTTCTCTTCTCCCCAATACTATTCAATACTTCCTCATTAGTTATGTGATCTACCCATCTAATCTTCAGCATTCTTCTGTAGCACCACATTTCGAAAGCTTCTACTCTCTTCTTGTCCAAACTATTTATCGTCCATGTTTCACTTCCATACATGGCTACACTCCATACAAATACTTTCAGAAATGACTTCCTGACACTTAAATCTATACTCGATGTTAACAAATTTCTCTTCTTCAGAAACGCTTTCCTTGCCATTGCCAGTCTACCTTTTATATCCTCTCTACTTCGACCATCATCAGTTACTTTGCTCCCCAAATAGCAAAACTCCTTTACTACTTTAAGTGTCTCATTTCCTAATCTAATTCCCTCAGCATTACCCGACTTAATTCGACTACGTTCCATTATCCTCGTTTTGCTTTTGTTGATGTTCATCTTATACCCTCCTCTCAAGACACTGTCCATTCCATTCAACTGCTCTTCCAAGTCCTTTGCTGTCTCTGACAGAATCACAATGTCATCGTCGAACCTCAAAGTTTTTATTTCTTCTCCATGGATTTTAATACCTACGCCGAATTTTTCTTTTGTTTCCTTTACTGCTTGCTCAATATACAGATTGAATAACATCGGGGAGAGGCTACAACCCTGTCTTACTCCCTTCCCAACAACTGCTTCCCTTTCATGTCCCTCGACTCTTATAACTGCCATCTGGTTTTTGTACAAATTGTAAAAAGCCTTTCGCTCCCTGTATTTTACCCCTGCCACCTTTAGAATTTGAAAGAGAGTATTCCAGTCAACATTGTCAAAAGCTTTCTCTAAGTCTACAAATGCTAGAAACGTAGGTTTGCCTTTCCTTAATCTTTCTTCTAAGACAAGTCGTAAGGTCAGTATTGCCTCACGTGTTCCAGTATTCCTACGGAATCCAAACTGATCTTCCCCGAGGTCGGCTTCTACTAGTTTTTCCATTCGTCTGTAAAGAATTCGTGTTAGTATTTTGCAGCTGTGGCTTATTAAACTGATTGTCCGGTAATTTTCACATCTGTCAACACCTGCTTTCTTTGGGGTTGGAATTATTATATTCTTCTTGAAGTCTGAGGGTATTTCGCCTGAATAGTGCGATTTAAACTGGGGGTGAAATGATATTGATGATAATATTCGCTGATGATATCACTGTCCTCAGTGAAAGTGAAGAAGAATTATAGGATCTGTCGAATGGAATGAACACTCTAATGGTTACAGAATGGTAGAAGGACAGTGAAATTACCACTGGCCGCTAAACGGTGGGATGCGGAGGCTTGTCTGTTCTGTAAAGTACGACAGATGGTGGTCTGTAGCATGTCAGCCGAAAGAGTACAATGCTCGTCTGTGCACAAGTGTTTCGAAGCACATGGTTCATCGTACCGCAGCAGACCACCCCTGCATGTTCACATGTCGACCCAGCGACACTGTCAATTACGATTGCAATGGGCACGGCTCTATCGCGATTCTACCGTCGGTCAATGGAAACGTGTCGGCTCTTCGGGTGAATCACGTTTTTGCTACACTAGGTCGATGGTCGTCTCCACAAACGGCGGCTCGGAACGTGCAGCGTGCCACGGACGCAGGTTGGTGGGAGGAGTATTATCCTGTGGGAGACATTCTCCTGCGCTTGGAAGGGGCCTACGGTAGTAATCGAAGACACGCTGACAGCTACGAACCACTTGTATCCCTGCATGCTTGATGTCTTCTCCGATGGCGACGTCATCTTTGAGCTGTATAATTGTCCCTGTCTCGGAGCTAGAACTGCGCTACAGTGGTTTGAGAAGCATTATAACGAACTCACGTTGATGTCTCGGTGACCAAATTCGCCTGATGTAAATCCTATGGAACCCATCTGGGTAGCTTTCTGGCGCCATCACCGATGAAGCACATCAGTGGTCCGTTATTTACGCAGATTACATGACCTGTGCGTAGACATCAAATGCCACATACCTCCATAAACATACCAACAAACTTTCGGATCCAGAATAATTTTTTTATTTCGTTCCAGAGACGGACAGACAAGCTATTAAGGAGGTGATCATAATGTTTTGGCGCTTATTGCCAAAACTTTGGTAAAGAGGTTTCAACATTGTTCAAATGTGTTATGACATCGACTTCCTTTTAATTTAATAACGAAGTTTTTGAACAAACTGACGGTGTCGCAACGGATAGTCCCTTATAGCCATTGCTGACCTATTTGTTTGAGGTGGACCGTGAAGACAACAAGCTGGAATCTGCTTGTTTGAAACTCGCAGTATTTTGGCACGCTTGTAATAGCCGCATGTCGAAGGTAAATTATAAGAATTTTTAAACCATCTAAATTGCATCCAGGAAAAATTCTAGTTTATTATGGAAACCGAAAGGATTGATTGCTTTAAATTTACGATATTTTCGCTCGTTGCAGATGTAAGGACACTTTGCGACACGCAGTTTACTGGAAGCCGACACATACACAATGATATTTACATGGTAATAGCTGCCACCATCCTTCCCAGACGATAAATGTTCTCAGAATTTTGGTTCACAGTACACGTACCATTCGCGACGAGAGTGGTCTGCGAGATGAACTTCTACACTTAAAAGGTGATCTTGTGTTTTCCACAAGAGATACCCGAGTCACTACGAAAAAATCGAAAGGTGGACGTAAGGGTTGAGGAAGAAGACAGAAACTTTTAAATCCCCGGCTTACCTCTCACGTATGGAAAGCCTGTCGTCAAAAATAGAACGGATCCTCATGAAGCACAAACTGAAAGTGATTTTTTGCCCTTCACCGAAGACAGCATGCTTTTGAATTCTGTTAAAGATGACTTTATGCTGCGCAAGGCTGTTCTTGACAAGATCCCCTGCGGGTGTGGCCTTTCATACATCGGATATGTGACTCGTACAGTCCTGGCTCTTGCAGCCCAATAATTTGGCTGTGGCACAGCACTGCATCGACATAAGTCGCTCTCTGCGAAATGAAAAAGTCGAAATTCTGGGACCTGGTGGTGAAAGAAACGACCGAAATTCGTTTGGCGAAGAATTTAATTAACATAGATTAAGGTTTCAACTTCGACAAATAATGGAATCAGGTGCATTCTTTAAAAAAACTTGCAAAGACGTCGCTGCAGTGCAGCTTATAATGATACATCGATATCTCAGCACGAATCGACCGCGTAGCCATAGGTTCAATTTCTATATACTTCTTTGCTACCGGTCACCCTCTTTGACATTTGTGTACTTATGACCGCATGCGCAGTGACGCGGTCCGCTTTTTTTTGAAAGGACGGATCGAATGATGTAGCGTCAGTCTGTCAGATCACTCTCAACATGGTCGAAAAGTATACAGCCGAAATATTAGCAGAAGAAATAGAATGTATAGAGTTGCAGGGTCAGTTACCGCGCCTCGAAAACATTAAGACGCACATGTCAGAAGAGTATGCTACATTTTCCATAACAATTGACTATGAGTAAGTTTCACGCAAGATGAATGTCACATTTGTTCAGTTCTATCGAAAAGCTATTGCAAAACTTACTTTCTGCTTGGACTGGTTAAAAATAATCGAATTATTCGGTGCAGCAACTTTTAAGTGTGGATAAGATGTAAGGTATCATTCCAGGGCCACGCCACTGGAAATTTCAGAGGCAGTTGCTGGCATCTGATGGTGTGGAACTTTTGCTCAGCCTGGAGCACATCTTTTAGATCTGGTGACCTCCACATTAAAAGCAGCTGTCTTCCAGCACTCTGTTGGAAATAACCTTGCAAGTAGCGGTGTCAAGAAGCAACACTTCGCAGACGTGTGCTGTCCGGTGGAAATGCTTGCGTCCTGCTCGTGAAGTTGACTGGCTGAAATATCTGAGTGTTCAAAAATTACGTGAAGCTTCTTGCATCTCGCGAAACTGTGAAGTCTGCTGGCAGGTTTCCAGAGAGTAGGATACAAGCTGTGCTTCCTCTGGGTCGGAGCCGGCCGCAGTGGCCGAGCGGTTCTCGGCGCTACAGTCTGGAACCGCGCAACCGCTGCGGTCGCAGGTTCGAATCCTGCCTCGGGCATGGATTTGTGTGATGCCCTTACGTTAGTTAGGTTTAAGTAGTTGTAAGTTCTAGGGGACTGATGACCTCAGAAGTTAAGTCCCATAGTGCTCAGAGCCATTTGAGCCTCTGGGTCGGACGTGATGTTTAACATCTACATCTGCATCTACATGGATACTCTGCAAATCACATTTAAGTGCCTCGCAGAGGGTTCATCGAACCACCTTCACAATTCTCTATTATTCCAATCCCGTATACCACGCGGAAAGAATGAACACCTAAATCTTTCCGTACGGGCTCTGATTTCCCTTATTTTGTCGTGGTGATCGTTCCTCCCTACGTAGGTCGGTGTCAACAAAATATTTTCGCATTCGGAGGAGAAAGCTGGTGATTAGAACTTCGTGAGAAGATTCCGTCGCAACGAAAAACGCCTTTCTTTTAATGATTTCCAGCCCTAATCCTGTATCATTTCTGTGACACTCTCTCCCATATTTCGCGATAATACAAAACGTGCTGCCTTTCTTTGAACGTTTTCGACGTACTCCGTCAGTCCTATCTGGTAAGGACCCCACACCGCGCAGGACTATTCTAAAAGAGGACGGACAAGCGTAGTGTAGGCAGTCTCCTTAGTAGATCTGTTACATTTTCTAAGTGTCCTGCCAATAAAACCCAGTCTTTGGTTAGCCTTCGCCACAACATTTTCTTTGTGTTCCTTCCAATTTAAATTGTAATTGTAATACCTAGGTATTTAGTTGAATGTACGGCTTTTTGATTATATTGTTTTATCGTGCAACCGAAGTTTAACGAGTTCCTTTTAGCACTCATGTAGATGACCTCACACTTTTCTTTATTTAGGATCAACTGCCACTTTTTGCACCATTCAGATATCTTTTCTAAATCGTTTTGAAATTTGTTTTGATCTTCTGATGACTTTATTAGTCGATAAACGATACCGTCATCTGCAAACAACCGAAGACGGATGCTCAGATTGCCTCCCAAATCGTTTATATATATATAAGGAACAGCATAGGGCTTATAACACTACCTTGTGGAACACCAAAAATCACTTCTGTTTTACTCGATGACTTTCCGGCAAGTACTACGAACTGTGACCTCTCTGACAGGACATCACAAATCCAGTCACATAACTGAGACGATATTCCATAAGCACGCAATTTCACTACGAGCCGCTTGTGTGATACCGTGTCAAAAGCCTTCCGGAAATCCAGAAATTCGGAATCGATCTGAAATCCCTTGTCAGTAACACTCCACACTTCACTACCAGTGGAACTTACGAGGGGGTTCAGTAAGCAATGCAACACATTCTTTTCTCAAAGCAGGTTGGTTTTATTCATGATTCCAATACACTGTATTACTTTCCCACTCTTTTGGCTACAAAAGTCTATTTGTCAATATAATCTCCGTGCAGTGGGGCAGCCTTACGTCACCTTATTGGGAGAGCCTGTATGCGCGCATGGCACAGTCTACTGTTTCACGTCGGATCCAACGTCTTGCTGCATCAATAATCTCCCCGTCATTCACTTCCGGCGGAGTGCATCCTTTTCGAGGCCAGGGGAAGTCGGAAGGTGCGAGATCCGGACTCTAGGATGGATGAGGAAGAACAGTCCAAAGAAGCTCTGTGAGCTCTTTTAGGGTGCGCAAACTTGTATGAGGTCTTGCTTTGTTGTGGAGAAGAAGAAGTTCGTTTGCATTTTTGTCGCGACGGACATGCTAAATTCGTTTCTTAGATTTCCTGAGGGTAGCGCAATACACTCCATAGTTGATCGTTGCAGCATGAGCGAGGACATCAAACAGAGTAACACCTTCAGAGACACAGGAGACTGTCGCCATGACATTAACGGCTGAAGGTAGGACTTTGAATTTTTTTTCTTCGGAGAATAGGTGGATAGGTGGTGTGGCACCACTTCATTGCCACTTTGCTTCCGATTCGAAGTGATATCGTGTGACGAGGGCCTCCCGTCGGGTAGCCCGTTCGCCAGGTGCAAGTCTTTCGATTTGACGCCACTTCGGCGACTTGCGCGACGATCGGGATGAAATAATGATGATTAGGACAACACAACACCCACTCACTGAGCGGAGAAAATTCCCGACCCAGCTGGGAATCGAACCCGGGCCCTTAGGACTCACATTCTGTCGCACTGACCACTCAGCTACCGGGGGCGTAAATTCGAAGTGATGAACCCATGTTTCATCACTTGTGACGATGTTCGACAAAAAAATAAAAAATCGACATGTAACGCACAAGCAATTCCGCCCAGATGGCCCTTAGTTGCTCAAAGGTCTTCTGTTATTCGACGAGGAAACAAGCGGGCACACACACTTTTGGATAGCCCAAATGATGGACATTTGTCAGCGGTACCAACAGAGACGTCCAGTTGTGCAGCGAGGCGTTTGACTGTGATCCGTCGATCACCACGAATGAGTGTGTCCCCTCGTTCCAACACTGCAGAAGTCACAGCTGTGACCCACCGACCGACACGTGGGAGATAGGACAGGTTTGCGCGACCATTTTGCGAAGATGACAGACGCCACTCCCAACTACTCAATGTGGATTTGTTCACTCCCAGATCTCCGAAGACATTCTGCAAGCGCCTGTGAATATTTGCAATGCTTTGCTTTCCCTCCAAAAAAAAAGAAAAAAAAGAAGAAAAGGAACTCAGTGACAGCTCTCGGATTGGAACGCATCTCCGTTACAGACGCCATTTTGAAGGTTACGCATAGCGCCGTCATGAATAGGAAATTCATTAAACAATAGGGGTTGAATTGGGAATTTTTCAAGATGTCCCACAACAAATTCTGCATTTTTTTTTCAGCCGAACCTGAAGGAGAAAAAGTATATGTAGCATTACTTACCTCTCGGGATGGGTTATCAGAGAACCAGTGAGAACTGCTGCCTGTTATTACCGAATATCATTGCTCCACTTGTAAATGGATGCCTGCTAATCGTTTCCAGAACCCGTGTAATTACAGCTTACATCTGTCTTTAACTTTCATTGTTAACCCTTGCACCGTATTACCGCACCAAAGTAGTTCGCTCCTGCAGATAGATAACCCAGTTAACAGAGTTGGAAAGCGGGCTGCTCTTGCTCCTACCCAGGAAATTCGTGTCAGTGAACTGCAGGCACGTACTGATGTTTGCCACGTTACAAACTGTTCCCATACTGAGCACCTGTAATTTGACTCACAGACTTGTAGAGACGCTATATCCCTCCTGATATATGTCTGTTTTCTGTACGTCTTATAGTTTCTGCACTGTTTTGCTGTTGTGCTAGCCGGCCGGTGTGGCCTTGCGGTTCTAGGCGCTTCAGTCTGGAACCGCGTGACCGCTACGGTCGCAGGTTCGAATCCTGCCTCGGGCATGGATGTGTGTGATGCCCTTAGGTTAGTTAGGTTTGAGTAGTTCTCGGTTCTAGGGGACTGATGACCACAGATGTTGAGTCCCGTAGTGCTCAGAGCCTGTTGTGCTGTTTTATCATTATAGAAATTATCGACGTTAGTTGGTACGAACCAGTTGGATGCAGTGCATTATAAATGATGTATGAGGTGTGATCAAAAAATATGGCGAATGATTTTTTTTTTAGCAGCAAATGCCGACATAATAACCATATGATGTAATTTGACCGACAGCGTGATCCGTTGAGACAGGCAGCGTCAAGAGACGCTAGGGTGAGGTTGTGTTCACCGTGTCAGTCACTCGTCATGGCTTTCAAACCCTGAACATTAAGGCTCGTTTCAAGTCGCAAAAAAGTGCCAAGGAAAATCATGAAATGTTGAAATTGGTATATGGCGATAACGCTGTAACTCGGAAGAGTGTTAACAAGTGATACGTGCGATTCAAAAGCGGAAATGAGTCGATAGAAGATGAGCGATGTTCGGGACGTTCATTAACTGGAAAACAGAAGAAAACGTGCAAAAAGTGAGGAAACTTTGTTCGTTCAAACGGACGAATAACTACCCATAAGCTGAGCGAAGAACGTAGCACTTCGTACGGATCCATGTAAAGCATTGTAACCGTTATTTTGCAAATGAGATAGGTGCGACCAAAATTTGTTCCCAGACTTCTCAGTAACGAACAGACGGATAATCATGGGTCAGTCTGCCTGGAGTTGAAGGATCGTCTCCATTCAAATCCAAAATTGTAACTGGAGATGAAACTTGGGTCTATCGGTATGACCCTGAGAACTAAATGCAGAGTTGCCAGTGGAAAACCAGCTAATCTCCTCGTCTAAAAATACACATCAATCAAAATCGAATATCAGTGTCATGCTGATTATTTTTTTTTCTTTTTTTTTCAGTACTGAGGGTATGTGCGATCGGCGTCCGTTCCAAGGACAACGAAATTTACAAGGTCGAACTGCAACGGCGGCTAAACAATGTACGAAGTAAGAGACCACAAAAATGGGCCAATGGCTCTCTTCTTCATCACAACAATGCGCCGTATCATATCTCATTTTTGATTCATGAGTTCTTCGCCGGAAAACGTGTCCCTGTTGTCCACATCCGCCTTACCAGATTTAGCACCATGCGACTTCCGGATCTTTACAAAAAATTAAAACCGTGCTTAAAGGAAAACATTTTGACACCATTTCTGACATCGAGCGGTCCACGACAGAGCAACTGAACGCGCTTCCAAAAGAAGCCTTCTAAGATTGCTACCAGTCATGGACTCAGTGTTGGGATAAGGCCTTTGTTAGTCAAGAACAGTTGAAGGAGATTAAATGAAATTAAATGTAAGCTTATTACTTTGTTTCCAGTAAAATTACTCAGTGGAAGTTTTGATCACAATTCTTACGTTTTCCTGTCCAGCGTCGAATCTCGAGATTTTTTTGAATACCGTTAGATACCTACAGAGCATTAATCGCTGATTTTGGAGAAATTGCAAGTTTAACTTTATCTCATTGATCAAAATGAGACTGTCACCTCACATTAAGAGTATTTTGTAAGTGTCACAGAGCAGAAAACTGTTCCATTTCCGCCAATAACCCCTTCCTAGTGGACCAGTAATTTGTCTAGTGCGCTGACAGTGCGTGGTTTCAGACCGCAGCCTCGGGTGAGACGCGGCACGACGATACGACGACCGAAGGTAAGACAATGGAACGTTTCACGTTAGTCCATCACAACAGAAACGAAACGGTAAAGAAAACACTGGGAAGGAGTCGACGACACCGCACCACAACAGACGAAATTGATTTCTCAATGAAATAATTAAATTCCTTATAAGAGTCCGTGTTCATAATGAATTTTTCTTTTGTTGTACTGTTTCGCGTACCAATTTTCAGCTATTGTCGTCATGGGAACCAACCGTAAAACTTCCGAAATAAAGTTCAGCGTCACTACTGGATGAACCCGAACTCCACTGACAGATTTTCGGAAGCTGATCAGCGATATGTTCTTAGTATTGTAGTATAAGAGACCAGTCCATCTTCGGCGGCTCGTTAGAGTGTAATTACGCAGTTTTGATTCATTCAGTTTGTTACCCCCAATTACTTTTGTTTCTGTGGAAATACCTTCTCGACTTCTGTTGCCATCGATGAACCCATACAGGAGACGAACATCACCCAACCTATCCATACTGAGATTTATCAATCTTATCGTACAACTAACCGTGCAGGAAGAAACAAACCCGAGACAGAGAAGAACAGTATTGAACGGAAGCTTGAGGAGGGAAGAATAAAGTCGGCATCACTATTTTCAACAGCAAGATCTCGAGTGTCCGAAACAGGTTCGTTTCCGAACGAGTCACACAGCACAGATCGTCGCCATTTGCACTGCTACGCAGATATTTCCAGTGCAGTACGAATACAAATATATATGATGTTAAGAAATCAATTGACATGCAGTTACTCTAACGAGGTAGCGAACTTAGAACCACAATACTCAGAAAGTATCTCTCAACAGCCTACAAAATTTTGTCGGTGCTCTTCCACTTCCACCTATGTACATAAATCCTATACCGAATCATGAACTGACATCACGGTACTCTATGGGGTTAACTGTTTATTAACATTAGACTTTTATCACTCGGAAGTTCTAAGTTTCGATGATCGCAATACACGAAAAATGTTTCGCATAATAATATCAAATTTGAAACATCCTCAAGTGATCTAGAAGTCATTATTGGTAAAGTTGTTTTCGTCTGTTTGGAAACCTGATGGGTGGTGTTCTCATGATTGCAAAAGAGATAGTTCTTATTGACTGCCTTGCAAAAGGAAGCACAATAACTGCTTGCAACTACGCAAACCTTCTATGTGAACTGAATGAAAAAGTAATTGAGACAGGACAACGCGTCCGCCCGCAAAGGTGACCTCCAACTGAAAAAAGTGTGCGGTTTGAATCGGTTTTAGCAACCTCTGTGTGCCACGCTATAAATTTATTTATGGCTGAAATAGTTTTGAATACAATTTAAAGGTGGATTCTGTGTAAACCAAGCGTGTCATTTTCAAAAGTTAACCGGGCATCTTGAATTTTCGTAGGTATGCAGCTTTATCTTGTTTGTATAGTAAATAAATGCAGCAATTGGCACTTCTCTCGACGATTTTGACTTTCGTCAGTAATTTTGTTCTCTACTGCCAGTTGGTTGCGATAGAGCCGTGTAGAATGCGAAGGACTGAGAAAAGTTAGTAATCCTTACGTGACAATAGCCGCCGCGGTGGTCTCGCGGTTCTAGGCGCGCAGTCCGGAACCGCGCGACTACTACGGTCGCAGGTTCGAATCCTACCTCGGGCATGGATGTGTGTGATGTCCTTAGGTTAGTTAGGTTTAAGTAGTTCTAAGTTCTAGGGGACTGATGACCACAGCTGTTAAGTCCCATAGTGCTCAGAGCCATTTGAACCATTTGAACCACGTGACAATAAACAGTAGTCTATTGCGAAGAAAGATATTTGTTTTTTTAACTGTAATTTACTGCGCACTAAATGGTTGCACAGTATAACTGTACCATAAATGAACGTACTTTCCTTGCTCGCAGGAAGTGACACGTTTCATGGATAGAGCTATTGGATATTGTAAGAATTCGTTACTGAGTAACGAATATGCTAAGAATGTAGAAGTACGTTTCAACCTGAAATGTTTCTGTACTGCCTGAAACGTTTCGTTACTCACGTGTTTTCTTGCCCGCATGAAGTTAGATCCCAGTTTGGGTCAAGTCAGTAGCTTTCTCATTCTTCCAGTTCGTTACCCTCAGAGGACTGGGAGTTTTTGGAACGTTTCGTTCTTCCCTTCACGCAATTCGTGACAACTTGCTAGTTTTCGAATTTCTTATTCTCAGTGGTCCAAGTTGGCAGTGGCATGGAATGCCGAATACATTTTGTCACTCGCCATGTTTTCGTTTTCACATTCAGTTCGTGTTCGGCTCGGGCCGAATCGGCAGTATTCGTAAGCCTCCCATTCCTTACTCCCAGATACGTTTCACACGCGTCCTGTGAATTTAAATGCCGTGCGGGAGCAACGGATGGGGTGAGTGGGTTGTGCGGGAACTGTGTGTGTCTCTGCCATGAATTAGTTAGACATATTTGCTTTCTTATTAGGTTAAGTTCTTATTAGGTTCAGTTCGACCAAAAACAAAACTGTGATCACAACTGAATGGACTGATCAGTTCTGTTTTACAATTCGTTAATCTGTTTACCTGTTTTTTTTTCTTTATTTTGGGTCATCTGTCTTCTGACTGGTTTGATGCGCCAAGCCATGAATTCGTCTCTTGTCCCAACCTCTTCATTTCATAGTAACATTTGCACCGAATTTCCTCAGTTATTTGTTGACTACATTGTAATCTCTAATATTCCAAGCTCTTCCCCTACAGCTTTTACATCTACCATGGAGGTTATTCCTTGATGCCTTAGCATATGTCCCATTATCCTCTTCTTCTCGTCAATGTTTTCCACATAATCCTATCCTTCCCTCTTCTGCGGAGATATTTCTCATTTCTTCAGTCCACCTAATTTTCCAATATCTTTCTAGAGCACCACATCTCAAACGATTTGATTCACTTCTTTTCCTTGTAAAATAATAAACTGGTAGCAAAGATCGCAGGAATACTTTTTATTCCATGATTTCCGGTTTCAGCGAAACTAAAGCCGCCATCATCGGATCTTAGGACACTTACAGGTTACAACATCAAGGCAAACAATAGGTGCCTATAACACGCAGGCCTTACTAAATTTTCGTAATTAGCACATAGGCGTTCAAGAGAGATGACATTATAAATGTTAAGTGTCTCCATCACATACAAGCGCAAGCTAGGTACTACCGCAGCTCCGGCTCTGTTACTATACTACAGGCCATGTCACGAGATGTCGCTAACAGAAGAGGCGCCAATGAATGTCACAGCTCGCGTCATAACAGGCTCTGCGTGTGTGGCAACACTACGTCATTACTGTATTTGAGTATTGATTTAATATTAGACATTCTGCTTATGAATAGACTAGCACCCTGGCTGTACCCCTTAGAGCAAGAATTGAAAGGAAAACAATACACGTTCACGCTTGGCGATAACCACAGAATGGTAACTGCATGTAAATGGCTAAATGGCACAACAAAAGGTGTCTGATGGGTCTGCCGTTCGGTTTCGTCACATATCGTATTTGTCCGGAACGTTGCGTGTCGACTTCCCTATTTTTTAATTTCTGCCAGTGACAGCGACCTAGCAGCTGTAGTGGCTCAGCCCACTGTAAACACCAGTCTTGTCATTTCGATTTTTGTTCATCATTTTGTTTTGAAGATAAAGCAGTTAGTGCGTGATTTCTCCACATCGGGAATCTTGTTATTCCATTCACATGCCCCCCCCACCGACAGTGCAGTCGGACATCTTTTTTTGTGTCATATGTATATATATATATATATATATATATATATATATATATATATATATATATATTCAATAAAAAAAAGGGACTGGGCGTGACGAAAGCTCAAAAATTAGTAAGACGCCTTCACACAGTAAAAGTAAAACTATGTTCTACTACAATTTCAAAAGAACAACTTCAAATATCTACCGAAAATTGCGAAAAAAGTTTAATATAAAATAAAAATACCAGCACTCGATATTGCCATTTTGATATGGATAAATTGTGAGGCAAGAAGTCGCCTACACATAACGATATTTTTGAAAAATATATCGATGTATTGATGTTTTGTGAACAGCCCTACACCCTACCATTGGAGGTCCACGGAACACGTGCAGACGAGACTCGAATGAGCTGCCAACCTTTATGCGCCCAGAAAGGGGAGACACACAAGGCTCGCCCCTGCGAAGAGACTTGGCAGGCACGCGGTATTATGACCACGACAGCATAATCAGAGAAACTGAGGCGTATACCGAGAGGTACCACAAGACGTTCTTCCTGCGTGTAAACCACGAACGGAAGAGAGCAAAGCGATACTGGTGCCGCCTGAATCCTCCACCTCTCACCGTCCGACTGACAACGCAGTGGACCTGAAGACGTAAATGTATAGCTTAAACTAAAAAAAAAAGCACTCCGTCTTCAGGCCACAAGTAGCACATCGGGACCATCCGACCGCCGTGTCATCCTCAGTTGAGGATGCGGATAGGAGGGGCGTGTGGACAGCACACCGCTCTCCAGGTCGTTATGATTGTTTTCTTTGACCGCTACTATCCGGTCGAGTAGCTCCTCAACTGGCATCACGAGGCTGAGTGCATCCCGAAGAATGGCAACAGCGCATGGCGGCTGGATGGTCACCCATCCAAGGGCCGGCCACGCCCGGCAGCTCTTCGGTGATCTCACGGGAACCGGTGTATTCACTACGGCAAGGCCGTTGCACAACTTAAAAACATAGTACGAAATTTCTTATCTTAAGAGCTTATGCCTGCCTCCAGCCTTCCGAACTTCACTGGATAGGCCTTTTGGAGTCGCTACCTGGACAGCTCATTCGAAACCTCTTCCTGAGTGAAGGCTGTCCCTCAACCGAGAGAGAAGAGGCCGCTCAGCAGAAGGTGCATATGGGTAGATGCAGCGAGGCGTGCAGTGCGTATCCCATGCTTAAGCGCAAATACGCGTCCGAAAGCTTACACGGAGGAGACGGACGCATAGACGACACAGATGAACGCTGAAGATAAGATGTATAGATCGAATAACTAACGTGAAAGCAGTGAATTGAGGCCCATGCAGCCAAAATGATTCAATTTTTCCTCTTTCTTGACATACAATGTGAGACATAATTCCAAATCCTGGTAGAATTAAAATGTAAACTTCTGGGTGTCCAAAGAATCAAAATAGGTGTTGATATAGAATTGGGTCACCAACTGATCATAGCAAGGGATCGACTGATAAGGACACAATTTGAGACATTAAGGATTCGTCAGCTTGGTAGTGGGAGAGGGGTGGGGTTCTGGAAGGAAAGCAAGTGGGAGGGGGGGGGGATGGTATAGGAACTCCTGATGGAAAACAACTTAGTTCCGGCTGTGGCCACCAGGTGCAATTCTGACGCTGTAGATTATTTGTACAATGGTAAGAAATCCCCGTTGTCATCTGACAAGCCATAAAGTGAGTGAACACTATGGCTATCGAGAAGAGGTACAATGCGCTGTTAGTGAAACTGATTTATTTGTAGGGCAACAAAATGGCTCTGAACACTATGGGACTTAACATCTGAGGTCATCAGTCCCCTAGAACTTAGAACTACTTAAACCTAACTATCCTAAGGACATCACACACATCCATGCCCGAGGCAGGATTCGAACCTGCGACCGTAGTGGTCGCGCGGTTCCAGACTGAAGCGCCTAGAATCGCTCGGCCACAACGGCCGGCTGAAGGGCAACAATTACAGTGTTGCATTCAGAGAGCATCGCTGACTGAAAGGTCTGTGGAGATGCCTGACGTCGTTAAATGGTTTAAAGAAGATGATAATGAAACTGGAAAACACGGGTGTGCTTGATGTGGCAGCTGGAAGTCGAAAGCGTCGTATCCGGGTGTAAGTTACTGACTAGGATGCTGTTGCTGTAAGTGACCAACCAACGCCTACCCCTGTGCTGCCAGTGCTCGCGCAGTGTTACGAGAATTGTACATCCCATGGTGCGGGCTTTCAAAACAATGAATGAATGCTGACGGTGTGGCCCTCAACTACGTATCCTCCGACTCAACGTTGAAATATTAAAAGTTTTGGTTGGTTTCGTTGTCTAGGGGCTGGGATACGTAGTACACACATGAATCGAATGGTGGAAGGTTTCTGTCACTCATCAATTGCGAATTATGAAAGTAACACATAAATTTATAAAAGAAAGATTGCAATTAAATAAAATGTGCAGGTACTATCTTAACGACTTTAAATGATGAGTACAATAGTAGAAGTACTTTTGAGAATGCGGTATATTTCTGCAAAACACTTATTGGTGTAGATGGTCCAGCAATTAAATAAAATATAAGTTGAATAAAAGGGAAACAATAGATTCCTACTGCACGTAATTAGGTATGAACAACAACATAGCTCGCGAGATATTCACTTCTGAACGCACACTACGTCTTCACTGTAGAAGCCACGGAAATCACACAAGTGCACAAGTCAGTACTACGAAATACAGGGCTATTACAAATGATTGAAGAGATTTCATAAATTCACTGTAGCTCCATTCATTGACATATGGTCACGACACACTACAGATACGTAGAAAAACTCATAAAGTTTTGTTCGGCTGAAGCCGCACTTCAGGTTTCTGCCGCCAGAGCGCTCGAGAGCGCAGTGAGACAAAATGGCGATAGGAGCCGAGAAAGCGTATGTCGTGCTTGAAATGCACTCACATCAGTCAGTCATAACAGTGCAACAGTTCAACAAAGATCCACCAACTGCTAACTCCATTCGGTGATGGTACGCGCAGTTTAAAGCTTCTGGATGCCTCTGTAAGGGAAAATCAACGGGTCGGCCTGCAGTGAGCGAAGAAACGGTTGCGGGCAAGTTTCACGCGTAGCCCGCGGAAGTCGACGAATAAAGCAAGCAGGGAGCTAAACGTACCACAGCCGACGGTTTGGAAAATCTTACGGAAAAGGCTAAAGCAGAAGCCTTACCGTTTACAATTGCTACAAACCCTGACACCCGATGACAAAGTCAAACGCTTTGAATTTTCGGCGCGGTTGCAACAGCTCGTGGAAGAGGATGCGTTCATTGCGAAATTTGTTTTCAGTGATGAAGCAACATTTTTTCTTAATAGTGAAGTGAACAGACACAATGTGGGAATCTGGGCGGTAGAGAATCCTCAAGCAAATTCGCAATTCACCAAAAGTTAACGTGTTTTGTGCAATCTCAAAGTTTAAAGTTTACGGCCCCCTTTTCTTCTGCGAAAAAAATGTTACAGGGCACGTGTATCTGGACATGCTGGAAAATTGGCTCATGCCACAACTGGAGACCGACAGCGCCGACTCCATCTTTCAACAGGATGGTGCTCCACCGCACTTCCATCATGATGTTCGGCATTTCTTAAACAGGAGATTGGAAAACCGATGGATCGGTCGTGGTGGAGATCATGATCAGCAATTCATGTCATGGCCTCCACGCTCTCCCGACTTAACCCTATGCGATTTCTTTCTGTGGGGTTATGTGAAAGATTCAGTGTTTAAACCTCCTCTACCAAGAAACGTGCCAGAACTGCGAGCTCGCATCAACGATGCTTTCAAACTCATTGATGGGGACATGCTGCGCCGAGTGTGGGAGGAACTTGATTATCGGCTCGATGTCTGCCGAATCACTAAAGGGGCACATATCGAACACATTTGTGAATCCCTAAAAAAACTTTTTGAGTTTTTGTATGTGTGCACAAAGCATTGTGAAAATATCTCAAATAATAAAGATATTGCAGAGCTGTGAAATCGCTTCAATCATTTGTAATAACCCTGTATTTCTATCTCTCGCGACCACGCGCAAACCGCTCCACACTCCAAGTCTCTCACGCGACCGCGCGTTCGGCGCGCCGTCCAGCACTCTCCGTGTCGTGTCCCGTACTCCCCAGAACTCTTCACCCGAACTCGCTTCCATCCAGTCTCCCCATTCACGAGTGGTGTGACTGGCTAGAGCGCTCGCGCCATGTCTTCTAGCCAACGCACCCACACAAACGTAATGAAACACATTCGAAATACTGGATTTACATTTAAATAACTTGAAATTATGTAAATATTCCTACGGCTGGACCATAAACACGCTCTATCACACATTGTTAGACACATAAACAAATTAAATAAACATATATCAAAGGAATAGAACAAAAGGTAGGACAGTAGCTTAATGTCTCTGTACTTTCTATAACACAGTAATTATTTGACCAATTTCTTCGTGAATTGCATATGTGTAGCTGTGGAGTACTTATGGCCTGACGCGATCGATAGTAATCGGTCACTTTGCCCTCCAATAACTCATGTACTATTCAAGTTACATGCATGTAATTTATACCATTTTAGGTTTACACTAATAGCTTTCAAAAGACACATGGATCGACGAAATCGGATGAAGCGTTTGAATTTTGGAAATTCGTTACCGGGTGTTACTAATATAATTTACCGTCAGATACTAAACTTTAAACTAATAGACATATTGATAATCTGATTACACCATCAGAATCGGCGTGCAAATAATAGTAACGTACATGTTTCTTTTTGAGGTGTCATGATTCATCTGGCTACTGTTCATTTCTATACGGACTGTGAAATGTCTGCCATTAAGGTTTCACAAAGTCCGCCATCTTTGGCACTGCCGTCATAGACATCTCCTTCATCGACACAAAGCACAGTCCTTATCACCCTGCTATGCGGCTGGAACATACGCTGTGGATAGCCCTCTCGTACGGCTAACGTATGGCACCATGTTTGCTGCCGGGCCCCAGCTAGAGGAGCGGCCGCCCCAACTCAGAACATACAATATTTCCAGGGCGCCATAACTCTCCCTTTACCTCACAATGGTCAACATCAAAGAAAGTTTTTCAGTTTATTTATTCGGTACAAGATCGAGACGGTGTAGGAACTGACACTTCATGATTCGCAGTTACGTTCTGAATTTACACTTCAGTTTCTGGCACTTCTCGAAGTTAATCACATGTGGCCGGGTAATATTCTGTGGAGTGACGAGGCACATTTTACACTACAAGTAGCTGTGAAAACACAGAACTGCGGAATTTTAGGCACTGTTAAACCGCATGTTGTGCATGTAGAGCGATTGCACTCCCCGTATGTGACTGTGTGTTGTGGACTCAAAGGCACTTTTGTTCTCGGCCCGTTCTTCCTGGAAGACAATACACCAACAGAACCTGTCAGGTGTACTGTGACGTATGCACGTTATCGAGACCTTCTTGTACATTATGTGATTCCTGCTTTGGAAGAGATCAACTGCGTAGAAATCGCTGTCTTCATGTCGCTCGCTCATTGAAAGATCTGCTTAATGCAATCCTCCATAAACGTGTCGTCTCCGGAGGTTTTCGAGATCCGTGGTCTGCGAGATCACCTGATCTGAACTATGTGAATTTTGGCATATCTAAAAAAACGCGTTTACCGTGGACACGTGCGGACTCTGTCTTATCCAGAGGCCAGTATAAAGGAACACGTCGCTCAGATTCCAATGGGGCTCCTGCGATAACTGTTGATCAACTCGTTTTTCGGATGCGGCGTCTCGTCGATATCTCTGGTGCTCATACTGACCAAATTGTGTATGTGGCGGTAATAAGGTCGGGTGACTAGGGTCTCCCGTCGAGTAGACCTTTCGCCGAGTGCAAGTCTTTCGATTTGACGGCACTTCGGCGACTTTTGTGTCGATGGGGATGAAATGATGATGAGTAGGGCAACACGACACGCAGTCCCTGAGCGGAGAAATTCTCCGACCCAGCCGGGAATCGAACCCAGGCCCTTAGTATTGACATTCTGTCGCACTGACCACTCAGCTACCGGGGGCGGACTATGTGGCGGTTAATAATAAAATCAACGTTAAGCGTTTCCCACTTGTTCGAGATTTTCTGGCCGCGTCCCGTTCCCAATCCATTACATATGGAAACATTTCTAACTGGCCGCCTTGCAGTCACAACGCTTGATTTGGACCTCGTGGCCAAAATTGGAACTAAATTTTTTCCAGCCTAAATCGCTTCCGCATTAACGTATTAGAATACCTACCAAGCTTCGCTGTCATACGATACCTACATTTCATATTCGACCTCCGTGAGTAGCTGCATTTTAATTATAACGACACGCTGGTTGAGGTGAAACTGAAGAGGCTTGCGCAGGAGAGACTAGTGCGGAGAATTGCATCGAACCATTCTTCGGACCACAACGCAGTGGGAATGTCTGTTCACGCGAGTCAGTCTAGACGCGTAGGAAATTGCGAAGTGGGGTCCCTTTTTTCGGTGCGTGGAGCCTCGCAGTGCAGCGGACACCTGGCCTGGTTGTGCGTGGGCGCCTCCGCAGCGCTAGAGGGGCCACGCCCTGCCCTGGCCGGCGCTGCGCTGCGCGGTGTTTCGGACAGCGCACCAGAGCGTACCGGCCGGCCGCAGCGCCTCTCCCCAGCGTCCAGGCCGCTGTGTCTGCCGGCCCTGCCCCGGCTGGAGGAAGGGGTGGGCGAGGGTGGCGGCGGGGGCGGAGGGCGCCGCTCCAAAAGTCCGCGCCACGACGCCGCTCTCCTCTTTCATATCGGCCCTGCCGCTGCCGCACGGCGCGGCCCCTCGCCTCCGCCGCCCCCGCTTCCGCCGCCACCCCCAGCCCGGCCGCCGGAGTTAGGTCTGGTTCAAGGGGCTTTGCGCTGCGCCGCGTTCCGTCCCTGTCTGGCGCTCCCCCGAGCACACCCTCCCTCCCTCTCTCTCTCTCTCTCTCTCGCTCGCTCGCCGGCAACTTGCGCACAAAAACCCGGGGCCGGCTGGCCGCGACTCCCGCCGCAAGGTACCTGCTGTTGCCGCCACCCCCGCCGCCCCCGCCGCCGCCGGGCCGCCCGCTCCTGCCGCGCCGCGCCGCGACGCCAAAAAAACACTCGGGCTGCGTCGGTCGCTCGTTGTGCCACACGCGCGCGCTTTTCTATAACGCTGCTTTTGCAAACGTACGCGCACTGGGAAGTTTTTCCTCTCTTTCCGTCTCGTTATTTTTTACCGTCGCCGTTCAGTGTAAATTGGCGCGAGCGAATTTAGCGCCATATGCCTGCAAAGCAAATGCATTTTGTCTCTCTTACATTTCCCGTGCCCGGGCTGCTACTGGACGTGTAAGACCATTACAGGTGTAACTGAAGTGATGCCTTTTAGAGGATCTGAACCATCAAGAAATGAATCTTCAAAGATTTAGGCATAGCTGTGGCACATTGGGATGGTGATTCGAAAGGAATCCCTGCTCGAACTACAAAAATTACTACTCTTCCATTATTATAAAGATCGTAACGGGTGTAAATTTTTTTAAAATGCGTCTAAAATCTTATGGGACTTAACTGCTAAGGTCATCAGTCCTTAAGCTTACACACTACTTAACCTAAATCATCCTAAGGACAAACACAGACACCCATGCCCGAGGGAGGACTCGAACCTCCGCCGGGACCAGCCGCACAGTCCATGACTGCAGCGCCTTAGACAGCTCGGCTAATCAACGAGTGTAAGTGCAGATTTTTTTATTGGTGACTGAGGACGGTGTACCGATGTACTTTCATCAGTGCTGACGTCATTGTAGACTAATAATCGTATCTATTACGAGTCGGTGAGTCTAAGTTGGTTAGTATCTCCAAGTACATGAGGCAAGAGCCAGCCATTTTCTACTGGGCACCAGATCAAGTGTAGAAGTTTGGACACTTCGATACAAAACGGTTGGTCTATGCTGACGGGCGCAGACCACTTAGCGATGCAGCTACGATCGTACAGAAAACATCAGATGAAGTTTATGCTGTGATTCGACGCTGAGAAAAGACAACCAACACACTGATGGGTGCACATCTTAAGATACCACACATAAAATATCTGCACTTACACCCATTACATGCTGTATACGTTTGCAGGCTTCCGTAGCCGTTGTCACTGAAGGTAAAATCTTCTAGGTTGTTGGGTTGCGGCATCTTCAGTTTCTCCTTATAATCGATGTTACGACCCGCCAGCTGGAATTTTCTTCAGGATCTTCCGGTGTTTCCGGTTACGTGAATACTGTCAAAAACCAGTGTCGTGTTCACTTATAAAAAGAAATTTTCCGCGCTTATTCCAAAAATGTGAACGCGAAGCTGGTCCTTGACAGTGTTCACCCAACCGCGGACACCATAAGATCGCGAAGAAGATCCCTGCAAATGAGTCGAAACATCGATTAAAAGAAATTTGAAGAGGAAGATGCCGTGGCCCAACAACTTGAAATTCTTCCATTACTCTTGTACAAATGCGAAACCCTTAGTCTAACTTATGATCATACAAGACAAACTTAATCGTCTTAATAGAGGTTTCTTCGTTGTCAAGCGTGATATTCAGCTTTAAATCATAGGAACAAGACAAACTTAATCGTCTTAATAGGGGTTTCTTCGTTGTCCAGCGTGATATTCGGTCTTAAATCATAGGAACAATATACCAGACAGAATTTAAATGTCGAGTCAGTGACAGAAGTTATAAAGAAATACACAATAACCTAGAGGGATAATGTGCGGCTTATGGAGGACAACACAGTGGCTAAGATTTCTTTGCAGTAAAATTCCGAAGGCAAATATTGGCTACAGTATAAAGTACCCTGCTGCAGGGTAACATCGATTCCCGTCAGATCACCGAAGTTAGTCGCTGTCTGTCTTAGCTAACACACGAGTGAATGAATATTCGGTCTGCCAAGCGCTATTAGTAAGCGGGGTGCACTCAGTTGAGGAGCCACTTCACTGAGAAGCAGCGGCTCCGGTCACGAAAACCGGCAACGGACGGGAGAGCGGTGTCCTGAACCCATGCCCCTCCATATCCGTATCCAGAGACATCTATCGGCAGAAGATGGCACGGTGGTCGGTTGGTGGCGTTGGGTCTATCGAGGCCTTTTCGGATGGAGTTTTAAGCAGATGACTTGAACAGCTTTGTGGCTGAATAGAACCGTATGTCTATGATGACGATGATGGTAATGATGACGGCCTCCACGGCTTTTTCTACATCAAGTCAGTGCCACGCGATATTCCCTGTAAGGTTCAAATGGTTCAAATGGCTCTGAGAACTATGCGACTTAACTTCTGAGGTCATCAGTCGCCTAGAACTTAGAACTAATTAAACCTAACTAACCTAAGGACATCACACACATCCATGCCCGAGGCAGGATTCGAACCTGCGACCGTAGCGGTCGCTCGGCTCCAGACTGTAGCGCCTAGAACCGCACGGCCACTACGGCCGGCCTCCCTGTAAGGGCTGCTAACATTTTATCTGATGCACACGCTGCCACGTGTCTAGATATTTGCAATATTTAAAGGACTGACCAATTTACCTCTATCGTTCGTTGCGAACAATGATCTAGTACACACGTTGCGGCTGTGCGGTGGGTACCAACCCACTGCTCACTTACCTCCGTAAGCTCGACAAATACGCTGCCTGATCAACGGTAATAAACTATGTCACTCGTCAAGAATAGTTGGTAAAAAGTGACTGCATGGGGAATGTATAGGAAGCTGGAGTATAATCGGGTATGCCGGCCGGAGTGTCCTAGCGGTTCTAGGCGCTTCAGTCTGGAGCCGCGCGACCGCTACGGTCGCAGGTTCGAATCCTGCCTCGGGCATGGATGTGTGTGATGTCCTTAGGTTAGTTAGGTTTAAGTAGTTCTAAGTTCTAGGGGACTGATGACCACAGATGTTAAGTCCCATAGTGCTCAGAGCCAGCCCCTACTGGACTGCGTAGCGCTAGTTGGTATTCCGATTGAAGTTCGTTCTATACATCTGGTCTATATTCACTACCTAAATGAGGTAAGTGCTTTGAAAAATAACGATGTTGTACTTTCAAATAGAAACACCACAAAAACTGCCACCAAGTTGCCAGTGAACAGTCTGAAATGGATATTTATTTTATAAACATGAACACATGGATATATAAGTGTCAGTTTTTGTTCGTTCTCCAGTTTTATTGTATAAAATATCGTATTCGTTGTTAATACATGTCTTGTGACAAACTGTGGAATTATATTTTGTTGTTCAACGGAGAACAGTGTTCAGTTTTCAATTATGATATGATCCGAAAATATTATTCTGTATCTAAGGTATATATATATATATATATATATATATATATATATATATATATATATATATATATATATATATATATACGAGGGGCGTTCAGAAAGTAAGCTCCGATCGGTTGCGAAATGGAAACGACTATGAAAATCCGATAAAGCTTTGCACAGATGTGTTGGGTAGTGTCTCTAGTATAACCCCAGTTAGCATCACGTCGCTCTTCTCATTTCTGAGCTCGCAGTGAGTGCGTAAAGATGTCTAGAAAATAGTGTCTGCCGCCAAGTACGAGGGCCTGGTGAGAAATTTCGCCTGAAGCTATGCAGCTAACATTACATAACTGTCGTGCTGTTTCTTCTTCAAGACAATTCTTAGCCGCTTTCTGCAGGGGCAATGAAGATGCTCCTGCATCGTTTTCAAATGGAAATGTTAGATTACCCACAATACAGTCCGCAATTGTCTCCCCCTGAGTTTCATCTCTGGTCACATGAACCGCTGTCTTTGAAGACAACGAGGTGTAGGCCAGCGTGGAGAATTGGCGGAAAGCACTGGCGGCTGCCTTCTATGATGAGGCTATTGAAAAGTTGGTACAACGCTATGACAAAAGTCTAAGTCAGAACGGCGACTACGTAGAGAAGTAGCTGAAAGGTGTAGCTAATTGTTAGAAGTAAAACATTTCTGATGTTAACTGTGGTTTCAATTTGGCAATCAATCGGAGCTTACTTTCTGAACAGGCCCCTCGTATATATATATATATATATATATATATATATATATATATATATATATATATATATATATACACTCCTGGAAATTGAAATAAGAACACCGTGAATTCATTGTCCCAGGAAGGGGAAACTTTATTGACACATTCCTGGGGTCAGATACATCACATGATCACACTGACAGAACCACAGGCACATAGACACAGGCAACAGAGCATGCACAATGTCGGCACTAGCACAGTGTATATCCACCTTTCGCAGCAATGCAGGCTGCTATTCTCCCATGGAGACGATCGTAGAGATGCTGGATGTAGTCCTGCGGAACGGCTTGCCATGCCATTTCCACCTGGCGCCTCAGTTGGACCAGCGTTCGTGCTGGACGTGCAGACCGCGTGAGACGACGCTTCACCCAGTCCCAAACATGCTCAATGGGGGACAGATCCGGAGATCTTGCTGGCCAGGGTAGTTGACTTACACCTTCTAGAGCACGTTGGGTGGCACGGGATACATGCGGACGTGCATTGTCCCGTTGGAACAGCAAGTTCCCTTGCCGGTCTAGGAATGGTAGAACGATGGGTTCGATGACGGTTTGGATGTACCGTGCACTATTCAGTGTCCCCTCGACGATCACCAGTGGTGTACGGCCAGTGTAGGAGATCGCTCCCAAAACCATGATGCCGGGTGTTGGCCCTGTGTGCCTCGGTCGTATGCAGTCCTGATTGTGGCGCTCACCTGCACGGCGCCAAACACGCATACGACCATCATTGGCACCAAGGCAGAAGCGACTCTCATCGCTGAAGACGACACGTCTCCATTCGTCCCTCCATTCACGCCTGTCGCGACACCACTGGAGGCGGGCTGCACGATGTTGGGGCGTGAGCGGAAGACGGCCTAACGGTGTGCGGGACCGTAGCCCAGCTTCATGGAGACGGTTGCGAATGGTCCTCGCCGATACCCCAGGAGCAACAGTGTCCCTAATTTGCTGGGAAGTGGCGGTGCGGTCCCCTACGGCACTGCGTAGGATCCTACGGTCTTGGCGTGCATCCGTGCGTCGCTGCGGTCCGGTCCCAGGTCGACGGGCACGTGCACCTTCCGCCGACCACTGGCGACAACATCGATGTACTGTGGAGACCTCACGCCCCACGTGTTGAGCAATTCGGCGGTACGTCCACCCGGCCTCCCGCATGTCCACTATACGCCCTCGCTCAAAGTCCGTCAACTGCACATACGGTTCACGTCCACGCTGTCGCGGCATGCTACCAGTGTTAAAGACTGCGATGGAGCTCCGTATGCCACGGCAAACTGGCTGACACTGACGGCGGCGGTGCACAAATGCTGCGCAGCTAGCGCCATTCGACGGCCAACACCGCGGTTCCTGGTGTGTCCGCTGTGCCGTGCGTGTGATCATTGCTTGTACAGCCCTCTCGCAGTGTCAGGAGCAAGTATGGTGGGTCTGACACACCGGTGTCAATGTGTTCTTTTTTCCATTTCCAGGAGTGTATATTAACCATGTAAAATGTCGCGAAGACTGTGAAGATTTTGGTATTGGAACAAGAGAGTGTGAGATGCCGTGTCGGAAGGGGGCGCGCTCGCAAACGTGGTAGACGTACTGTATGGACATTTTAATTTGATTGTGCGACATTTTGCTAACAGATTTGAACTTTGAACAGTTTCGGAAGTTATTCCGCAGAGACTCTTTTGGTTCTACTCGGCTAAGTGAGGACGACGTGGAGGCTGTGGAATAGCAGTCTTGTACTCCGCAATATTACGTTGTGCTATGCCCTAAGATTATTAAAAAACTCTGTCCGCGGATTTGGACTGTGTGGAAGGTGGCAATTTAATAGACGAAAATACCTAATAAGAAGTGCGAGCTGTGTTAATTAGATGCTAAAGTGTATTTAGTTTTGATCCGTTTTCCAGTGCTGTATTAAGAAGAGACTGAAGCCCCTTTTACATGATCGACTTCCTTGTCTCAATTGGCTGCTTGAAACAAGTGGATCTCTTGCAAAACCCGCTGTGCTTTATTCCTGTACTAGGTCTCGACCGTCTCGAGTGGTCATTTTCGTTTATACGTCAGTGCCAAATTTCCATGAGTTGTTAGAGCAGTCAGCTGTGCAGTTTGGCATCTTAATGGTGAAAGTGAGGTCATGACTGACTATTCTTTTTACGAAAAAATCGAAATATAGTAACAAAATTTAGGAACAAGCAATAATAATAAAGTTTATGAATGACTAAAACAGAATTCATAGCAGAAGTCATGATAAACGTCGTATGGTAAATTCTTTACACTCCTGAGAACTGAAGGAATAGGGAAAGTGTCATCGAAACATTTCAGAACATATGCGTTTATTTGCTCTAGAAAATTTATACTCACAAATACATCAGACAAGTTCTAGAACGCAGCAAATAGCGCCATTCCGCCTTATTCTCTGTACCTTGTTTCGTGTAAATAACATCGATAATGAGTTTTCTAGTCAGATAATTCTGGCTTTTTCACTGCTGAAATAATTTTCATTAAAACGCGTTTATGTGTTTACGTTCTAGTATATGCATAGAGTACCCTTTTTCTCTTTAAAATGTAAATACCTGTTTTGTTTCCAGACATTTCGTCTCTCTTGCAGGAGAACACTAGTAGGAAAAAATACCAGGAAACCCATGTATGTTTTCAGTTAGTCACGAAAACTAAGCAAACAAGAGAATAAAGATTCAAAAGACCCAAAAACACAAAATCCATTTCTGTAATCGCAATGAGCTCGCTCGACCTGAACAGTTTGATTTTCAGTGTTAGGAGACGCCGCCACAGTCCCTTGTTCCTGGGCATGTGCAATGTGCAGCATTCTCGGAAATTTGGAACTGCGCGCTCATACTCAAACCTCGAGACGTCACACATTCAGATCTGTACCAAACGTTGTATGTCGATAGAGTATCCAAAAAAACACAAATTTAGTTCGTGCTATGTGCCCAGTAGAACATGCGTGAGCGTCGTAACTGCGGACGACAGGAAAAGCGCATCTGTGAAACACTGATTTGTAGATGTCGCTTGGGTGAGCTGGAAGAGCGTGCGGTCGTTTTGCGAAAAGTACCCCGTTCAAATCCCACTGATGACAATTATTTTGTAACTGCTTACGCGTGAAATGTTATAAGGGAGAAGATTTTCCTGACATGTAAACGGACTTTTCGGAGGTTGTAGCAATGTACTTTCTGCAGTCTGCTTTCGCTTCGTTAGTTGAACGTTATGTGCTTATTATAGATCTTATTATTTTGTTTGTTACTACTACAACTACTACTATTATTATTTCTTTCTTGTCTCAGACGTTATGTCATGTTAAAAATGGAAGGTGACGCGGACCTTGATCAAGCGTGACTTCCTTTTAACTGTACGGTATATGTTACATTGCATTTAGGAACTTTCGGGTAATTGAACAAGTGTCAATAATTACAGATTTCTGTAGTTGTATATATAAGTTTGGATGTAGCTGTATTGCATTGATGTACTGGTGGATGTTGTGTGGTATGACTCCTGTAGTTGATAGTATAATTGGTATAATGTCAACTTTATCCTGATGCCACATGTCCTTGACTTCCTCAGCCAGTTGGATGTATTTTTCAATTTTTTCTCCTGTTTTCTTTTGTATATTTGTTGTATTGGGTATGGATATTTCGATTAGTTGTGTTAATTTCTTCTTTTTATTGGTGAGTATGATGTCAGGTTTGTTATGTGGTGTTGTTTTATCTGTTATAATGGTTCTGTTCCAGTATAATTTGTATTCATCATTCTCCAGTACATTTTGTGGTGCATACTTGTATGTGGGGACAAGTTGTTTTATAAGTTTATGTTGTAAGGCAAGCTGTTGACGAATTATTTTTGCTACATTGTCATGTCTTCTGGGGTATTCTGTATTTGCTAGTATTGTACATCCGCTTGCGATGTGATCTACTGTTTCTATTTGTTGTTTGCAAAGTCTGAATTTATCTGTTGTGGCATTGGGATCTTTAATAATATGCTTGCTGTAATATCTGGTGTTTATTGTTTGATCCTGTATTGCAATCATGAATCCTTCCGTCCCACTGTATATATTGCCTTTTCTTAACCATGTGTTGGATGCGTCTTGATCGATGTGTGGCCGTGTTAGATGATACGGGTGCTTGCCATGTAGTGTTTTCTTTTTCCAATTTACTTTCTTCGTATCTGTTGATGTTATGTGATCTAAAGGGTTGTTGAAGTGGTTATGAAATTGCAGTGGTGTAGCCGATGTATTTATATGAGTGATTGCTTTGTGTATTTTGCTAGTTCCTGCTCGTTCTATAAAGAATTTTCTTAAATTGTCTACCTGTCCATAATGTAGGTTTTTTATGTCGATAAATCCCCTTCCTCCTTCCTTTCTGCTTAATGTGAATCTTTCAGTTGCTGAATGTATGTGATGTATTCTATATTTGTGGCATTGTGATCGTGTAAGAGTATTGAGTGCTTCTAGGTCTGTGTTACTCCATTTCACTACTCCAAATGAGTAGGTCCATATTGGTATAGCATAAGTATTTATAGCTTTTGTCTTGTTTCTTGCTGTCAATTCTGTTTTCAGTATTTTTGTTAGTCTTTGTCTATATTTTTCTTTTAGTTCTTCTTTAATATTTGTATTATCTATTCCTATTTTTTGTCTGTATCCTAGATATTTATAGGCATCTGTTTTTTCCATCGCTTCTATGCAGTCGCTGTGGTTATCCAATATGTAATCTTCTTGTTTAGTGTGTTTTCCCTTGACTATGCTATTTTTCTTACATTTGTCTGTTCCAAAAGCCATATTTATATCATTGCTGAATACTTCTGTTATCTTTAGTAATTGGTTGAGTTGTTGATTTGTTGCTGCCAATAGTTTTAGATCATCCATGTATAGCAGATGTGTGATTTTGTGTGGGTATGTTCCAGTAATATTGTATCCATAATTTGTATTATTTAGCATGTTGGGTAGTGGGTTCAGAGCAAGGCAGAACCAGAAAGGACTTAATGAGTCTCCTTGATATATTCCACGCTTAATCTGTATTGGCTGTGATGTGATATTATTTGAATTTGTTTGGATATTAAGTGTGGTTTTCCAATTTTTCATTACTATGTTTAGGAACTGTATCAATTTAGGATCTACTTTGTATATTTCCAATATTTGTAGTAACCATTAGTGGGGTACACTATCAAAAGCTTTTTGGTAATCAATGTATGCATAGTGTAGCGACCTTTGCTTAGTTTTAGCTTGATATGTCACCTCTGCATCTATTATCAGTTGCTCTTTACATCCTCGTGCTCCTTTGCAACAGCCTTTTTGTTCTTCATTTATAATTTTGTTCTGTGTTGTATGTGTCATTAATTTCTGTGTAATGACTGAAGTTAATATTTTGTATATTGTTGGTAGGCATGTTATGGGGCGATATTTGGCTGGGTTTGCTGTGTCTGCTTGATCTTTAGGTTTCAGATAAGCTATTCCATGTGTAAGTGTATCAGGGAATGTGTATGGGTCTGCAATGTAACTGTTAAATAATTTAGTTAGATGTGAATGTGTTGAGGTGAATTTCTTTAGCCAGAAATTTGCTATTTTATCTTTTCCAGGGGCTTTCCAATTGTGAGTAGAATTAATTGCTTGGGTGACTTCATGTTGCAAAATTATCACTTCAGGCATTTGTGGTATCATCTTGTACGTATCTGTTTCTGCTTGTATCCACCGTGCATGCCTGTTATGTTGTACCGGGTTTGACCATATGTTGCTCCAGAAGTGTTCCATGTCTGTTATGTTTGGTGGATTGTCTATTTTAATGTGTGTGTTATCTATTGTCTGGTAAAATTTCTTTTGGTTTGTGTTGAATGTTTGGTTTTGTTTCCTTCTATTTTCACTTTTTTTGTATCTTCTAAGTCGTTTGGCCAATGCTTGTAATTTCTGCTTCTTTTCATCTAATTGCTCTATCACTTCTTGTTGTGAGATTTTACCTAACCTTTTTCGTTTTTTTTCTGACATTTCATTTCTTATAAATTGTGTTAGCTGTCCGATGTCTTTTCTCAGTTTTTCTATTCTGATCTGTAGCCTGTGTTGCCATGCTGGTTTTGTGGGTTTCTTCTGTGTGTTGGTTGGTTCTGATCTCTGCCTAGTGTGTATATTTAGTGTAGTGAGTGCTCCTATATAAACCAGTAGTTGTAACTCTTCCATAGTTGTGTTTTCATTTATTTTGTTGTGTATGATTGTGTTGATAGTTTTTATCGTTCTTTCGACTTGTGGGTTATTTGGCGGTCTATGCAAGAATGGTCTAATGTCTGTATTTGTGTATTTGTATTTGAAATTTTTCTTCTATATCTAACATGTGTGTCACTTTGTGTTCTATTTGTGCTTGTTCTGGTGGCTGTCTTAAGATTTCGTTTTCCTCTGACTGTTTAATTGATGCGTGTTGTTCTTTGTTTGTTTGCTCTGGGATGTTTGAGTCCATTACTGTATTTTCTTCTTCTTCTGATTGCACATTATTTTGTTCCAGTATTTGTAGTACTTGTTGTTTGATGTTTTCTAATTCTGACTGGGGTATCCTGTTATTTTTTATTATTACACGGAACTGATCAGCTAGTCGTTGTTCTGTTAAAAATTTTAATTCTGGGTATCTGGTAATAAATGTTGTGTATACTTGTGATCTGTATCCAGTTGTGTTGGTTCCTAGGTTTGTTGCTTGGTAGTAACAGAACATGAGGTGTCGATTAACTTCATCTGACCATCTCATCCTCTGTCTTTGTTTTCCTTCTAGGGTTGTTGCAGGAAGCATATCCTGCAAAACACCTCTATTTGGATTTAAATCATTTTCCAGTTGGCTAGCAGTGTCGTTACCATTGTGGGCGGGCGTAGGGTTCAAGCGTCGTCCCCGACCATGACGGCGCTTGTCCGAGGCTTCTTTAGTTCTGTCCTGAACCAACTAATCACACTAAAAGGGGGGTTAGCCCTATTAGTGGTTTGTTCTTTTCGTCGCCTTTTACGACTGGCAGAACATACCGGAGGCCTATTCTTTTCCCGGGCCTCCACGGGGTCTATTCAAAAAAATGGTTCAAATGGCTCTGAGTACTATGGGACTTAACATCTATGGTCATCAGTCCCCTAGAACTTAGAACTACTTAAACCTAACTAACCTAAGGACATCACACAACACCCAGCCATCACGAGGCAGAGAAAATCCCTGACCCCGCCGGGAATCGAACCCGGGAACCCGGGCGTGGGAAGCGAGAACGCTACCGCACGACCACGAGATGCGGGCACACGGGGTCTATTATTATTATTATTATTATTATTATTATTATTATTATTACTTCTGCACATGTGATGCAATTGTTTCTTAATTTTTCTGTTCTGATAGTATATTTTGTGAAACTAAAAATATACTCTACAGGTTTACTATTACACACAAACCAAGAGAAAGCAGACTGCCAAGACAACATTGCCGTAAACTCCAAACAGCCCTTTTACATTTCATAAACAAACTGTTCTATATAACACGTTAACGCATAAGATAGATAAAAATTGTCGTCATTGAGGTTTGAACCAAGGGCCCTGCAAACGATGATCTAACGTTCTACCAACGTCCCAACGGAAGCTATGCCTGTAGGTCCTCACAGTTATGCTTTTCCTGTGCTCCGCCCCGATCGTTCGCGAAATGGGTGGACAAGCCGACTAGTGTGACGTCACAAGTTCGTTGGCAGGCCTGTATTCCTCGTTCGCTCCGCACACTCACGTCGTGGTTGTTTGCTGATTTTGACACGGGGACGAAAGCCACACGCACTTCGAGTAGTCGATTTTGACCAGAAAATCGCTGGTGTAAATCGGGCTTTAGATTCTAAGCGATCGACTTAAATTTAGGTTAGGTTAGTGTTGTTTAACGTCCCGTCAACAACGAGGTCATTAGAGACGGAGCGCAAGCTCGGGTTAGGGAAGGATGGGGAAGGGAATCGGCCGTGCCCTTTCAAAGGAACCATCCCGGCATTTGCCTGAAACGATTTAGGGAAATCACGGAAAACCTAAATCGGGATGGCTGGAGACGGGATTGAACTGTCGTCCTCCCGAATGCGAGTCCAGTGTGCTAACCACTGCGCCACCTCGCTCGGTGACTGAAATTTAAACGGACGGAAACTGACCGATTGTATAGGGTATTAGTGCATTATAGTTGTTGTGTACCATCTTTAAACATTTTCTTGTCGGTGTGCTTAGTTGTTGTCAAGTCTTCGAAGTGCACACTTCACAAAAAATTCACGGAATCCAGGTACTGGTGGGCCTGGTTATCCACGCATCGATGTACCTAGTCCTCTATACGTGGAGTGCATAGAGGACAGAAGACGACAGTAATAAGATGCTGAAACTGGTCGTAAATAAAATGAGAAGTTCTGAAAACACAGGGCACTTTGGTGATATTTCTTTGGTAATTATCTTGTCGAAATCAAAGTCACTTTGGATAATAGAGAAGAAATTATCATCCAAAACCTTGACGTAGCGTTCAGTAGTCACCATGCCATCAAGGAATGGCCCACCGATTATTCCGTGAATGGACATTGCACACCACACAGTCACCTGTTGACGGTGAAGAGACCTCAGTCCCCCAAATGCGCCAATTTTGCTTATTGACGATCCCATCCAAATGAAAGTGGACTTCGTTGCTAAACCAAACCACGATACTCATACCAGTTGCCATCATGCTGCTGCCAACCGTCCAGTTTGAAAGTCCTAACCCAAATCCTTCAGAAGTTATGACGATTTCATTTGATATGGTTCAAATCAAATAAAATCGTCATAACTTCTGAAGGATTTGATATGGTTCAAATCCCCCCATGAACCATGGACCTTGCCGTTGGTGGGGAGGCTTGCGTGCCTCAGCGATACAGATGGCCGTACCGTAGGTGCAACCACAACGGAGGGGTACCTGTTGAGAGGCCAGACAAACATGTGGTTCCTGAAGAGGCGCAGCAGCCTTTTAAGTAGTTGCAGGGGCAACAGTCTGGATGATTGACTGATCTGGCCTTGTAACATTAACCAAAACGGCCTTGCTGTGCTGGTACTGCGAACGGCTGAAAGCAAGGGGAAACTACAGCCGTAATTTTTCCCAAGGACATGCAGCTTTACTGTATGATTACATGATGATGGCGTCATCTTGGGTAAAATATTCCGGAGGTAAAATAGTCCCCCATTCGGATCTCCGGGCGGGGACTACTCAGGAAGACGTCGTTATCAGGAGAAAGAAAACTGGCGTTCTACGGATCGGAGCGTGGAATGTCAGATCCCTTAATCGGGCAGGTAGGTTAGAAAATTTAAAAAGGGAAATGTATAGGTTAAAGTTAGATATAGTGGGAATTAGTGAAGTTGGGTGGCAGGAGGAACAAGACTTTTGGTCAGGTGATTACAGGGTTATAAATACAAAATCAAATAGGGGTAATGCAGGAGTAGGTTTAATAATGAATAAAAAAATAGGAGTGCGGGTTAGCTACTACAAACAGCATAGTGAACGCATTATTGTGGCCAAGATAGACACAAAGCCCATGCCTACTACAGTAGTACAAGTTTATATGCCAACTAGCTCTGCAGATGATGAAGAAATAGATGAAATGTATGACGAGATAAAAGAAATTATTCAGGAAGTGAAGGAAGACGAAAATTTAATAGTCATGGGTGACTGGAATTCGTCAGTAGGAAAAGGGAGAGAAGGAAACATAGTAGGTGAATATGGATCGGGGGGAAGGAATGAAAGAGGAAGCCGCCTTGTAGAATTTTGCACAGAGCATAACTTAATCATAGCTAACACTTGGTTCAAGAATCATAAAAGAAGGTTGTATACCTGGAAGAATCCTGGAGATACTAAAAGGTATCAGATAGATTATATAATGGTAAGACAGAGATTTAGGAACCAGGTTTTAAATTGTAAGACATTTCCTGGGGCAGATGTGGATTCTGACCACAATCTATTGGTTATGAACTGCAGATTGAAACTGAAGAAACTGCAAAAAGGTGGGAATTTAAGGAGATGGGACCTGGATAAACTGAAAGAACCAGAGGTTGTAGAGAGTTTCAGGGATAGCATAAGGGAACAATTGACAGGAATGGGGGAAAGAAATACAGTAGAAGAAGAATGGGTAGCTCTGAGGGATGAAGTAGTGAAGGCAGCAGACGATCAAGTAGGTAAAAAGACGAGGGCTAATAGAAATCCTTGGGTAACAGAGGAAATATTGAATTTAATTGATGAAAGGAGAAAATATAAAAATGAGTAAATGAAGCAGGCAAAAAGGAATACAAACGTCTCAAAAATGAGATCGACAGGAAGTGCAAAATGGCGAAGCAGGGATGGCTAGAGGACAAATGTAAGGATGTAGAGGCTTGTCTCACTAGTCTCACTAAGGGTAAGATAGATACTGCCTACAGGAAAATTAAAGAGACCTTTGGAGAGAAGAGAACCACTTGTATGAATATCAAGAGCTCAGATGGCAACCCAGTTCTAAGCAAAGAAGGGAAGGCAGAAAGGTGGAAGGAGTATATAGAGGGTCTATACAAGGGCGATGTGCTTGAGGACAATATTATGGAAATGGAAGAGGATGTAGACGAAGACGAAATGGGAGATACGATACTGCGTGAAGATTTTGACAGAGCACTGAAAGACCTGAGTCGAAACAAGGCCCCGGGAGTAGGCAACATTCCATTAGAACTACTGATGGCCTCGGGAGAGCCAGTCATGACAAAACTCTACCATCTGGTGAGCACGATGTATGAGACAGGCGAAATACCCTCAGACTTCAAGAAGAATATAATAATTCCAATCCCAAAGAAAGCAGGTCTTGACAGATGTGAAAATTACCGAACTATCAGTTTAATAAGTCACGGCTGCTAAATACTAACACGAATTCTTTACAGACGAATGGAAAAACTGGTAGAAGCCGACCTCGGGGAAGATCAGTTTGGATTCCGTAGAAATGTTGGAACACGTGAGGCAATACTAACCTTACGACTTATCTTAGAAGAAAGATTAAGAAAAGGCAAACCTACGTTTCTAGCATTTGTAGACTTAGAGAAAGCTTTTGACAATGTTAACTGGAATACTCTCTTTCAAATTCTGAAGGTGGCAGGGGTAAAATACAGGGAGCGAAAGGCTATTTACAATTTGTACAGAAACCAGATGGCGGTTATAAGAGTCGAGGGGCATGAAAGGAAAGCAGTGGTTGGGAAGTGAGTGAGACAGGGTTGTAGCCTCTCCCCTATGTTATTCAATCTGTGTATTGAGCAAGCAGTGAAGGAAACAAAAGAAAAATTCGGAGTAGATATTAAAATTCATGGAGAAGAAGTAAAAACTTTGAGGTTCGCCGATGACATTGTAATTCTGTCAGAGACAGCAAAGGACTTGGAAGAGCAGTTGAACGGAATGGACAGTGTCTTGAAAGGAGAGTATAAGATGAACATCAACAAAAGCAAAACGAGGATAATGGAAGGTAGTCAAATTAAGTCAGGTGATGCTGAGGGAATTACATTAGGAAATGAGACACTTAAAGTAGTAAAGGAGTTTTGCTATTTAGGGAGTAAAATAACTGATGATGGTCGAAGTAGAGAGTATATAAAATGTAGACTGGCAATGGCAAGGAAAGCGTTTCTCAAGAAGAGAAATTTGTTAACATCGAGTATAGATTTAAGTGTCAGGAAGTCATTTCTGAAAGTATTTGTATGGAGTGTAGCCATGTATGGAAGTGAAACATAGACGATAACTAGTTTGGACAAGAAGAGAATAGAAACTTTCGAAATGTGGTGCTACAGAAGAATGCTGAAGATAAGGTGGGTGGATCACGTAACTAATGAGGAGGTATTGAATAGGATTGGGGAGAAGAGAAGTTTGTGGCACAACTTGACTAGAAGAAGGGATCGGTTGGTAGGACATGTTTTGAGCCATCAAGGGATCACAAATTTAGCATTGGAGGGCACCGTGGAGGGTAAAAATCGTAGAGGGAGACCAAGAGATGAATACACTAAGCAGATTCAGAAGGATGTAGGTTGCAGTAGGTACTGGGAGATGAAGAAGCTTGCACAGGATAGAGTAGAATGTAGAGCTGCATCAAACCAGTCTCAGGACTGAAGACCACAACAACAACATGGTTCAAATGGCTCTGAGCACTATGGGACTTCTGAGGTCATCAGTCTCCTAGAACTTAGAACTACTTAAACCTAACTAACCTAAGGACATCACACACATCCATGCCCGAGGCAGGATTCGAACCTGCGACCGTACGGACGCGCGGTTCCAGGCTGTAGCGCCTAGAACCGCTCGGCCACCCCGGCCGGCCTTATTTGATATACTTCAAAGACTGTCACCATGTATCTATTTCGTAGTTATATCTGCGAATTCGTAGCTTCCAGAACAATCATTCTGAAGGAAAAAGAATACAAATAACCATTTCATAAACCGAAGTACTTTTATGTCGGAGGTTTGAAAGGTTACGAAAAACGAAAACACTTTTCTTTACATTCTTAGGTGTTTGTGATTGTCGAAGCGAATATAAATTATCACTGACTTCAACGCATGGGCAGATATTTGAAGTGACATCAGTAGAGGATAGAATGACACATGTGTCACACAGTCTGATGCCAGCTTCTCAGAAAATAAAGCCAACTATCAGCACTGAGGGTAGACACTTGTCACAAAACATGCTTCCTTAGCACCGTTCATCTCCATAATGAGACTTGCTTCACCCACATTCTGCATCCCCGTTTAAAATCATCCATATTAAAGCGTGTATACTACACTTAAGCCTATTGTTTGTAAATCACTTGACATCTGGATTTCTTACTTCTGAACTGGCACAAACTGGATTTCAGGCTGCCAGTGCTTTGTGTTACACCATTGTTACTAATAACAATAATAGCTACAATAATAATACAGTTTAAACCCCACAACAGTGTAGTAGCCATTGGGTAATTACTGTTGTGTTATGCTGTCAATTTGTTTCTGTATTGTTTCAAAGTGAATACTGAATCAATTTCTGGTCTTTTGCAGTGGCAATATACAACTCGGAGAAGGAATTTTCATGATATGTTTATGTATGTGTGATGTAAATGTCTCAGTTTTACTGTCATAGATTCATGGCACAAAATACAAACCATGCATATCGAGGGTAGGCTATCTGAGGACGGTTTTCATACATTCGTTTCACGAGCTGTAACGTCCACCACATAGTGTCACATGTTAAAACCAGTATTTTTTTTAATGTGATTATTGCTAACTTATGTAATCCTTATTACAGTATTACGAAATAGTGACAGTGGCATGATCTATTAAAGTAATTGTTTCGTGACCGAAATACAATTGAACCCTTTTATTTTTGCCCTCCGAAAACTACATTTTATCTGTGGGAGTGGGACAGGGGGAGGCTAGAGTGATGAAATTTAACCTAGGACTTCGAAATAGGGCTAGGTGACTAGGAACTGGACACTACCACCTCTCTTCACCTTGCCAGTCGAATAACGTCTCTAAATACTTGTTCACCATCGTGATTCCAATTCCGAATCGAGCAGCCAATGTACATGCGTTCGTTAGCGATATCGGCTAGGAAGACAGGTAAGGCATTACATGTATGTGGTTGATATTGAGCAATAAGGAGAAATTACAAGAAGCGCTCCATTACAAGAGAGGTAGGTCCTCTTGAACGTCCGTTCGGAAATGCCTGTTTCTGTGCTAGACGCCCCATTATTCATACCACGCAACGGATTGTGCAGTATATTTCAGTGGTCGTCACACCGTCCTTCCCTTCAAGAGGGCGGTGCCGGTGTCCATGACTGCTCGTCCTCGCTGCACTCTCATGCGGCTCCTCTGTTCATAAGAGAAACCAGGGCTCATACGGTATTTTGAATATGTATGGAGGTGTAGAAAAGTTGTTATCAACAGTATTCAGGATAACTCCCGAATCAGCACCAAATATCTGCCGTGACAGAATGTGGTAAGCTATGGCAGTACACATACACTGCCTACTGTTTCCTCTAATAAGTAAACCCAAAGAAAGAATCTCTTACATCTACACCTCCATCCCCAGTCTGCAAACCACTCTGAGGTGCATGAAAGATCATACTTTACAGTAAACGACATATTAGTATTTCTTCCTCTTCCGTACATGCTTGGAGTACAGGAAGAATGAATACTTAATAGCCTCTGTGCGAGCTGTAATTAGTCCAATTTTGTCTTCGAGGTCCGCACAGGAGCGATCTGAAGTGGACAGTAAGTTGTTACTGTGAAAGGTCTCTGTTGGATTCCTTTCATGTTAATTTCTTAAAGATCTCCGGCTAAGCGCGTCTCTGCTAAGTCCGTAGGACAATGGATTTCTTAAGTTCAGCCTAACTGAAAATTTAATCACTTTTATTTCAGGTTTAGATCTTACCACTTCAGACGGTTGCCGCGGAAACACTGACCTGGGCCCCTACCGAGCGTGCTTAACAGATACAAACGGAAGTGACCAGAGGCAGCTTCCTATACCAACATGACAAGGGACGGACAGGACCATACTAAGAATAGAAACCTCTCTGCTTTTAGAAAGTGTAGCTACCTGTTCCGACGTTGGTCCTACTGTTCTCTAGCAGACAAGCTTGTCTGCTACCATCAAGCATGCAACTGGAAATACATTTGCTCATTCATCCTCTCACACAGAAGGGAAGGGGGATGACAGTATCTTATCATATACAGAATATAAAGGAAAGCGGATGTAGGTTCCGTATGAGACTGTGTGACATGAATTACATATAAACCGTGTTTTAAAGTGTAGTAGTGTGACAGATCGTTCTTCTTTATGTGTAAAAGTAACACGTTTCACTGCTCAGTCTCCTCCCAGATAGTCAGAAACACCACAGTAAATTTAGAAGAGGAATTTATGCCGTAAATGACAGCATATTTAAGAAATTAACATGAAAGGAATCCAACAGAGACCTTTCAACTGGACTGCTCACTTAATGCTGGTTCTTGAAACTTTGTAAGTAGGCTTCTGCGGACAGTTAATGCCTATCTTCAAACGTCCGCCAGATCAGTGTCCCACGACTTGTTTGCTACATCACAACAGCTGCCAAGTGACTCCGGAAGTATTCAAAAATGCTTTAAAATATCGCCTCCACCCTAAAAGGCCCCGTGATTTGTCTCCTACACCCACGTAGCCTGCTGGCTGACTCTGAAATTTGCAAGCTATCAACTGCTCCGTGAAATGGTTTTTTAATACCCATATCTTTCAGCAGAGCAATTTCGAGCAGCATTTTCAGTGGTTGTTTCACGCTCCTATTAATATTACTCCCTTGCAAAGTGCTGCTTCATACCTGGCCTTCTCAGAAATTTATTTACAACAGGTTCTAAAAACCACCTGCCATCAAGGCGAAGTCATTAGCCTTGGAGACATCATATTGGTCCCAAATGCAACCCATTTAGAAGCATCATGAAAGACTTACCCATCATCTCTAGGACACACAATGCCCTCCTACGCAGAAAACGCATTTTTTTTCTTCTTTTTAATATCAGTCTTCAGACTGGTTTGATGCACTGCCGCAGATTCCTCCCCTGTGCCAAACTTTTCACCTCAGAGTACCTCTTGCAACCTCGTCCTCAGTTATTTGCTGGATGTGCTCGAATCTCTGTCTTCCTCTACAGTTTTTACCCTCCGCAGCTCCCTCTAGTACCAGGAAGTTATTTTCTGATGTCTCTAACTGATGTTCTGTTTTAAAAATGGCTCTGAGCACTATGGGACTTAACTTCTAAGGTCATCAGTCCCCTACATCTTAGAACTACTTAAACCTAACTAACCTAAGGACACCACACACATCCATGCCCGAGGCAGGATTTGAACCTGCGACCGCAGCGGTCTCGCGGTTCCAGACTTAGCGCCTAGAGCCGCACGGCCACTCTGGCCGGCTGATGTTCTGTCATCGCAGGAGAGCTTCTGTAAAGTTTGGAAGGTAGGAGACGAGGTACTGGCAGAAGTAAAGCTGTGAGTACCGGACGTGAATCGTGCTTCGGTAGCTCAGTTGGTAGAGCACTTGCCCGCGAAAGGCAAAGGTCCCGAGTTCGAGTCTCGGTCGGGCACACAGTTTTAATCTGCCAGGAAGTTTCATATCAGCGCACACTCCGCTGCAGAGTGAAAATCTCATTCTTCTGTCATCATGTTCCTTCCCCTTGTCAGTGGTTCCCATAATTTATCAGTCCACCTGATTTTCAATATTCTTCTGTAGCACCACATCTTAAATGCTTGGAACCTCTTCTGTTTCCGATTTCCCACAGTCTGTTTTTCACTGCCATACAATGCTGTGCTCCAAACGCACATTCTCATAACTTTCTTCCTGAAGTTAAAGACTATGTTTGATACTAGTAGACTTCTCTTAGTTAGAAAAGCCCTTTTTGCCACTTCTAGTCTGATTTTCATGTCCCCCTTGCTCCGTCAGTCATGAGTTATTTTGGTGCCTAAGTAGCAGAATTCCTAAACCTGACTATAGTAAAGATAAAATCTTCTAATCAATTATTCAAAATTACAGTCACAATCGCATTATTTATTTTGCCGCCAACCGGTTTCAGCCCGCGATGGGGTCATCTTCAGGGCAATTTACACCATTTGGTCGCTCGCTAGTTACCAACCGTGCACAGGCAGGGTGACGACTCCAGTGAGCGACCAACTGGTGTAAATTGTCCTGAAGATGACCCCATCGCGGGTGGAAACCGGTTGGCGGGTAAATACCGGGTGATCAAAAAGTCAGGATAAATTTGAAAATAAATAAACCACGGAATAATGTAGACAGAGAGATAAAAATTGACACACATGCTTGGAATGACATGGGGTTTTATTAGAACCAAAAAAAAGTTCACAAACTGTCCGACAGATGGCGCTGGACAGCAAAACGTCAGTGACTGCGCATGACAATCGTGTATAAAAGGAGCTGTAATGAGAGAGAGAATCAGATGCGCCAGCAGTCGCAGCATGTTGACATTACCTGAAAAGGCGCTTTTAGTGAAGCTGTATTATCAGAATGGGGAACGTGCTAGTTCAGCTTACGATCCTATCGCCATAGAAAGGGGATTCGAACGGGTAAAGGTCCGTTGACAAATGCAGCTGTGGCGAGAATGATTTCGAAGTTCGAAGCCACGGGTTGTTTAGGCGATAGACACCGTAGTGGCCGACCGACCACAAGGCGTAATGCTGCGGAGACAGTTCAGGAAGAAATGGAGACTGTAGCGGGTTCGTCTATGCACGGGGACGTCAGTGCTCGTGCAGTCGCACGTTGCACCGGCAGTCCATACACTACCGTTTGGTTGGCACTGAGGCGTACCCTCCGATGCTATCCGTACAAAATCCATCTGCATCATGAACTGTTACTTGGCGATTTAGTGAAGCGGAGGGCATTTGCGGTGTGGGCGTTTCAAAAGATGGCGGAAGAAGACGATTGATTGAGTAACATGTTGTGGACCGACGAAGCTCATTTCACGCTCCGATGGTCTATCAACGCCCACAACTGCAGAATTTGGGCTACCGAAAATCCTAGAACTGTCGTGGAAACTCCATTGCACGACGAGAAAGTCACGGTATGGGTTGGATTTACCACATCTACCGTTCTCGGGTCATTTTTCTTCGAGGAAATGTGTGATTCTGGTTTTGTAACTGTTACCGTGACGGGTGAGAGGTACGCCGATATGTTACAGAATCTCATCATCCCCAGCCTGGCTGATAAACACCTGCTGGAACGTACGATGTTTATGCAGGATGGCGCTCCACCCCATATTGCTAGACGCGTGAAAGATCTCTTGCGCGCGTCGTTTGGTGATGATCGTGTGCTCAGCCGCCACTTTCGTGATGCTTGGCCTCCCAGGTCCCCAGACCTCAGTCCGTGCGATTATTGGCTTTGGGGTTACCTGAAGTCGCAAGTGTATCGTGATCGGCCGGCATCTCTAGGGATGCTGAAAGACAACATCCGACGAATGCCTCACCATAACTCCGGACATGCTTTACAGTGCTGTTGACATTATTCCTCGACTACAGCTATTGTTGGGGAATGATGGTGGACATATTGAGCATTTCCTGTAAAGAAGATCATCTTTGCTTTGTCTTACTTTGTTATGCCAATTATTGATATTCTGATCAGATGAAGCGCCATCTGTCGGACATTTTTTGAACTTTTGTAGTTTTTTGGTTCCAATAAAACCCGATGTCATTCCAAGCATCTGTGTCAACTTGTACCTCTCTATCTACACTCCTGGAAATTGAAATAAGAACACTGTGAATTCATTGTCCCAGGAAGGGGAAACTTTACTGACACATTCCTGGGGTCAGATACATCACATGATCACACTGACAGAACCACAGGCACATAGACACAGGCAACAGAGCATGCACAATGTCGGCAATAGTACAGTGTATATCCACCTTTCGCAGCAATGCAGGCTGCTATTCTCCCATGGAGACGATCGTAGAGATGCTGGATGTAGTCCTGTGGAACGGCTTGCCATGCCATTTCCACCTGGCGCCTCAGTTGGACCAGCGTTCGTGCTGGACGTGCAGACCGCGTGAGACGACGCTTCATCCAGTCCCAAACATGCTCAATGGGGGACAGATCCGGAGATCTTGCTGGCCAGGGTAGTTGACTTACAGCTTCGAGAGCACGTTGGGTGGCACGGGATACATGCGGACGTGCATTGTCCTGTTGGAACAGCAAGTTCCCTTGCCGGTCTAGGAATGGTAGAACGATGGGTTCGATGACGGTTTGGATGTACCGTGCACTATTCAGTGTCCCCTCGACGATCACCAGTGGTGTACGGCCAGTGTAGGAGATCGCTCCCCACACCATGATGCCGGGTGTTGGCCCTGTGTGCCTCGGTCGTATGCAGTCCTGATTGTGGCGCTCACCTGCACGGCGCCAAACACGCATACGACCATCACTGGCACCAAGGCAGAAGCGACTCTCATCGCTGAAGACAACACGTCTCCATTCGTCCCTCCATTCACGCCTGTCGCGACACCACTGGAGGCGGGCTGCACGATGTTGGGGCGTGAGCGGAAGACGGCCTAACGGTGTGCGGGACCGTAGCCCAGCTTCATGGAGACGGTTGCGAATGGTCCTCGCCGATACCCCAGGAGCAACAGTGTCCCTAATTTGCTGGGAAGTGGCGGTGCGGTCCCCTACGGCACTGCGTAGGATCCTACGGTCTTGGCGTGCATCCGTGCGTCGCTGCGGTCCGGTCCCAGGTCGACAGGCACGTGCACCTTCCGCCGACCACTGGCGACAACATCGATGTACTGTGGAGACCTCACGCCCCACGTGTTGAGCAATTCGGCGGTACGTCCACCGGGCCTCTCGCATGCCCACTATACGCCCTCGCTCAAAGTCCGTCAACTGCACATACGGTTCACGTCCACGCTGTCGCGGCATGCTACCAGTGTTAAAGACTGTGATGGAGTTCCGTATGCCACGGCAAACTGGCTGACACTGACGGCGGCGGTGCACAAATGCTGCGCAGATAGCGCCATTCGACGGCCAACACCGGGGTTCGTGGTGTGTCCGCTGTGCCGTGCATGTGATCATTGCTTGTACAGGCCTCTCGCAGTGTCCGGAGCAAGTATGGTGGGTCTGACACACCGGTGTCAATGTGTTCTTTTTTCCATTTCCAGGAGTGTACATTGTTCCGTGATTTATTCAGTTTTCAAATATATACTGACTTTTTGATCACCCGGTAAATAATGCGATTGTGACTGTAAATTAATCACTGTTTATCTCCATACAACTATGTTGTCTAAAAAAAATCTTCTGGGTAATTAGGCCACATCATATTTCTTCCATATGATCGACATTTTGACCCCTCTGCTGGGATCTTCCTCACGATCTTGTGGTGTCGATGACTGAATAAACACTATATAGAGTGGCTTCCAGTTAATTCTGGATATGTATAGCAAGTGATGCAGTGCTTGTGGTAGAGAATTTCAATCGCATCACGAGATTATCATAATGTTTGCGAAGTGTAGATAAAGCCCCAATTTTTGAAGGACTCGGTACTCACCGAAATCACCTGATAGTTCGCGAGTGAATGATGGAGTAAAGAAATCTTTATTTCGAAAATTTGAACAGCCGAATGAGATGTTAAGTCTGCAGCGGAGTGTGCGCTGATATGAAACTTCCTGGCAGATTAAAACTGTGTACCGCACCGAGACTCGAACTCGGGACCTTTGCCTTTCGCGGCAAGTGCTCTGCCATCTGAGCTACCCAACCACGACTCACGCCCCGTCCTCACACCTTTACTTCTGCCAATACCTCGTCTCCTACCTTCCAAACTTTACAGAAGCTCTCCTGCGAACCTTGCAGAACTAGCACTCATGAAAGAAAGGATATTGCGGAGACATGGCTTAGCCACAGCTTGGGGGATGTTTCCAGAATGAGATGTTCACTTTGCAGCGGAGTGTGCGCTGATATGAAACTTCCAGACAGATTAAAACTGTGTGCCGGACCGAGACTCGAACTCGGGACCTTTGCCTTTCGCGGGCAAGTCTCGGTCCGGCACACAGTTTTAATCTGCCAGGAAGTTTCATGAACAGCCGAAGTTGGCAATGTGATTTTAACCTTCGAAAAGTTTCCTGCTGCTGTGAACCCGCGCACAAGGAAACTAATCAATCCGAATCCGTTTCATTCTCGCGACTGGCCAAAAACTTCGAGTTTTTCTCACGACATCTCAGTGGATATTGTAGATTGTAGTAACAGGTCTCTTCTGTTTACGCAGTACTTACGCGATAGACAGGCTAGACCAGAGCTCTCTATATATTTGGCGATATCTATTTCATGGGGTCCGAAGCCAGAAGAGATTTTCAGTGAAAAATTAAAAAAAGACCTTGCGAACGCTGTACGACATTTTTTTTTTTTTTTTTTTTTTGTCTGCATAGCTGTCGGCCGTCCTACCGGAATAATGGGTGCTTGGCGCGGCGGCGACCGACGCTGGCAGATATATCGGAAATCTGTCTGCAGTGGCGAGACCACTGACACGGCATCTGTGCGGTTCACAAACGCCGGAGAGCGCGAGCGCATAATTAGCTGCAAATTGACCGTCCCTATTCCGTTTCAAAAAAGGGATCGCCGCCAACTGCGGACAAGTTTTAAAGCTGCACGTGGCCGGCAAATTGGTCCGTCCGGAGTGCGTAAATGTGTGTGTGTGTGTGTGTGTGTGTGTGTAGTGTGCGCACACGCTGCCTGGTATCGCGTGCGCGGGATTCGGCTCGGGCACAGGGAGGCGGCCGGAGGGGTGTGGCGTGGCATATCGCGTGTTCTAAACATAACACGGCCGATGTCGCTGGGTAAACACAGCAGATGTTTTGCTACGACTCGCGGCGAGCCCGAGTTACGATCCGCGGTCGCCTAAATACGTGACAGCTCCGCATCGTCCGGCGTCCGTGCAACCTCCCCTCTGTGCCGATTGGCTACGTTCTCGTCTATCACGGCGGAGCGCGGCGTGGTATGCAGCCAACAGAGACGCCAAATATCGTCTTCATTTCCGCAGTTAACGTGCATCCTGCGCGTTAGGATATACAGTAGTGGAGGGACAGTCGTACAACAAGTGGAGGGAAGCGCGTGTAATAATACAGGGTGATTCAAAAAGAATACCACAACTTTAAAAATGTGTATTTAATGAAAGAAACATAATATAACCTTCTGTTATACATCATTACAAACAGTATTTAAAAAGATTTTTTTCACTCAAAAACAAGTTCAGAGACGTTCAATATGGCCCCCTTCAGACACTCGAGCAATATCAACCCGATACTCCAACTCGTTCCACACTCTCTGTAGCATATCAGGCGTAACAGTTTGGATAGCTGCTGTTATTTCTCGTTTCAAATCATCAATGGTGGCTGGGAGAGGTGGCCGAAACACCATATCCTTAACATACCCCCACAAGAAAAAATCGCAGGGGGTAAGATCAGGGCTTCTTGGAGGCCAGTGATGAAGTGCTCTGTCACGGGCTGCCTGGCGGCCGATCCATCGCCTCGGGTAGTTGACGTTCAGGTAGTTACGGACAGATAAGTGCCAATGTGGTGGCGCTCCATCCTGCTGAAATATGAATTGTTGTGCTTCTTGTTCGAGCTGAGGGAACAGCCAATTCTCTAACATCTCCAGATACTGTAGTCCAGTTACAGTAGCACCTTCGAAGAAAAAGGGACCAAAAACTTTATTGGCTGAAATGGCACAGAAAACGTTCACCTTAGGCGAGTCACGTTCATACTGAGTTGTTTCCCGCGGATTCTCAGTGCCCCATATACAGACATTGTGACGGTTGACTTTACCGTTAGTGTGGAAAGTTGCTTCATCACTAAACACAATCTTTGAAATGAAAGATTCATCTGTTTCCATTTGAGCAAGGATAAAATCACAGAAATCGATTCTTTTAATCTTATCAGCTGCAGACAGTGCTTAAACCAATTTCAGACGATAAGGTTTCATAACTAACCTTTTTCGTAGGACTCTCCATACAGTTGATTGTGGAATTTGCAGCTCTCTGTTAGCTCTGCGAGTCAATTTTCCTGGGCTGCGAACAAATGCTTGCTGGATGCGTGCTACATTTTCATCACTCGTTCTCGGCCGTCCAGAACTTTTCCCTTTGCAAAAACACCCACTCTCTGTAAACTGTTTATACCAACGTTTAATACACCACCTATCAGGAGGTTTAACACCATACTTAGTTCGAAATGCACGCTGAACAACTGTCTTCGATTCACTTCTGCCGAACTCTATAACACAAAAAGCTTTCTGTTGAGCGGTCGCCATCTTAGCATCAACTGACGCTGACGCCTAGTCAACAGCGCCTCAAGCGAACAAATGTACAACTAAATGAAACTTTATAGCTCCCTTAATTCGCCGACAGATAGTGCTTAGCTCTGCCTTTTGTCGTTGCAGAGTTTTAAATTCCTAAAGTTGTGGTATTCTTTTTGAATCACCCTGTACGCTTCTGGCCATTATACAGAGGGGTACAAAAAAGTCCATAACATGCAAACTAATTGACGGAGTTGTCTCACTTTTCGCGAAAGTGTAGCTTAAAGTCCAACTTAAAGATATCAATGTAGGTGTTCCAAATGGTCACCATTAACATCCACACACAAACGATGCCGCCGAACTGCAGCACGAACTACTGACTGCAACGTGTTCAGTTGGATATTTGCACATGAATGTACGGTGGATTCTCGAAGGTCATCCAATGTGGGTGGCTTTTGTCGATAAACGACGTCCTTTAGTGTTCCCCACAGGTAAAAGTCCAGAGGAGTTAGGCCTGGGTAACGTGGTGGATACTCCGCAGTACCTCTACGGCCTATCCATCTTCTTGGTAGATTTTCGTCGAGATACGCCCTAACACGATTTTGGTAGTGGGCTGAGGCACCATCTTGTTGAAAGTAACTCTACTGTCTCCATACAAGTCTCGGATGGCAGATAAAATGGATGTCTGAAGCTTTTGAAGGTACACCTCACCGGTAACTGTGCCGTCAAAGAAGAATGGCCCAATCAAGCCCCGGTAAGACAACCCACACCACACATTTACTCCTGGCAAATTCACGGCTTTGTCTGCATGGACGTTCGGATTTTCGGCGGCCCAGTAGATACAATCGTGGCGATTTACTGTACCATTGAGTTTGAACTGTGCCTCATCAGACCACAGCCTTTACTTGAGTAACTAGGTGCAACTAAGAACAAAACAACGCAATACAACGCTTGTGTGGCGATTGCCGGAACTACAAACTATTACACTACCAAAGATGAGACAACTCCGTCAATTAGTTTGCCAGTTATGGACTTTAAACAGTGGATACATTTTCTTGCACCCCTCTGTATATTCAACGCAATGACGGTAGTAAGTAGTAAAAGTCATACTGGCATGAAATGTACCATATACAAGGCGATTCAAAAAGAAAGAACAGATTTCATCTGTTTATTACAGACAAACTGTGAAAGAAACACATTGCGCATGTCACTGGATAGAGGAAGGTTCAATTTATTACACTACAGAGTCGAAAAATTCGTAAACCTGCGTAATATCGTGTAGGGCCCCCCGCAGTCACGCAGAAGTGCCGCAACACGATGCGGCATGAACTCAAATAATGTCTGAAGTAGTGCTGGAGAGGACTGACACCATTAATCCTCCAGGGCTGTCCATAAATCCGAAATAGTACGAGGGCGTGAAGATATCTCGTGAATAGCTCATTCCAAGGCATCCCAGATAAGCTCAATAATGTTCATGTTTGTGAAGTTTGGTGCCCAGTGGAGTACTTTAAACTCACAAGCAGGTTCCTGGAGCCATTCCGTGGCAATTCTGGACATATGGGGTGTCGCATTGTCCTGCTGGAATTGCGCAAGTCCGTCGGAGTGCACAATGGGCATGAATGGGTGCAGATGATCATACAGGATGCTTACGTCCGTGTCACCTGTCAGAGTCGTATCTAGACGCATCAGGGGTCCCATATCACTCCAACTCCACACAACCCACACCATTACAGAGCCTCCACTAGTGTGTACAGTCCCCTGCTGACATGCAGGATCCATAGATTCATGAGATTGTCTCCATAGCCGCACACGTCCATCCGCTCGATACCATTTGAAACGACACTCGTCCGACCAGGCAACATGTTTCCAATCATTAAAAATCTAATGTCGGTGTTGACGGGCCCAGACAAGGCGTAAAGCTTTGTGTTGTGAAGTCGTCAAGGGTACATGAGTGGGCCTTCGGCTCCGAAAGCCCATATTGACGACGTTTCGTTGAATGGCTAGCACGCTGACACTTGTTGATGGTCCAGCATTGAAATTTGCATGAAGTTGCGGAAGGGTTGCCCTTTTGTCACGCTGAACGATTCTCTTCAGTCGTCGTTGGTCCCGTCCTTGCAGGATTCTTTTTCCGGTCCCAATGATGTCGGAGATTTGATGTTTTACCGGATTCCTTATGTTCGTGGTAAACTTCTGAAATGGTCGTACGGGAAAATCCCCACTTCATCGCTACCTCGGAGGTGCTGTGTCCCATCGCTGGTGCGCCGACTATAACACCACGTTCAAACTCACTTAAATACTGATAACCTGCCATTGTAACAGCAGTAACAGATCTGTTAACAGCCCCAGACATTTGTTGCCTTATATAGAAGTCGCCGATCGCAGCGCCGTATTCTGCCTGTTTACATACAGTATCTCTGTATTTGAATATGCATGGTCATACCAGTTTCTTCGGCACTTCAGTGTATCTTCGCACAGACATTATACCATGCAGTCAATATGAGCACCTTGCCTTGCTTGAGAAACATCGAAACGGTAGTGCATCTCATTACACACAGGAGTCAACAGGTCCCTGTTTATTGAACCGACAACTTCAACGATTATATTTCTCAGTTCTCGAAGAGAAGCTACTCCAGATAGGACAAAGACTCTGTCTTTTATGTACCCCCACAGAAAAAAATAGCGATGTGTGAAGTCTGGTGACATGAGAGACGAAAACTATGAACAAGATCTTGTTCTCCATCTCTTCAAATTCAACGACGCGTCTAAAGGTTAAAGGAAGGTGGGACGCCATCAAGTTCAAGAAATGAATTCACTGGAATGTTTGTGAAGTTAGGGTGATAATCAATTTGACATTCCTGTCACATTTTCGTCCGCAAAAACGAAAGGTCCACAAACTTCGTGAACAGAAAAGGCAAGAAAGAGATATGGTTTCGTTGAGTTTCTTTCATGTTCGATGACGACGCCAGGATTTTGAGACCCCAAAATTCTTACACTGTGGCGTTTTACTACACCCGATGGATTAAAAGTCGATTCGTCCGAAAAGACGAGTCGTTCGGAGAAAGTGTGCTCTGCCATAACCTAGACATGTGAAATCCAAAACTTGTACCTTCTTTTATGGTTGTTGGGAAGCAGTTGCTGCAGTGACTGCAGCTTGTAAAGCTTCAGATGCAGGCATCGTTTCAGAACACGCCACACCGTTGTTTGTGGTGGTTGAAATTCCCGCCCGTCTTGTGGACTTCCGAGGGCTCCGTGTGAACGTATCTCGGATACTCTCGACGTTTTCATCAGCTGTGTAAGACCGAACAGTGCTTTTCCCTTTGCTTGTGCAACCATCTTCCGAGAAATTTTTAGACCAGTCTCTCAAATTCAGCGACAGACCTAAAGGCGCGCAAAAGCGGCTTCTTGCGGAATCTCCGGTGGAATCCACGTTGCACTCGAACAACGGATTGACTTTGCGAAAATTCCAAGGCACAAAATGATTTCTCTTGTGGTCCAGCCGCTTTGTTGCTTCAAACAAAAGCGCGCCTGTGGAAAAACTTTGAACCTTCCTCTATCCAGTGACATGCGCATTGTGTTTTTATCTTTTGTATTTTGTAATAAATAACTGAAATCTGTCCTTTCTTTCTGAATCATCCTGTACTTCCATATCCAATTTATTGGCATTCTAGCATAATCACACACATTGGGTAGGACTAAAGTCATCCACAGGGCGAACCAAAACTCCACCGAGAAATTTTCAGAGGTTGTTCTGTGATACCTTTTGCGTATTTTGGTATAAGGAACCAACGGTCTCCGGTGGCTCGTTACAGAGTTACAATGTAATTATGATTTATTTGGTTTGTTGCCGAAGTCAGCCTTGTTTCTGTGAAAACACCTTGCCAGTTGTGAGGAAGCATGTAAAATATAATAACCAACACGTACAACGCAGAAAACAGAGTAATGCGAGAGTCCTCAGACGCAAAAGTAGTGTAGTGCGGTTGCAATCGGTGCGGGAAGAATCCAGCATAGCAACATTGTGTTGCGCCTCCGTTGCAATCAGTGGATCTATACACGAGATGCATATCGGCTAACTCTTCATCAGTAAACCTATCCACAGTACTGCTGTGTACTACTGTTAACGCACAAGTAACATTACCGGATAATAAAGCCTTAGACAGAACCGAGTGGCCGGTCAGTGTAGCCGAGAGGTTCTAGGCGCTTCAGTCTGGAACCGCGCGACCGCTACGGTCGCAGGTTCGAATCCTGCCTCGGGCATGGGTGTGTGTGATGTCCTTAGGTTAGTTAGGTTTAAGTAGTTCTAAGTTCTAGGGGATTGATGACCACAGATGTTAAGTCCCATAGAGCTCAGAGCCATTTGAATCATTTTGAACAGACCCGAGTAATACTAACTGCAGACCTGTGAGCATCGAGGTGACAATGGCACTGCTGTTTGTCAACAGCTGGTACGGTGAGGGAAAGGAAACGAGACAAGCAGCGCAAATCGTCCACGTTTTCAGTGTTCTGCACTAATTTTCAGTTCAATCTATACTTCTATAATAACCTGTCGTTGTTTAACGCTGTTACTAAAAATCTCGAAAACTTCTTGACTGATTTACCTCACATTTCTACACGATGCTCTAATAAACATTCGGACGGACACAGGCTGTATATTTTTTAGCATAATATCTCAAAAACTCTTTACCGATTTACGTCAGTTTTTTGCCCCTCAGCTTGATCTAGTATAATGTACCATCACGTAATGTAACAAGTGAGTACGCTTACCTCACAAATATTTTTCTATTCATATTTTATTATATCATCTGTAAAAATAATTTTGTAACTGGTTGTATACATTTTTACAGCCTAGTACTTCTGAAGAAGATATTTTCACAAATATTGAAACCTAGGTCAAGGGTTAATAAACCTTTGTTTGCAACTGGTTGTCTGATTTCTCAACCTTTTCGGATTTACACAGTTGCTGTTTCGCAGCCAAGTTTAAGATTTTGCACGATACTCTGATCGTTCGGACAGACATAGGCTACATATTTTATTCACCACACATGATATGTAAATATATTTATTATACATAAAGGGGAAACATTGTTAGAAAAACTCTCGAAAAGTTCTTGATGAATTTACTTCACCTTTTCACTTGATATTCTAATAAACGGTGGGACGGCCACAGGCTAGGCTACATATTTCTTTAATGTATATGGTATATAAATACATATACAAAAGATACCGAGCGAACATTGTTAGCAAAAATTTAGAAAAATTCACAACCGATAAATATTCTGGCGAAAACAGGCTACATATTCATTTCCTGTATGTAAATATATCTGTAATACATAAAGGGGGGGGGGGGCTTTTTAGCAAATACCTCGCAAAGTTCTGATGAACGATTTGCTTAAAATTTTTACACGATACTGTAATAAATGTTCCGATGGACATCAGCGACAATTTTTTTAATATATATGGTATACATAAAGGAAAAATATTGTTAGCAAAAATCTCCAAAGTTCTTTACCAATCTGCTTCAAATATTCACACGAATCTCCAACAAAAGTTCAGATGGACACAGGCACATATTTCCTTAACAAACACACGTCATAAAAAGTTTTGCATCACCTCGGATCCGAGAGTTCCGGAATTTGTACAGAAAACTGTAATACAGATCAACATAAACATCGTTTCCGACCATTTTATTGCTCATGAAAACCACACTTTGCATGTTGTACCACCTTACAGCGAGACCTACAGAGGTGGTGGTCCACATTGCTATACACACCGGTACCTTTAATACCTAGTAGCACGTCCTCTTGCATTGATGCATACCTGTATTCGTCCTGGCATACTATCCAAAAGTTCGTCAAGGTACTGTTGGTCCAGATTGTCCCACTCATCAACAGCGGTTCGGCGTTGATCCCTCAGTGTGGTTGGTGGGTCACGTCGTCAATAAACAGCCTTTTTCAATCTATACGAGGCATGTTCGATAGGGTTGATGCCTGGAGAACTGCTGGCCACTCTAGTCGAGCGGTGTCGTTACCCTGAAGGAAGTCATTCACAAGATGTGCACTATGGGGGCGCGAATTGTCGTCCATGAAGAATGCCTTGCCAATATGCTGCAGATATGGTTGCACTATCGGCCGGAGAATGGCATTCACGTATTGTATAGCCGTTAGAGCGACTTCCATGACCACCGGGTGCGTACGTCGGCCCCACATAATGCCACCCCAAAACAGCAGGGAACCTCCACCTTTCTGCACTAGCTAGACAGTTTGTATAAGGCGTCCAGCCTGACCGCGTTGCCTCCAAATACGTCTCCGACGATTGTCTGGTTGAAGGCACATGCGACACCCATCGGTGAAGAGAACATGATGCCAATCCTGAGCTGTCCTTTCGGCATGTTGTTGGGCCCGTCTGTACCGCGCTGCATGGTGTCGTTGTTGCAAAGATGGACCTCGCCATGGACGTCAGGAGTGAACTTGCGCATCATACAGACTATTGCGCATAGTTTGACTCGTAACACGACGCCCTCTGGCTGCACGAAAACATTATTCATCGTGGTGGCGTTGCTGTCAAGGTTCCTCGGGGCCAAAATCCGTAGGTATCCACTGCAGTAGTACCCGGTGGGCGGCCAGAGCGAGGCATGTCATCGACATTTCCTGTCTCTCTGTATCTCCTCCGTCTCAGAACAACATCGCTTTGGTTCACTCCGAGACGCCTGGACACGTGCCTTGCTGAGAGCCCTTCCTGGCACAAAGTAACAATGCGGACGCGATCGAATCGCGGTATTGACAGCCTAGGCATGGTTGAATGACTGGACCTGATCGGCTGTCGGACCCCCTCCGTCTATATGCATGGTTGTTTACATCTTTGGGCTGGTTTAGTGACATCTCTGAATAGTCAAAGGGACTGTCTCTGTGATACAATATCCACAGTCCACGTCTATCTTCAGGAGTTCTGGGAAGCGTGGTGATGCAAAACTTTTTTTGATGTGTGTATATGCCATATAATTACGTATAAATACAAAATACGTAATGCGTCTCTTACCTTCCAAGCTTCACCGAAGCTCTCCTGCGAACCTCGCAGAACTAGCACTCTTGGAAGAAAGGATATAGGGAGACATGGCTTAGCCACAGCCTGAGGGATGTTTCCAGAATGAAATTTTCACTCTGCAGCGGAGTGTGCGCTGATATGATACTTCCTCCTAGCAGATTAAAACAGTGTGCAGGACCGAGACTCAAACTTGCAAACATCGTCTTCCAGTAGTTTTAGTTCTGCGAGGTTCGCAGGAGAGCTTCTGTGAAGTTTGGAAGATAGGAGACGCGTACTGGCAGAAGTAAAGCTGTGAGGACGGGGCGTGAGTCTTGCTTGGGTAGCTCAGATGGTAAGGCACTTGCCCACGAAAAGCAAAGGTCCCGAGTTCGAGCCTCGGTCCGGCACACAGTTTTAATCTTCCAGGAAGTGTCATAACAGCGCACACTCCACTGCAGAGTGAAAATCTCATTCTACATATGGAATCGAGTCGATATGGTCATACTCGGCTCCATCGTGATGGACGTATCCGTGTTGAGAACAAGCGTTGCTTGCAAACACCGTCTTAAATGGATGGGGTGGTGGCATGGGGTGTTACTGGTTACACGACATGATTATAGCTGGTCCACATGTACCAATTTGGTCATAAGGCATTAGATTTCCGGTGTGTTAAGCCGGGTGGCTGTGCCATTGGTCGTAGTCTCCGCGACGTTATTTTTCAACAAGATACTGGTCATATTCGTCGCAGGGAGTTACCTAAGATCCTTATTTGTATAAAATGCTTTGCATCTGTCGTTCGTTGCTTTTATTATTTCAGACTGACTGGTATCGGACAGTGTTGCACATCTTCAGGTTGAAAGACATTTGTTTTGTAACGAGCGCCTTTCATAGGAAGCGGTCTTGTTATTTGACAGGCAGTCAGCCACGAATGCGTGAGAGCGATGCATCTTTACCAAAACAAGGAAGTGCTGGTTTCTCGTGCTGCGAGGTTAAAGCTTTGCCCAGAGAACTGCGTTTCTTTAGTTTCATCTTGCACCTGAAATACAAAGGCACTTTCGTCTCATCCTCCGCCATGGCTGTCACGCAGCTGCAAGCAGTACTCGTATTCAGACATTTGTCTTGTCTTGTGTTTGACGTGGATGGATTCGACCGGCAACCTCTGGTCGCGTCAGCGTTTGTTACGGTGTTTGTAGTGGAGAAGGAAACAGTCAAATATGCCTTGGACCATGGCCTACTGTTTTTAAAACATAAATCACCAAGGATGCAAAAACCGGCCGTGAAAGTCAGCATTACAAGATTGAAAATGCACATGCTATAATTCGTAGACGTAAGACAACCAACAAATGGGTTTGTATAATAATTTACAGAAATAAAACTAGAGCCACTAAAGAACTTATAAGTTTTGAAATACGTTTGGATAAAGAATTTAAAATGAAAAGAAAAAATGGTGTTTTGCCTAATTTAAAAAGCTAAATTCAATTAACAAACATGAAAAGCAGCAACAGGAGTTACCACCCGCAGAATTTTTTTCATTCAAAAGTTTTGTTAACTAGTAAAGCTTCATAGGACGGTGGGGGAGAGTTATTTACTGATTTCTTTCAGGTGAAATGGTCTCAGAGTGTTTCGCAACCACGTTGCGTGTGGATACTTCGGTTAGTTGAATGCGTACGCACTTCGGTGCCACGTTTGGATATTGAAGTACCCGAAGCACTCAATCCCAGCGAAAATAGTCTACGTCCTGACCACGGCAACACGGCTAAAACGCTGGTAATTCCAAGTATTTTGCGTGTCGAGGCAGCGGTACACGAAGAAGGATTTTATGAAACTGTGGCAAATTTCCATCCCATAGCTTCCTAACGACTGCCTACTGCTGAACAATAACATCGAACAAAAGCGCCTTTCTGAATGGTCGGGAGACACTTCTTCGAATTCCAACCCACAGTGACTCGACGAAAATAGATATTTATCAAAACCTTGCTGAGCTCGGGATGCCTTGCAGTGTCTCTTTTTCTTTCTAAGTGAGTACACATATGCAAAGCGGACACAATTAACTGTACAAGCTAAAAAAAGACAATGATTTTTTGGTGCATTAAGTTCACGCTGAAAATGTTTATTAAGTGCTTTGGAATACACAGTGTTTCTGGCCTTTCCGTCATGTGTAGACACACACAAATTTTTTAATTGCTCCACTCCTGACGATGCAAAAGCATGGATTTTCCCGCATACACACATGTCACATATGTTTCGCACATACATATATTCAACATTCATTTTACATACACTCCTGGAAATTGAAATAAGAACACTGTGAATTCATTGTCCCAGGAAGGGGAAACTTTATTGACACATTCCTGGGGTCAGATACATCACATGATCACACTGACAGAACCACAGGCACATAGACACAGGCAACAGAGCATGCACAATGTCGGCAATAGTACAGTGTATATCCACCTTTCGCAGCAATGCAGGCTGCTATTCTCCCATGGAGACGATCGTAGAGATGCTGGATGTAGTCCTGTGGAACGGCTTGCCATGCCATTTCCACCTGGCGCCTCAGTTGGACCAGCGTTCGTGCTGGACGTGCAGACCGCGTGAGACGACGCTTCATCCAGTCCCAAACATGCTCAATGGGGGACAGATCCGGAGATCTTGCTGGCCAGGGTAGTTGACTTACACCTTCTAGAGCACGTTGGGTGGCACGGGATACATGCGGACGTGCATTGTCCTGCTGGAACAGCAAGTTCCCTTGCCGATCTAGGAATGGTAGAACGATGGGTTCGATGACGGTTTGGATGTACCGTGCACTATTCAGTGTCCCCTTGACGATCACCAGTGGTGTACGGCCAGTGTAGGAGATCGCTCCCCACACCATGATGCCGGGTGTTGGCCCTGTGTGCCTCGGTCGTATGCAGTCCTGATTGTGGCGCTCACCTGCACGGCGCCAAACACGCATACGACCATCATTGGCACCAAGGCAGAAGCGACTCTCATCGCTGAAGACGACACGTCTCCATTCGTCCCTCCATTCACGCCTGTCGCGACACCACTGGAGGCGGGCTGCACGATGTTGGGGCGTGAGCGGAAGACGGCCTAACGGTGTGCGGGACCGTAGCCCAGCTTCATGGAGACGGTTGCGAATGGTCCTCGCCGATACCCCAGGAGCAACAGTGTCCCTAATTTGCTGGGAAGTGGCGGTGCGGTCCCCTACGACACAGCGTAGGATCCTACGGTCTTGGCGTGCATCCGTGCGTCGCTGCGGTCCGGTCCCAGGTCGACGGGCACGTGCACCTTCCGCCGACCACTGGCGACAACATCGGTGTACTGAGGAGACATCACGCCCCACGTGTTGAGCAATTCGGCGGTACGTCCACCCGGCCTCCCGCATGCCCACTATACGCCCTCGCTCAAAGTCCGTCAACTGCACATACGGTTCACGTCCACGCTGTCGCGGCATGCTACCAGTGTTAAAGACTGCGATGGAGCTCCGTATGCCACGGCAAACTGGCTGACACTGACGGCGGCGGTGCACAAATGCTGCGCAGCTAGCGCCATTCGACGGCCAACACCGCGCTTCCTGGTGTGTCCGCTGTGCCGTGCGTGTGATCATTGCTTGTACAGCCCTCTCGCAGTGTCCGGAGCAAGTATGGTGGGTCTGACACACCGGTGTCAATGTGTTCTTTTTTCCATTTCCAGGAGTGTATTTCAAATACATCCTTAGCGAACTTCTCGCTGCAGTTTCATCTGAAATCTGAGGAATGCTGGAATTCTGCCAGTAACAGATTGTCGTTTCGAGAAAAAGGATTGTCGCTAGCAACTGTCTGATTCTCCGCTGGTTACGCCATGCATCTGTAGAGAGACGCGTGGCATGATCTTTGGCCCAGAAACATACATGCAAAATTATTGGCTGTCTGCAGTCCTCATTCTCGGACGTGGTTGATGCTTTTAACAATGCAAATAACAGTACAGGGCGCTACATCCTTTAAAAGTATCCCAAATGAACTAACTGCAGAGAATAAATACCAACAGGTCGTTTTTGTTCGTTTCTAAATGCCCCCTTCTCATCGTCAGCTTCAGCCCTAGGGGTACATTATTCGTACAGTATATATACGAGAGGCGTTTGAAAAGTTCGTCCAAAGTCCGAGAGATGGCACCACCGGCGCCTTTCGAGGTCATGTTTAGTTAATAGCATCTTTGGAAAGAATGCACACCAAGTTTCAGCTATATTGGTCTATTTCTTTGTATTTGGCATTCGCGTGAATCAAGGAAGTCGAGTAATTGTAAAAAAATGGACGAAAAGGAATTTTGTGTGGTGATTAAACATTACGCCTCAGGAGACTAAATGAAAGCTTGATAAACATTACGGTGACTCTGCACCTTCGATTACAACAGTTTATAAGTGGTTTCAAAATTTTCGGAGTGGCCATACGGGCACAAGTGATGCTGAACGTTCTGGACGCCCTGTGGAGGTTACGACTCAAGAAATCATTGATAAAATCCATGATATGGTGATGGATGACAGAAGAGTTAAGGTGGGTGATGTTGCTAGTGCTGTGGGCATCTCGAATGAACGGGTACATAATATTTTGCATAAAGATTTGGACATGAGAAAGCTACCCGCAAAATGGATTCCGCGATTGCTCACGCTTGACCATAAAAGGAAACGTGTGAAGCGTTCAAGGATGGTTTGCAGCTGTTCAGGAAGAATCCGCAGAACTTTAAGCGTCGTTTTGGTCACTGTGGATGAAACATGGATACATTACTATACTCCTGAGACTAAACAACAGTCTAAACAATGGGTTACCAAGGGAGAATCTACACCAAAAAAGAGACCATTCCTTCGGCCGGAAAGGTTATGGCGACTGCCTTTTGGGATTCGCAAGGGATAATCCTCATCGAATACCTGGAAAAGGGTAAAACTATTACAGGTGCATATTATTGATCGTTATTGGACCGTTTTAAAACCAAGCTGCAAGAAATTGCGATTGGACCGCAAAAAAGTCTTTTTCCGCCACGACAATGCACCAGCACACACCTCAGCAGTTGTGGTCGCAAAATTATTGGAAATAGTATTCCAACTCGTTTCACATCCCCCCTATTCTCCAGATTTGGCTCGCTCGGACTACTGTTTGTTCCCCAATTTTATTCGAACGAGGAGGTGGTTGCAGCAACTAATAGCTATTTTGCAGACTTGGACAATTCCTATTATTCGGAAGGGATCAACAAATTAGAACAGCGTTGGACGTAGTGTATAAGTCTAAAAGAAGACGATGTCGAAAAATAAAAAAGGTTTACCCCAAACACTTAAGTAGTTTTTATTTTTGCACGAACTTTTCAAAAAACCCTCGTATATTCCTGAATTACGCATGTATGTCACGCCTTTCCAAAAATGGTTCAAATAGCTCTGAGCACTATGGGACCTAACATCTGAGGTCATCAGTCCCCTAGAACTTAGAACTACTTAAACCTAACTAACCTAAGGAAATCACACACATCCATGCCCGAGGCAGGATTCGAACCTGCGACCGTAGTGGTTGCGCGGCACGCCTTTTCACTCCCACCCTCACACGTAGAGGTTTTCCCCAGAGAGCAAGTAGTAAGATTGCCAATTTTGAGACAAATTCCTTCAGAGATTACAGACATGTGCACCCCTCTGTTCCCAAATTTAGGGACGAAACATAATCTTGACTGTCACCAAAAAGACTAGCTACTCAGAAAACTACTCAGAAAACTATGGATTCTACATTAATATCGTTAGTTATAGAATATATTTTTAAATGTCACGTCTTGTCACCCCCAGACACACCTCTGTGGACAGCTGCGTTATATTATCCCACAATATTTATATACAAGTAATTACAAAAAACTGGTTCAAATAGCTCTGAGCACTATGGGACTTAACATCTGAGGTCATCAGTCCCCTAGAACTTAGAACTACTTAAACCTAACTAACCTAAGGACATCACACATATCCATGCCCGAGGCACGATTCGAACCTGCGACCGTAGCGGTCGCGCGGTTCCAGACTGAAGCGCCTAGAACCGATCGGCCACTCCGGTCTGCCAAGTAATTACACTAACATTGAGTAATTTAATACAAATTTTGATTAAAACTGCTCCAGAGGTAATTGAGTTATGGCGCTCCTATAGGTGGGTGGTAGGTGCTTCGTACCCCCACAGAAGCCTCCACAGGCGTACGTACAAAAACTCATCTTAAGTTTCATTGCCGGAGAAGAAACAAATATTCACTTTTATCTATTAGAGTATGGCTGATTTTAGTTGCTGATGATGCCACGCCCGAAATTATTAACCATCGGCTAATCATACGCTAAGGAGAAATGGGCAGTGTAGTATTCTATCCACGTGTGGCATGATGGGGAGGGTTGGGGTTAGTGGGCCGCACCAGCGTCGGAAAAATTGTCGGGCAGTTACCGGGAAGTGCTGGCGTGGCACGGCCCCCGCTAGCGGACGCTAAAGGCTGTTACGCAAGCCCACGTGCAAACAAGTCAACGGCTCCCTCACTATAATAAAATTAATGCGGCCCGCTGCAAACGTGTGGATCGAATTCGATTTATCGTCAGCCAATTTTGTACCTACGGCTCGCCCGGCGTTCGGCCGGGTGAAAGGAGGAAAAGAGGTGGACGGCTAGGGCTGGGGGAGGTAGGTGGGAGGCGAGGCGGGCTGCGGCGCGAGGTGTCGCCGGGGGTGGGGGCGGGCGGAGAGGGAGGGGGAAAAAGCGAGGCCATTCTGCCGCAGCCAGTTGCAGGCGCCGGCGCCAGCGAGGGACAAACACTCCTGAAAGTAAATTGGCGAGTACATTTAGCCGGGCCGTGGGTGGCTGGGTGGTTGTTATAATATCGCTGACGCCAGCCGGCGCGCCGATGGGGTGGGTAGGAAGGGGCTGCGGCTGTTTTTTGGAAGGGCTGGGTGGGGGCGGGAGCGGTGGCTGGGGGCGGGGAGGCGGTGGAGGCCCGAGTGCGCTCCGCTCGGCTGCGCCGCTGCGGGGGCGGAGGGACGCGCCGGCTCGGCTGGCTGGCTACGATGGGGGAGGGGACGTGAGCGAGCACCTCATCCCTCTTGTCACACACCCTCTACCCTCTCCCGCAGAGGGGGGAGTCGCCGCTCTTGCGGAAGGGCTGTGTGTCCTCCCCTCGGCTTCCTAAGCCGTACGCAGACGCCGCCTCTTACGTCGGCCCGACACACTGCACGTCATCCGCCCCCGACACTGCGCCCGTTATGTATGCGTTGGGGAACGATCCCACAAAAAGGACTTGTCTTCCATTTGATTGAAACAACAATAGCAGTTCGTATACGGCGACGAAATACAGCACGGCTATTTTCTGATATTTATTTTTTATTTAGCACGTAACTGGTTTCGGAGACACGTTGTGAGGTGTCGAAGAGACACACCTCTATGTTATCTACTATTTATTCATTTGCAAATGACAAGGAAGACTTGTATGATGACGTGACAGAAGGAGAGACAGGAGTCGATATAAAAGAGATAGGGGATCTATTTTTAGAACCAGAATTTAAAAGACTTTTGGAAGACTTGAGGTCGAATAAGACAGTTGTTGTTGTGGTCTTCAGTCCAGAGACTGGTTTGATGCAGCTCTCCATGCTACTCTATCCTGTGCAAGCTTCTTCATCTCCCAGTACCTACTGCAACCTACATCCTTCTGAATCTGCTTACTGTATTCATCTCTTGGTCTCCCTCTACGATTTTTACCCTCCACGCTGACTCCAGTACCAAATTGGTGATCCCTTGATCCCTCAGAGTATGCCCTACCAACTGAATCCTTCTTCTAGTCAAGTTGTGCCACAAATTTCTCTTCTCTCCAATTCTATTCAATACCTCCTCATTAGTTATGTGATCTACCCGTCTAATCTTCAGCATTCTTCTGTAGCACCACATTTCGAAAGCTTCTATTCTTGTCCAAACTATTTATCGTCCATGTTTCACTTCTACACTCCACACAAATACTTTCAGAATCGACTTCCTGACACTTAAATCTATACTCGATGTTAACAAATTTCTCTTCTTCAGAAACGATTTCCTTGCCATTGCCAGTCTACATTTTATATCCTCTCTACTTCGACCATCATCAGTTATTTTACTCCCTAAATAGCGAAACTCCTTTACTACTTTAAGCGTCTCATTTCCTAATCTAATTCCCGCAGCATCACCCGATTTAATTCGACTACATTCCATTATCCTCGTTTTGCTTTTGTTGATGTTCATCTTATATTTTCCTTTCAAGACACTGTCCATTCCGTTCAGCTGCTCTTCCAGGCCTTTACTGTCTCTGACAGAATTACAATGTCATCGGCGAACCTCAAAGTTTTTATTTCTTCTCTACGGATTTTAATTCCTACTCTAAATTTTTCTTTTGTTTCCTTTACTACTTGCTCAATATACAGATTGAATAACATCGGGAAGAGGCTACAACCCTGTCTCACTCCCTTCCCAACCACTGCTTCCCTTTCATGCAGCCCGCATCTCGTGGTCGTGCGGTAGCGTTCTCGCTTCCCACGCCCGGGTTCCCGGGTTCGATTCCCGGCGGGGTCAGGGATTTTCTCTGCCTCGTGATGGCTGGGTGTTGTGTGCTGTCCTTAGGTTAGTTAGGTTTAAGTAGTTCTAAGTTCTAGGGGACTTATGACCACAGCAGTTGAGTCCCATAGTACTCAGAGAGAGAGCCCTTTCATGCCCCTCGACTCTTATAACTGCCATCTGGTTTCTGTACAAATTGTAAGTAGCCTTTCGCTCCCTGTGTTTTGCCCCTGCCACCTTCAAAGTATGAAAGAGAGTGTTCCAGTCAACACTGTCAAAATCTTTCTCTAAGTCTACAAATGCTAGAAACGTAGGTTTGCCTTTCCCTAGAACAGATAGATAACATTCCATCAGAATATTTAAAATCATTTCGGGAAGTGGCGACAGAACGACTATTTACATTGGTGTGTAGAATGTATGAGTCTGCTGATATAACATGTGACTTTCGGAAAAACATCATCCATAGTGTAAGAGCCGATAAGTGCTTAATTCAGGTTAACAGCTCATGCGTCAAAGTTGCTGACCGAAGAGTGGAAAAGAAAACTGACGATTGTTGGTTGGTTGGTTTGAGAGAGGGGACCAAACTGCGAGGTCATCGGTCCCATCGGATTAGGGCAGGATGGTGCAAGAAGTCGGCCGAGCCCTTTTCAAAGGAATCATCCCGGCCTTCGCCTGAAGCGATTTAGGGAAGTCACGGAAAACCCTGAAAGGTGGCTACACTGAGCCACAGCGCCAGAGATTGCGCCAAAGAGTTTTATTCCGCCGCTTCCACTGGCAGTGTTTGTTGAGATGTCGTGGTGGAGAGTGCTTATTGAGAAGTAGCAGTAGGCAGTGCTTGTTGAGATGTAGCAGTGGTGAGTCGTGTTGAGAAGTTCCCATGGAGAGTGCTTATTCAGATGTTGTCATATTGTTTTGATGGGCTAGACACCAGATGTTGTTGGATTGGGGATGCTGTTATGATCAGAGTGTGCTTCTCGTCAATATATATGAAGGTAAAAAAAATTTCTTTTTTTTATTATTTCAATGTCTTAAACAATTATGCCTTTTGGTCACAGGTTCAGTCAACAAAGCATCTGGCTCGTGTTCTTGTATTAGACTGTATTTCTGGTTTCTATGTGCAATTATAGTATTTCTGGTTTTTTTTAATTACTTCAGTATAAATGGTGTTTAAAATATCTGGTCTTATTGAGGAAGAACCGTGCCAGATGTGTACGTTGAATCACACTTCCACACACAGAACTGCTACACTTGTGTTTTGTTGTTTCCTAGGTTTTATGGTTGCTGGGGACTTAATTAATTAATTGTGTTAACGGAAATTTCCTTTCATTCTTTGTTGTTATTCTATGCAGTCAGATTGCGTACTATACTAGTCAGGGCTAACCGGTTACGAGAGTGCGTAACCGAACAGACAGCTACTAAATCAAAAAATTAAAATTATTTGCATAATAAATATTTAATTAAGCCCCCATGCAACCCAAATCAGGATAGCCGGACGCGGGTTTGAACCGTTGTCCTCTCGAATGCGAGTCCAGTGTGCTAACCACTGCGCCACCTCGCTCGGTGACGATTGTTGATCATATTGGCTTTAGAAACTGTAAAGGCGCCGGACTGGCAGTTCCAACGCTGCGGTTCATAAGGGAAGCCAAAACTAAAGAAAAATCAAGACACGTTCATAGTACTTGTCGACCTGGAAAGGGCGTTGGACAATGTAAAATGGTGCAAGGTCTTCCAAATTCCGAGCAAAATAGAGATAAGCCATAGCGAAAGACGGTAATGTACCATATGTACAAGAGCCAAGACTGGAAGACGAAAAACGAAGTGGTCGAATTAAAAAGAGTGTAAGACAGCGATGTAGTCTTCCACTCTTACTGTTCAATCATTTCGTCGAAGAAGTAACGATGGAAATAAAAGAAAGGTCAAGAATGGAATTAAAGTTCAGGATGAAAGGATATCAACGATAAGATTCGCTGAAGACATTGCTATCCTCATCAAAAATGAACAAGAAATAGAGGATCTGCTGAGTGGAATGTATAGTCTAATGAGATCAGAATATGGAGTGAGAAAAAATCGAAGAAAGACGGAAGTAATGAAAAGTAACAGAAATAAGAACAACCAGAAATTTAACATCAGGATTCGAGAGCACGAAGTAAATGAAGTTAAGTAATACTGCTACCTGGGCAGCAAAATAACCCATGACGGACGGAGCAAGGAAGACACAAAAGGCAGACTGGCACTGGCAAAAAGAAATTCCTGACCAAGAGGAGACTTCTAGTACGAAACATAGGCCTTAATTTGAGGAAGGAGTTTTCGAGAATGTGCGTTCGGAACACAACACTGTATGGTAGTGAAACATGGACTGTGGGAAAACCGGAGAATGTTGATGATTAAGTGGACTGATAAGGTAAGGAATGAGGAGGTTCTTCAGAGAATCGGCGAGGAAAGGAATACGTGGAAAACACTGACAAGAAGAAGGACATCACGGAATAACTTCCAGTGTAATAGAGGGAGCTGTGGAGGGTAAAATCCGTAGAGGAATACGGAGACTGGAATACAGCAAGCAACTAATTGAGGACGAAGGATACAAGTGCTACTCCGAGATGGCATGGTTGGCACAGGAGAGGAATTCGTGCCGGTCCGCGTCGAACCAGTCAGAAGACTGATGACTCAATAAAAAAAAAAATTTTTTTTTAATTTTAGCGTCTCCAGTAAAGTTTCTCTGTGTATCACTGCTTTTCTTCTTCCGCTGGCGCTTGCGAATAACCTTATCTTCAGCTGTCGATTCAGACATGCCTTGCCAAAGACTAACGTTCCACCAGTTGGCCCGCATCTCGTGGTCGTGCGGTAGCGTTCTCGCTTCCCACGCCCGGGTTCCCGGGTTCGATTCCCGGCGGGGTCAGGGATTTTCTCTGCCTCGTGATGGCTGGGTGTTGTGTGCTGTCCTTAGGTTAGTTAGGTTTAAGTAGTTCTAAGTTCTAGGGGACTTATGACCACAGCAGTTGAGTCCCATAGTGCTCAGAGCCATTTGAACCATCCACCAGTTGAAGTGTCATGCCTGCGTCTCTTACGTTCCATATGATAATCGAACAGCCTTTGTACAGAGCCACCTTTGGTTGGCATTGTAGGAGAAATGGTGCAAGTCTCCATTTCACAATAACATCACCAACAAACCCCTTGAGCAGCTGTAAAAGTGTTGATATCTCCCTGATGGATTTGTTACTCGGGTGACATTCAGTAACTACTCAATGTTCGCAGTCACGGAACTCTACTGACCGACTCATTCTGTAGTTACTGCTTCTATGTTCTCCTCACTTCATTTTACACTGGCGGGTGCACCTCACGTAGAATCTAGTGATCAGTTCCGCATTATTTAGATGTGTCCGGATACTTCTGATTAGATAGTATACAAAACTTTGGACATCATCAGCGATGTTCCTGGGTTCGCTGTGTTCTGTGAAATAAATGGTAATACACCATCCCTCTATAGTCGCAGTAAGATTCATCAGAGCAAGGCGTCCCTCTGAAGACGTCCAACATAACTGTGGACCAAATGTCAGGAATGAGGAAGTTCCGTGGACCACGGCCGTGCAGCCTGGAAATTTACTAGCGACAACTCTACCGGTCGTGGAAACTTTCATTGTAAGAATCTAAAGCGCGGATATTCCAAAATTCAAATGAATATGGAAAGAAAAATCCTCGTTTAAGAGAGTAATATTCGCACAAACTTCCCTACTGGCCATTAAAATTGCTACACCACGAAGATGACGTGCTACAGACGCGAAATTTAACCGACAGGAAGAATGATTAGCTTTTCAGAGCATTTACACAAGGTTGGCGCCGGTGGCGACACCTAGAACGTGCTGACATGAGGAAAGTTTCCAACCGATTTCTCATACACAAACAGCAGTTGACCGGCGTTGCCTGGTGAAACGTTGTTGTGATGCCTCGTGTAAGGAGGAGAAATGCGTACCATCACGCTTCCGACTTTGATAAAGGTCGGATTGCAGCCTATCGCGATTGCGGTTTATCGTACCGCGACATTGCTGCTCGCGTTGGTCGAGATCCAATGACTGTTAGCACAATCTGGAATCGGTGGGTTCAGGAGGGTAATACGGAACGCCATGCTGGATCCCAACGGCCTCGTATCACTAGCACTCGAGATGACAGGCATCTTATCCGCATGGCTATAAGGGATCGTGCAGCCACGTCTCGATCCCTGAGTCAACAGACTGGGACGTTTGCAAGACAACAACCATCTGCACGAACAGTTCGACGACGTTTGCAGCAGCATGGAGTATCAGCTCGCAGACCACGGCTGCGGTTCCCCTTGATGCTGCATCACAGACAGGAGCGTGTGCGATGATGTACTCAACGACGAACCTGGGTGCACGAATGGCAAAACGTCATTGTTTCGGATGAATCCAGGTTCTGTTTACAGCATCATGATGGCCGCATCCGCGTTTGGCGACATCGCGGTGAACGCACGTTGGAAACGTGTATTCGTCATCGCCATACTGGCGTTTCACCCGGCGTGATGCTATGGGGTGCCATTGGTTATACGTCTCGGTCACCTCTTGTTCACATTGACGGCACTTTGAACAGTGGAAGCTACATTTCAGATGTGTTACGAAACGTGGCTCTACTCTTCATTCGATCCCTGCGAAACCTTACATTTCAGCAGGATAATGCACGACCGCATGTTGCAGGTCCTGTACGGGCTTTTCTGGATACAGAAAATGTTCGACTGCTGCCCTGGCCAGCACATTCTCCAGATCTCTCACCAACTGAAATCGTCTGGTCAATGGTGGCCGACCAACTGGCTAGCCACAATACGCCAGTACCTACTCTTGATGAACTGTGGTATCGTGTTGAAGCTGCATGGGCAGCTGTACCTGTACACGCCATCCAAGCTCTGTTTGACTCAATGCCCAGGCGTATCAAGGCCGTTATTACGGCCAGAGGTGTTGTTGTGGTTACTGATTTCTCAGAATCTATGTACCCAAATTGCGTGAAAATGTAATCACGTGTCAGTTCTAGTATAATATATTTGCCCCATGAATACCCGTTTATCATCTGCATTTCTTCTTGGTGTAGCAATTTTAATGGCCAGTAGTGTAATCTGACACTCAGCGCGATACCGGAGGGGAGCGACTGTAAATGGGAAATACCTCTACGGTCGCTCCCATCAGTCACAGCGTCGAGTGTGAACTTAGTTTGCGCGTACAGTGCAAGACTTGCCCAATAGCTCGCCGTAAATTACGCCAGCTTAAAAACAGTTTCGTCGGGCGCTGTATCAGATTATACAGCACGTGTCCGGCTGCTACAGTGGACACAGAAGGCAATCCTTCAAACCCCTCCCAGCCGCTTCGCGTCCCCCTTCCACTGTGGCACCGCCCGGCATTACCATACGGCCCCTGGCGCAAGTGTTGCGCCGCGTATTAGTCGTACGTCACGCAGGGGATTAGCGCGATAATGAAGCGGGACCACGCCAGGAAGTGCGCCGCTGCGCTTATCGGCCCCTGGCCTGCCCCGTGCGAGAGGCCGCGAAAAAAAACCAAGGAAAAACAAGACCGGCACAAGAAAGCGGCACACAACAGGCGCCGCAGTAGCAGCCACAGCCGGGCCGGTCAAGGACGAACCAGCTGTCCGCCTCGGTCCACGGACAGTGCTCGGCCGCCGCGCCGCATTGCAACCCTGTTTCGCAACACACCACAAACGTTCATTTCGTCCGTCTTAGGGGCTTTCGAGGCGTCGCGCGAAGTTCTACACGCGCGGAATCCGAGCCTCCCTGGCGACATGCGGTCCCCGAACCAGATTACGAGATGTACTGATCCACAGATTTCATCAGAAGTGTTTACTTACTTACTTACTCACTGGTCATACCGGACTCGAGAGTCCATTACCGCAGCAACATATTTTCGCCACCTGTCCCTGTCTTGGGCTATTTCCTTCCATTCACCTTCAATACCTAGGCTCCTCAAATCAGCCTTCACATTGTCCTCCCAGCTACGCCTCGGTCTCTCCACAGGACGTTTTCCCTCTAAGTGCCCTACCAGTACTCTGCGCGCTGCCCTGCCCTCATCCATTCGAGCTACGTGACCCGCCCATCGCAGCCTACGTGATTTAATAATACTGATTATGTCAGGGCTTGAATAGAGTTCGTGAACCTCTTCGTTATGCAGTTTCGACACTCTCCGCTAATGTCATCCCTTTTTGCTCCGCAGCTCGTGGTCGTGCGGTAGCGTTCTCGCTTCCCACGCCCGGGTTCCCGGGTTCGATTCCCGGCGGGGTCAGGGATTTTCGCTGCCTCGTGATGACTGGGTGTTGTGTGCTGTCCTTAGGTTAGGTTTAAGTAGTTCTAAGTTCTAGGGGACTGATGACCATAGATGTTAATTCCCATAGTGCTCAGAGCCATTTGAACCTTTTTGCTCCGAAAATTTTCCTCAAAATTTTCTTTTCAAATACTCGAAACGGCTTTTATTTTTGCGCAGTGAGAGACCAAGTCTCACACCCATACAGCATAACTGGTAGAATAATAGTTTTGTATATTCTAATCTTTAAATTCCTAGACAATATCCGTGATGAAAGTAATCTATTCAGTGAGAAGTAGCACGCATTTCCCGCCCGTAATCTCCTCTTCAGTTCGGATTCAATCTCATTTCTCGAAGTGATGTCCACGCCTAGATACTTAAATGTGTTCACTTTTTCAAATTGCATGTCTCTTAACTCTTAACATTTCCTGATCTACTGCTGTTGCCATTCTAGTAGTAACCAGGTATTTAGTTTTGTCTTCACTTATCCTTAGACCTACATCTTCACCAGCCTTGATTAACGCATACGCATTTGCTTTTACAGATTCTTTCCTATCGCTAATGATGTTCAGATCATCTGCATACCCTAATATCTTAATGTATCCATTTATCTGCTTCCATTCGTAAATATATTCTAGGATTAAATTAAAAAGTAGCGGAGACAGGGCATCTTCCTGCTTAAGTCCGCTCTTTATTACGAATTCTTCTGACTCCAATCTCCCCACGCGTACTCTACCTTTTGTGTTTTTCAAACTCGCTTCTATAACTCTAACATACTTCTTTGGTATTCCAAGTTCCAAAAGAATTCTGTACAATTTTGATTGCAATACTGCATCATATGCTTTTGTAAAATCTATGAAAAGATTATGAACTGGTTTATTGTATTCCCATTTCTTTTCCAAAATTTGACGCAGGGTGAATATTTGGTCTATAGTTGATCTGTTCCTCCGAAAGCAGGCTTGGTAATCCCCCACAATTTCATCTGCATATGGTGTAAGCCTGGTTAGCAGAATATTCGAGAAAATTTTGGAACATACTGGTAGTACCGATATCCCTTTATAATTACTACAATCAATTTTGTCGCCCTTCTTAAAAATTGGGATCAGTATCGGCTCCTGCCACTCTTCAGGTATCGTCTCTGAGTTCCATACTTTAGTTATCACTTTGTGAAAAGTGTTTACAGGATTAATTCTCAGCACTGTCAAAATCAGACCGATTAAGATTCGCCTGCCTCGTTTTGACCCGCGAAACAGAGGCTTCTTTTTATTTATTGGCTTTCGGGGCGTGCTTATACAGCCATCTCAACAGAGAAATGTCAATTATGACCATACGAACGTGAGGACAATATCAGTCGCCGAGCGGAGAAAACCTCCGACACGGCCGGGAATCGAATCCGGGCCTTTTGGTTGAGAGGCACCCACATGCCTTGACATCAAGCAGTCAGGCCTGCAAGATGAGTGGTCTGCCAAGCGAGTGGATTTGTTGTTATTTACCGAGTAACATCAATGACTGATTATGAGCTCTAGTGCTCTCAATTAAGCTACAAATTATTCTCCTGTTTGAATATTACGCAATGGAAACGGATAACGCACATCTGACTGTTAGGAATTTACACAACTCTGATCGCTCACTACGCTCTGGCAATACCACATTTTCTTTCTTACCCAACGGCTTTGTTAAACACGTGGCCATCGCACTGAATATGAATGGCGCACACATTACAAATTCTGAATATCATTACTACACATTATTAGAAGAACAAGACCACCAATCTTTTTCTTTTCACTATCTTTTTTTAGTCCGATAAATTCTATTATGATTCAAAGGTAACATAAACACACCATTGCATTTTATACAACAATTACACATGAGAAACTGCATTGGTGATTCTCTGTCTTATGGTCTCGTAATTATCTAACGCTACAGTGCAGTTTCTGGATAGGTTGGTGGATCTTTTGCTATATCTCACACTTCGACTCTCACACCCATCATCACGAAAATTTCCTCCAGACCGAGCGGTACAAAAAGGAACATGCATGACCCACTGCCTCTGAACCTATCTTGCTACTCTACCATGCAAACCACGCATACTTAAAGTACATGAAATACATCACACTGGCGACCTACAATACATCACAAAGAATAGTCACAACGTTAGAATCACTTCACTTTCAGCTTTCCCACTCCAATTAGTATTCATCCCAGTTTCACACGACACTGCCCCACTTCGTAACTTTTCTTTCATACTACGAACTCTGGAGGATATATGCACATCTTCCTGTGCAGTGCAAGCCAAGTGGCGTTGCTGGATAGACGGCTGACTCACCTTGCTTCTCTCTCAAAGTATTAGAGTTTGATCCAGCGTCACACGGAAACATAACACGCAAAGTAATACTAAGATCATATTCGTCAAACACGCGAGTCCTCAACTGATACCATGGACGAGTACTTCTCTTTATCCTTTGTCTCATACACAGATTGAGACTCACACAGTACTCACCACGTGGAAGTACTCCTCTCTAATTTCAAGTCCTGCACACGCCATTTCTTAAATATTGGCAACTTATAGTACACACGCCAGTAATTCAGCTTAACTTTAGCACTCGGAAGTATTTCAACTTCGTACTAGCAGTCGCAAGTATTTCAAATTATTGCTACACGTGGTTTCATTGTGACCGTTGGTCACTTCCGAAGATTACTACGATCCCCTTAACATTACCTGCCTGTCGTTTAATTCCGCCCCCAAAAGTTCCTGAAATAGAGAAATAATTATTCCAAGCTATTCTTAAGTATTCCACATGCATACCATCTCTCCACTCTTTTGTCTTTACGGAGCACACCTAAGACAGGTCTTACCAACACGAGATCCAGCGCCAGAGTGCTGAAACATGGCCGTTCTTCAGGTCATCTTGCACCACCCTCAAGATGGGGGACCACCACGCTACCGTATTGGCCAGCCACATTTCAGGCGCTCAAAGCTCACGTAAATTTCATCTCTTTGGTTCCACCAAAGGTGACCAAAGGACCGTCTCAAAGATGATCATATATTGCACATTCACTATCTGCGGTTAGCAGACGACCATATATTCATACATTTCACAGATCTCACCAAATTGGATGTAGGGATTTATTTTGTGGGAGTGCACATGTGATGAGTTAAAAAATAAATTGTCATTCTTTCCTACACTGGTATCCGGATTCGGTATATTAAGTGAAATTGAGTTATTATTACAAAAAATATGTTGTTCTGACAAGAATAACGAAGAATGTTGTACCTATTTTCAATGTCGGGCGGTACTGTACCCTTTCATGATTATCAAACCGCCATACTGACCGCGCAGTGACCGATGCAGAGTTAAAAAGCTTTGGCGATTTTAGTTGTTTGGGCATCTGGCCGTGGTCTTACGCCGTCCTCACACATCACGGTAAACACCAGACGTGGCATCGGTCGTCGCTCCTGCACGCTGGGAAACGACTCGCTAGGTCTCACATTGTCGTGATTTGCGACCGCAGCGCTCTCCAGCGGCAGTTGGCTGCATCTGCCGCACTGATCACACAGTTTGTTTACAAAAATGGACGCGCGTAAAATAGTTGCGTTAACTATCTTAACGATCGTCGAGCAAGGGTCGAGAAAATCGCAAAGATGATTCTGTACTTGTCAGTGGCTTGAACAGCTACATGTGCTGCACATCGATCTCAGATACGGGTAAGGTTGCTATCGATGGGCCATGTCATTCGATGGTTCGGCTCGATTTCTCTGTGGAGATCGACAATAGGCGGATGCTAGCGATCATTAGCTTTGTCCGTGTTGCCACAGTTACGCCGTCTTAGTCGTCAGTTGTTCCACAAAGACATCAATGAACAGTGAGAAAAGGTAGGATTTGTACTGTGTTCTTGTAACTGACTAGTATTACTGATTGAAACATCATAGTGGTATGCTAATAGTGATTAACCTTCTAGAGCTCATCAATTCGCATAATTGTATCACATTGGCAGTACAAAGTTATCTGCCTTAGATGGATGCTAGCTATTCTTAAGCAATGCAGTGCGAGCTGCCTTGAATATGCTGTCACGAATTTTGTCTAGTCTTGGGCGTAAGTAGATAACTGTGAACTAATTTAAAGTAACGGTTTTCATTATATGTTTTCTAATAGTACGTAAGTGTTTTGACAATCAGTCAAATGTGATTTTTTTATCGGCGAAGGCGACGTATCGGGTCTAGTGAAGCAGGAGATACAACCCGTCGGCTTTGAACAATGACGCCATTCCTCAGCCATAGATAGTAATGTCTTCACTTCGAGGCATAGATAATAAAGCAGTTCTGTGTTCTAATAAGCGCTATCATTAAAATAATTGAATGTGAATCTAAAAGCGATCGTTTATCTATATTTCACTATTTTACCATATTTCACTTTCTTATTCCACCAATATGCTTCAGTAGCTGATGTGTGTTTTTGGGTTATTAAAAAAAAATCTCACGAGATAGAATAAACTGATCCTAAGATACAGATGCTTCAGTAGCTGATAAGTGTTTTTTGGCTTTTTTTAAAAAAAATCTCACGAGATAGAATAAACTGATCCTACTTCATTAAGCAATCAATTGCTTAATAAAGTAGGATCCTACTTTAAGCGATCGTTTATCTATATTTGACTATTTTACCATATTTCACTTTCTTATTGCACAAATATGCTTCAGTAGCTGATGAGTGTTTTTTGGCTTATTGAAAAAAAATCTCACGAGATAGAATAAACTGATCCAAGATACAGATGCTTCAGTAGCTGATAAGTGTTTTTTGGCTTTTTAAAAAAAAAATCTCACGAGATAGAATAAACTGATCCTACTTCATTAAGCAATCAATTGCTTAATAAAGTAGGATCAGTTTATTCTATCTCGTGAGATTTTTTTTTAAAAGCCAAAAAACACTTATCAGCTACTGAAGGGAGCTACAACACTAAGAAGAATCGCTTCTCGGCTTTTGACAAGATCAATGTTTATCTCTCTCGCATTTCTTTGTTTCTCAACATTCTCCTCAGCTCTTTCATCTTTGTAATACGTGCTCTCTGGCGACTTGTGACGTCATTGTTCAAAGCCGACGGGTTGTATCCCCTGCTACACTAGACCCGGCGTACCTACTTCTAGCCACGTTGGTTTCGAATAGATTATTGTCGGTTTCAGGTGCCAACAAAAACCTCCAAAAAAACAAAAATGTGAAACCTATTGCTACTTATTTAGACATGTGTGGCATTTAACAGGTATTACGCTGCGGCTCATTCGCGGGATTGCCTGGCCCAATGAAGCCGATGACATACGGTTTCGTTTTTCAAATATTTCATTGATAGTGAATATTTATGACCTCTGTGTCTACTGTAGTGACATGCAAAAGAGAAGGTTCACATTAAACCGAAAATAAAATATTTATTACATTATCAGAGGAATTTATTACACATTTTCTTTAGGTGGTCCATTGACGGCAAACTTCCCCCCCCCCCCCCCTCCCCCTACTGACAGAAGTTTTTCGTTAACTCTGAGAGGCACCCACGTGCCTTGCTCATACTGTGGCATCAAGCAGTAAGGCCTGCAAGATGAGTGGTCTGCCAAGCGAGTGGATTCATTCTTAATTTGTCGAGTAACACGAACTCTAGTACTCACACTTAAGTTACAAGTTATCCTCCTATATGATTAATACGCAACAGAAACACGCATCTGACTAACAATAATTTACATAACTCTGACTGTACACTACGCACTGGCAATACCACATTTTCCTTCCCTTTTTATTTAACGGCTTTTGTCAACACGTGGCCACCGCACTGAATATGAATGGCGCACACATTATATATTCGGGACATTCAGACAACATACAATTCGAAGGAAGAGTCCATCAATCTCTTTCTTTTCACTATCTTATTTATTTCGATAAATTCTCTAACCTAAACACACAAATTCTACAACCTACAACAATAACACATGAGAAATTCCGCCCAGTGGGCATGGTTTTACAATGGTGAATCTCTATATTATGGTATCGTAATTACTTTTAACGCTACAGTGCACTTTCTGGATAGGATGGTAGATCTTTTATTGTACCTCACATTTCGACTCTCACAATCATCATCACTAAACCTTCCTCCAGACCGAGCGGTACCGAAGGAACAAGCATAACCCACTAATCTTTTGAAACTACCTCGCTACTCTCCCGTGCAAACCACACATACCCAAATTACATGACATACACCACACTACAACATGAAATACTACACAGCGAATAGTCACAACATTATCACTTTCAGCTTTCCCACTTCAATTAATATTTATCCCAGTTTCACACGACACTGCTCCACTTCGTAATTCTACTTTCCTACTATGAACTCTGGAGATATTTGCAAGTCTTCCTGTGCAATGCAAGCCAAGTGGCGTTGCTGGATAGACGGCCGACTCACCTTGCTTCTCTCTCAGAGTTTGAATCAAGCGTCACACGGAATCATATCACGCAAAGTAATATTAAGAACATCACACACGCGGGTCCTCAACTGATACCATGGACGAGTACTTCTCTTTATCCTTTGTCTCATATACAGATTGAGAGTCACACAGTACTCACCACGTGGAAGTACTCGTCTCTAATTTCAAGTGCTGCACGCGCCATTTCTTAAATATTTCAACTTATGGTACACACGCTATTTCTTAAATATTTCAACTTATTGTACACACGCTAGTAATTCAGCTTAACTTAAGCACACGGAAGTATTTCAACTTATTGCTACACGTGGTTTCATTGTGACCGTTGGTCACTTCCGAAGATTCCCACAATCCCATTAATATTACCTGCCTGACATTTAATTCTCCCCACAAAAGTTCCTGAAATAGAGAAATTAATATTTCAAACTACTCTTAAATATTCCACATGCATACCATGTCTCCACTCTTTCGTCATTACGGAGCACAACTAAAACAGGTCTTAACAGCACAAGATCCTGCGGCAGAGTCCTGAAGCATGGCCGTTCTTGAGGTTCTCTCCCATCTCTGTCGAGGTGGGGGAAGCACCTTGCTATCGTATTGGTCAGCCACATTTCAGGCGCTCAAAGCTCTGGTAAATTTCATCTCTTTGGTCCCACCAAAGGTGGCCAAAGGATCGACTCAAAGATGATCATATATTCACATTCACTATCTGCGGTTAGCAGACGACCATACATTCATTCATTTCACAGATCTCACCAAACTGGATGTAGGGATTTATTTTGTGGGAGTGCACATGTGATCAATTAAATAAATAAATTGTCATTCTTTCCCACACTGGTATCCGGCTTCGCTGTATTAATTGAAATTGAGTTATTTTACAAAAAAATGTGTTGTTCTGACAAAAATAATGAAGTAAGTTGTACCTATTTTCAATGTCGGGCGGTACTGTACCCTTTCAACTCAACTGAATCGCTATAAAATTTTCGGTTTTCAATTGAATATCGTCCGCAGCTCGTAGTCTCGCGGTCGCGTTCTCGCTTCCCGAGCACGGGGTTCCGGCTTCGATTCCCGACGGGGTCAGGGATTTTCACCTGCTTAGAGATGACTGGGTGTTTGTGTTGTCCTCATCATTTCATCATCATTCATGACATTGGCAAGATTGGACTGAGTAAAGGTTGGGAATTTGTACGGGGGCTGATAACCGCGCAGTTGAGCGCCCCACAATCCAAAACATCATCATCATCACATCAATTGAATATCGTTGAAGTATAGCGTCCAATGTCAGTATCCACGTGCATAGTACCCATGTCCTTGACGTTGCAGTAGCCAACGCCACTAGAAGTGATGACATACATTTCAAGATCGAAATTCGTTTCGTAATTTCATATGAATGAAACAGGAGATTATTTCGAAACTACTCACAGTCGTTGAGAAATATATTTATCTGCGGGACACAAACATGAAGCAGCCCATAAAACCTATACTAGCTGACCCGGCCATACGTTTCTGTGGTTATAATAGGCTGAATTAATTTAGTACTCATCTCTTTAATACCATCAAATTAATATTCACTAATAAAGCTGAAAATAGTTTAGCCGATATTAAAACATACGGAACTGAGAATGAAACGTTACGCCAAAATTTGAAATTGACTGATAAAGTATCGGAATGTTGAAATTAATCACAAACCAACATACAGTTTTTAAATTTAAATTTTATTCATCTCAGATTAACTGTAGTTTGTTATCAATGACATATTTACAAAATATTTAATAAGTTAATAATACACAACTTAATTTTATATGTGAGGCTGATAACATCGATTTTAACTATTATTTCCATTATTTTAAATTATTACAATTTACAATTTCAAATTATCTAAGCGCTAATTGGTGCACAATATTTTTGGTTCGCCTGTCTTTTGCTAACACGAATAGATTTGATGGTTTTCCATACATGAGCGGGCGACATACACTTGTCCATTGGAGAAACACGTATTTTCCAAGTGTAAATCGCAAGTAGACATTATTTGTCCTTGAGACTTATTGACGGTCATCGCGAAAACCAAACGAGTCGGAAATTGAAGACTTCTAAATGGTAATGGAGATTCTGACGGTATCATTGGAATACGTGGTAACAGGACGATTTCTCCTTTGAACTTTCGCCTCAAAATGGCTGCTTCGAGAACATTTCCGGTGGTCCTTTTGATGACCAAACGTGTACCGTTGCATAATCTAGGTGGGTTTAAATTACGAAGAAGAATAATAGATGAACCAGTCTTCAACTGAAGATTGTATGGTGGCATTCCTGGTATATCCAGAGAATTTAAAAATTCAGTTGGAAAATTTATGGCTTCGTTTTCATCAACTATTGTGTCGATTTGTTTAAAAGGCATCAAATCACCGGGCAACAACTGTTGTACCTGAAAATTAATTTCGTCAACATCAGCATTTCTTGCTGCCAGAATAGCACGATTACTGGCCCAATTATGATCTAAGTAATTATTCAATATATCCGGGAAGACACGACTGGTTCTTTTTTTGTATCAACAACAGTGCAGAAATTGTCTGGCAATCTGATGTATTGTGTATTTTGATGCAGTTCAATTTCACCGTTTCCAATATCCAGTAATTGCTTAGAAAATACTTGTGCCGGTGGATCATTTTGCAATTGTACCCGCATTTTCATGGTCAATCGAAAATATTGTTGTCGCAGGAGAGTACTCTACCCATAATAAATGTCACAACATAAGATTATCGTGTAAATTATTATTCACCCTCTTAAGAGAGCACACTGGTCACTATGGAGCTATATGGGACGGTGTAACATTGTACCAGGTGACCAAGTGACCTTTCACCGTTGGTCTATGTCATGTTAATGGACCATCGGTTGTATGGAATCAGATCGGTAAGATGAGTCGACATGGAGATATCGCGGAATGGCAGAAAAGAGCTACCGTGTTTGGATGCGCTCATAAACACACCGCGAATGGAGATGCACTGTTTGTTTGTGTATCAAAGCGGATTGTCCAACGTGTCTACATGAGTGGTGAACTACTCGCTGCCATGCAACAGGGCTTAAGAACATTTGTGCTAAAAAGAACCTAACAGACACAAATTCGAAAAGAGTGTCAGACCTAGTCAATGTTAATGGTTCAAACACGCCAGGAATTTCTCCCGCCGTTCAATGCAGGCCTATCTCAAACAGTCTCAATTGGAAAGAATACAACTGAGGTGACCGCGTAACGAAATTCCAATTTCTGTTCGTCTTCCTGTGTAATATTTAGTATTTGCAAAGGCTTATTGTCTGAGTAATGGATTAGAACAGTGTAATTTTGATGCTTCGTCCAAGCGATTCTTTTTCTGTATTTGTGCTAGCCAAAATTAGCTCAGTTATCTCCTCAGTGCTTTCCCTTAATTTTGGTTTAACTGGTATAGTGTAAAATGAAAATGCTTCATCTTATTTAAAGGGTCTTTTCTTTTAAATTTTAGATCTTTTACTACTACAGAAGTCTTCCCATTTTCCCTCTTTATTAGGGTAGGGTGGGGCTAGTTGAGCAATTTTTCATTTGACTGGTTATAGCTTCTCAACGATAAGTCTTCATGGATTGTTATGCATACTGATGGGTAAGTAATTTATCCCTTCGCAAGAGTGTCCGTAGTAACTTATTGCTATGCCATTGCTGTCTTTCTCGGCGTACTCCATTGATGAATTCTTGTCGGGTTATCAGCCGAGTGGGGGAGTCGTCTTCTCGCAACGTTTCGATGAGTTCCGTACCCATCATCTTCTAACAAGTCGCATTTAAGAGCTAGAGCTGTTTAAATGCAAACAGTCAAGTATGCTCAACGTACTCCATAGGTGAGGATATGGGGCAAATTGAGCACTTTGAAATCTAGCCAAACCGTGGGTTCAGTAATAGCCAGACGTGAAATAAAATTTCTGTTTGACAATCAACTTTTTATTTATAATCTTTTAACAGTAAAACTAAAAGTAATTTTCTATTAATAATAAACAAAAAATAGAGTCAACAAAACATTAATGTACCTTGAGATTAACTTTTGAATTAGACCAGTCTTTCTATTCAAAATCGGACTTGACTATTTATGAAATTATCAATTAGCTTATATTAAAAACGATAATGTTAATAAGGTCTTGGAAACTTAATCGTCGTTGTCACTGTTGCAACTTACACAAATGAAAGTAAGACCAGCATCTGGCGCCGGCCGCGGTGGCCGTGCGGTTCTAGGCGCTGCAGTCCGGAACCGCGGGCCTGCTACGGTCGCAGGTTCGAATCCTGCCTCGAGCATGGATGTGTGTGATGTCCTTAGGTTAGTTAGGTTTAAGTAGTTCTAAGTTCTAGGGGACTGATGACCTAAGATGTTAAGTCCCATAGTGCTCAGAGCCATTTTTGAACCGACATCTGGCGTACATTTTATATGTGCCCATTGCCTGCAAAACTGATACTGGATCCATGTTTTCCCGTGGTAAACTTGCAGAATAGCCTTCGCAACAAACGAGACAAAAACAGTCATCATCGTTGCTTCCTTCACTTGACGGAAGTATTTTTTTGGGAACACTCTTCTTTCTTTTTTTAACAATGTTCTTCCTTGGCTTTTTAATTTTTGTACTGGTTTATTTTGTACCTCTTGCAATGCGTTCTTTTCGGGTGTGTCTGGTAGAACAGTAGTTTCATCTTTCTTCTGTTAGTTTTGGTAGCTGTCCTACGACCTGCTTTTGTATGTGGTCGAACAATTCCTGGAGACATTTGCTTGCTTGCTTGTACCAGTTTCGGGTTCAGTTTGGCTGGTGGACGTAGAAGGAATGGGATTAGGGTCAGTGTTGGACATTAGGTCTACAGCTTGCTCTGGACGATCTTTTTCCATCTCGACAGTTTCCGGGTTTTGAATGTTACAATTGATGATGAAAACGTATCCTCACTAAAAATGTTCGCATTATACGTGAAGATACAAGTCTTTCGGAAACCATTGATAATATTTATACTTGTCTGAGCCATTGGCAACGAATCAGCAACAATTTTTGATATATCTTAAATAGTTATGGTATTGCCCAGTTTATTTCCTAGCCACGTATCTTGAGTGGTCCAAACACTGAGACATCCCATGCCTGCAGTTTGTGGCTACAATGCGGCGGAAAGGACAACATTACAAATCCGTTCTCTTTGGCCAAATTTAGTGTCATCACTTTCAAGTGAGAGGAGTGATTATCTAATAATAACAAAACACGGTTCTCCATGAACAGTTTCACATGTTTTATAAAATGTTGCATGTTGTTGTTGTTGTGGTCTTCAGTCCTGAGACTGGTTTGATGCAGCTCTCCATGCTACTCTATCCTGTGCAAGCTGTTTCATCTCCCAGTACGTACTGCAACCTACATCCTTCTGAATCTGCTTAGTGTATTCATCTCTAGGTATCCCTCTACGATTTTTACCCTCCACGCTGCCCTCCAATTCTAATTTGGTGATCCCTTGATGCCTCAGAACATGCCCTACCAACCGATCCCTTCTTCTAGTCAAGTTGTGCCACAAACTCCTCTTCTCCCCAGTTCTATTTAATACCTTCTCATCAGTTATGTGATCTACCCATCTAATCTTCAGCATTCTTCTGTAGCACCACATTTCGAAAGCTTCTATTCTCTTCTTGTCCAAACTATTTATCGTCCATGTTTCACTTCCATACATGGCTAAACTCCATACAAATACTTTCAGAAACGACTTCCTGACACTTAAATCTATACACGATGTTAACAAATTTCTCTTCTTCACAAACGCTTTCCTTTCCATTGCCAGTCTACATCTTACATCCTTTCTACTTCGACCACATCGGTTATTTTGCTCCCCAAATAGCAAAACTCCTTTACTACTTTAAGTGTCTCATTTCCTAAACTAATTCCCTCAGCATCACCCGATTTAATTCGACTACATTCCGTTATCCTCGTTTTGCTTTTGTTGATGTTCATCTTATACCCTCCTTTCATGGCATTGTCCATTCAACTGCTCTTCCAAGTCCTTTGCTATCACTGACAGAATTACAATGTCATCGGTGAACCTCGAAGTTTTTATTTCTTCTCCATGGATTTTAATACCTACTTCGATTTTTTCTTTTGTTTCCTTCATTGCTTGCGCAATATACAGATTGAATAACATTGGGGAGAGGCTACTACCCTGTCTCACTACCTTCCCTACCACTGCTTCCCTTTCGTACCCCTCGACTCTTATAACTGCCATCTGGTTTCTGTACAAATTGTAAGTAGCCTTTCGCTCCCTGTATTTTACCCCTGCCACCTTCCGAATTTTAAAGAGAGTATTCCAGTCAACATTGTCAAAATCTTTCACTACGTCCACAATTGCTAGAAACATAGGTTTGCCTTTTCTTAATCTAGCTTGTAAGATAAGTCGTAGGGCCAGTATTGCCTCACGTGTTCCAATATTTCTACGGAATCCAAACTGATCTTCCCCGAGGTCGGCTTCTACCAGTTTTTCCATTCGTCTGTAAAGAGTTCGCGTTAGTATTTTGCAGCCGTGACTTATTAAACTGATAGTTCGGTAATTTCACATCTGTCAACACCTGCTTTCTTTGGGATTGGAATTATTATATTCTTCTTGAAGTCTGAGTGTGTTTCGCCTGTCTCATACATTTTGCTCACCAGATGGTAAGAGTTTTGTCAAGACTGGCTCTCCCAAGGCTGTCAGTAGTTCCAATGGAATGTTGTCTACTCCCGAGGCATTGTTTCGGCTTAGGTCTTTCAGTGCTCTGACAGTCTCTTCACGCAGTTTTATAAAATGTTGCATAGCCTGATGGAATTCTTCGTCTTTAATCCATCCACTGGCATTGCCTGCTGCTATATAATCAGAGGGACCACCATTAAGAAAGTGTCTCTTAAATTTTTTTGTGGGAGATACAAACATAGGAGACACTGGATTTCCATAAGCAGATACAGCAGTTACTACTGTAACGTAAGTCCCTCGCTCCCCAGCGATCATGTCGCCGACCTTACGCTTACCCTTGGCAGCTACAAATTTATTTGGCTTCAGCGCAGTGGACACTCCTGCTTCATATACGTTCCATATGTCTGACGCACGAAATCCATGTTTATCCATTACTCTACTTAATCTGTCAAAAAAACTTTGACATTTTCAGCATTAAATGATGTTGCCCCACCAAGGCTGGTGGGTTCTGGTTTTCGAATGCATAGCTCCGGATTTCGTTTTAAAAACATCGTAAGCCATTCTTTTCCGGCCATCTTATTTGCAGTCCAGGAGGATGGACTTTTAATGCCCAATTTAGCAGCACACCCGTAGGCAAGGCGACGAACATCTTTTGGGGAATATCCATTGAAAATTGATCCCATTTGTAACAAGTGTTTTTTAAAGAGTCCTCTTGCATGGGAGAAAATACTCGCCTCGGTGTTACATAACCCATGGATGAATTATCACCTTCAATTAATTTCTTAAAAAATCTTGTCACAGTCATTCGTTTGATACCGAATTCTTTGGCTGCGGCATTCACACTTTTTCCCTCAGCATTGACAGCCTTTGCAGCATCATTTAAGTCATCAGTAGTGTAAGAACCTCTTGTAGTCATTCTTAAGCAATTGAAGTTCACGAAACCGCAGTCGAGACACTGCTGAAGAGCGTGCCGTGACTCCGCGGCCTATAGAGGGCGGCCGCTGCCGCTCTCATATAGAGAGAGCCTGTATAGGGAAAGAGTGGCCAACCGGACGATACGGCGGCCATTTTTCTGCCAAAGTGCGGCAGGGACTTTTGAATGGCCAGTAGTGGAGTAGTGGAGTACACACTCACCGAATCAAAAGCACAAGACAATATGGCGAAATCATTCGTTAAATGCCTTTTTTTACAGCTATTGAAAGGTGGCTACACTGAGCCACAGCGCCAGAGATCGCGCCAAAGAGTATTATTCAGCCGCCTCCACTGGCAGTGCTTGTTGAGATGTGGTAGTGGAGAGTTCTTGTCGAGAAGTCGTGGTGGAGAGTGCTTATTGAGATGTAGCAGTGGTGAGTCGTAGTTGAGAAGTTGCGGTAGTGAGTGCTTGTTCAGAATTTGTAGTATTGTTTTGATGGGCTAGACACCAGATGTTATTGGATTGGGGATGCTGTAATATGCTTTTCGTCAATATGTATGAAGGTTAAAAAAATTCCTTTTTTTTTCATTATTTCAATGTCTTAAACAATAATGCCTCTTGGTCACAGGTTCAGTCAACAAAGCATCTGGCTCGTGTTCTTGTATTAGACTGTATTTCTGGTTTCTATGTCCAATTATAGTATTTCTGTTTATTGTTTTTTAATTACTTGTGCATGGGGGCTTAATTAAATAAAGAATCCAAATACGTAATAATGGATCCAAAATTTTGTTATGCTCACTCCAAGAACGTTTAGCAATAAGAATATTGTCCACATATGAAGTAATATTGCTACGAAGATAAACAGGTAAAATTTCGTTTAAACTACGAATGAATGCTGCTGAAGATACAGTAAGTCCAAACGGTAATTTCCGAAATCTCTTTTGGGCAAATTAGTCATATCCAGTTATTATTTACCGACTCTCTAGATAGATTGATAGTTGAAGAGTTGTTTTTATAGATGCAAAGAATAGTAAAAGAGTAGGCAGCGGTGCAGAAAACTAAAAGAGAAATAGCACCTCTACAGCTCGGGTCCCTGTGCACGCTACGGCACATATTCACTTAGTGTAGCGAATCCCCTGAGGACATTAATAGCCGCACATAAATTCCAGTTTGTGACTTAGTGGCAAATTTGGCGGAAGTGCGTACGTAAATTGATCTAACCATGAACATGGATGTATGTCATTCTTAGAATTGCGAAAGATCTTAAATTTCCGAACAGTTAAGAAGTGTTTATAGTCAAAGTTTTCTCCTCGTGGCGACAAAGACCTACCGCGTCTGTGCCAGTCCCAATGTCGATTATTGTCAAGTTCGTGCGCCTGGCGCTCTCTTGTTGCATCTCGTAAATGAAACAAATTATTTTCTTCAAACCCCTCTGCTATCTGTGATTCTAAATTTCTTCTGCAGTCTTTTCCTACGATTTCGCTTTCAATTTGTTTGACTTGCTTTCGTAATGCCTCAAATTCCCTTTTGACGTGTTCATTAAATTTTCCCTGATTTTCAACATGCTTATTTATGTTCTGGTACTCTTCGGTTTCTGCAAATGGCAATGGAACTGTATCATCTGAATCTCTGTCCCCATTTAAACTAAGACTTGTGAATTTATCTGAAATCTCCTCAACTCTTTCCGATAAGTCACCTAATTGTTCTTTCTGTTGATTTACGTCTTCCGTAAGTGTCGCGACTCGGGTTTCAGTATTGACACATTTAGTAGTTAACTGTTCATACTGTTGTGTTAGGTTATTTAATCTGTCATTTGGTACGGATTCCTCGATTCTTTCAAATATTTCTTCCTTATCGTGTGCACGTTGTAAATTTAACTCTGAAAATTTTTGTACTATCACGCGGTCTTTTTTTTCCTGTTCTCTGTCCTGTTCCTCTTGTCTAATTTCTGTTGAAATTAAACTATTATTGTGAGCATTCAAGATTGGTTGTACTTCTTCTCTAATTTCTTTCTTTGATTCATCTTTCATGTTTTTGAAACATGTCCCTATTCGTGAGTCCAACCGTGTTTCCATTGTTCCCATATCAGTTTTAATTGTTCCTATCTCTGTTTTAATTGTTCCTATTTGTGAGTCTAACCGTGTTGCCAAAGTTCCCATCTCTGTTTTAATTGTTCCTATTTGTGATCCCAAATTTAATATTGCACCCATCAACTGCTCCATATTAACTGGTTCAAAATTCTTTTCGCTCCTAACATTTCCCGTAAAACTAACTTCCTTCGGCATAGCCGTAAAGCTATCTGTGTTCGATACTATTCCAGAATCTTCTGTCGTTAATCTCATATTCCGAAAATTTTTTGATTGTGAAAAATTTTGAACTGGTTCCGGACTATTTTCCCGACTCACTAAATTGCTTTCTACTTCATTATTCATCATACTGTTCTCCTGTGTTGGCGATATTGCCATGTTAACAATTTCGTTATTCTGACTATTCATCATTTTTGCCTTTTTCATCGATCGCGTAATAATTTACAAAACATACAAAACTCGTCACTTTACGAAAATTACACACAATGAGACTTTATCTCCAACAATATCATTCACACGAAATGCTTCCCTCAAACACGATTAACGAACAATTGAAATCTTCATAATTGCACAAAATTGTCAAACCCATATACAAGACAACAAAAATTAAATTCTGCAAAAAATACCATTAGAAGAATGACAATTACCAAATCTACACATGCAATATAGACTACAATTACTAAACTACAAATTACTACAACAATACTACTATCTGCTATTCTTACAATCAGAAGAATTCCAAGGGACAATCCGAAGTAGCGGTCGCCACGTGCATGGGGGCTTAATTAAATATAATGACTGCAAATACTTTTTAATTTTCAGTAGCTGTATGTCCGGCTACGAAGTCTCGTAACCGGTTGGCCCTGACTAGTAATAGTACGCAATCTGACTGCATAGAACAACAACAAAGAATGAAACGAAATTTCCGTTAACACAATTAATTAATTAAGTCCCCAGCAACTGTAAAACCTAGGAAACAACAAAACACAAGTGTAGCTGTTCTCTGTGTGGAAGTGTGACTCAACGTACACATCTGGCACGGTTCTTCCTCAATAAGACCAGATATTTTAAACACCATTTATACTGATGTAATTAAAAAACAATAAACAGGAATACTATAATTGCACATAGAAACCAGAAGTACAGTCTAATACAAGAACATGAGCCAGATGCTTTATTGACTGAACCTGTGACCAAGAGGCATTATTGTTTAAGACATTGAAATAATGAAAAAAAAGGAATTTTTTTACCTTCATATATATTGACGAAAAGCACATTACAGCATCTCCAATCCAATAACATCTGGTGTCTAGCCCATCAAAACAATACTACAAATTCTGAACAAGCACTCACTACCGCAGCTTCTCAACTACTGCTACATCTCAATAAGCACTCTCCACCACGACTTCTCGACAAGAACTCTCCACTACCACATCTCAACAAGCACAGCCAGTGGAGGCGGCTGAATAATACTCTTTGGCGCGATCTCTGGCGCTGTGGCTCAGTGTAGCCACCTTTCACTATAATATACTCATAGTAGCCTACTACGTACAGCACAGGAAAATTTGATACTGTGGCTGTAAAAATTATTCGTTACTTGCATTTATCTCCTTTAAAGTTCGTTTACTAGATATATTGCAATGAAAGTACCGTAAATAAAAAAAATAGTGTATAGCATTTGTTTTGTATCGGAAGTGCATAACGCTGAAGATTTAACGTACCTGTATTACGTCAGATGAATGAAAGTCGTAAGCAGTTGTTTACTTGTGACTTGCAAATAGTGTGAGAAGTATTAATTCTTCTTGTAACGTCTTCAAACTTTTTGCAGGTCACAAGTGAACAACTGCTTACGACTTTGTTTCATATATATTGAATACCTCTCGTAGATAACAAACGAAAAAGATTACAAAAATCAGGTAATGTTAAATATAGGCTACTGTAATAACGACCAAATATAACAAGAAAACTACCGTATCCCTTCTACTCCACAGTAAGTAGGCCTATTAAAAACTGTCTTCAAGAGTACCTACGATTATTTACTACGAATACTGTTTCAGCAACCACGAAAACTGCGGAAAACGTGCTTACAACTTGGCTGCGTCAACAATCAGGCAATAATACCGAAACCAAAATAATGGCTAGTGTTCTGATTCGGAACGAAATAAAGTTTGACGCTATAAAGTCGAATGACCATGGCACAACAATTACAGGAACTTTCCGTTTCCAGCAAGGACTGTCACATATTGGCTTCAGAAAAGCTTGTGATGCTGCCAGTATGCACGCAAACGCTAATTACGTACTAATAACGATATACAACTAAATCGAACATGCATGCACAACGCATAACAAGTCTCTCAATAATTCAAATACCTTTTAATCGTTTCCAAAAGTCCTCTGAACTTCAATTCAACTCAAAAGCACGACGAACATAGGAAGCGCGAGAGACGTGTGGCAGAAAAACGGCGCCAAAGCTAATCAACCAATCACGGGCAACTTCACCTACGGCCACTCTCTGTATACAGGCTCTCTGCTCTCATAGGTCGGCTCGGTGGGCGTGTCTCCGTGCGCAGCGCTGAGGCGGCGACGGCAGCGCTCGCGGGTTTGACAAGTGCTTTGTAGCAGCCGTCATCGAAGTCCATGCCTCCCGGCAGGCTTTCCAAATCTTCGGACCGGGTTACCAGATTACTTTCGTTCAAAGTCATGGGGTTGGCTGAGCGACTATTGCCCAAAAATTTAAAACGAAATGAGGTTATGAAACATCTGTTAGAATTATATCCAGAACTTTTATACATCTCAAAAATATACTAAAGTTATGTAAGTTTAACATTTACTTGATTGAAAACGGATGACATTTGACTAGTGCAGAAGAAATATTCCGGTTTCCGATTATTTTACTTCTTGATCACAAAATAAACAATGCACGCGTCTTCTTCACTCGATCGACAAATCGCAAGAGGCGGTAGCGCGATGGGTTCCCCTCCCACTACCGATTCTTTCCGCAGTTTGATGCATTAGCGTGCGGTGAATAGTTTCCGAGATCTTCAACTTTTTTAGTCCTGTCTTCCTCAGTTGCGTGTAATATTACGGTATATTGATAATTTTTACTTAATGGATCGTCTGACAGCAACTGAATAAAACACAATTTTAGTGCCATACGCGTTTCGCCTTTATTTTCTGTAAGGCATCATCAGTGGCCTGGAATATGTACATATTTTTGCTATTTACTTTACATTTTTGTCACTGTACCTATAGGTTATAAACAGTTCTGGTGGTTGGTATTTCCTATTAAGTAGTAATGTTTTGAACTGTACTTACAGGTTGCGTGGACAATTTCTTATATATTACGTTCCTGTTGCATTTTTGGTGTTGTTCTTCTTCTTATGAGTGCCAATTTGCGGTTTTTTCTCTCATTCCACAGCACTATGAACGGAACGCTTGTTTCAATGCAATGTTTTGGTTTCTGTTGCCGACTGTCAAATGTTTTTGCCAAAGATCGAATGTTATTGCCAAACTTTCGAGTGTAATTATTGAAGTATCTGTGATCTGATCATGTATGATTTGCGTGTGCGTTTGTGTATGTGCGTGTGTGTTTAGGTGTGATAATTTTTTGTGCTGTGTGTGTGTGTGTGTGTGTGTTTTGGTATATATATATATATATATATATATATATATATATATATATATATATATATATATATATAGAAAATAAACGCGAAACGCCTGTGGCACTAAAACTGTGTTTTATTCAGTTGCTGTCAGACGGTCCATAAGTAAAAATTATCAATATACCGTAATAGTTTCCTTGATATTTCGGTTGCCCAACTTAAGGCTATGCTCAACTTAGCTCCGCCCTACCCCACCATATATTTGTTTTCTCTGTCTGAAATTTTCAGTCCTCCATCCATCTCTGTACGTACTATTCGTATCAGGATATCAACTGCATAAGCCAGCTGGGGTTATTTACTACTTCCGCTTTTATTACTGTTATCAATTTGTAATTTTCTATCAAACTTTTCTGTAGATGAGATGAACATAAGTGAGCACTGTGCATCTCCTTGCCTCAGGCCAGTTTTGTTCTCAAACTGGACAGTGTCCTCCAGCAGATCCATCCATGCATATTGTTTGTTATAACGACTAGCCCAATGATTTTCTTAATATGTTTAGTATTCGTCTTCATCATCATCATTCACCCTCATTACGGTCGGAGGAAGGCAACGGCAAACCACCTCCGCTAGGACCTTGCCTAGTACGGCGGTGCGGGTCTCCCGCATCGTTCCCCTACGCTCTGTCAAAAAGCATGGAACCTCATTTCCATTTTTTTAAATTTCATGTTTAGTGTGGTTGGTATGTATTCGCTATCGTCTGTTTTTCTAAATCTATGAAGAACGCAGCATGAGTATCAGTATTTAAATTCTCAGCTTATTGCCTTAAGTAGCCTCAGGGTAAATATGTCGTAAACTGTGGGCCTGTTTATTCTACGTCCGTACCTGTACGTACTCCCTTGTGACGTCTTCGGCCGTTCCACTGGAGCTGACAGAAGCGTAGAGTTTTATAATAGATATCAAGCAGGTAAATACCCCAGAACGTTTAATGAATTTTCACTCTGCAGCAGAGTGTGTGCTAATTTGAAACTTACTAGCAGATTAAAGCTATGTGCTGGACCGAGGCTCGAACTGGAGGCTTTCGCAGGCAAGTGCTCTATCGACTGAGCTGTAACTCTTTTTCTACCTTTCAAACTTCACAGTGTTTCTCCAGCACACATTACGGGTTGGTTGGTTGGTTGGTTTGGGGGTAGGGACCAAAGAGCGACACTTTACGGGAATAGCACTCATGAATGAAAGATTACGGAGGAGAAATGGTTTAGCCACAACCTAAGTGATTGTTTCCAGCAAAGCTATGAACCCAAGTCGTGAGTTTTGCTTGAATAGCTCAGTCGGTAGAACACTTTCCCCCGAAAAGACAAAGGTTCCAGACTCGTGCCCCGCTCCAGCACACACACTCCTGGAAATGGAAAAAAGAACACATTGACACCGGTGTGTCAGACCCACCATACTTGCTCCGGACACTGCGAGAGGGCTGTACAAGCAATGATCACACGCACGGCACAGCGGACACACCAGGAACCGCGGTGTTGGCCGTCGAATGGCGCTAGCTGCGCAGCATTTGTGCACCGCCGCCGTCAGTGTCAGCCAGTTTGCCGTGGCATACGGAGCTCCATCGCAGTCTTTAACACTGGTAGCATGCCGCGACAGCGTGGACGTGAACCGTATGTGCAGTTGACGGACTTTGAGCGAGGGCGTATAGTGGGCATGCGGGAGGCCGGGTGGACGTACCGCCGAATTGCTCAACACGTGGGGTATCGGCGAGGACCATTCGCAACCGTCTCCATGAAGCTGGGCTACGGTCCCGCACACCGTTAAGGCCGTCTTCCGCTCACGCCCCAACATCGTGCAGCCCGCGTCCAGTGGTGTCGCGACAGGCGTGAATGGAGATGAGAGTCGCTTCTGCCTTGGTGCCAATGATGGTCGTATGCGTGTTTGGCGCCGTGCAGGTGAGCGCCACAATCAGGACTGCATACGACCGAGGCACACAGGGCCAACACCCGGCATCATGGTGTGGGGAGCGATCTCCTACACTGGCCGTACACCACTGGTGATCGTCGAGGGGACACTGAATAGTGCACGGTACATCCAAACCGTCATCGAACCCATCGTTCTACCATTCCTAGACCGGCAAGGGAACTTGCTGTTCCAACAGGACAATGCACGTCCGCATGTATCCCGTGCCACCCAACGTGCTCTAGAAGGTGTAAGTCAACTACCCTGGCCAGCAAGATCTCCGGATCTGTCCCCCATTGAGCATGTTTGGGACTGGATGAAGCGTCGTCTCACGCGGTCTGCACGTCCAGCACGAACGCTGGTCCAACTGAGGCGCCAGGTGGAAATGGCATGGCAAGCCGTTCCACAGGACTACATCCAGCATCTCTACGATCGTCTCCATGGGAGAATAGCAGCCTGCATTGGTGCGAAAGGTGGATATACACTGTACTAGTGCCGACATTGTGCATGCTCTGTTGCCTGTGTCTATGTGCCTGTGGTTCTGTCAGTGTGATCATGTGATGTATCTGACCCCAGGAATGTGTCAATAAAGTTTCTCCTTCCTGGGACAATGAATTCACGGTGTTCTTATTTCAATTTCCAGGAGTGTAGTTTTAATCTGCTAGGAAATCTCAACCCATCATATGTCTCAAATGAACGGAGCAGTTATTTTTCTTAGTATTTGTCATAGTATGGCTAATTTCCGGTCATCTGGGTGCTTTCCTCCTTTCCATATTTGCTTTTTTTAAGTTGGTGAGTTCTCTGAGTTCTTTAGTGTAAGATTTTAATTAACTTAGCATCGATTTGATTTCTCTGCGAGCTTTATCGTTTCAAGTTCTGCGAATAACTTGGTGTATTCTCTTTTATGACGATGTAGTGACCTCCATTGTCAGAAATCTTGAACACGAAAGATTCTGTTAGATCCTCAACGCAGTAGCAGAGAGACATCTTCCACCATTCTGCTGCCTGATTACTTGTCGTTAGTTAACCGCTTGCTATTTGTGTCTCAAATATATGTCTCCCTTATGTTTATTTTATGAGTGGACTTCTTTAACTTCTGCTACATTTTTCTTGCCTCATGGTGATAGAAATTACCTCTTTCTCTGAAAAAGCTGCTGTTGCACTGGCAAATGAATTTTGTTACCTCGGTAGCAGACGCATTTCCTCCTTACTGTAACATATTTGTCGTTATTAACGACACGTTTCTACGTTTCCCAAACACCCTGTGTTTCCTCTTCTCTATTTTCCTCAGGTAGCTCCTATTATTTCATGAACTATCTTCTGTCCAGCTGTGTTTTACATCTGATTCCCTGAATCCCTGTCTTTGTTGTCTGGCTAACTCGAGCATTGGTTCCTCTTCAAGAATATTGAGAAGCTGATGCTAGTTAAGTCATACCTAGCTGTTCTGGGAACTGGCGTGTTAACTTTTTTCAGTTTTAATGACATTTTTCTAACAACCAGAAAGCCGTCAGCATCACATGCTCTGACATGAACGGTGCCATTGGAGACTCCAGAATGGTCCTGCGATTTCTTTGGTTCATAATATGCCCAGGTTCATTCCTGAAAATTAGTGCTAGAGATACGCAAGTCATAATCTATTGTTAATAATCCGGAAACCGCTTGCCTCGTACAAAATAACGTTTACTGTTATTCGTCCATACATTGTTAGTCTTTTTATTTTCACAATGAAATGGTCTAGAACTATGCGAACGTTGTATTTGGCTATTCAGTTACAGTATCTGATCAAAAGTATCCGGACATATGTATGTAAAGTGGAAATGACCAACAGTAATTCCGAGATGCGAACCCCCACCCCCGAATTACACTACTGGCCATTAAAATTGCTACATCAAGAAGAAAGGCAGATGATAAACGGGTATTCATTCGACAGATATATTATCCTAGAACTGGCATGTGATTACATTTTCACGCAATTTGGGTGCATAGATCCTGAGAAATCAGTACCCAGAACAACCACCTCTGGCCGTAATAACGACCTTGATACGCCTGGGCATTGAGTCAAACTGAGCTTGGATGGTGGATGGCGCGTACAGGTACAGCTGCCCATGCAGCTTCAACACGATACCACAGTTCATCAAGAGTAGTGACTGGCATATTGTGACGAGCCAGTTGCTCGGCCACCATTGACCAGACGTTTTCAATTGGTGAGAGATCTGGAGAATGTGCTGCCCAGGGCAGCAGTCGAACATTTTCTATATCCAGAAAGGCCCGTACAGGACCTGCAACATGCGGTCGTGCATTAACCTGCTGAAATGTAGTGCTTCGCAGGGATCGAATGAAGGGTAGAGCCACGGGTCGTAACACATCTGAAATGTAACGTCCACTGTTCAAAGTGCCGTCAATGCGTACAAGAGGTGACCGAGACTTGTAACCAATGGCACCCCATACCATCACGCCGGGTGATACGCCAGTGTGGCGATGACGAATACACGCTTCCAATGTGCGTTCATCGCGATGTCGCCAAACATGGATGTGACCATCATGATGCTGTAAAAAGAACCCGTTTTGCCGTTCTTGCACCATCGCAGGCGCTCCTGTCTGTGATGCAGCGTCAAGGGTAACCGTAGCCATGGTCTCCGAGCTGATAGTCCATGCTGCTGCAAACGTCGTCGAACTGTTCGTGCAGATGATTGTTGTCTTGCAAACGTCTCCATCTGTTGACTAAGGGATCGAGACATGGCTGCACGATCCGTTACAGTCATGCATATAAGATGCCTGTCACCTCGACTGGTAGTGATACGAGGCTGTTGCGATCCAGCACGGCGTTCCGTATTACCCTCCTGAACCCACCGATTCCATATTCTGCTAACAGTCATTGGATCTCGACCAACGCGAGCAGCAATGTCGCGATACGATAAACCGCTATCGCGATAGGCTACAATCCGACCTTTATCAAAGTCGGAAACGTGATGGTACGCATTTCTCCTCCTTACACGAGCATCACCACAACGTTTCACCAGGCAACGCCGGTCAACTGCTGTTTGTGTATGAGAAATCGGTTGGAAACTTTCCTCATGTCAGCACGTTGTAGGTGTCGCCACCGGCGCCAGCCTTGTGTGAATGCTCTAAAATGCTAATCATTTGCATATCACAGCATCTTCTCTCTGTCGGTTAAATTTTGCGTCTGTAGCATGTCATCTTCGTGGTGTAGCAATTTTAATGGCCAGTAGTGTATAAAAGGAGGTGGGAAGTTTGGTATTGCATGTAGAGAAGCAATAGCGGCAGAATGCTTCGGACGAGAGAGCTCAGTGACTTTGGACTAATCATCATCCGTCTGGGGCATTTCAGCCCATCCAGAGCTGCCCATCTCGACTGTTGGTGAGGTTTCACTCGAAGTGCAAACGCGAAGGTATAACCACAGCTACATCAAGGCGAAGCAGACCCCATGTAGACTACTAACCGACAAGGACAGTCGAGCACTGCAGAGAATATTTGGGAAACATCACATGAAATCAATGGAAGGAATCGCATGTGAATTCCGAAGTTCTTACATCAGTCCAACTACCACAGTGGTTCCCAACCTGGCAAGAGGTAAAATGAAGTTTTCTGAGGAGTAAAAACTAAACGGTTCGATTGTGTTCAGTCGCAAACTAAATTATTCTCGAAATATCATTACCATTATCACAGTTTTGTGAGAATGTAATATTGATTAGATAAGTTACCAATATTTACTTTTTCTCAATTAGGCGAAATAATGCGATGAAGTTTCCAGGTTCCTCACATGGTCCACCCACTACAAGCATGTGTTGTGCTTTGTCCTGTACATTGCTGATGGTAAAAGTGAGATATATAGGTAACGAATGCCAAATACCTCAAGAAAATGTTCTCCAAGTTGTAGATAGTACCTGCAGTAGTCCGGAAATTCCTGCGTTACTCGTTTCGAAACAGGTAAGTGAACTGACAACATGGCACAGCAGTAACTATATGAGGGCTACTATAGTTTTATTATTATTATTTCTTTCTTGTCTCAGACGTTATGTCTGGTTAAAAATGGAAGGTGACGCGGACCTTGATCAAGCGTGACTTCCTTTTATCTGTACGGTATATGTTACATTGCATTTAGGAACTTTCGGGTAATTGAACAAGTGTCAATAATTACAGATTTCTGTAGTTGTATATATATATAAGTTTGGATGTAGCTGTATTGCATTGATGTACTGGTGGATATTGTGTGGTATGACTCCTATAGTTGATAGTATAATTGGTATAATGTCAACTTTATCCTGATGCCGCATGTCCTTGACTTCCTCAGCCAGTTAGATGTATTATTCAATTTTTTCTCCTGTTTTCTTTTGTACACTCCTGGAAATGGAAAAAAGAACACATTGACACCGGTGTGTCAGACCCACCATACTTGCTCCGGACACTGCGAGAGGGCTGTACAAGCAATGATCACACGCACGGCACAGCGGACACACCAGGAACCGCGGTGTTGGCCGTCGAATGGCGCTAGCTGCGCAGCATTTGTGCACCGCCGCCGTCAGTGTCAGCCAGTTTGCCGTGGCATACGGAGCTCCATCGCAGTCTTTAACACTGGTAGCATGCTGCGACAGCGTGGACGTGAACCGTATGTGCAGTTGACGGACTTTGAGCGAGGGCGTATAGTGGGCATGCGGGAGGCCGGGTGGACGTACCGCCGAATTGCTCAACACGTGGGGCGTGAGGTCTCCACAGTACATCGATGTTGTCGCCAGTGGTCGGCGGAAGGTGCACGTGCCCGTCGACCTGGGACCGGACCGCAGCGACGCACGGATGCACGCCAAGACCGTAGGATCCTACGCAGTGCCGTAGGGGACCGCACCGCCACTTCCCAGCAAATTAGGGACACTGTTGCTCCTGGGGTATCGGCGAGGACCATTCGCAACCGTCTCCATGAAGCTGGGCTACGGTCCCGCACACCGTTAGGCCGTCTTCCGCTCACGCCCCATCATCGTGCAGCCCGCCTCCAGTGGTGTCGCGACAGGCGTGAATGGAGGGACGAATGGAGACGTGTCGTCTTCAGCGATGAGAGTCGCTTCTGCCTTGGTGCCAATGATGGTCGTATGCGTGTTTGGCGCCGTGCAGGTGAGCGCCACAATCAGGACTGCATACGACCGAGGCACACAGGGCCAACACCCGGCATCATGGTGTGGGGAGCGATCTCCTACACTGGCCGTACACCACTGGTGATCGTCGAGGGGACACTGAATAGTGCACGGTACATCCAAACCGTCATCGAACCCATCGTTCTACCATTCCTAGACCGGCAAGGGAACTTGCTGTTCCAACAGGACAATGCACGTCCGCATGTATCCCGTGCCACCCAACGTGCTCTAGAAGGTGTAAGTCAACTACCCTGGCCAGCAAGATCTCCGGATCTGTCCCCCATTGAGCATGTTTGGGACTGGATGAAGCGTCGTCTCACGCGGTCTGCACGTCCAGCACGAACGCTGGTCCAACTGAGGCGCCAGGTGGAAATGGCATGGCAAGCCGTTCCACAGGACTACATCCAGCATCTCTACGATCGTCTCCATGGGAGAATAGCAGCCTGCATTGGTGCGAAAGGTGGATATACACTGTACTAGTGCCGACATTGTGCATGCTCTGTTGCCTGTGTCTATGTGCCTGTGGTTCTGTCAGTGTGATCATGTGATGTATCTGACCCCAGGAATGTGTCAATAAAGTTTCCCCTTCCTGGGACAATGAATTCACGGTGTTCTTATTTCAATTTCCAGGAGTGTATATTTGTTGTATTGGGTATGGATATTTCGATTAGTTGTGTTAAATTCTTCTTTTTATTGGTGAGTATGATGTCAGGTTTGTTATGTGGTGTTGTTTTATCTGTTATAATGGTTCTGTTCCAGTATAATTTGTATTCATCGTTCTCCAGTACATTTTGTGGTGCATACTTGTATGTGGGAACATGTTGTTTTATAAGTTTATGTTGTAAGGCAAGCTGTTGATGTATTATTTTTGCTACATTGTCATGTCTTCTGGGGTATTCTATATTTGCTAGTCTTGTACATCCACTTGTGATGTGATCTACTGTTTCTATTTGTTGTTTGCAAAGTCTGCATTTATCTGTTGTGGTATTGGGAGCTTTGATAATATGCTTGCTGTAATATCTGGTGTTTATTGTTTGATCCTGTATTGCAATCATGAATCCTTCCGTCTCACTGTATATATTGCCTTTTCTTAGCCATGTGTTGGATGCGTCTTAATCGATGTGTGGCTGTGTTAGATAATACGGGTGCTTGCCATGTAGTGTTTTCTTTTTCCAATTTACTTTCTTCGTATCTGGTGATGTTATGTGATCTAAAGGGTTGTAGAAGTGGTTATGAAATTGCAGTGGTGTAGCCGATGTATGTATATGAGTGATTGCTTTGTGTATTTTGCTAGTTTCTGCTCGTTCTATAAAGAATTTTCTTAAATTGTCTACCTGTCCATAATGTAGGTTTTTTATGTCGATAAATCCCCTTCCTCCTTCCTTCCTTTATTATTATTATTATTATTATTATTATTATTGGAGTAGTTAGACTCAAAGCATTAACAGCCTGGAGACGTCCAATTTGTGCCAGTTCGGAAGTAAGAAGTGCAGCAATGAAGTCATTTACGAACAGTAAATACAGTGCACACATCTGAACTTGTTTTATTTGAAATACGACTGCAGTGTACAGGTCAAGCAAGTGCCGCAATGGAGAGGAGTAATGCAGGGGAAGCATGTTTTATAACAAGTGTGTAACCTCACTGTGGATCGTTAGCTGTGTTTTTAAGGAAGTTGTGGGTAGAACTTGCTATGCACAACGAATTTCTTCGTCATTCATTCTAAAACACACACACACACACACACACATACATGCATACACACACAAACTAAATATCACTGATCTTTCATCATTTTAAAAATAAAAGTGTTCCAAGAAAAGTCTTTCATTCCACAGTTTAGTTAGGGGCTAAAGATGGTGGTAATGTGAGGGAGAGAGGAACAAGAGATGGCTGGGGGGGGGGGAGGGGGAGGGAAGGAGAACTAGCTAATGTCTAACAGCACTCAGGGATAATGGTCTAAAAGAGGTTGGGGACCACTGAGCTAGCACAATGACTGTGCTTAGGGATACGGTCGCAGGTTCGAATCCTGCCTCGGGCATGGATGTGTGTGATGTCCTTAGTTTAGTTAGGTTTAAGTAGTTCTAAATTCTAGGGGACTGATGACCTCAGAAGTTAAGTCCTATAGTGCTCAGAGCCATTTGAACCATTTTTTTGTGCATAGGGAGTCAAAAACAACGACGTAAATTGGTCGAGCAGCTTCTCATTAGCCACAAATTTCTGTAGTGTGTGCTAGGCGACGGTTGTTGTACTGTAAAAGACGACAGAGGACAGTGGATGACTGGAAACGAGGGACTGGAGTGATGAATCACGCTACATCCTATGGCAATCTGATGGAAGGGTAGGGTTTCGGTTTGGCGAATGCTTAGAGGACTTCACCTCCTGTCCGGTGTAGCGCCAAAGATGATTTTATCGGTATGACAATGTGCCTTGTCATAAGGCAGTATCTGCGAAGCAACGGTTTGTGGACAGTAAGACTTCTGAAACGGACTGGCCTGCCCAGAGCCCTGATCTGAACCCAATCGAACATCTTTGGGATGAGTTAGAATGTCGATGTCGCTTCAGACCCCAGCGTCCAACATCATTATATTCTCTGGTTTTGGCTCTTGAAAAAGAATGGTCTGCAGTTCCACCACAAACATTCAAACAACCGTCTGAAAGTGTCACCATAGAGTTGAAACCGTCGAAAGGTGAAAAGTAAAGTCCTGGCATATTAATCTTCTGTCTTTATTTACTAAAACGGACATGCTTTATTTCACCTCTTCTACTATTTTCTGTGCAGCTTCATCATGTTCATCTGCAGCAGTAATATTTAAAACTGCCTCTTCTAAGATTATCTTTCTTTCTTCAGAATTACTACTGCACATCCCATATTAATGTCTACAAATATTTTTCATCACAGTACCTGCACGTCCCATATAAATCTCCACTAATACTTTTGATCAGATAGTGAATAAGCGATGCCAATTTCAGTATACAATTCCTCCGATAACTCGATTTCTTTATCGTTACAAAAAGCATATATATTCAGAAAATAACGACCACTAGGCTGCCACGGTTGTCTATTAGTCTTTTGTTTGTTGATTTGAATTTTTACCATGTTTTTATTGAGCTTTGCACATAAAATACATTTTAGTATTTGTGTTAATCATCACAATAACCATATAGGATATTACCCGAGTCGATATTTGTAGACATGAGATAAAGTTTTGCTACAAATTATGCGCTGCCTAAAAAAATTCCATTTTTTACAGACAGCTATTAGAAATGTACTTGCAAGGAACTACGTGCTCAAGGGTGTGAGGGTTTCTTATGAAATGCCACTATATGCGTAAACCAACATAATATTTAATCATCAAATAAATCCTGAAAGAGTATTTTATTTTGTTATTAAATGAAATAACAAGTTTACTGTTACCAGTCAATGTTTATTTATTTCCACGACGCGTTTCAAAGGTTTAAACTTCCATAACCAGGTGGATTTACATTTGTTAATATGACATTTGTGTGTGTGTTGTGTTATTGCCATATTAACAAATGTAAATCCACCTGATGATGGAGGTTTAAACCCTTGAAACGCGTCGTGGAGATAAATAAACAGTGACTGATAACAGTAAACTTGCTGGTTCATTTAATGTCAATAACAGTCACGGTGAAGCCTAACCTAAAATGTTCGCATTTATAGTTATCTTATTTTGCTTAGAAACATAAGAGAAAATTTTTTTGTCTGACACTTTGCTTTACGTACAAGACTATCAAAACATGTGCTGCCTTTATGTGGATACATTTCACAGTGTTTCAAAGGCAAACCAGTATCGTGCACGAGAGACGACGTGTCTGATAGTCGTGGAAAGGGGCAGCACATACTGATGAGCCACCTGGACAGTTTCTTGGCCCTCACTTGGAAAACAACGCAACAGCGATTCTTCTTTGAATCGGTTGGATTTGCTCTTGGCAGGTTTCCGGCTATATATGGTACCATCAGAGTTGGCACCCGATAGCGTTCCAGATGTTTTCCGTTGCGATCAGGTCAGTTGAATTTGGTGGCTAGCAAATCATGAGTTCATTGTCATGCTCCTCAGCTCAGTGTAACACAATTCTGGCCTTTTGACAAGGGCAGTATCCTGCTGGCAGATACTATGGCCGTTGAAAGAGTCATCAAGCATGAAGGGATGATGCATAGGCCAATGTTCAACAATGTGCACTGTACGATATGCTCTGGAACACTTGTGCCCCCTCCATCATTGTGCTGTGTCGTCAGATTTGCCACTTATCCCCGGCTATCCTGCTTTACAGTGGGGTGGGGGGGGGGGAGAAAGGGGAATGCCTCCACCGACATCTGTGCTCTGTGACGAGGCGCTGACATCCGAAACATTGTTGCATAATTGTCATTTCACCATTCTCCAAAAATGTTCAAGGCAGTAGCGTGTGAACAGCTGTTCAACCTCAACATTTTCGAGATGGTCTTTTCCAGACGCCATCTGTCCATTATCAATGCCCCTTATATCAATGGATTTTCCCATTTGCATCCTGTACCGTCTGTGGAATGATTCCCCTTTGATTCTGCTCCACTTATACACTGAAGAGCCAAAGAAACTGGAACATCTGCCTAATATCGTGTAGGGCCTCCTCGAGCAGGCAGAAGAGAAGCAACACGACGTGGCATGGAATCGGCTAATGTCTGAAGTAGTGCTGTAGGTAAACGACGTCATTAATCCTACCAGACTGTCTATAAATCCGTAACAGAACAAGGGGATGGAGATTTCTTCTGAAATGCACGTTGCAAGGCGTCCGAGACGTGCTTCAGAAGAGTGTCCTTGGAGCCACTCTGTAGCAATTCTGGACGTGTGGAGTGTCGCAGTGTCCTGCTGGAATTGCCCACATCTGTTGGAATGCACAATGAATATGAATGGATGTAAGTGACCAGACAGGATGCTTATGTACATGTCACCTGTCAGAGTCGTATCTACACGCATCATAGCATAACTGCACACGCCCCACGCCATTACAGAGACGCCACCAGCTTGAACAGTCCCCCCGCTGACATGCCGGGTCCATGGATTTATGAGGTTGTTTCCATATCCGTACGCGTCCCTCCGTTCAAAAGAAAAAAAAAATTACTCGTCCGACTTGGCAACATGTTTCCAGTCATCAACACTCTAATGTCGGTGTTGATGGGCCAAGGCGAGGCGTAAACCTTTGTGTCGTGCAGGCATCAAGAGTAGACAAGTGGGCCTTCGGCTCCGAAAGCCCATATCGATGATGTTTCGTAGAATGGTTTGCACGCTAACACTTGTTGATGGCCTAGCACTGAAATCTTCAGCAATTTGCGGAAGGGCTGCACTTCTGTCACTTTGAACGATTCTCTTCAGGCGTTGTTGGTCCCGTTCTTGCAGGATCTTTTTCTGGCCGCAGCAGTGTCGGAGATTTGATGTTTAACCGGATTCCTAATATTCTCGGTACACTCGTGATAAGGTCGTAAGGGAAAATTCCCACTTCATCGCTACCTCGGAGACGCTGTCTCGCATCGCTCGTGCACCGACTATAACACCACGTTCAAACTCATTTAAATCTTGATAACCTGCCATTGTACGAGGGCAGTTCAATAAGTAATGCAGCACATTTTTTTTCTCGGCCAATTTTGGTTGAAAGAACCGGAAATTTCTTGTGGAATATTTTCAAACATTCCCGCTTCGTCTCGTATAGTTTCATTGACTTCCGACAGGTGGCAGCGCTGTACGGAGCTGTTAAAATGGCATCTGTAACGGATGTGCGTTGCAAACAACGTGCAGTGATCGCGTTTCTTTTGGCGGAAAACCAGGGCATCTCAGATATTCATAGGCGCTTGCAGAATGTCTACGGTGATCTGGCAGTGGACAAAAGCACGGTGAGTCGTTGGGCAAAGCTTGTGTCATCATCGCCGCAAGGTCAAGCAAGACTGTCTGATCTCCCGCGTGCGGGCCGGCCGTGCACAGCTGTGACTCCTGCAATGGCGGAGCGTGCGAACACACTCGTTCGAGATGATCGACGGATCACCATCAAACAACTCAGTGCTCAACTTGACATCTATGTTGGTAGTGCTGTCACAATTGTTCACCAGTTGGGATATTCAAAGGTTTGTTCCCGCTGGGTCCCTCGTTGTCTAACCGAACACCATAAAGAGCAAAGGAGAACCATCTGTGCGGAATTGCTTGCTCGTCATGTGGCTGAGGGTGACAATTTCTTGTCAAAGATTGTTACAGGCGATGAAACATGGGTTCATCACTTCGAACCTGAAACAAAACGGCAATCAATGGAGTGGCGCCACGCCCACTCCCCTACCACGAAAAAGTTTAAAGCCATACCCCCAGCCCGTAAAGTCATGGTTACAGTCTTCTGGGACGCTGAAGGGGTTATTCTGTTCGATGTCCTTCCCCATGGTCAAACGATCAACTCTGAAGTGTATTGTGCTACTCTTCAGAAATTGAAGAAACGACTTCAGCGTGTTCGTAGGCACAAAAATCTGAACGAACTTCTGCTTCTTCATGACAACGCAAGACCTCACACAAGTCTTCGCACCTGAGAGGAGCTCACAAAACTTCAGTGGACTGTTCTTCCTCATGCACCCTACAGCCCCGATCTCGCACCGTCGGATTTCCATATGTTTGGCCCAATGAAGGACGCAATCCGTGGGAGGCACTACGCGGATGATGAAGAAGTTATTGATGCAGTACGACGTTGGCTCCGACATCGACCAGTGGAATGGTACCGTGCAGGCATACAGGCCCTCATTTCAAGGTGGCGTAAGGCCGTAGCATTGAATGGAGATTACGTTGAAAAATAGCGTTGTGTAGCTAAAAGATTGGGGAGTAACCTGGTGTATTTCAATGCTGAATAAAACAACCCCTGTTTCAGAAAAAAAATGTGTTGCATTACTTATTGAACTGCCCTCGTACAAATAGCAGTAACTGATCTAACAACTGCGCCAGACATATGTTGTCTTATATAGGCCTTACCGACCGCAGAGCCGTGTTCTGCCTGCGGCCGAAGCTTGCAGAATTTTTACCTAGTCTTCACGCCTGACATAGCTGTTGGTTGAGGTCACTCACCTCATCTATCAGTCCGCGATTACTTAGTGTGGGGAGCTCTCAAGTCTAAGGAGCATCGTGACACCCCTCATCGTCTTCAAGGACTGCAGCAGAACATTTCGGATGAGGTTGCAGCAATTTAAGCACGCAAGCTTCGATCCGCCTTGCGACTTGCTGACCAGAGCCCAAACTGCCAAGAGATGAATGGTGGTCACTTTCAACACCTGCTTATTTAGGTTAGTTTGTAACGCTGCGCTTTCAGGCACACGATACTCATTAAAGCCTGTACTATGGTAAGTTGACGGGCTTCACCTTATGAGAAAGGATTTTTGTATAGTAATTGACCGCGTGTACCTGAATGGAGGCAAATCAGACTTACACCCACTCTGTAATAACATTGATACGTCAAGCAAGTCCGAAATGTAACTACACGTCAGGACGGACAAGAAACAACCCAGAAGATGCTACCAATTTGTTAATGAAACGGTCGCCAGCCTAATTAGGCATTAACTGATTTTCTTCCCTGTACAAGTTAATGTACGTTCATGCGAAACCACACGTAATAACACTGCATAATATGGTAAATTTTAGAACCAGAAAATTTACTGAACTGAGAATTTCACTTTCTGTACTAATATGGATAAACCATAAGTACATAACATTACACTATAATATTTACTACAAAACTTAGTACTGTCTATTGATCTGATTAAAATCGGGCATAGGTTACCCTAGAAATAGCACTTTCGAAACACACACAAAATGTCTATTTTGATAAAGGTAAAACACTGATAAATTTTGGTTTCTATTTTGGCTTTGACTTTGCTGGTCAAATCAGATTAGAACACTTCAGAATTCAAATGAATAAAAAAGGGGGGGGGTGGGAACCTTGAAACTGTTATGATTACTGTATTAAAACAATTAATTACTGAAATCATTACGCCATCAAGATTTCCAATATATGATTTACTACTCTTATTGTCTTATTTCCTGCTCATTTAAATACCATTATATCTGTCTCGAAATAATTAAGCTTCATTACTAAATCAATATCAAAATTATCTTCCAACTTTGTCAGACCTTGTTATTCGTCTATTGGTTCATTAACAAAAAAATTCTTTAAACATCATTCTAACATAGCTAGGTCTGCAGGTAATTATTATTAACACAAACTTTAATTTTTCATCTCGGGACATTCGGATTGCACAACATTTGGAAAGGACCCTGTCTAGGTTAGTTGTGAGGATAATTAAATGATAGGAAAGTTCTGGTAAAATTTAAGTTGTTATTGAACAATATGGAACAAAAGTAACACTGGTCCACACGAATACAGTACTAAAAGTTTCAACCTGTTTGTATCGATGTGGCGGTTGGCGGGCGGCGAGATGGCGAGGCACAGAGCACACATACAACCACAGCAATGACTCTTGATGTATCGGCACTTTACTTCTTCATAGCGTCGCAATACTTTTCCATTTAGTGCCTATGGAATTTTGCCATGCTGTATAGGCGTCGGAACGGCATATCCGAGGCTCAATGAAACTACGTCTTCCAGGAGAGCCTCCTCGATCCAGAACGTGTTGCTCAGACCAATGCCAAATTCCAACTACTACTGCTGAGCCCGTTATGCCGTGCAGCGCCCGTGTGTATTTTCCCGCGCTCGCCGGCCATCCACCTTTTACCGCTCCCCTACAGACAGGGTATTCACCCGAGGTTTTGCATTCTACATATCCTAATACATTGCCTACGTATGGACCAGACGCACAATTACAACTTTAACATCTTACAACAGTTTCAACATTTGTTTCACTTCAATTCTATTACAATATTGCTTGAAATGTGACATAAACATTAATATCCACATTGAAAATTGTTTACAGTTTTCTTAACACAATGACATGAAACAAAAAAAAAGAAATGAAATCGGAACATCGATTATACTAATTTATCGAAAAATCAGAAAAAAATATTATTTGTATAATAGTACAGCGTTGTTGTTGTTACAAGTTCCGTATTTCCTTCCCTCTGCTGTGTTTCTTGGTACCCTGGAACTCTGTTCTCCGGGCCACTTTCATTTGCCTCACACCCTACAGCCCAAATCGACAACAAACGACAGAGGAAAAGCTTTGAGAGATGCTAAACATTTTACAACAAACCAAGAACCTCCTCAAATAGCTCCCAAGTTATGCTTTTTTTAAAATGATTCCGGGACTTTATGCACACCCTAAATATGGTTTCCATTGTAGTTTATTGGCCTGTATTGTGTCATTTGTACTGAAAACACAGTTCCTTCCGTATATAATTACTTCTTTTTTAAAGCAGGATTTTATAATCATCGTTTGGTTTAAAGCTCTAACTGGAACTAAATTATGGGACATGATGGCATAAAGGTGCTGGAACATGTTTCGGCATTAAACAGAACAGCTGTCTGCAAAACAGGTAGACCTGAACTTGCTTTGTTGGGAATTGTATAACCTGTCACTTAAAAATCTCACATCAGCTTCTAGTTTGTTCTTGTATGACCCGTTTATTTTCCAGTTCTTGCTGCTATATGTTAACACGCGGACTGATGTTACCTCATTTGTGCTAATTTCTGGGTTCTCTCCCCCAAAGCACGGATAACTGTGCCACACATTCTATGGAGTTCGCTTACAGTATTGGTAGTTTCCATTCTCTCGCAGTCAGAACGTTGTCCGTACTTTACGGCAATTTGTGGCCGTAATACTGTTGTCGTCAACGTTGCTGCAATATAGATACGGTATAAGGTAACAATATAGTACAGATGAGCAATATTGCTGATGGAGCAGGTTGTTGCAGTTTGTAACCGACATGTCACTGAGGATGTTGCCGCTGTTGTCTACCATCTGTGGAGAATATCTCCTATGGCCGGGCGTTAACTAAGTCCTCGTTTGTAAATGCTTCCATTTCACCTTCAGCCTTGCTTCCTCTTTCTCGCGCCGACAGAGCTTCAGTGCCAAGTCACGTTATGCGAGCGGCGAAATAATCTTATTTCACCCCAGTCCGAAACTTGGCGCTCGTACATAAGAGGCTCTCGATTTCTGTGTTGTCTACGAGGATTGTAGAAGTGAGGAAACGAGATAACATCAATTCTATAAATGTGATACGTACCTCTACGATCAGAGTTATGGAATACGGAAAGTAATATGTACAAAGACTGCCATTCTCGCTGATATCGTGTTAGTAGAAGATTTGCAGAGGAATCAGCTATAATTTTATTCAGCATAGGTTTTTAAGACTCCTACAATTTCCTAAGCATCATTGCGTGTGTTTCCATGCTCGTGCGCGGCAACATGCTAAATACAGTGCCTTTTCTTTTTTTAATTGTGATCTTCCTACACATTAGTTTTCCCGTCCCATACCTCTTATCATATAAGTATCGGTTTAATGAATTCTTAGATCTACCAATTCATTGGTGAAACGCCATAAAATACACTCTTAGACAAAAAACGCAGTGCACCACGAAGGAGTTAGCCGAATTGGACAGAAATCGGTAGATGTTATGTCCATATATTGACATACAAATAATTACAATTTCAGCAAAATTGTGCGACTTATCCAAGAGAAATAATTTCACAAATTAAGCAAGTTAATAACGCGTTGGTCCGCCAGTGCCCTTTATGGAAGCAAATATTCGTCTTGGCATTGATTGGCAGTGCTGGATGCCGTCCTGAGGGATAATGCGTAAAATCGTCAAAATCCCGAGGTTTTGGAGGGCCCTGCCATAATTCTCGGAACGTTCTTAATTGGGGAGAGACCCGGCGACCGTGCTGGCGAAGGCAGGGTTTGGCACGCAAGAAGGCAGGGAGTAGAAACTCTCGCCCGGTGCGGGCGGGCATTAACTTGCTGAAATGTAAGCCCATGATAGCTTGCCATGAAGAACAACAGAACGGGACGTAGAACATATTCGACGTTCCATTGTGCCGCAGATGTCTGCCGAAAGGTTCAAATGGTTCAATCGTTCAAATGGCTCTGAGCACTATGGGACTTAACTTCTGAGGTCATCAGTCCTCTAGAACTTAGAACTACTTAAACCTAACTAACCTAAGGACATCACACACATCCATGCCCGAGGCACGATTCGAAACTGCGACCGTAGCGGTCGCGCGGTTCCAGATTGTAGCGCCTAGAGCCGCTCGGCCACTCCGGCCGGCCAGCCGAAAGGATCCCGCTATCAAAAGACATGGCACCCGGAGCATCACTCGTCATTGTTGAGCCGTATGGAGTGCGACAATCAGGTTGATCTATCATTACTGTCCGGGTGTCCCCAAATAAGTATTCGGCCTGGAACCTCATCGACTGGAGTAGTCTTTAGTGATGAGTACCGCTTCGAAATGAGCCCCAGTATGTCCTGTGCCATGGATACTGCAGCGATGAAGTACTGATGTTACTGAAGGTGGTAATTAGAAGGATGACATCTTGACATTTACGTGTAATTTATCGATATAACTACATAAAAGTATGTGATTAAGATTAGTCATACTGTGAATAGTTTTTGCAAACGGGTAATATGAAATTACTTTTTCGCAAAGTTTCTCATTAACCGCCCTACATCGAATTCAATTGCACCCTGTTTAAAATTCTAGGCTCTTCAGTCCGGAACCGCGTTGCTGCTGCAGTCGCAGGTTCGAATCCTGCCTCGGGAATGGATGTGTGTTTGTCCTTAGGTTAGGTAGGATTAAGTAGTTCTAAGTCCAGGGGACTGATGACCTCAGATGTTAAGCCCCATAGTGCTTAGAGCTATTTGAACCTGTTTCAATGTCTAGGCGTGAGGGACCACGTCATGGAGAACAATTTTTGTTAGAGGTAAAATGTTCGCTGGCCCTCCGCGCAACGATTAAGAGTCCGTTAGTATTCGCCGGCGCTGGGACGACGAGATTTCACTGAACTAACACGGTCTGCTAACCCTGATGTGCTGCAGCCTACCTACCCACAGTTAGCTGATGGAGTGATTCTCAGCAAGAAAACCTTGTGATGAAAATTAGAACATCTGCAGCCTTCTTTTTTACATTTCATTTGTTTACACATCCAGTTTCAGTGTTCCATTACACCATCTTCAGTCCCCCTGAGCAACATAAATTAGGAGGAATCCAATCTTGTGTACAGTCAGAACAGGAATCGTCAGCCGATGAACGAAGTGGTAGTGTCGTGCAAGCAAGGGATCTACAGGCGCCGGTTATCTGATCTACACTACTGGCCATTAAAATTGCTACACCAAGACGAAATGCAGATGATAAACGGGTATTCATTGGACAAATATATTATACCAGAACTGACATGTGATTACTTTTTCACGCAATTTGGGTGCATAGATCCCGAGGAATCAGTACCCACAACAACCACCTCTGGCCGTAATAACGGCCTTGATACACCTGGGCATTGAGTCAAACAGAGCTTGGATGGCGTGTACAGGTACAACTGCCCATGCAGCTTCAACACGATACCACAGTTAATCAAGAGTAGTGACTGGCGTATTGTGACGAGTCAGTTGCTCGGCCACCCTTGACCAGACGTTTTCAATTGCTGAGAGATCTGGAGAATGTGCTGCCCAGGGCAGCAGTCGAAAATTTCTGTATCCAGAAAGGCCCGTACAGGATCTGCAACATGCGGTCGTGCATTATCCTGCTGAAATGTAGGGTTTCGCAGGGATCGAATGAAGGGTAGGGCCACGGGTCGTAACACTTCTGAAATGTAACGTCCACTGTTCAAAGTGCAGTCAATGCGAACAAGAGGTGACCGAGACGTGTAACCAATGGCACCCCATACCATCACGCCGGGTGTTACGCCAGTTTGGCGATGACGAATACACGCTTCGAATGTCCGTTCACCGCGATGTCGCCAAACACGGATGCGACCATCATGCTGCTGTAAACAGAACATGGATTCATCCGAAAAAATGACGTTTTGCCATTCGTGCACCCAGGTTCGTCGTTGAGTACACCATCGCAGGAGCTCCTGTCTGTGATGCAGCGTCAAGGGTAACCGTAGCCATGGTGTCCGAGCTGATAGTCCATGCTGCTGCAAACGTCGTCGAACTGTTCGTGCAGATGGTTGTTGTCTTGCAAACGTCCCCACCTCTTGATTTAGGTATCGAGACGTGGCTGCACGATCCGTTACAGCCATGCGGATAAGATGCCTGTCATATCGATTGCTAGTGATACGAGGCCGTTGGGATCCAGCACGGCGTTCCGTGTTACCCTCCTGAACCCACCGATTCCATATTCTGCTAACAGTCATTGGAACTCGACCAACCGAGCAGCAATGTCGCGATACGATAAACCGCAATCGCGATAGGCTACAGTCCGACCTTTATCAAAGTAGGAAAATTGATGGTATACATTTCTCCTCCTTACACGAGGCATCGCAACAACGTTTCACCAGGCAACGCCGGTCAACTGCTGTTTGTGTATGATAAATCGGTTGGAAACTTTCCTCATGTCAGCACGTTGTAGGTGTCGCCACCGGCGCCAACCTTGTGTGAATGCTCTGAAAAACTGATCATTTGCATATCACAGCATCTTCTTCCTGTCGGTTAAATTTCACGTCTGCATCACTTCATCTTCGTGGTGTAGCAATGTTAATGGCCAGTAGTGTAGGTTCCTGTTATGACCGCACATGAAAACGGATCCTCCTAATTTACAATGGTGAACGGACCTGAAGATGGTGCAATGAAACACTGAAACTGTCTGCGAAAATTAATTAAATGCAAAAGAGAAGGCTCCAGGTGTTTTAATTTTCATTTCTTACTGAGCAGTCGAAATTTCTGTACCCATCTACTACAAAAGTAGACATACGAACAATTAAGAATGATTGTCTCTAAGCGAAGAAATACATTTTAGAAGCGAATCAGGAGCTTTAATTTTGATGCCTACAGCCTCCATCTCCATCAATCGGCGCGCAGATAATTCTGTTTACATTGTCAGGTCCTCTCGGCAACTTTTCAACTGACGCGTTACTACGTAACGTATTCAAGAGTGTATAGTTGTGTACAGACGTTTCATTCTTAACTTTGTAATGCTAGTACTATTCTTTCTTTCTTTCTCTTTCTTTCTCTTTCATTTTTAACAGATCGCCAGAAATCGAAGCCGTTTACTATACCATTTGTGTGACCTAACGCCTGACGCTGAAAAATATAGTAATAAAAACAATTCCTCTTACAGTTCTGTGTTCTATCATTCATACTGAAACTTTCCACTTTATTCCGTTCGTCAGTTCTTTTTTTATCCATAGCTTAAAAATGTGATGTGGGCAGCTGACAATTTCCCTTTTCTTAGGTGTTTACCGTCCAGTGTTCGCTACCCTTTGTTAACCCGAATCTGCCACAAGCTATCCAAGTTTACTGCCGTGTATTCTGTAAGTTATACGGAAAATTGTACGTTCCTTCCGTCTATCATTTCTTTTTTTTATCCAGCGGCGATTACCATGCCTCGGAGTTTAAAATTCTCGTTTCAGCATCTGGTAGTTTTCCTTCGCTGTTCTTTTTATTGCCCAGTTTTCACAGTTCTATGTTAACATGAATCTGCCATCTGCTTATAGAGTTCTGTACTGATTTCTGGGTTTCCTACATTAAGATCTTTGAAATTTGCTTATTTTGACGGAATGGGCGACCTCAGAAGCTAATACAGCAGAGGGCGAGATACTAAAATTGCCACTTTAACGTAGTAGGTGTTCAGGTAGTTTGACGACATCTCTGCCCTACGGACTTCTGTTGACAGGAAGTAAACAAAACGAATTTACCTCAAATCTTTGGCAGTTGTACACTAAAGATTTTTTGAAGACTAAATTACTTTCATACGTAAAAGATAAGTGTATTTCACTGGTACCTGGGAAGTACATTCTTTCATGTATTACACCCAACGAGTTACGAAATAACGCTCGAAAATCTTTGAAAATTAATTTTGTTCATGCGTCAGTAATGTTAGGTTGGTACAAAAAATTAAAAATCTGAAACAGGAAAAGGTATGACCCATGGAAGAAACCAGTAAAAATAGCGAGCTAAGGATGCCACCGTTTGATACCTCTCTAATGGGAGAAAAACGAAATAAACTTATACAAAACGCTTATTCAACTCTGATACCATCTTTTTTTGCTTACAAAATTCACGCCTGATCATGCTGGTGGATTTATTTCGTTACTTTATGAGGCCTACATTTTAATTTTGTTTGTCGTAAGAAAAGTTCAACAAAAAGGGTTTTGAAAGCTATATTTTTTGTGTTGTTTCGGTAAAATGAAACCCACCTACAGTATTTGACAAGCTGAATGTCATAAATCTTCGAGAACAAACGTCAAATGGATCGGCGAAACCGACTGCTCACAATTTAGGACTGAACTAATCCCGTCGTCGTGTCCTCAGAATGGTATAGTGTTGTGCAGTCAGGTCGAATGGACTTCATGGTAAGCGTGGGGAAAACCGACCGGTTAAAACCGATCCGGTATTTTCTTCCTGAATAACCGACATTTTTCGGTATTTGTCTGGTCTCGGTTACAACAGGTATCCTTTTTTTTTACTGGTTTTACTGGTAACTGGTCCATTGCTAACGTGGTAATATTTTCTGTTTTAGATAAAGTGTTTTTTTTATGAGAAAACATGCTTCTGAAACAATGATACTGTTTTTGAATGATGGTTTTTCTGATGAAACGATTCAATTTACAGATCAACACATTATAGAATGAGTATTTATGAACAGACTGGACACTAAGTATTCCCCATTGCATTAATTATTTATTGAAATTTTTATTGTTGTTTTGTAGTTGTTCCTGGTAAAAGTTATGTTTGCTCGCTATCTAGACTGTTCCTTTCAATTTTTAAAAGAGCATTTTGGTTCTGTCAGCAAAACTTTGTTGTATTCAAATTCCCGTTAGAAAGTAAGGATACGTGTTTGCCTAAAACCGGCTCTTTCGTTCAAAATAGCTAAAAGAATGCCACAAATTTTACGCAAAACCGTAATATTTGTCTGCCATTTCTATAAAATAATAAAAAAAGGAAGTTATGGCATAAGTAATAAATTTAAAACTCAATAATTCATTAAAATTTATAATAAAAACAGAAATTAGTTGATCTACTGCCCGTGTCTATATAAAGTACCTTTATCTGTCTGCAGCCCTTGCAAATGGGTAAGTTTTCACCCTTTAGCACTGACTATTCGTAATACCCAGATATTGGTATGATCCTTCATTAGGGCGTGATTTTTTAACAGAGATTTAGATAATTTGGGTCACTAAGGAAATACTGGTGATTTCTTTATAGTATTCAAACACTCATTACTTTTCGAGAAGTGTGGGCAGACTAAGATTTCTTTTTATTTGCCTATTTCATTTCATGTTTTGATTGTATGTGTCTTCAAACATATAACGCAAAAGTCAGAGGGACTCGTATAATTTTTCAACCTTTGTGCGAGGTCTACTTTTATTGTCGGAAATAAGGGCAATAAAAAACCGAAAATATGTTATTTTAGAAACCGGTTATTTTGAGTGGTTTTAATACTTAGGTGAAACTAGAGATGAAAAAACTGGTGCAACAGAAAATCGGTTGTTTCAGCGACAACCATCATCCCTACTTCACAAACTGGTGACGAGATGCCTGCATGCTGAAACGTGTTGGAAAGACAGGAAGCTATACGGGGTGTCTCTAAAGTCACTATCCATTTCAATGAAGGGAGACAGTGACTGAAAAATCAATTCTACTGCCCTTCTACATGACCGCCATCTTGGTCAAAACATGTACTTCATCTTTCAGTACAATAACAAAATGTAGACCTTAACATTTCAACCATAATGTCGGCTGCTGCTGGTCTGATACAATTCTGTAGATCAGGCAGACCATTCGCTTTGCTAGTGTACACTTTGAACGTGATGTACCCCATGCAAAAAAGTCTAAAGGAGTAAGGTCTGCTGGCCGGGGTGGCCGAGCGGTTCTAGGCGCATCAGTCTGGAACCGCGCGACCGCTACGGTGGCAGGTTCTAATCCTGCCTCGGACATCGATGTGTGTGATGTCCTTAGGTTAGTTAGGTTTAAGTAGTTCTAAGTTCTAGGGGGCTGATGGCCTCAGATGTTAAGTCCCATAGTGCTCAGAGCCATTTGCACCATTTGAGTAAGGTCTGGCGAACGGGAAGTCCATAGCCGAGGTGATCCTCCGCCTATCCTCCTCCCTGGAAAGGTTCTGTTCGGGTACTCGCGGTCGATGTGTGCAAAACGTGGAGACGCACCATCTTACTGAAACATAACTGTATCCAGTATGCCATCATCCTGAAGCTGCGGTTCGAGGAACAGTTCTAACATGTCGAGGTAACTGTTACCTGTTAGTTGCAAAGACAATTGGGTCATACAGTTTTACATTTGTAATTGTACTGTATTGAACTGGGTACCTAGAAACGATGGAGAGGCTTCGTCCTCGCCTTAGCCCTCAGTGGTACACAACCCCACAACAGGCTACAGCAGTCCACTCACCCCACCGCCCCCCCACACCGAACCCTGGGTTATTGTGCCCCCCCCCCCCCCCTCTCCGGGAATGTCTCACACCAGACAAATGTAACCCCAATGTTTGCGTGGAAGAGTAATTATGGTGTACGCGTATGTGGAGAAAGTGTTTGCGCAGCAATCGCCGACGTAGTGTAACTGAGGCGGAATACGGGGAACCAGCCCACATTCGCCGAGGCAGATGGAAAACCGCCTTAAATACCATCCACAGACTGGCCGCCACACCGGACCTCGACACTAATCAAAAAAATGGTTCAAATGGCTCTGAGCACTATGGGACTTAACTGCTGTGGTCATCAGTCCCCTAGAACTTAGAACCACTTCAACCTAACTAACCTAAGGACATCACACACATCCATGCCCGAGGCAGGATTCGAACCTGCGACCGTAGCGGTCACGCGGCTCCAGACTGTAGCGCCTAGAACCGCTCGGCCACTCCGGCCGGCTCGACACTAATTCACCGGCTAAACGGGCGGGCTGCTTTTGTCATAACCAACCAAACATTGTCCTTCGGTATATCACGTTCCCACACCGATACCTCATCTGGTTCTTCATATGCTCATATTTGGCTGTTGTGTTTGCACTTTCCCACAGGCGTGGAAGGTGGTTTCATCGGAGAATAAAATGTTGCCCTTTAAATTCTCGTTCTCTACAGATTCCAGGAGGTCATAACACATTGCCCGACGACAGGCGAATTTCTCGCTTTTAAGATGGGGCAGAACTTGACTGTGATAAGGTCGTTTTCGTAGAGTGAAACGTAGGATTTTCCACACTGTTTTTGCGAGGGACATTCAGTTCCCTACTGAGGCGTCGAGTTGATGCCTTCGGACTCTGGACTGTTTTTTGCCGATACGCCTGGTTGTCCACGACGTGCCTCATCACACAAACTGCCGGTACGCTTAAATTTGTTCACAAGCAGGCGAATGTGTGCGCTTGATGGGGCTGGTTTGTGGAATTTACGGGTAAATTCCCCTCTGGCGTCTTTATATGGCAATTCGCGTACCCATGCACAAACAATGGCAACCCGTTTCTGTGCAGAGAAAAGAAACACAAATTAGGGTTTTCATCGAAATGGATAGTGACTTTAGAGACACACTGTATTTTGGCAGTTCTCTAGAGCTCCGCATCTGTCTTTACTGGAAAACCGCACCGAAAACGCCGCCGCGCTGTCAGCATGCTGACAGCAATACAAACCAGAGCTTTACAGCTTGCTAAAGACGCAGTGTTTCCCGTGGCAATCGGCATTGTTAAATCTGTGGTGTAGTCGCACCCCAGACAATCGTGTCCAGATAAAGGTCAGAATTCCAAATGAACAAGGAGTCAGTATTGCAAGAAGGGGTAAGTGTCCCTTCTTGTTCCGCCTCACGGGTGCCTGTGTTTATTGGTAATCTCAATTCTCTCGTAGTAGCATATGTTATAGCATAATTAACTTTAATGCACGTTCGATACGTCACATTCACAATTCAGCAATTAATGTAACCACTCCCATTCATCCCCCAATGAGTTCAACCTAAAATACATGTACATGATCTGTCGTGATATTCTCTTACGTAAGAAATTAATATAACAACTGAAGTGCCCAACCCATTCACATTTTTAAAACCAAATGGAAAACATATTTATGTACACAAACATTTAACCATTATTTCCGTGTTTCGTGCTGAAGACCATTCATATTTACAGGAAATATTGTATGTTTAATTACGTAATATAACTGGATTGTGCACATGTCAAAATTTTGGTGCAGTACATTCATATTTTTTTAAAAAGAAAAACACATATGTAGAAACAATCTGATCTTTTATCTCTATATCCAACGTAACCAAACATATCTGTAACATTGTAACATCTTTGGAGTGGCAGTATAAATGCAATATGCAGTGGAGAGTACACACATCAGATAACAGCAAGCAGACTTTTTAAAACTCTACCGTCTCCGTAAGTAAAATTCACTATCAGATATTCATGTTTTTTAACCTCTAACGTGGCTTTTCTAAATAAACAATTTTTATCAATAGCAAAAGACGCAAAATAACCTGCAATGCCTTTGGCCTGCTACTGTGAAAAGACGTCTGTACTCTTCACCAACGTCAGCCAAGTAAATACTGTACATTTCGGCAGATACGACGATATTTGAAACATTAAAAAAAGGCACCCAAAGTGGGGTTCGTCTTAAACGACAGATGTAATATACTTTTTATTGAAATTTTATAAATTAAAACTACTATAAAATGAAATAAATCACTCACCAGCGCATTTAAAAAGCTGCAAAATCCTCGCAGTTTTCTAAGGAAAGCAGTCCTCAAGTACATCCTCACTTTCGTTGTAGAGAAGCTCGCCATATGTATTCCATACTGCACCTTGTGAATCAATTTCCGCTTTCTCATTGGTACCCCATAACAAATAGTTCTCGGTGCCATCCATAGCATTGGAAATCCCACACTATTTTATGTATTTGATCACTTTGTCCACTTTCACTTTTTCCCATGATTTGATCACGAAATCACACAAAATATCAAGTGACGCAGACTGCGTAGCACCACCTTTCATATACGGCTTCTCGCCACTCATCATGCAATCGTTCCATAGTTCAAGAATGTGGTTTTTGAAGAGCTAAGGGTTACAGCATGTAGTCAAACTACTGTCATAACAGTAACCTTAGAATTGCTTCGTGCTGTGGTCGCCTCTGCCACACGTTTCCCATCCACAATTTTACACCATTCTCGTCCATCCATCGCTTTTCGTGAAAATGAACAAAAATGTCTGGTGAAAATTTTATTTTAGGAATGGTTTTTCGTTTTAAAATAACCATAGGTCATCTTGCATTTGCTATGCATGTCAGTACTACTGTAAACCTGGTCTTTTCGTGGTCTGTGCTTCTGACTTGAACAGTTTTTACGTCTTTTGTTTCCAGAGTTCTGTTGTTTATTATATCGAAGTTCATCGGTGTTTCTCTATATTTCTAGTATGAGATTGTGGAAAGCAAACGTAAGAAAACTCGTAACTTTATGGTCAAGATCTTTTGATAACTTCTGCACAATTTTTGTTTTCTGCCAGGTATTTCCTGTACATAAAAGGATTGCACCAACCTACTGTTGCTTTACATTCTTTGCCGTGCTCTGAACTGGATCGTGCCAACTTCGGCGCATAAGCTCTAATCATATTTCTTGTAACAATATAATAAATCTGCCTGTGTTCTTGTACCCATTCTACAACGCTATTTTCTAAATCTGGCCAGCAAGCTATTCCTCCCCTCGTAGAACACTTTTTGAATGGCGTTTTTTAATAACATTTTCATTCTTTCGCCAGTTTCTTACCATGTTCTCTGTTATATTGAAAGCCCTTGCTACAGCACCGTTCTTCGATTCTTTAGCCTGTTTTATGACCTGAAACTTGAATCTTGCTTCTATTTTCTTCCTTTTGTGGGTTCCATCATTAGGCAAACACCTTGCAAATTTTTCGCCAGTTACACCTTCAGTACAAATTATTCGAAGACACAACACAACCTACAACAGTACTTGTTAGCTGTACATGTAACTTTGTTATTCGGCAGTGCCTCTACAAGCAAAACCGTAACAGTGCAGAAGGAGGCTTTTGCTTGATGGTGTGTGCAACCTACCATTTGCTCAGTACTACAGAGCGAGTATGTCCGTAGAGCTGAATAACCAAAACGACACTTCTATAAATACTCAAGGTCATTACCTGAACCTGTGTGCGTATTATTATCCAAATGATAGCTGTTCTAAACTAAAATTACAGGTTATTGATAGTTTGGGGGTCGTCTAATAGAACGGACATACGGTAAAACTACAGATTGGGGCAAATAAAAGTGGCCCGGACGAGTGAATACGACTGGACGTAAAAGTATACATATAACCAAACCCCGTAACGAATGTAACACCCCGCTGGAGGTTCGAGTCCTCCCTCGGGCAAGGGTGTGTGTCTTGTTCTTAGTGTAAGTTAGTTCAAGTAGTGGGTAAGTCTCGGGACCGATGAAAAAATGTTCGAATGTGTGTGAAATCTTATGGGACTAAACTGCTAAGGTCATCAGTCCCTAAGCTTACACACTACTTAACCTAAATTATCCTTAGGACAAACACACACACACATGCCCGAGGGAGGACCCGAACCACCGCCGGGACCAGCCGCACAGTCCATGACTGCAGCGCCCAGACCGCTCGGCTAATCCCGCGCGGCGGGACCGATGACCTCAGCAGTTTGGTGAGATAGGGATTCACACACACTTGAACATTTTTTAATATACCACCTGTACGCCCGTCACGTGATCCACACCGGTTCAGAGCGTAGTACAGGCAGTGGCAGTGTTAAGTGGAGCAGTGCAAAGAGGACGATGGTACTGACAGTGGAGCAGCGGGTGTTCATTGTGGAAAGTTACATGACCACAAAGTCGTGGAAACGTTATGGTCAGTTGATTGCTGAGAAATTTAAAGGCGCCTGCGAAGGGTGCCATGCGATGACTAATCCGAAAATGGCGTCAGACATGATCTGTTTTGAACAAGACAAAAAAACATTCCGAAACCTGCCCTTGAGCCGGCCGGTGTGTCCGATTGGTTCTAGGCGCTTCAGTCCGGAACCGCCCTGCTGCTACGGTCGCAGGCTCGAATCCTGCCTCGGGCATGGATGTGTGTGATGTCCTTACGTTAGTTAGGTTTAAGTAGTTCTAAGTCTAGGGGACTGATGACCTCAGATATTAAGTCCCATAGTGCTTACAGCCATTTGAACCATCTGAGCGTGCCCGTGCATCAGAAAATATACTTATAGTTCATTAGAAAATGTTTCAGAGTCCTATCAAATGAAACCGACGTCTGTCGCCTGTTTTTTATTAACAGAGTTTCAAGAACCGGCTTTAAATAATTACTCTAAGGATATACTACAACCCTCTACGTATCGCTCACATAGGGATCGTGAGAAAAAGGTTAGGATAATTACTGCATGCACAGGGGCATTCAGTCATTCTTCCCACGCTCTGTTTGTGAATGGAAGAAATCCTACTAACCGGTTCAATGGGGCGTACCCTCTGCCATGCACCTCACGGTGGTTTGTAGAGTATTGATATAGATGTAGACTTGCGTACCACGCCGACTATGCGAACAAATACTACACCTGAACTTGCACATGCATCTCTACCGAGTATTCATTGTTCATGCACTAAAGCCAGCAGATGGTTCTCAGGGCCTATAGTTTTGTGAGTGGCTGTTCACCGAGATAACTATAAATGGCTTGGACATCGGTGTGTTTTTTTACGTGAGATGAAGCATGGTTTCACCTGAGTGGTTACGTCAACTCACAGAACCACAGATTCTGGGTCGCGCAGAATGCACATAACTTCTACAAGACACAATTGCATGATGAGAAGGTTGGGGCTTGGTGTGCATTGTCTGCACGCCACTTTACTGATCCTATCTTCTTTCATCAGATAGTGGCATCGGCGAGTCACATTGCCAACATTTTGAAACCATTTGTGGCAGCATTGACGGATGAGGAAAAGATTTACAGCTACAGGTTCAAATGGCTCTGAGCACTATGGGACTTAATTTCTGAGATGATCAGTCCCCTAGAAATTAGAACTACTTAAACCTAACTAACCTAAGGACATCACAAACATCCATGCCCGAGGCAGGATTCGAACCTGCGACAGTTGCGGTCGCGCGGTTCCAGACTGTAGAGCCTACAACCGCTCGGCCACCCGGACGGCTACAGCTACAGGATGGACCTCGTCTTATCTGAAGGTCGTCTTCTCCGCCGAAATATACGGTAAACAATTTTGCACCTGAAGATGGTCGTGTGAAGCATTGAAAGGTTCAAAGTGGCTCTGGGCACTATGGGACTTAACATCTGAGGTCATCAGTCCACTAACCGGAGGACATCACACACATCCATGCCCGAGGCAGGATTCGAACTTGCGACAGTAGCAGTCACGCGGTTCCGGACTGCAGCGCCTAGAACCGCGTGGCCACCGCGGTCGGCGAACCATTGAAAGATTTAGAGGCAAAATAAACAAGTGACTGACCCAGAAACTGTTTTGCTTTCACATTAGCAAGGTAGCGACAAGTAAACAGTCTAGTAACGTGACCGCCCGCTCTGAACGACGCTCGTCACTGGGGAAGACGGAGAGAGAAGTGAGTTCTTATTGAATAGCGTGACTGAAAACCGCGTCTATTGATGCGAGCGCGATGTTAGAAGCGCGGCGCCAACGGTGCAGCGTCAGTGCCTGCGAGGGACGCCGGCGGCAGTACGTGCGAATGTGTGTGTAGTCCGGGATAACGCAGACGGTAAGGGGGGTAGGGCCGGCCCCACACCCACACCCACACCCCAGGGGTGAGGCCCCCCTCTCCCCGCGGTTATTACAAAATGCGCTTCCCTACCCTCCTCTGCCGCCGCGCTGCCGGCGGCTGGTGCAGCGCAGCGCCGGCGTGCGGTCGCTGTAGTTGTAGTGGTAGTTGTAGAGTACTGGGGCCGTGCGTGCGCGAGGGGCAGGGAAGGGGGTGGGGGCTCTCTCTACTGTGCGGCGCGGCGCGGGGGAGCGAGAGAGACAGAGCGGGCGGCGGCGGCGGCGGCACACAGAGTGATACATCGAGCTGCGGTGTCGGCCCGGCCCGGCCCGGGAGGGGCGGCGTGGGGTGGGGCGGGGGGCGGGAGGGGTGTGGGCGGCGGCGTCTGTGTGAGTGCGCGTGGGATGGGCGGCGCGCCCGGCCCCCGACGGCCGCTCCGAATTTCAGCGCCCGCTCGCTACGAGCCGGGCCACCGCACCGCAACGCCGGCAGCGGCAGCGAGGGGGGGCCTGGGAGAGAAGGGAAGAAAACCTTGGCTGCGAGCGCGCCGGAGGGGTGAGCGCGCGCGCGGGCGGTGGCGGGGGCGCGGCGGGGGCGGGTAGGGGGGCCAGCCCGACGGGGGGCCGTACGCCGGCGAGCGGGGCCGCACGGCCGGGCGCAGCACGGCACGCCGAGCGCCGCCTCAGTGCGCGACCAACCTCCGCAGCGAGCAGCGACACGCGCCGGCGCCGGCCACGCTCTCAGCTGACCGCCGCACGTGTGCTCCTCCCCCCTCCTCCTCCACCTCTGCCGGCGCTACACCCGTACCACCTCGCTACTCGCCGGCGTCGCTGTGCGGATAACACGTCGTCACTCGTCGCCAGTGTGATTCGCGTGTGTACCTCACGACACCATGACGCCGGATGCTGCACTATCTCGTTCGGCACCTCGCGCCGCCTCCGACAGTGATAGCGTTTAAGTTCTCGACAAACAGTACTCTGCCCTAACCTACTGTTACCGACGATGGCACACCGTAGCCTCTTTGTGTACCACCTTTGACAGTTTCGAATCCGCATACAGAACCACATTCTCTACCTCTTCGGAACAACCAGCGTACCCTCAGACTTACGCGTTAGAAATCAAAAGAAACTTGGTCGTCATTTTTCCTCGTGTCACAAGAGAAGTGTGCTAGATGCGACCCGGCCCGCTGACTGAAGACTGCGCCCGCACTGCCGAGTAATCGGAGAGAGCGAGTCGACCAACTGTCACCACCGATGAAGATGTCGCATAAAAGGAAGCCGAGCAGCGTTCACAAGGTAAGTCGCTGCGCTGTGTGATCCCTTACCGCCGACTGTGTCCCTTTTCTTGCTCGATGCCTTCATTGACGAGTGTGCCTCTTGAGACGGAACGAGGAGAACGACGGCGGGGGTGGGGAATTGTTTTGATGTGTTTTCCCTCCGACTCCCCCCCACCTCCCCCAGCGCTCACAACCACTGTCTTCTCCTCTCCCCCCCCCCCCATTCTCCCCACCAACAACGCATGCGGCATCGGGAGACGTGCGGCTTACGAGTCAACAGGTGAATTTTAAAGTCGCGGACGGCGGCCGCGTCGGCTGTGGTGGGCGTGTCAGGGGCGCGGCGTCGTTGCGTGGGCGTCGGCTGCCTAGGGCGTCCCTATGCGGCTCTGCGCTCGCTGATAGCGGACACGCTCCCGTGTTTCAGTAGAGCGATATTTTTTTGCGAACAAAACACAGCCGTCGCTTTTCTTTTGTCTTCGTCTTGGACGATGTACTCACAGATTCAACTTCATTAACGTAAGCTTTGGAATGCGCTGCGAGACATAGATATTGCGCATCGGCGTTTATATCCGTCAATAATCCAGGCAACAGCATCTTACTGGTAAATTATAAGTTCTATGGTATATAATAATGAAAGAAGTATACACGGTTGTTACGTGCTACACAAAACAAAGGAAGTGCCAGTAACATCTTTGTTTGTAACCTCTCGTTGCGTATTTCTACCAGTGTTACATCTGTATTCAATAGATACAAAATATTACGGATGAATTTCCGACGCTGTGGCGGTTTACGTCTCAACAGATAAGGTGCAAGTACGTACTAAATGATTTTCAAGTACTTTTTGTCTGTTTCAGAGTCTTAATTATTGATTCTGTAGATGAGTGTTATTTCTTCGGTCGATTTTAGCATTACTTTTATTTTACGAAAGTATTGCGTATTTTACGTTGGAAGTATCCGTGAGTTTCGACTATCGAACGGTGTATTGTCTTTTGGACTTACTTTTTCGAGTGAAGGTTCAAAGTTCCAAAGGAATTCTGCTAGCTGATTAACCATAACCGTTACATATCGTGTAGCACAACGAACTTATACGGTTTCTAAAGTAATTTTCAGCCTGCGAAAAACACTTCATAAAGAACATTTGATTTTGGTAGCGCCAATGTTAACCGAATATTCACAATATGCAATCGTCATATTTACAGCTGTTTACAAATCAAATACAGGTAAAACCTACATATGTCGAAATTGTGTTGAGGTGATGTTAGTTAAATTCGTTTCTCCGAAAGAGATGTATCAGGTTTAGAAAGAAATATCTAGTGGGATGCATTACACAAAGTTCACGGATGACAGATAGGGAGTGAAGTACTTTATACACATTTTTGTGACAGTTGATCGCAACAGTGAAACTGAACAGCACAGTTTTGTCCCATAAATATGAATTTCCGGAATAGTTAGGCGCCCCGTGAACACATATTTAAATCGAGGTAATAATAATGATAATAGGACATCTATGTGAACAGTGGGAAAAAAATTAAATCAAAGTGATAAGGATCTGGGATAACCCTAATAACAACAAAGTGTTCAAGGACGGTTCTGTGGTAGTGTGGAAAAGGTCACTTTTTAACCGGGGAGCCCAAACTAAAACCTTCTACAAGTGGCGTTCGAAGGTAAACCGATCTGTGATGCTTGCAGTTGTGTTGGCAGCGTTGAGAAATATGCCTGGATTCGGAAGCAGTTTTACAGCGTGTGCGTTTGCGCGGAAAATGCATTAATGCATCAGTACAAGGTCCCACTGATCTTCAGTCGTTATAGCATACTCAATTTCGAGACCCCTCAGAGTAATCCTCACACAACCTAATGACAGTAAACATCATCACCGTGTAATCTTCAGACGTAACAGAATGCTCATTATCACCATACCGAGTGCTCATACCGTTTGGCATGTTCCAAAACAACTGCTTGTAAACATTCATAAGATCATATAAGCAGATGGCAGGTACACGCAGAAACTGCCAAGTATTCTTCGGAGTAACGAATGTTTCAAAATGCAAACATGTATCTCTCCTCAGTTTCCTCTACAATGCACGGAATCGGCATCATTATTGAGCTGTCGCATCGCTACAGCCGCCTTAATAGTCTAATTGTTAGAATGTAACCATTATTAGTCAGCAGAATATCTTTCAACAAACGTTACTTACAAGTAGATTCGTACCATTATTATTTGGCGCATTCTTAGTTTCAATGGATATAGATACAAAGCGTACCTTCGCAATACAATCCTATCTTTGGAGATTCATTGGAACTAATCCACATTGGCACCGCGGTTGAAAATGCCCTTTGAAATCAAATACCGACAATAAGTTGGGTTTTACATCTCGTATGCGGTGTTGGTGTTAATGATGCTTGTCTCTTCCTGTCAACCAGTTTCTGCCAGATCCGCAAGAAAGTATTGTTGAGCTTGGTTTGCGATTAGCGGGAATCTACAAGCACACAGCTGCCGTAAATTAATGTTTCATCCTGGTTTCCTCCCATGGGGAAAGTATTTTAACATAATTCACAAGTGGTCTGGAATTTTGGTGATATATCACGTACCAGCAAGGGACGATTCAATAACCTGCACCTATGGTTCGTGTAATTACATTGCAAGCTTTTTCTTCTGTCTAATTATTCTTCCCGAAAGAAGAGAACACTAACATAAGAGTGGTTTCGAACTCGTAATCCGGCGAAAATTACCTTAGCTACATTATGGATTAAAAGGAGCAGTTGTTAAGGATCAATTCTTCATTCCACCGGAGGGTTGTACAAGATCACGTAAAGAATATTCTCAAACGAGCCAACGCTGCCATCAATTTTTTTTAATAATTTATCTAATAGTCCTGACGCTAAACATTTGCTTTATAACCATTTCGACTTCTTTAAGGGCTCATAAAATCTCATTGTTGATATTGTTACTCAAGAAACTTGTAACCTTGTCTAAAACACCTGTTCCATATGCAACTGTAACAATAACGAGGGTTGTAAATGATAAAAATCGAAATCAACCATAAAGCTAAATATCGTTTGTGAACAACAATGTTGAATATATATCACGAGGTGTAACTGCGATCGCTGAAAATCTTTCTGCAAAGGATACTGTTTCTTAATATCCTCTTCTGCGAGCCTTCCCTATGTGCGATTCGACTCGGTATAATCCACATTACAAAGTTGTGTTCGGGTGGACGACGATTCTGACGCGTCCGACCATTTCCCTAAACCGCTGACGGCAAATGCCAGGATGCTTCCTTCATTCCCTTCCTTCCCTAATTGATGGGACCGATGACCTCGCAGTTTGGTCCCCTCCCCCAAATCAACCAACCGAACAACAAAGTTTTGCCATTCGTTTATCTTCAGCCAAACTGTTGATATGCTATTGCGAATAAAACGAAAAACTGGAAAATAAACTTCTAAAACTGTAACAAGAACATAGAGAAACAGTAGTGGTAGAAGAACCTTCATCATACAGGCCGATTTCGTGGAATGGTCGTTACGTCTGAGACTGAGCTGTCAGTTCTCAGTTCATGGAAAACAAGAAATTCAGATCTTTACGTCTCCTTTTTAACCAAGTCATTGGAGGAGGAATAGTGTTTCGGCCGGCCGATGGTGGCCGAGCGGTTCTAGGCGCTTCAGTCTGGAACCGCGCGACCGCTGCGGTCGCAGGTTCGAATCCTGCCTCGGGCATGGATGTGTGTGATGTCCTTAGGTTAGTTAGGTTTAAGTAGTTCTAAGTTCTAGGGGACTGATGACCTGAGATGTTAAGTCCCATAGTGCTCAGAGCCATTTGAACCAATAGTGTCTCGTGTAAAACACGTGAAGGAATTGACCGTTTTGGAAATCATGCCGTCATTCGGCTAAAGCTACCTGGGAAATTATGACGAGGCGGGATTTGAATCCTGCTCCTTCATAAGACGAGTCCAGTCTCTTCACCGCTGTACCATCTGCCTCGGATCATTTTTCGAGGTACCTCGCGAAGCAGTGTGACGGTTACTGCTAAACGTGGCTTTTGTACGCGACGCGAGTGTAGCACTTCTCAACGCGATCATTCTCTTCACGTAATCATCCTTGTTGTGCCAGTCCCTGAAGGGCTTTTCTGACTTTAACACCCTTTCAATGAATCTGCAACCATTGCATCCCCATTGTGTCGCCTACATTCGCGCAGGATCGCCGCGTTTGGTTATATTCAGAGCCGGTTGCCGAAGCGCGCATCAGGTAATAATTTTGCCCGGGGCGCTGGCGCGAGAAGCGTATCATTGTTGCGGGCGCGCGTCCGCCATTGTCGCGTGACTGACGCGCATTGTGCGCGGCGTGTTTGGAGAGCCACGTGCGCCTTTTTTATCCTTTTTCCACTCTGCCGTGCGCCGCAGCTGCGCACCGAGGGGGCGTGGTCGCCGCCGCGCCCGCATTTCGCCATTCGTACAAATTTGCCGCCGGCATCTCTCGTCAAATTAACTTAACGCCCGTCCGGGCCGCCGTGTTGTGCGTACGCTGGATGACCTCTGCCCTCCGGCGGGTGGTAACGGGCTGTGGACTTCTTTTTACACGAATCAACTGCGAACGAGTTGATAGAGTTAGCAGGATCGGCGTGAAGAAACACGAAATTTATTCTGCTCTGCTATCCTTGTTGATACTCTTCACAATTCTCCCCAGCTGTCAGTGCGAGTACTCTTTCAGCTTAGTCTAGTCCATCATTGGCTGCCGAAGATACCGCAAAGATATTACTTGAACTAAGTCCTTTACTCTTTCCCTTTTTTTGCATCGATATTGCGATTCGTCCATACGGCATCAGACTTCGTGGCTATGCAGTTTATTAAAGCAGCGTATGAAAGATTTTACCGGGAATTTTTAGCAGACACGCCAGACGGTATGATTTTATCAAAGAAGCGTTTCTGCACTGTTTTTCCTTTAGATCCAACAAATCATTCCAGCCTTCTCAGAATTAATGCTAGTCTGAGGCATTCATTGATCAAGTTCCGTCGCAGCACACAGCTGTATTTGGCTTTAGCAGTGATTCTATCAGTACCTGGGAATTTTCTTTTTGGAAGTTTAAGGCTAATCTGGTAACGATGAAATCTATCACATTCGTTAGTATCGAAGATTTTTTGTTGTTACTTTTGGCACATAGGTATGATACGACAATGGAAAATGGATCTTTATTCTGTCATTTCGTAAGAAACATCAGAATAGCTTATTAAGGGACGGCTATGCGTTTAGCGTCTCCGACGCATTCACTCTACACGCTACGAAGTGGTACCACATGAAATGGAGATCCTCTTTGACGTTTACAACATATCCCTTGCAAAATAATTTTCAAATAACATCTAAAAATCTATCTGAAACGAAGGAAATTCCGATACTGGACCGAGATAAGTTGCGGGATCTAATCTGTGAGATAGTGGCGGTGATGGTTATACTGAGAAATTCGGATGGGTATCGTATATAGTGAGATGTAAGCACAGATGCATCGGTTGTGTCTGAGACGCTCAACTTTTTTCACCTCAAATAATTTTAGCTTGTTCTGTCTTTCCATGTAGACGAAGACCAACGTATTCCCGCAGGTTGATTATTCAACGAAATATAGGAATTGTTTTTTAAAATGGGAAAAAAATTTGCGCTAGAGTAGCACGTCTGTATGAAACAAATTCAGCGATATAGCACTTTTATAGGTGCGCAAGAAATAACAGAGTAAAAATTGCAGTTACATATGCAGTTGTTGCAAATGTTTGAATGACGACCGTCTGTCGATAGCGAAGTAAACACATATCGCTTCCCTCATTCATTCGTTCGTTCATTCGTTCATTCATTCATTCATTCGCGCGTAGTTTCCGGGGAGAGGGGTAAAAATTTCCACGCGGACCGCAATAATGTTACAAAGTTGATTCATATAGCCCAGTTTGGTGATTGTAAGTGAAGTTCCGAAAACGTATTGCTCTTAGTTTCGTGGTTTCTTGGACGTATTGGTCAGGATTTTGATAGAGTGCAAATATGTGTAAGATGTCGCAAGTTGTTCGAGGTGAAAAAGCTGGACACTATATGCACCTGGACCTCTCTAAAACCGTGCAGCTATTAGCAAAGTTTACAGGTCATGTACGCTACGCAAATACGGCCTAGACGCATTGGTTTTTTTTTTTTTTTTTTCAGTCAGCTATGTTAGGAAAGCCCCTTTTATACGAGCGAGTTACGGTACTTGTAATCGACTATTCGTTTCTGTACCGAGACACGGTTGTCACGAGTGAGTGTTCCTGTTCTGTTCTGAGAGTTTTCTGCTTTGCAGTTTGGCGCCTGAATGATGGAGCGGACGTTTTGAAGGCCGTAACTAGCCATGGTAGTAGAGTTCATTAATTACCGAAGCGAATATTCATGGCGGCTGTTCTTGAAAAAGGCAGTATAAAAAATTCTCCACAATGCTGGCAACTGAAGCCAAAGGCCTCGTCGCAATGTTAACACTAGTTCCCGTCAGATCACCGAAGTTAAGCCATGTTGGGCTTGGTTAGAACGAGGATGGGTGACCGTCCGGTCTGCCGAGCGCTGTGGACAAGCGGGGTGCACTCAGCGCTTGTGAGGCAAATTGTGGAGCTACTTGATTGAGAAGTAGCGGCTCCGGTAACGAAAACTGACAAAGACGGGAGAGCGGTGTGCTGACCACATGCCCTCCATATCCGCATCCATTGAGAATGACACGGAGATCGGTCGGTAACGTTGGGTCTTCCGAGGCTTTTCCGGACCGATTTAAGTTAGTTTTACCTGGTAACTAAAAGAACAGAAAAGTGCCCTTCAAACATTTCAAAAAATTAACACATATTTGCCCGATTACTATATTCATAAGCTTACCGGACAAAATATTAATCACTCCAGTGCACACGCACTGATGAATTGTTAAGCCTTTAGAGATGGCGCATCGATGGAGCCACGTGTTCAACCGCTCGCGCACTGCCTCTACGTGAGCATAAGGAACTAGCGATCAGTGGGACATTTATGTTTCAAGCGGGCAATGTACGGAAACATGTGTAAATCGGAGGACGTGACAGACTGGCGAAACGGGACAATCGTGTGTAGCCGGCCCATGGCCATACGGTGAGTGTAGTTCCTGGATTTCTTGGTGTTCGCGGTGGCCTGTTCAACGGGTGTACAAACAGTGGTGTAACAGACGTGACCGCGAAACACGACGTCAGAATTGTGGTCCGATAACAATTTTGTCTCCGGAGGGGCGTCTTACGGCTTGTGAATCAAAATCGCTTCCAAATCCGACAAGAATTGCAGGCAGTGAATGAATGCCTATATTAACCTATTAGTGTGAGATGATTGCGACGGGAACTGCAGGCAGTGAACATCTGGAGTCGGTAACCTCGCAAGAGATCACTGCTCACTCAGTTACGTAAAGACGTCAACTCACAACAGCAAAGTTCAGCGGACTGGTTGAATATGCGACTTGTTTTCTGAACACTCCACCTTACCGTTACAACTGGACTAGCCTGCAAGATAACCTGACTTAAACCCGTAGAAATTCTGGGGGACATGTCGAACCAGGGGGTGAGAGGCGGACAAGAGCATCCCCGCAGTTCCCAGGTAGTGGCTTATCGTGAATGCGAGGTAGCAGCGAAGCTTTGTACACTCTCTTCTTCTCTGAACCCAGGCGGTTATAAAGTCCAAGAGGGGAATTACACGGTATTAAATGATGCCCGTGATGCTTTCACTGTTGTTGTTGTTGTGGTCTTCAGTCCTGAGACTGGTTTGATGCAGCTCTCCATGCTACTCTATCCTGTGCAAGCTTCTTCATCTCCCAGTACCTACCGCAACCTACATACTTCTGAATCTGCTTAGTGTATTCATCTCTTGGTCTCCCTCTACGATTTTTACCCTCCACGCTGCCCTCCAATACTAGGCTTGACTAATTTTTTGTAGACTACAACATGAAACCATATTTAGAAGGCAGTTTATGGCGCCATTGTATTTCATCTTTTGTATCTGGTTTCCTTTGGTGTATGAAATTAATATCCAAAACTGTTTTTCTACTTACGTAGAGCTCCCTTTCTCACTGTTCATACAATTATTATTAAACAACATTTTGAGCTATTTACGTTACGGCTGGTCCCGGCGGAGGTTCGAGTCTACCCTCGGGCGTGGGTGTGTGTTTGTCCTAAGGATAATTTAGGTTACGTATTGTGTAAGCTGAGGGACTAATCACCTTGGCAGTTAAGTCCCATAAGATTTCACACACATTTGAACATTTTATTTACGTTATTACTCGTGCGCAGTGCTTGCCTTCCCTTTTTCCAGAAACTGAAAACCCAAGAAACTGCTTTCAGATGGTTGATCTGTCTTGTGGGAGAACACTCGTAGGAAAAACATGTCCGTATGCAACTTTTCAGCGAGACACAAAACGAAGCAGACAATAAGATAAAGGTTGACATAATAACAACAAACCTATTACGTAACAGATGAAAGCGCGGCGAGAGTCCTATTAAACAATGGAAAGTCCAAGTTGGAATATCAATAGTATACGGTTGAAATGGCTCTGAGCATTATGGAACTTCACTTCTGAGGTCATCAGTCCCCTAGAACTTAGAACTACTTAAACCTAGCTGACCTAAGGACATCACACACTCCCATGCCCGAGGCAGGATTCGGACCTGCGACCGTAGCGGTCGCGCGGTTCCAGACTGTAGCGCCTAGAACCGCTCGGCCACCCCGGCCGGCAATAGTATAAGGAAAAGGGTAGATTGCTACTCACCGTAAGGATGACACGTTGACTGGTGCAACGAAAAGACTCTTATACGTTATAGCTTTCGGTTAAAGTCTTCTTCAACAAACAAAAAAAGATTCACACACACACACATTCACACAAGTAAGCACATCTTATGAATGCATGATCGCCGCTATCACCGGGAGCTGCGGTCGGTCGGTTCGTTGCACCTGTCTGCGACTCAGCAGCTCATCTCGACGGTGAGCAGCAATCCATCCTTTTCGTAATATTGTTTGTGTCTTCCTACGTTAGGAGACGACGCCAGTGTTCACTCTCCCGCAATCTTCAGCATACATAAGGTGGTTCAAATGGCTCTGAGCACTATGGGACTCAACTGCTGAGGTCATTAGTCCCCTAGAACTTAGAACTAGTTAAACCTAAGTAACCTAAGGACATCACAAACATCCATGCCCGAGGCAGGATTCGAACCTGCGACCGGAGCGGTCTTGCGGTTCCAGACTGCAGCGCCTTTAACCGCACGGCCACTTCGGCCGGCCATACATAAGGGTTTACGTCTCTACACTCGGTACAATCAGGTGATGGTTGACGAACTGACCCACTTGGACCGTGGTTGGCGGCTTATTACAGGTCTGGCGTGTGTCGCGCACCCGCCTCCACTGATTTTGACTGGAAAGTTGTTCGCGAAAAACGGGCGTAAACGAAGTGCTTGTGTGGTAGGAGCGGACCCGCAGTTGGTAGAGAAATGCACGTAGCGGCCGTGGTGCAGCCGGTGGCTAGGCCGCGGCGAGATAATCGCGGCACGTGTCGCCTAGCTGAAAGTCAAGGCCGCCGTGTCCCCGTCTGGCGGCCGGGCCCGCCGCTGGACTTGTTGGGGGCGGGGGAGGGGGGGGGGGGAGCCGCTGGCTGAGGCTACGCCTACCTGCGTGCCGGGGCGGGCCTTTAAAACTGTCCGGCCGTCGGCCCTCCAGCGCCTGTGTCAACACTGCGCTGCTAAATGGAAGGGATGCACAGGGGTGCACGAGTAGCTAGGCTCCAGCGAACAAAATAAAGATCCCACCGCCGCTTCCGTGAAGCGACTTCTCCCGACCATTCGGTTTCTGTACTGTTGAGGAGGGGGAAACAGCAGAAGGTAATCGAGATTGCCGAACAGGACATTTCCAAGAAGTGCCAACTTGTTTAATGGCGGGTGGATACATCTACATCTACATACATACTCCGCAATCCACAATACGGTGCGTGGCGGAGGGTACCTCGTACCACAACTAGCATCTTCTCTCCCTGTTCCACTCCCGAACAGAACGAGGGAAAAATGACTGCCTATATGCCTCTGTACGAGCCCTAATCTCTCTTATATTTGTGGTCTTTCCGCGAAATGTAAGTTGACGGCAGTAAAATTGTACTGCAGTCAGCCTCAAATGCTGGTTCTCGAAATTTTCTCAGTAGCGATTCCCGAAAAGAACGCACGCCTCCTTTCCTCTAGAGGCTCCCATCACTCGTGTGATGATCAAACCTACCAGTAACAAATCTAGCAGCCCGCCTCTGAATTGCTTCTATGTCCTCCCTCAATCCGACCTGGTAGGGATCCCAAACGCTCGAGCAGTACTCAAGAATAGATCGTATTAGTGTTTTATAAGCGGTCTCCTTTACAGATGAACTACATCTTCCCAAAATTCTACCATTGAACCAAAGACGACTATCCGCCTTCCCCACAACTGCCATTACATGCTTGTCCTACTTCATATCGCTCTGCAATGTTACGCCAAGATATTTAACCGACGTGACTCTGTCAAGCGCTGCACTACTAATGGAGTATTCAAACATTACAGTATTATTTTTCCTATTCATCTGCATTAATTTACATTTATCTATATTTAGAGCTAGCTGCCATTCTTTACACCAATCACAAATCCTGTCCAATTTATCTTGTATCCTCCTACAGTCACTCAACAACGACACCTTCCCGTACACCACAGCATCATCAGCAAACAGCCGCACATTCCTATCCACCCTATCCAAAAGATCATTTATGTAGATAGAAAACAGCAGCGGACCTACCATACTTCCCTGGGGCACTCCAGATGGTACCCTCACTTCTGATGAACACTCACCATCGAGGACAAAGGGGATGGGAGTTCAGCGATAAAGACCGTAGAGTATATCAGTTCTTCCCGGACAGTAAGGAAAGTCTGAGACTGTGCCATTTCAATCCCAGCCGGGCTATGGTTCACTTTCTGACAGATCACGGCACTTACCCTGCGCACTTACACCGCGTTGGCCGCAGCCAGAGTGTTACTCGTACATGTGAGGAACACGGATCCCCAGAATACATACTGTTTCACTGTCACCGATACACAGCAGCACATTAGACACCAACGCAGTACAACAATGACATGATACGGACAGTAAGAGACAACGACCAGTAGTAAATAGTAAAGCCGCACGGGATTAGCGGAGCGGTCCCTCTGTAATAAAACAGCTGAGTGAAAGGATCAACAATCACGAACTTTAACGGATGTCATGTGACGTCTGCAATGACCAAACTCAACGATCAACACAAAAAAAAAAAAAAAAAAAAAAAAAAAAAAAAAAAAAAAAAAGCGGTCTAAGGCGCTGCAGTCATGGATTGTGCGGCTGTTCCCGGCGGAGGTTCGAGTCCTCCCACGGGCATGGTTGTGTGTGTTTGTCCTTCGGATGATTTAGGTTAAGTACTGTGTAAGATTAGGGACTGATGACTTTAGTAGTTAAGTCCCATAAGATTTCACACACATCTGAACTTTTTTTTAGGAAATAGTAAATAAAATCGCCGATGATGTCTTAAGGACATTACGTGACGATTAAGACAGACACGGCCGAATAACAGAACACTGCAACACACACGAAGCACATGAGAAAGCTGTTCCAATTCGTGCACCAAGACAGACAGCAGCACCGAAACGCACACTTACTCTAACAGAGAACACTGTCACCAACATTTACCACAGGCAGCCTTACATAACATATAAAATAATTAAATTGTATCAGAATAAACAGTGTTATTGCAATCAACCCTATAAACCTGTTCTAGCTTAAGTAGAAACAGCAGGCATTTCCATCCCGCGGGCATTATACCGCTGTTGCGATGCAACATTCGTAACTAAACACTTAGTATATAAGCACATTAACAGGTAAAGTACAAAATACACAAGGTACATAATATAAGAACTGGAGGTTAATTAATTAATCTGTGGTAAGTTCCTGTGGGACCAAATTGCTGAGGCCATGGGCCCCTAGTCGTACACGCTACTTAATCTAACTTAAACTAACTTACGCTAAGGACAACACACACTCCCATGCCGGAGGGAGGACTCGAACCTCCGACGGGGGGAGCCGCTCGAACCGTGGCAAGATGCCCCAGACCGCGCGGCTACCCCGCACGGCCAAGGTTAATCAATAACCGCAAGAAATAACGTACTTTACACTCATACATCACTGCGCTTTCCACATTGTACATAGTAGTATAGTGGTTTTTTAAATAGTCATTAGAAATATTAATTCGTAAATTAAACTGTAGCGAACCGGGACCGCAAGGCTCGAAGTAGATCCGAGGCTTTCAGACCAGGTTGTCTCAGACAGAGATACATTTCTCTCTCTCTCTCTCTGTAGCGCCGCGCGGTCTAGGCGCCTTGTCAAGGTCCGTGCGCCCCCCCCCCCCCACCCCTCCCCACCCCCTCGGAGGTTCGAGTCCTCCCTCGGGCATGGTGTGTGTGTTGTCCATAGTGTAAGTTAGTATAAGTTAGATTAAGTAGTGTGTAGGCTTAGGGACCGATGACCTCTGCAGTTTGGTCCCATAAGAACTTACCACAAATTTCTCTCTATCTCTTTCTCTCTTACTCTCCTAGTGTTTCCTATCATCTACTATCATATCTTCTTAAAATTTGAATATTTTTGTTTTTTTTCAATTTCTAATGTATTTTAATTAGCTATAACTTCCATCATAATTGCCGAAAACAATAATTGCTGTTTGTAATACCAGTATGTTTTGTAATCTACATGAAAATCTGTGAAATGAACGCCCTGTTATAAAATGTAAAGCAACAGGTCTCTAAATAAACAATAAATCAAAGTCAGTCAAATCAATCTGCCAATCGTCGGCCGATATACGGAGGTTAACCTGGAATTTAGTTACACGAAGGGCTATAAGAACAGCGAACGGAATATTAGCCCATCCTTGCTCATGCGGATCCGAAAAGAACATTTCACTCTTACGTTTTTACACATATCTTTTTCTTTTTCCTTGCGTCAACGCGTATGTTCACGGAGTTGGCATGTTAAATCTCAGTTCGTCAGTGTTAGCAGTGAAACTGAAGAAGAATTGCTGGGCGTGTTGAATGTAATGCACAGTCTAAAGAGCACAGCATATGGACCGGGATTAAATCGAAGAAAGACGAAAGAAATGAGAAGTAGCAGAAATGAGCACGGCAAGAAACTTAAAATCAAGATTGGTGATAACGAACTAGACGAAGTCAAAAAAATATGCGATCTAGGCAGCAAGATAACGCATGACGGACGTAGCAACGAGGATATCAAAAGTAGACTAGTACGTACAAAAATGGCATTCTTGGAAAAGAGAAGTCTACTAGTATCAAACACAGGCCTTAATTTGAGGATAAATTTCTGAGAATGTACGTTGGATCACAGCACTGTATAGTATTCTGAAAGGGGCGGAATTTCTGCCCCTCATCTGTCTACGTGTAAAGTTACCCCATGCATGAGAACGTTTTCGAAATGTTTGTGAATCGTGTAATTGAGGCGGGACGTGGGTACCAACCCGGTATTCACCTAGTCTGACGTGAGAAAATGCCTAAAAACCACATCCAGTTAGGCCGGCACAGCGACCCTCCTCGTTAGTCCGTCGAGTGGATATCTGAGATCGGCGAACCTCCCCATCCCGAAAGCGGCACTTTAACACGTGCAGGAAAAACCAGTGAAACATATTAACCCCCCGCAATACCAGTTGGGGAGTGGGGGTTACTTTGTGCCCACTTTCTGAAAATATTGTAATCCATTCACTATATTGTAAAAGTTTGAAAAAATCTGTATTTTTAATGAACTCTTGTACCAGTTTATATAAATCTTTTAAATTTTTCAGTTAAACTTAACCCAAAAATTTAAGTTTAGTAGTAGATGACAATTTCTACAGTGAATGTCACATTCAGTATTTTCAGGTTCCGGACCTTACTTACACAACAATATCTCTAAATAACACGTTGTGAGGAAAAGTCAATAGCAGTTAAAGAACTTCACATTTTGTAATTTCTTTGTGGTTGTCATAGCGCACCGCCATATTCGTAGCACACATTACTGAAAATGCATTGGTACTGCTAAAAGTGTGCTGAAAGACATTTTCAGGTTCTTGGCTCTACTTACACATCACTTTGTCTTTAAAAAATTATGTTTTCAATGTAAGTCAACAACAATAATCAACGAATTTTGTTCTTCTTTATAGTGGGCATAAAGTACCCCCTCCCTCGGTAATGCGTGTTGTGGAAACTGTCTTCGACGCCTATTGCTAAGGGTAATACAGTTCAATGCATTCATTTGCACAGGATGGTTTATTCTGTTACAATAATATTTTTATTGATGCGAAAACACCTACACTGATGTAAATAATTCTGTTACCTGATGTTGATCGTTGATCAAAATCGGTAGCGAACAGCTGTATTTCTTCTTTACGAGTTTAAATACCGCCCTATTTGGAGCCTTGATCTGTATGGATCGGAAATCGACGAACATCCGCAACATACCTCATCTGAACATGAGGTTACTTTTCATCCATCCCAGTTATCAGCAAGTACGTGTGAATGAATGCGAACACTCTCGTGGATCTTCAAGGTGCCAAATTTCATGTGGAAATGACACCGTTCTTATTTACTTCACGCCCAGAGTTGTCGCCATGGACGCTGACCGTTACTGTTGGAACGCTGCAAAAATTGCAACGATCCGTTAGAAAAGCTAACTGCACCAGATTTTTCTGCTGAAATGGGGCTGGGTGTATTTTATCCTAGATCCGGTAGTCCTGATCTTGCTCCCAAAAATTTGGATCTTTTTATGTCACTGGAAGAAAACCATATCCAATAACCGTTTCCACAGTGACGAAGATATGCAAACTGTTATCACAAAAAGGGTTGCAACTCCGTGCCTTGAAATTCTTAGACACAAGAACGTGGAAGTTGATGGTATGGCGCAACGAGCGTCACAATTTGTTGGCGCTTATGTTGAAGTGGAGTTCAATTATTTCTGTATTATGCAAGAAATGTTTTCTTTTACAGTATGTCTGTAGTGAAATTTACTTTTTGTAAAAGCTTTGTATGCTGCATGCGGAGGTGTCAGTGGAGAAGACCTACGGAAGAATCAATACGACGTGTTTTGTCGAATCATTCGCATACTTTTTTCTACCCTGGAGTAGCTCTTTCACATTTGTAGCTATGGAATCCGTATATTCCCCGAGCCCGTAGCTCCTTATTTACAGAGAACAGGCTATCCTTGGCATGCTTCCAAATGTTATAAACTGTGTTCTTCTCCTTTTACTTGCTCTTAAACAAATACACCAGAGCTCATAATCGCTGTTGGGGCAAAGACGGAAAGATACCTCGAAGTCGGATCCGGCATTTCGTTTCCATATCCTTTTCTTCGCTGGGCGAAGACGAGAAGGGGACGACAAAAAAATGTCCCGGCCGGAATATGAGAGAATTTAAAAGTCAGATTTGTGAATTCCAAATGAGTCAGTAGGCGCATACGGAAATGATGAGGAGAAGGAGAGTGAATAATAACAAAATTTGTTTGCACCTCTAATAAGGTACCAGCGATCTCGTTGGCCTCTAACGGCCTGTGCTTGCCACCGACCACGATGGTCTGAAACGTGCAACGATGTGACTCCATGTACGGAAATACTTGGCGAAGAGGGAACTCCAGGAGTGATACCAGAAAAAATCTCGCTATCGTCGGTCGTAGAGAGTTATTCATTACATTCTGCGACACTGTCTTCATTGCCTTTACTGACATTCGTAGATACCCTACATCAACGCTTGCAGATCCACGCTTCTATTATAGAGCAACAGAAATTTCGCATTATTTTATGAGGTTTAAGTAGGGACGTTCATGAAAAACACACACTATTTAAAAGATGCATCAAATCCACAATTTTAAAGATACGGCAATGAAATTTTGTACCATGCTTTAGATGAAATTAACACATTACTCTTAATTTCCTTTTTTCTCAGAAAGTTTTGAAGAGATACCTACAGAATTTTCTTTGTTTAATTTTTTTGCATATAGTAAGATTTCTCATGGAGGCTTTTTTGAATACATCGAATAGGAGAATTTTTTATAATTTTTAATTCTGTGAGCATAATATAAAATTTATGCAATATTCCAAGCAATTGCCCTATATCTCAGCTTGCACTCGGCGTTTCAAAATTTTCTCTTGAGAAACCATTTATCGTGTTTACAGAAATAAACAGAAATAAGTACACAAACTTTCACAATTCTAGCGTTCATAGATTCCGAGAAAAAGGTGCACAAAGTTTTAAAAAACTTAATTTTCAGGAAATGCAATTTGAAGTCCAACTTAACGATTTCACTTGTGTCACCTCTTCAGAAGGTTCAATATTTATAATCAGGTGCCCCTTACCCTTCAAGCGTTCCCTTCTGGTTTCTTGTTTTCTTCCTTCTTTCCGTTACCAGGTCTTCGACTGACTTTTAAAGTGCAGAGAGGCACTGTAAATCTATTTCTCTCAAGATGTCTTGAGTGAAATTTCCCATCGTAAAGTCCAATCTCTAACATCTTCATCCTCCCTACGTTCCCATCAATAAATGAGCTGAAATTCTGACAACTGTAGCTGAAGAACATGTGATTTTGGGACATCTTTTGCATGAAAGTGAATTTAGAGACTCATTTGGATTGTTTGTTTGCCATGAACACATTTTTGAGAAGTTCAAGATCGTTCAGAAACCTTTAAGTGGGCTGGACGGCATCCAGGATACAATTGGGAAGCATCTCCATGTGAATGTACGGGTTGTTATCCCTCTGAGCCTGCATATATTTACACCATCTAGTATGCCACAGATGATGAATGGGATGTTCATCTGTTGACACCACGTGGAAATAAGTGGGCCATACTGCACTTTTCATGTCACTTAACACTGGGTAGGTTCTATCTGACAGCCTTGCCATGACACTCTTGAAGTTGTGGGTCATCTTCTTTTTGAGTCTGTTGTGTCCACCAGTGCCCTTTCATCCTCCGAATTTTTGCCGTTCACATCAGTGACAAGCTTCCTCAATCTAGACCTCGTTCTCTTCTGGATGTGTCCGAAACATTAAAGTTTTTTAACTAAAAGCTTGCTGGAAAGTCACACATTTAATTATTTTTAATGCACTTCGGATTCGATTTCATCGTTGAAACTCTGGGAACTTATTGTCCACCAATTCTACTAATAAATAAAAAATAAATTGAAAGTTGACACTCTCGATCAATTTTATGAACTTCCTCCCTTGATGTATTGCTTACTTGCAACCTTACTTGTGCACAATTGAGCGAAGACACACTAGATTACAATCCTCATAATAAAACGGGCCAGACACTCCCTGATATTAAACATGGTAGTTGGACCTTACACCTGTCAAAAAAATTTAAATAATAAAGAGAAACAGCTGTATTTTATAACTTTTATATTTAACAATTACATGCCGGGTGTGGATCCGTTCCATATGACTACTTCCCTGTACATACAACGTCGCTTTCAAAATGATCATGTATTTTAAATATGGAAGCTCCTTTTTTTGCCATCATGAATGAAAGTACGTCATACAGGAGACAGGCAGAATACCGTCAGACGTCAAGAAGAATGTAATCATTCCAGTTCCAAAGAGAGTAGGTGCTGACAGATGTGAATATGCCGAACTATCAGTTAAATATGTTCTGGACGCAAAATACTGACACGAATTATTTACAGAAGAATGGAAGAACTGATAGAAGCCGACTGCAGAGATCAGTTTGGCTGTCGGGGAAATGTAGGAACACTCACGGCAGTAATGTTCATATTGTTGTTGTTGTTGTGGTCTTCAGTCCTGAGACTGGTTTGACGCAGCTCTCCATGCTACTCTATCCTGTGCAAGCTTCTTCATCTCCCAGTACCTACTGCAACCTACATCCTTCTGAATCTGCTTAGTGTATTCATCTCTTGGTCTCCCTCTACGATTTTTACCCTCCACGCTGCCCTCCAATACTAAATTGGTGATCCCTTGATGCCTCAGAACATGTCCTACCAACCGATCCCTTCTTCTGGTCAAGTTGTGCCACAAACTTCTCTTCTCCCCAATCCTATTCAATACTTCCTCATTAGTTATGTGATCTACCCATCTAATCTTCAGCATTCTTCTGTAGCACCACATTTCGAAAGCTTCTACTCTCCTCTTGTCCAAACTATTTATCGTCCATGTTTCACTTCCATACATGGCTACACTCCATACGAATACTTTCAGAAATGACTTCCTGACGCTTAAATCAATACTGGATGTTAACAAATCTCTCTTCTTCAGAAACGCTTTCCTTGCCATTGCCAGCCTACATTTCATATCCTCTCTACTTCGACCATCATCAGTTATTTTGCTCCCCAAATAGCAAAACTCCTTTACTACTTTAAGTGCCTCATTTCCTAATCTAATTCCTTCAGCATCACCCGACTTAATTAGACTACATTCCATTATCCTTGTTTTGCTTTTGTTGATGTTCATCTTATATCCTCCTTTCAAGACACTGTCCATTCCATTCAACTGCTCTTCCAAGTCCTTTGCTGTCTCTGACAGAATTACAATGTCATCAGCGAATCTCAAAGTTTTTATTTCTTCTCCATGAATTTTAATACCTACTCCGAATTTTTCTTTTGTTTCCTTTACTGCTTGCTCAATATACAGATTGAACAACATCGGGGAGAGGCTACAACCCTGTCTTACTCCCTTCCCAACCACTGCTTCCCTTTCATGTCCCTCGACTCTTATAACTGCCATCTGGTTTCTGTACAAATTGTAAATAGCCTTTCGCTCCCTGTATTTTACCCCTGCCACCTTTAGAATTTGAAAGAGAGTATTCCAGTCAACATTGTCAAAAGCTTTCTCTAAGTCTACAAATGCTAGAAACGTAGGTTTGCCTTTCCTTAATCTTTCTTCTAAGATAAGTCGTAAGGTCAGTATTGCCTCACGTGTTCCAGTGTTTCTACGGAATCCAAACTGATCTTCCCCGAGGTTGGCTTCTACTAGTTTTTTCATTCGTCTGTAAAGAATTCGTGTTAGTATTTTGCAGCTGTGACTTATTAAGCTGATAGTTCGGTAATTTTCACATCTGTCAACACCTGCTTTCTTTGGGATTGGAATTATTATATTCTTCTTGAAGTCTGAGGGTATTTCGCCTGTTTCATACATCTTGCTCACCAGATGGTAGAGTCTTGTCAGGACTGGCTCTCCCACGGCCGTCAGTAGTTCCAATGGAATATTGTCTACTCCGGGGGCCTTGTTTCGACTCAGGTCTTTCAGTGCTCTGTCAAACTCTTCACGCAGTATCATGTCTCCCATTTCATCTTCATCTACATCCTCTTCCATTTCCATAATATTGTCCTCAAGTACATCGCCCTTGTATAGACCCTCTATATACTCCTTCCACCTTTCTGCTTTCCCTTCTTTGCTTAGAACTGGGTTTCCATCTGAGCTCTTGATATTCATGCAAGTGGTTCTCTTATCTCCAAAGGTCTCTTTAATTTTCCTGTAGGCGGTATCTATCTTACCCCTAGTGAGATAGGCCTCTACATCCTTACATTTGTCCTCTAACCATCCCTGCTTAGCCATTTTGCACTTCCTGTCGATCTCATTTTTGAGACGTTTGTATTCCTTTTTGCCTGTTTCACTTACTGCATTTTTATATTTTCTCCTTTCATCAAATAAATTCAATATTTCTTCTGTTACCCAAGGATTTCTACTAGCCCTCGTCTTTTTACCTACTTGATCCTCTGCTGCCTTCACTACTTCATCCCTCAAAGCTACCCATTCTTCTTCTACTGTATTTATTTCCCCCATTCCTGTCAATTGTTCCCTTATGCTCTCCCTGAATCTCTGTACAACCTCTGGTTCTTTTAGTTTATCCAGGTCCCATCTCCTTAAATTCCCACCTTTTTGCAGTTTCTTCAGTTTTAATCTACAGGTCATAACCAATAGATTGTGGTCAGAGTCCACATCTGCCCCTGGAAATGTCTTACAATTTAAAACCTGGTTCCTAAATCTCTGTCTTACCATTATATAATCTATCTGAAACCTTTTAGTATCTCCAGGGTTCTTCCATGTATACAACCTTCTTTCATGATTCTTAAACCAAGTGTTAGTTATGATTATGTTGTGCTCTGTGCAAAATTCGACCAGGCGGCTTCCTCTTTCATTTCTGTCCCCCAATCCATATTCACCTACTATGTTTCCTTCTCTCCCTTTTCCTACACTCGAATTCCAGTCACCCATGACTATTAAATTTTCGTCTCCCTTCACAATCTGAATAATTTCTTTTATTTCATCATACATTTCTTCAATTTCTTCGTCATCTGCAGAGCTAGTTGGCATATAAACTTGTACTACTGTAGTAGGCGTGGGCTTCGTATCTATCTTGGCCACAATAATGCGTTCACTATGCTGTTTGTAGTAGCTTACCCGCATTCCTATTTTCCTATTCATTATTAAACCTACTCCTGCATTACCCCTATTTGATTTTGTGTTTATAACCCTGTAGTCACCTGACCAGAAGTCTTGTTCCTCCTGCCACCGAACTTCACTAATTCCCACTATATCTAACTTCAACCTATCCATTTCCCTTTTTAAATTTTCTAACCTACCTGCCCGATTAAGGGATCTGACATTCCACGCTCCGATCCGTAGAACGCCAGTTTTCTTTCTCCTGATAACGACATCCTCTTGAGTAGTCCCCGCCCGGAGATCCGAATGGGGGACTATTTTACCTCCGGAATATTTTACCCAAGAGGACGCCATCATCATATAATCATACAGTAAAGCTGCATGCCCTCGGGAAATGTTCATATAGGCTATGTTATCTAGAAGGTAGGTTGAAGAAAAGCAAACCTGCGTTTATGGCACTTGTAAATGTAGAGGAAGATTTTGCCAATTTTAACTGGACTACACTCTGAAATTTTGAAGGTAGCAGCTATAAAATACAAAGAGCGAAAGATTATACACAATTCGTACATAAACAAGATTGCAGTTATAAGAGTGAAAAGACATAAAAGAGAAGCAGTAGTTGTGCAGGGAGTGAGACAAGTTTGTAGCCTGTTGCCGGGTACTGAAGTTCAAGAAAAACAAATGAAGACTCTGAGGTTTGATGATGACATTGTAATTCTATCAGAGACGGCTAAATCCTTGAAAGAACAGTTGAACGGAGTAGATAATGTATTCAAAAGAAGATATAAAATGAGCATCAACGAAAATAAAACAAAGATAATGAAATGTAGTCGAGGTAAATCAGGTACTGCGGAGGGAATTACGTTAGGAAATAAGGCATTTAAAATAGTGGATTAGTTTTGGTATTGGGTGGCTGAGCTAGAGAGGATATAGAATGCAGAATAGCAATAGCAAGAAAATAATTTCTGAAAAAGAGGAATATGTTAGCTAACGTCTGTAATATCAATTTAAGTGTTAGGAAGTCTTTTCTGAAGTTATTTGTATGGAGTGTAGCCTTGTACGAAAGTGATAAAGTGAGATGTGGGCGATAAGGAGCTCAGACAGTGACAGTAAGACAATAGAAGCTTCTGAAATGTGGTGCTACAGTAGAACGCTGACGATTAGATGGAGAGACTGAATAGCAAACGAGGTGGTAGTGAATGGAAGTGAAGAGAAAAAAAAATTATCGTACGACTTGACAACTCGTAAAAGAAGGAAATAGTTGACGGGACACATTCTGACGCATCAAGGAATTATCAATTTGGTATTGGAGGTGAGTATTGGGTGGGAGGGGGAGGGAGGAATTTAAGAGGGAGACCAATGGACTACTGCAAATAGGCAGGGTCAGGTGGTCGTTGGTTGCACTGGTTATTAGGAGACGAAGCGGCTCGCAGGGGATGGACTCGTGTGGAGAGCTGCATCAAACAAGTCTTATGACAGAAGACTGCAACAACCGAATTTACAACAAAACTATTTACGTATCATCGTTCCGATCACGGCAAAGCCTTTAGCTTCTCCGACATTCAGGAAAAAGATTACTTAAAGAAATTGCTCCTACCAATCACTCCTTGGTCCAATATTACTATACGAGAGCCACCCTAGCCCGACGATAAACTGCCTAGAACTGTGTTTGAACCCATTGTCGACGAGCGTTCCCAGACAGGGAGGATAGGAGAAAAATAGGAACTGCGGAGTGAAAAATGCTTCGTTGGGTTGAGGATATGCCAAAATAATGTAGAACAGATCAGACTACAACTGGTATCACTTTCCATGACACCTGATGCAACTAGAAAAGAGGAAAAGAAAGGAAGTAAGACTAGGATTTAACGTTAGAAGAAAGGAAAACACAAGACCAATATTCCTGGATAATTTCGACGACAGTATGGTCTCCCGCGAATTCTTTACAGACGAATGGAAAAACTGGTAGAAGCGGACCTCGGGGAAGATCAGTTTGGATTCCGTAGAAATGTTGGAACACGTGAGGTAATACTAACCTTACGACTTATCTTAGAAGAAAGGTTAAGAAAAGGCAAACCTACGTTTCTAGCATTTGTAGACTTAGAGAAAGCTTTTGACAACGTTAACTGGAATACTCTCTTTCAAATTCTGAAGGTGGCAGGGGTAAAATACAGGGAGCGAAAGGCTATTTACAATTTGTACAGAAACTAGATGGCATTTATAAGAGTCGAGGGGCATGAAAGGGAAGCAGTGGTTGGGAAAGGACTGAGACAGGGTTGTACCCTCTCCCCGATGTTATTCAATCTGTATATTGAGCAAGCAGTAAAGGAAAAAAAAGAAAAATTCGGAGTAGGTATTAAAATCCATGGAGAAGAAATAAAAACTTTGAGGTTCGCCGATGACATTGTAATTCTGTCAGAGACAGCAAAGGACTTGGAAGAGCAGTTGAACGGAATGGACAGTGTCTTGAAAGGAGGATATAAGATGAACATCAACAAATGCAAAACGAGGATAATGGAATGTAGTCAAATTAAATCGGGTGATGCTGAGGGGATTAGATTAGGAAATGAGACACTTAAAGTAGTAAAGGAGTTTTGCTATTTAGGGAGTAAAATAACTGATGATGGTCGAAGTAGAGAGGATACAAAATGTAGACTGGCAATGGCAAGGAAATCGTTTCTGAAGAAGAGAAATTTGTTAACATCGAGTATAGATTTAAATGTCAGGAAGTCGTTTCTGAAAGTATTTGTATGGAGTGTAGCCATGTATGGTAGTGAAACGTGGACGATAAATAGTTTGGACAAGAAGAGAATAGAAGCTTTCGAAATGTGGTGCTACAGAAGAATGCTGAAGATAAGGTGGGTAGATCACGTAACTAATGAGGAGGTATTGAATAGGATTGGGGAGAAGAGAAGTTTGTGGCACAACTTGACTAGAAGAAGGGATCGGTTGGTAGGACATGTTTTGAGGCATCAAGGGATCACAAATTTAGCATTGGAGGGCAGCGTGGAGGGTAAAAATCGTAGAGGGAGACCAAGAGATCAATACACTAAGCAGATTCAGAAGGATGTAGGTTGCAGTAGGTACTGGGAGATGAAGAAGCTTGCACTGGATAGAGTAGCATGGAGAGCTGCATCAAACCAGTCTCAGGACTGAAGACCACAACAACAACAATGGACAAAGTAAGTAAGAGTCACGAATGATGGTCATTGCTCATGACAGGCTCTGGTGGAGGAGAATTACGAGTGGTAAGAAAGGAAGGAAGATGTGGTAACGTCTCGTCAGACAGGGTAATTAGTGATGGAGCACAAGATTGGCATTTGTCTTAAACATTCTATGGAAACCACGAGAAACCTAAATCTTGATTGCAAGCCGGGGACTTGCGTGTTTTACAAAATGCGAAACCAGTGTCATAACCTCTGCGCTACTTCTCTCGGTGGAAGAGGGTTGTAACAGTCTTGTGCTACACGAGTACCTCGTGACAACTAGAGTTGTCGGAGATTTTCCATGGTGGCCCTCAAGTCACTTCAGGCAAATAGCGGGCCCAGGACCATTTGCTAATCCGTTTTTGTGTTCTGTGGTATCGTCCAAAGATCGCGGCGCCACACCAAAGTCGGCAGTGCACATCGATAGCGCAGGTAGTGATGTCGCGCTGCGATCCGCAGGACGAATGGGAGAGCCTGAAGAAGGCACGCCCTCTGTCTCATCACAGCAGCGCCCTAATACGGAAATTTACTATTGTAAATGTTGAACAATGTACTTCAAGACAGATTTGTTAATTAGTGCATCGAGGGATGCTTTAATAGTCAATGACAGTTGTAAATTATCAAACACTTCTGTAATAAATGATTGTTTCAAGTTAAGTAAAACTTGTGCGGACATTATGTGTACATTAAGCCAAAACGCTTTGAGTAGCAGTTGTTATTGTTGTGATTTTATTTTCATTGGCTATGGGCCTATTTCGGCTCAAAGGCCATTTTCAAGCAATCTGCAACGTATAGTACGGTATTTAGATCATATATCTGTGAATTTTCGTAATAAATAATTATTTTGTACATTTGGCGTGAGACTTACTTCAATATTACGTCGTTGAGGCTCTTGCTGTCAGATATCTTACTTGGTGCGTTTTTAAGCAAAGCACAGGCGAAATTATAAATTCCTCGCCAAGTAATGTCTCAGCAGTGGAATTTTTCTTTGTTGGCCAGTATAGTTAAGATCTTGTTAACATTTTGTAAGTTTTACAGCTTCGAGTTATGTCAGCGATGTTACATGATTACAGATTTGTTTTTATAAATCTATGGAGTTGTGTGATAGTAAAATCTTTGCAGCTGTATATTGGTGTTCGTTTTATGAAATTATCCGTGGTCAATAATTTCAATAACATTATCAAAATAGCTTTTATGTTTTAAATCGGCTTGTTTGTTTAACTTTTTTTCTGGGTATTTGCGGGTGTGTATATAGATTTCTGTCTCTTCCAGAAAGTATTTTGATAATTTTATTGAAATTATTGCCCACGATAATTTCGTAAAACGAACACCAATATACGGCTGCAAAGATTTTACTATCACACCACTCCATAGATTTATAAAAACAAATCTGTAACCATGTAACATCGCGAGATAACTCGAAGCTGTAAAACATACATAATGTTAACAAGATCTTAACGATACTAGCCAACGAAGAAAAATTCCACTTCTGAGACATTACTTAGTGAGGAATTTATAATGTCGCCTGTGCTTTGCTTAAACGCAGCAAGAGCCTCAACGACGTAATATGGAAGTAAGTCTAACGCCAAATTACAAAATAATTATTTATTACGAAATTCACAGATGTATGATCTAAATACCGTACTACATGTTGCAGAGTGCTTGAAAATGGCCTTTGAGCGGAAATGGCCTATAGCCAATGAAAATGAAGTCACAATAATAACAACTGCTACACAAAGCAGCGTTTGGCTTAATGTACACATAATGTCCTTACAAGACATATATAACGCTGCAGGCCCAGAAGAATTTAAAATTAAGTAAATCTGTTTGTGTGTTCATTTAATAAAGGAATCAAATATTTTGTATGTTGTATGAGTCATCTCCCCGAGCAATCAAAGAACCCATGGTTATGGCCAGACGACTGTAGTTTCGTCTTGTCAACATGTTCTGCCTCTGGTGACCTCCCCGTTGGCACGCGGAATAGCCGCGCGGTTTGAGGTGCCATGTCACGGATTGCGCGGCCACTCCCGCCGGAGGTTCGTGGCCTCCCTCGGGCATGGGTGTGTGTGTTGTTCTTAGCATAAGTTAGTTTAAGTAGTGTGTAAGTGTAGGGACCGATGAGCTCAGAAGTTTGCTCCCTGAAGAATTGACACATATTTGAACATTTTTTGATCTCCCCGTTAACGGGAGATAAACGTTTTTTCTTGTAGAGATGGGAAGAGCAGGGACAGAGCGTGGGGATCTTTAACAAAAGGAAAGTAGTTGACAGTTTTTGATGTTGCTGAGCAAGTCATGCAATAATTTTTGAATGAACACATCACCATTTGACTGTGTTCTTGTTTATTTAGTTACGACCTAGGTTTCGGCCTTTTATGCCATTTCAAGTGACTGAGTGTATATCATTCACATATATTTTGAGCTCGATGTCCTACAATGTATGTTAATGACATAAACTCAATCACTTGAAACTGGCATAAAAGGTCAAAACCTAGATCGTGATTACATAAACAACAATACAGTCAAATTGCGGAGCGTTCATTAAAAAAAAGAAAGTAGTTGAGTTTTCAAGTGGAAAAGATGAACCACGGTTTCGTTGGCGGGTTCATCCACATTCTCCTGCAGTCAAGCAGATAGTTGAGAGGTGCTTAAAGCATCGGAGAGTACAAGGATTTAACCTCTCTGATAGAGCTTGTCGGCCAGTCTTTCCGCCGTCACAGTGCCCCTCTAGGTATTTGCATTTCTCCAGCAGTCCGCCAGCCGGAGGCGTTGACCGCGACATCTACTTCTCGCCCGGACGGGGGATACGGTCTCAAAACGGTGGACGCCGCCTGTTGGGAGCCCGTAATGAGATTGCGAGCGGGAAACGAGCGCCTGATTATGCGCGCCTCGTAATTGGCTTAGGAGAGCAGTCGCAGACACTTGTTTCCGCGCCCGCCTCTCTCGTGGCGCGCCGTTGCTGGAAGAGGCGGAGAATCACTGCGAATCCACTGACGGCCCACACCAGCTGTGGCTTTTTCCGTACGGGACGGATAAGCTATCCTGCGATATCAGCGTACAGCCTGCTGTAAAATCGACAGTATCGGCGCGGTCTGGCGCATTTGCGTCTAATGGAAAATACGCGTTGACTTCAGGAATGCTTCAAAGTTCCGGGTAGGTCTCCTGGCGCTAGCAAAACAAAACAATCTGAGCTATATATATTTACTGTAAGGGGTATCCGCCTCCGTAGCTGGGTGGTCAGCGCCGTTGAAAGTCATACGGAGGACCCAGGTTCGATTCCCGATACTGCTAGGAATGTATTCTTGGGGAAATGACTGGAACGGAGTGTACTCAGCCTCGTGTGGCGAATTGTGGCGCTGCTTGACCCAGCAGTAGTCCGTCCAGATCACGAAAACTAACAGCGGTCGGCAGAGTTGTGTGCTGATCCCACGCCTCTCCAATGACGCCGTTGGGGAAGAGTGACACGGCGATCGGTCGATGCCGATTATCGCGCCAGGGCCTCTGTACAGAGTTAACGTTACTGTAAGGGGCAGAGCGGACTGTCTGAGATCTTTTCAGGCAAATACCTGGCGAGGTGACAGCGGGGTAAATGGGTAGGCCCAATTGGGAGTATTTAGGAGGTGAAACCGATTTCGAGCATTTACCTTACAACCAAGGAAAACACCCCAGGAAGCCTGATGGGAGCTGGGGCGTGGGACTATTTTTAATTTCCAGAATGAGGTTTTCACTCTGCAGCGGAGTGTGCGCTGATATGAAACTTCCTGGCAAAACTGTGTGCCCGGACCGAGACTCGAACTCGGGACCTTTGCCTTTCGCGGGCAAGCACGGTTCACGCCCCGTCCTCACAGCCTTATTTATTTTTTGTTCCAGGCAATAGTAATTTTCTTACATGTGTGTGACACAGATCTGAGAGCCGTCCATACGACATTTCGTTGGCTCTTATGACCAGCATTGTAGAAGTGAAACTCTTTCCCTTAGGGGGAATTACACGACGAAGCGTCTGTGAGCGTCTTACCAGATATAGTACAAAGAAGGAAAGTCTCGTCGGTTCGTTCTTTATGTCGTTTAGGCCGAACAGTAACTGCTCGTGCCATTGTTATCCTAAATAGAAAACTATCGCGAAGATCTAATTGTTATTGTTGTTTGTGTTGTCGAGGCCCATCAAACATCAGTAAGCCACTATCATGAAAGGGATGACTGTCCCGTGCAATCGCTGGCCATGATGGTCCTCCATGACTCAGGTCATCTCACATTCTTCGTCTTTGTTTAATCTTCCTCGTTTATCTTCCACAGACATCTAGTCAGTTGTTTAAATACTCCATTGTCATCACACCTTCTCAAAACATTTCCCGTCCATTGCGATTTTAGTTTTTCAACTGGGGTTAGCGTTTCGTTTACTTCTGTTTTGTTCAATAGGACTTTGTTTCTAACCTTGTCTCTTCATGTTATATTTAACTTACTGCATTCCAGTGCCTTTTGATTTTATTTTCCTGTTCGTGTGTGACACATAAATCTGAGGGCCTTGTGTAGGCGTAGCGTTGATACACGAACCGAAGATATGTATATACATGTTTAGACATACCGGTAGGCCTCCCTTCATTATACATCAGAAGCTTCAACAACTTTCTCCATGAGTCTGAGGCGCAGGTGCCAGTTTCGAGTGCTGCATGATAGGGATTGTTCCTCTGACGTCCAGGTTTCTTTGCGCTTCTCCGTAGCCGCAGTCGGTAGTGACAACTATTGGAAATACACGTCGTTGTAGATTAACTCTGCAACTTCCTTAGATGTTTGAGAATATACAAGGTCCGGCAGAAAAACCTCCCCTTTAAGGAAAGCTAATAAAAACAAAAACAAATAAGGTAGAACAATTTTATTTATACTAAATAAAAGTACATATTATGCCATTTTAGAAAATACTCTTATGGTCTTACTTTTTAAATAAAACGTCCCTTAAATGGCTTCCTGCACTGTCGACACACTGTTTGAGTCTTTCCCTGAAGTTATTCATTACTCTTTGAGTCATTTCAGGTGGAATAGTTTCAACCTCTTGTGTAATTGCTTCTTTCAGGGCTCGTAAAGATTGTGGACGTTGTTCATAAACTTTTGCTTTTAAATAGCCCCAAAGAAAGAAATCACAGGGCGTTAAGTCCGGCGATCGTGGGGGCCAGCCAATGTCTCCACGCAACGAGATCACATGTCCAGGAAACATTTCCTTCACCAATGCCAGTGACTGCCGCGCTGTGTGGGCAGTAGCACCATCTTGCTGGAACCACACGTTCTCTATTTCACCAAAAAGCTCCCTTAGTTGCGGTTGGAGAAAGTCGCGGAGCATGGCACAATAGCGTTCACTGTTGACGGTTAAATTCCTGTCATTTTCTTCGAAAAAGTAAGGACCGATCACTCCGGAATTGTAAACAGCACACCATACTGTTACTTTAGGGCTATGAAGTGGTCGTTGATGAAGTTCTTGGGGATTGTGTTCACACCAGTACCTGCAATTTTGGCTGTCCACTGTTCCGGCAAGGTGAAAGTGTGCTTCATCAGAAAAAATCACAATATCGTTGGGACGAATGTTCCGAAGAAGGTCTTGGCACAAACTTACACGGACACCACAGTCTCGTTCACTCAGTTCCTGCGTAGTTACAATTTTGTAAGGATGCATTTTAAGATCTCGATGCAAGATTCTTCTCACACTTCGATCAGATATCCGTAATGCTGCCGCATGCTTTTTAGCGGATCGTCGAGGAGATTGTTGAACTGAAGCTCTAACTGCATCAACATTTCCGGGGCCTGTTGCAGTCCGTGGTCGTCCAGGTGGTTTCCTTTTTAATGCGGAACCTGTCTCACGAAAGTTAGCAACCCAAGAATAAATTGTTTTCTTATCGGGAACAGGGTCCCGTCGTCCGAGCGCAAAGCGAACGCGAAAAGCACGTTGAGTATTAATAGGCGATTCGCCATTTTGAATAAAATCTTCCACTACGAAGGCACGATGTTCACCAGACCACGCCATGGCGTACACTGAAAACGGCACGTAGGCAGCTACTTAACGACGCGCCCCCCACCACTCTGCTCCTTCTACTGTCCGCTGCACGTTACTTTGTAATCGGGGAGTTTTTTATGCCGGACCCTGTACTTTGTAGCCCACCTCTATTGACGGCCAGGAAGGGAGTTGTCAGGTGGGTGAAGCTAATAAAGATTTTACAAGTTGTCTCTTCTCATTTCTATTCTTGTTTCGATGGAGTTGTTTACAAGTTATTGGTGGTTTTCGTAGATCTTTTCCTGGCCCCCAATCTCTGGACAGTTGGTACACAACAGTGCAATTGATATTTGGACTTAGTGACCACCTGGTTTATTCTTCCCGCGCTGGCAGCAACGTCACGGCGGATGTCTGGGGGAGCAATACATACCAAATGATTTACGTTGGCAAGTGGTGCAGGTCTCAGGTATCCAGTAATAAACCTGCACGCCGCATCAAGTGCATTAACAGATGGAACGAAATATATCTGAGATAAAGTGACAATATCAAATACGAAAACTACCCATTCAACGCGGTATCGTGCGACGGGAAAAAATCACGCGAGTCGCAAAACTTAATAGAAAGTTACAAATCAGCACTTTCAGTCTCGTAGAGTGCCTGCTACCCAGTAACGAATACATGAATTAGCAACGACCCAAAGTACAGCAAGTCCCTCTTGAATTCGAGGAGTTTCCCATAGACTACGTCTGCATGGAATAGATTAGCAGAAACGCTGACAGCCAACTGTAGCTGAAGGTACGGTAGTATTTAACAACCCGTTGACGTCAAGGGCGTTAGTGGCGGAGGACTAACTAACTCGATTTCCACACGGACGAGGAAATGTACCGGCCATTACATTGTTATACTCTGTGACAGCCGCCTGAAATGACTAAGGGAAAGCATAGGAAATCCAATTCAGCATAGCTGCCGCGCGATTTAAGCCATTTACTCGCCCGGATATGACCGTCAGATAATCGATAACAGATGCTGCAAGGGATTCTTTACTGGATTGCTTGTGATGAGAAAGGGGCTAGATGACGAAGTAGTGGAACACAAAAACAAAATTGGTATATATGTACGATATATGTGGAGATGTAAATCGGTAGAGGACATCGGCAAACGCTGATGCATGAAACTTAAATTCGTAGCACTTGCTGAAGTCTAGATCTGATCTATACTTAGAAATAAAGTAGCTAATTGTGATGATCAAGACATTTAATCACTTCGTGGGAAACTTCGTTCAGCATAAAGTGATCAAGTAAAATAAGATATTTGTCGGATAAAATATTTCATTTACGTATTATTCAGTTGAACACAGTGGGCATTAGTTTGCTGTAACTTCATTCGATGGGAAAAAAACCACGTGCCGTTGTACAGCGCCATTGCTTCGTGGTTTTCGACAGCCCTCACAATTCGTTTATAGTTAACACTGCTTGGCGCCTGCAAGAACCAAAAGAAACTCCGCACATGTCGAATGCGAAAATCGTGTAACGTGCAAACTTGCCCACCGCTCCCACGTGCTGAAGCTGTTTACCTCGTCGTCGACTTAACGGCGTTGGGAGAAAAAAAGTCCGTAATTAGTGCGTGCTTTCTGCAGGTTGCGCGCAACGCAGAAGAGAAAAAGGACTGTATCATTGCTCGTCGTTTCAGGTTTTTATCACGATTAGAGAAACACTCTCGTTTCGCAGTAAACTTGCTGACAAGTCGCACTGTTCAGGATGCTCAAACGTTAGACACCGCGTTCTCAAAATTTACGCTGTTCTTCCTTTACAGTGTCTACATTAATACACTGTGGTCAACTGGATGATATGTAAATGAAATATTTTATCCGACAAATATCTTATTTTACTTGATCACCTTATGCTGAACAAAGTTTCCCATGAAGTGATTAAATGTCTTGAATTAGTCTACAGAGACTAAGGTTGTAAATTCGAACTCCGGAAAACCATTCTCAGTTTTGATTGATATATTGTATTTTGCAAACCGCTTAAACGAACCGTTTCGATTTTGTATCCACAATTCATCCCACGACACAAACAAGTTTTCTCCTACATGCGAGTCAAAACGGGGACCTCATTACAAATGTCGTTGTAGAATAATCGGGCAACAAAAAAGGAAGTTTTAAGATCGTATTTATTTGAAAATATGGCCTAAATTACGAACTTATTTGCAAGCTTTGAAACGGGACACATTTCAATCATAGCAGCAATCAGACACAGACGGAATTTTAAGTTTCATTAGGTATACAAACGTAATTCAGTTACTCCTTATTTAAACGATAAAATCGTAGGTCTATCTGAATTGTTTTGCTAAAATTATGAATGTTTGATATATTTTCTTCACATCAGATCACAATATTTCTCTTACAACACTAAGAAGATATAATTAAATGATGATAGAAGGTTACTGGTGCCGTCATTTTAATCGCCATGGTACGCACATTGAATTTTGCACTTCGACAGTAGACGGTCTTGAAGATAGAATTGAGACGTTGTGGATGTGACTCACGACTCCTTGTTTAAAAAAAATAGGTTTTGACTACAAGCCAAACGGCTAGCTTATTTTTTGTGACGCCTCACTCGTTTATGAACTTAACGCCTCACACCTCCATGCTCCACACTTCCAGTTGTTTCAGTGCACTTTCCTTAGTACACTCCTGGAAATGGAAAAAAGAACACATTGACGCCGGTGTGTCAGACCCACCATACTTGCTCCGGACACTGCGAGAGGGCTGTACAAGCAATGATCACACGCACGGCACAGCGGACACACCAGGAACCGCGGTGTTGGCCGTCGAATGGCGCTAGCTGCGCAGCATTTGTGCACCGCCGCCGTCAGTGTCAGCCAGTTTGCCGTGGCATACGGAGCTCCATCGCAGTCTTTAACACTGGTAGCATGCCGCGACAGCGTGGACGTGAACCGTATGTGCAGTTGACGGACTTTGAGCGAGGGCGTATAGTGGGTATGCGGGAGGCCGGGTGGACGTACCGCCGAATTGCTCAACACGTGGGGCGTGAGGTCTCCACAGTACATCGATGTTGTCGCCAGTGGTCGGCGGAAGGTGCACGTGCCCGTCGACCTGGGACCGGACCGCAGCGACGCACGGATGCACGCCAAGACCGTAGGATCCTACGCAGTGCCGTAGGGGACCGCACCGCCACTTCCCAGCAAATTAGGGACACTGTTGCTCCTGGGGTATCGGCGAGGACCATTCGCAACCGTCTCCATGAAGCTGGGCTACGGTCCCGCACACCGTTAGGCCGTCTTCCGCTCACGCCCCAACATCGTGCAGCCCGCCTCCAGTGGTGTCGCGACAGGCGTGAATGGAGGGACGAATGGAGACGTGTCGTCTTCAGCGATGAGTGTCGCTTCTGCCTTGGTGCCAATGATGGTCGTATGCGTGTTTGGCGCCGTGCAGGTGAGCGCCACAATCAGGACTGCATACGACCGAGGCACACAGGGCCAACACCCGGCATCATGGTGTGGGGAGCGATCTCCTACACTGGCCGTACACCACTGGTGATCGTCGAGGGGACACTGAATAGTGCACGGTACATCCAAACCGTCATCGAACCCATCGTTCTACCATTCCTAGACCGGCAAGGGAACTTGCTGTTCCAACAGGACAATGCACGTCCGCATGTATCCCGTGCCACCCAACGTGCTCTAGAAGGTGTAAGTCAACTACCCTGGCCAGCAAGATCTCCGGATCTGTCCCCCATTGAGCATGTTTGGGACTGGATGAAGCGTCGTCTCACGCGGTCTGCACGTCCAGCACGAACGCTGGTCCAACTGAGGCGCCAGGTGGAAATGGCATGGCAAGCCGTTCCACAGGACTACATCCAGCATCTCTACGATCGTCTCCATGGGAGAATAGCAGCCTGCATTGCTGCGAAAGGTGGATATACACTGTACTAGTGCCGACATTGTGCATGCTCTGTTGCCTGTGTCTATGTGCCTGTGGTTCTGTCAGTGTGATCATGTGATGTATCTGACCCCAGGAATGTGTCAATAAAGTTTCCCCTTCCTGGGACAATGAATTCACGGTGTTCTTATTTCAATTTCCAGGAGTGTATTTCATTTGCAGTCAACACAGATAGGTCGCACCCTACAACTGTGGACATAGAGATAAAATTACGTGCTGTCGTCGAGAATTGAAATTGCTACCTTCCTACTCATTCACGAAATTGGTAAAATACTGCTAAAAAACATAGTGCGCTGCGGTGGAGTAGCAAATGTAGCTTTTTCCCTGGCCATTTCGCTTCCTTTCCCGTAGAAAAGAGGTCAACGGAAAATCACCTTTCGCGGCCGCTACTGACGCCCTGTTATTCGAAGGTCCTCGGAGAAGAAGGCTCGTTTTGTCGTAGGACGTGTCCCACATCCGTTTCTCGGCCATCCGTGGCGATGCTGGCCGTGCGGCAGCACTAACCGAGGGGACACGAAATAAAGCGAACCGAGTCGACGTGCATTTCGATGCCCGCTTCGAGGGCGAACTGGCTCCGAGCCAAAACAGAACTTCGGCCAAGCTACCCCTTTCGGAGGACGCCAGCAGACGTCGGCGTTATTCGAGGGCGTTACTGCGGCGCAACACACACACGAACGGTTTAAACATTCCGCGTGATTCTAGCAACCTAACAGGTCATGCATGCCTCAGAATACATTCGTCCCGTAAACAAATGTTTATTTGCAGGTCTATCCGACTGTCCAATAATCCAGCAGCCATGAGGTCGACGGAATAGAAAAGAGTCAAGAATTCGATTCCCACTTTGCGCACGTAGTGAAGGTGAAAATATAAATATGAAATTCGTTGCTTGTGGAAAGTCACATCCATTACCAAGGCTTGAATTTTTGGGTAAACTGCAGTCAAAAATTAAAAGCAATTCCGGAATGTAGTAGATATTAAGAACAATAACATTTTTTTCAAAAACTTAAAATATAAGGTACATGACTAGATACGAACTATCAGTTTAATAAGTCACAGCTGCAAAATACTAACGCGAATTCTTTACAGACGAATGGAAAAAGTGGTAGAAGCGGACCTCGGGGAAGATCAGTTTGGATTCCGTGGAAATGTTGGAACATGTGAGGCAATACTAACCTTACGACTTATCTTAGAAGAAAGATTAAGAAAAGGCAAACCTACGTTTCTAGCATTTGTAGACTTAGAGAAAGCTTTTGACAATGTTAACTGGAATACTCTCTTTTAAATTCTGAAGGTGGCAGGTATAAAATACAGGGAGCGAAAGGCTATTTACAATTTGTACAGAAATCAGATGGCAGTTATAAGAGTCAAGGGGCATGAAAGGGACGCAGTGATTGGGAAAGGAGTGAGACAGGGTTGTAGCCTCTCCCCGATGTTATTCGATCTGTATATTGAGCAAGCAGTAAAGGAAACAAAAGAAAAATTCGGAGTAGGCATTAAAATTCATGGAGAAGAAGTAAAAACTTTGAGGTTCGCCGATGACATTGTAATTCTGTCAGAGACAGCAAAGGACTTGGAAGAGCAGTTGAACGGAATGGACAGTGTCTTGAAAGGAGGATATAAGATGAACATCAACAAAAGTAAAACGAGGATAATGGAATGTAGTCAAATTAAGTCGGGTGATGGTGAGGGAATTAGATTAGGAAATGAGACACTTAAAGTAGTAAAGGAGTTTTGCTATTTAGGAAAGTAAAATAACTGATGATGGTCGAAGTAGAGAGGATATAAAATGTAGGCTGGCAATGGCAAGGAAAGCGTTTCTCAAGAAGAGAAATTTGTTAACATCGAGTATAGATTTAAGTGTCAGGAAGTCGTTTCTGAAAGTATTTGTATGGAGTGTAGCCATGTATGGAAGTGAAACATGGACGATAACTAGTTTGGACAAGAAGAGAATAGAAGCTTTCGAAATGTGGTGCTACAGAAAAATGCTGAAGATAAGGTGGGTAGATCACGTAACTAATGAGGAGGTATTGAATAGGATTGGGGAGAAGAGAAGTTTGTGGCACAACTTGACTAGAAGAAGGGATCGGTTGGTAGGACATGTTTTGAGGCATCAAGGGATCACAAATTTAGCACTGGAGGGCAGCGTGGAGGGTAAAAATCGTAGAGGGAGACCAAGAGATGAATACACTAAGCAGATTCAGAAGGATGTAGGTTGCAGTAGGTACTGGGAGATGAAGAAGCTTGCACAGGATAGAGTAGCATGGAGAGCTGCATCAAACCAGTCTCAGGACTGAAGACCACAACAACAACATGACTAGATAACATTATTTGGAAAGGCGGGCCGGCCGAAGTGGCCGTGCGGTTAAAGGCGCTGCAGTCTGGAACCGCAAGACCGCTACGGTCGCAGGTTCAAATCCTGCCTCGGGCATGGATGTTTGTGATGTCCTTAGGTTAGTTAGGTTTAACTAGTTCTAAGTTCTAGGGGACTAATGACCCCAGCAGTTGAGTCCCATAGTGCTCAGAGCCATTTGAACCATTTTTGAAAAGGCGGGCGTGGTATCTTCTCCCCCCCCCCCCCCCCCCCTAATCAACCTCGCTTGGTATTGCGTGGGTTAACCCTGAAATCTGAGAACGGTGAAGGCTCATCACTTTCAGACTAATATGGTCTCCAAATGTACTGGAGAACTAGAATGAAAAGATTACGGTATTTAAAAAACTTCTAACAGTACGCGGCAGCCCTACCAAAGGATTATAGTGACGTAGAAACAGAAATCGCTGCAACAGTTGGACTTTCGGAACACATGAGCTTTCACTGTTAACTCATATGACTCAGTGACAATGACAAGGTAGCCAATAACAGGAAGGGTGAAGAAATATTAATTAGATACAAGCCACGTTGCTATGATATGCTATAAGCTTATACATTTGCAAAATATATTAGTATACAAATACGTAATAATCGTTTGACCATTGAGAATGAATAAAGTAACAACAACTAATCGTTTTAATTGTGCAATTAGCGAAGCGATTGTGGAAATATATATTTTTTCCATTACTACGCGAAAAGTATGCGTATAATTAGTTACTGTAAGAAATCTCGAATGTTAGTGGGAAGTGTCGTTAAGAGTACAGCGGTAAGAGAAACAACAGTCACCCTGGTGAAGAACACATTTCTCCCAACAAGAGAACAATTCGTTCAGATCGCCAGTGTAGAATGTTTGACATTGTTGACGGAGACACAACCTCGTCTTTACTTGCAACGTTTCATAATTATCAAAGTGAAGTCATCGACGGTAGCGTTTAAGTGTTGGCAACAGATGAATATCGGATTGGGCCAAGTCGAGACTGTGAACTCGAGGCGTCGGATTGTTGCAGATGTGAAGGAGACGGCACTCCATGTGTCGACGGTTAGAAGCTCGGTTATAGCGGGCTGTTTCTCACGCACCGACATTAAAACTCCTAAACCTGAGGTGCCGTGTCCGCCAAGTTTTCCCAAAGTATAGAATATTCACACTTGTTTAAAAACATATAAGTCACTATGCGAGTGGAGATTTGTACTTAAATATATTGAAGAATTTGCCATAAATACGAGTGGCCACTCATTTGTGAACTGCACTAACTATTGCGCAAATGGTTTTCGCAAGTTTAGATTTCCAAGTGGCGCCGACTGAGGAAGGAGATCGGCCATAAACTGCCGGAGAGCAAACTGGAAACCAATACCTGGCGCTCAATTGTGTATTTTAAATATACGTTAATGAAAGTGGTTACAAACATGAAACCACTTTTATGCCATTTCGTTAATTTCCCCAGTAAAAATTCGTCTAGGAATATTTGTGATGTATTTATACATAGTTATCGTAAATATATATACACAAATTGAATAATACCTAATCCCATGCCTTACATAGATACTGTAGGATAAATGATAATTACTATATTTTTATAGCGGATTGGTCATTGTGAGGGAACCTGCACACGTAGCATAACCTTCAAAGAATAAACTTTTTACACAGTTTAACAAGCAACAAACCCGTCATACCCCCCCCCCCCCCCCACGAACTGTACAATAAAAATGTCGCATCTCTTAAAGTAACGGGTGATCAAAAAGTCAGTATAAATTTGAAAACTGAATAAATCACGGAATAATGTAGATAGAGAGGTACAAATTGACACACATGCTTGGAATGACATGGGGTTTTATTAGAGCAAAAAGAAAAAAATTACAAAAGTTCAAAAAATGTTCGACAGATGGCGCTTCATCTGATAAGAATAGCAATAATTAGCATAACAAAGTAAGACAAAGCAAAGATGATGTTCTTTACAGAAAATGCTCAATACGTCCACCATCATTCCTCAACAATAGCTGTAGTCGAGGAATAATGTTGTGAACAGCACTGTAAAGCATGTCCGGAGTTATGGTGAGGCATTGGCGTCGGATGTTGTCTTTCAGCACCCATAGAGATGTCAGTCAAGCACGATCCACTTGCGACTTCAAGTAACCCCAAAGCCAATAATCGCACGGACTGAGGTCTGGGGTCCTGGGAGGCCAAGCATGACGAAAGTGGATGCTGAGCACACAATCATCACCAAACGACGCGCGCAAGAGATCTTCCACGCGTCTAGGAATATTTTTTGTGTTCTAATAAAACCCCATGTCATTCGAAGCATGTGTGTTAATTTTTACCTCTCTATCTACATTATTCTGTGGTTTATACGTTTTCAAATTTATACTGACTTTTTGATCACCTGGTACTTACGATTAAAAGATAAACACCACTTTTACAAGTGCCTGTACACGGGCTAAAACTTATTAATAGGCACAGGTTATTGCTGCGTAACACCCAACCGATATTTGAAGACATTGCTACCGAATTCTTAACTCTTTACATTTAACGTTAACAAACTACCACGCAAGTTCCGAGCCTACAATTCTTTAGCTGTGCAATATGTCCTTATAATTTTTCTGTTGTCGTGTAAGTAAAGGGCATTCCAAATATCTCTATACACATTATTTACTGTTTGGTACACTTAATACAAGCAAAATCAGATGTTTTTTAGGCCGAGCGGTTCTACGCGCTACAGTCTGGAACCGCTACGGTCGCAGGTTCGAATCCTGCCTCTGGCATGGATGTGTGTGATGTCCTTAGGTTAGTTAGGTTAAGTAGTTCTTAGTTCTAGGGGACTGATGACCTCAGAAGTTAAGTCCCATAGCGCTCAGAGCCATTTTATAAGAAATGTGGTAAAAAGTTTCATGAATAGCCTAACCACCTAGAAGGTGAACATTACCGAATCTTCAGAGTCGGGGAAAATATGGCGTACGATTCAGCCTATCATACAGGTGCTCTAACCCACATAGTTACGTCACCTACCGCCACGTAACACGCTACTACTCGGAGCCCTCTAGCGGCAGAGGGTTGCAACTTCCGTCAGCGAAACGGGAAGGGCCTCAGAGTAATATGCATGACAAGTGTAATACCTCAGCCAATACGGAGAACAGAACAAAAAATTCGGAGGCATTGCTTTTCAGCGCACAGTCGTATTTTCTGCGGAGTCATTCATCCCCGTCCTCGCTATAGCGTATACTCTGGTCTCTTCAAGTAAGCCTTGTGTGCCAAATCGTACGTGGGGAGGCGGTAGCACCGCGGAACAGGACTAGCCGTTTGGAGTCGCAGCTGTGGCGCCCGCGGCGGCGATGTGCTGGACGCAGCGGGCTGGGGGGGGGGGGGGGGGGGGGGGCGCGCCCCGCGTGTGTGCGTGCGTGCGGCAGCCAGCGCCTCCTCTGCTCCTGCCCCCCTCCCCCCCCCCTCCACCCACCGTCTGCACCGCACCGTCCTTCCCCATTGCGCTGCGCTCCTCGTTTTGTGTTTTTGTCCCGGCCCCTGCCCCGCCGTCTGGCTGGTAGCCGAGGGGTCGGAAACCCCATTTATCTCGGAAATACGGGCGGTCGGGCGGTGGGCGGTGTGCGTGGTCTTCTTATATGTAAACCCCCCGCCGCCCCACCCCAGAGCCAGCACCCCCTTCCTCGGGCCGCGCCGACACAACAATGGGAGGGTGGGAAGGCACGCAGGCCGGCCGGAAAGGCAACTCTTGTCTTTCTTTCTGTTGTCTCCCTCGCCCCAAGAACAACGGCGACGACCAACCTGACTGCCCATGTGTGTGTGTGTTGGGGGGGGGGGGGGGGAGGTCATTATCGCTGCCCCAGGATGAGGTGCTCCGGTGCCTTCCAGTCCCTCCTCCGCGGCGGAAGTCGGCGTTGGCAGATGCGATCGCCGTCACGGCCAGAGAAACACTGGGCTCGGCGCAACGAGTCTTAACGCGCAGATTCACGGCCGCAAGCTTGTGGGTAGGTGCCTCAGTTAAGGAGGTTGAGGATTCGAGTCACGCGTCGGGCACGGTTGTGTGCTTTACCTGAGTAGTCTACCTCCTCTATTGTTCCGGAATTTGAAGAACCGCACAATGGCAATACCGAAAGTTGTTGTATATGTCGCGTACGACATCGTACACAACGGCAAGGAAAGATGGGCTGCGAAGTGGTGCGGCAACTGTCGTCCTAGGAAAGCTGGATAGGAGCAGAAAAGATTAGGGAACAAATTAACGCAGTTAACAGAAGGTTTACTTAACTAGTATTTCTACAAACTTACCTACACACCTTACAAGAGTCCAGGTTACACAACAGCAACAAGGATGAGGCTCTCTGAACTTAAAACTAGAACGATGCTGTCAGAGCCACGATTAGGTGGCATCTGCGTAACTTTAGGTGATGGAGAGGCTCCAAGTGCAAGTGGGCTGTATGGCTGCCGACAGCCATCGTATATTGTGCAGTCCTCCTCTATTGTGGCGATGGAGAATGCTCGTGGTACGGAGCCGGCGGATGCATGGCCCAGTAGACACACGCCTTTGGGTCCGCCATATCGCGCACGACCACTGACGGCGTCTAATGGAAACTTGCAATTCTGTTGCCAACTTTATGACACCTGTGGGGTTGTATGGATATGTGATAATACAGTATATTTACATACAACTCCTCCTGATCAAATACCCTTGCAGTTATTACATTACAAATTTTTCATATGACAGTAAGTGTAAACATCGACAGTCTACTGCAGTCTCCAGCATGCAGTCTGACCAAAATCTTACCATAAACTCACGACTCTTCATCGTACCTGTCCACGTAATTTTCAACATTATTCTGTAACACCGCCGTCCGGTGTGGCCGTGCGGTTCTAGGCGCTTCAGTCTGGAACTGCATGACCGCTACGGTCGCAGGTTCGAATCCTGCCTCGGGCATGGATGTGTGTGATGCCCTTAGGTTAGTTAGGTTTAAGTAGTTCTCGGTTCTAGGGCACTGATGACCATAGATGTTAAGTCCCATAGTGCTCAGATCCATTTGAACCATTTAATTCTGTAACACCACATCTGAAACGCTCCAATTCTCTTCTTTTCCTGTCTTTCTAGCTGCATCATTCACTTCCATACACTGCAATTTTCAAGATGTACTTTCTCAGAATTTCCCTCTCAAATAAGACCTATATTTAATACTAGGCTTCTTTCAGCGAAGATTGTGCTCGTTGTCCGTATTCGTGTACTACCTAAATACTCCTTGCTTCATCATGTGTTATTTTGCTTCTTAGGTAGCAGATTTCTCTCACATTTTATCTAGAATGTGGTGCTCAGCTCTGATGTGCACCTTACCACTTACCTCCTTTTTGCAACTTCTCATCACTTCTGTCTTTCTTTCGTTTATTCTCACTCCATATACTCTGCTCATTATACTATTCATTTCATTCGACGGGTCCTGTAATTGTTCCTCACTTTCGCTGAGGACAGCAATGTTATCAGCGAATGAGATCAGTCTGGGACCCTCACCAACTAGGATTTGCAAAAGAGATAGAGAGGATCGAATGAGAAGGGCGCGAATCGTCACGGATTGCTTTTTGCGAGAGAGTCTTAACGGAAATGCTCTAACTCCAGTGGCAGACGCTAAAGAGTAGGCGTTCTGCATTACAGAGAGGTTTTTTTGCCAAAACTTCGAGAGCCTACGTTCCGAGAACGGTCAGATAATATGTTACTTTCTCCCACGTACGACTGTGGAAATTATCATGACGGAATTAGAGAAATTATATGTCATACGAAGCTTTAGCGACAGCCATTTTTCCCACTCGCCAATGGTGATAACAGTACAAAAGGGGGGGGGGGGGAGGTAGTGGTACCAGAATTACCCTCCGCCCCACCTCGTAAGGTGGCTTGCGAAGTTCAGACGTTTATCTTATCATCAAATTACCTACCATTAGGAATGTGGGCGCACTCAACGACTGTTAAACGACTTCCAAATGGTAGAGCACAGCAATCAGTCATCCTTTTCTTTCAGGTTTTATCAGGCAAATCTAGATTTCGGCTAGTGCCTAGCCCCATTATCAACGCACTGTTTCATGATATCAACGGATGTCCTAATACGTCAGTCCCCTGTTATTCGGGCTTCTGTCACAGTACATGAACGAACTCGATCAAATAGCTCCTCAATCAACGAAACTGTTCGTACCCCATTCCCCCTCTCACAAAGTAAAAGTCTCTCTGACTGTACCGGGAATCCAACACGGATCCTCCGCGTGGCAGTCAGACTCCCTGACCGCTTCCTTATTTTTTTTTTAAACATGTGTTAAGTTCATTCCACAAATGGTTCAAATGGCTCTGAGCACTATGCGACTTAACTTCTGAGGCCATCAGTCGCCTAGAACTTAGAACTAATTAAACCTAAGGCCATCACACACATCCATGCCCGAGGCAGGATTCGAACCTGTGACCATAGCGGTCGCTCGGTTCCAGACTGTAGCGCCTAGAACCGCACGGCCACTCCGGCCGGCGTTCATTCCACACTTCTCACAAGGAACCACGTTAGTAACATTATAGAATGACATAAAAGAAAATTGTAACAAAATAGTCAGGTACGCTCTCCCACAATAAATGAAAATAACTGACGTACGAAACGAACATCCGAATCTCCAACTCTTAAACAGAGAAGGGGTAGTCCGTATCTCAGGTTCCATAGTCGTATATCCAATCGAAACTAACCATGCAGCAAGACTTCTCAGCACTGCGAAACACCCAAATGTGGGGAGGATCCATGGAAGAAATTGAGGTAATGTGTTCCATATTTCGTTCGGCGCTGTATCTTCCCGTTTGTCCTTGTAAGCACATCCGAAATTACAGCACGTCCTTTCCATTGTCTTCATATATGCAATCACCGCCATCCCTCTGATCCAATTGATCGTATTGATTTTTTGTTCAAATGGCTCTGAGCATTATGGGACTCAACTTCTGAGGTCATTAGTCCCCTAGAACTTAGAACTAGTTAAACCTAACTAACCTAAAGACATCACACACATCCATGCCCGAGGCAGGATTCGAACCTGCGACCGTAGTGGTGTCGCGGTTCCAGACTGCAGCGCCTAGAACCGCACGGCCACTTCGGCCGGCTGATTTTTTGTCGGGGGAAGTACATTGAGGTGGCAAAAGTCATGGGACAGGGATATGGACATATACAGGTGACGTCAGTATCGTGTACACAAGGTATAAAAAACAGTGCATTGGCAGAGCTGCAATTTGTAGTCAGGTGATTCATGTGAAAACGTTTCCCACGTGCTTATGGCCGCGAGACGGGAATTAACAGATTTTGAACGCGGAATGGTAGTTGGAGCTAGACGCATGGGACATTCTATTTCGGAAATCGTTAGGGAATTCAATATTCCGAGAGTCACAGTGCCAATAGTGTGTCGAGAATACCAAATGTAGGCATTACTGCTCACCACGGACAACACAGTGGTCGACCGTCTTCACTTAACGACCGAGAGCAGCTGCGTTTGCGTAGAATTGTCAGTGCTAACAGACAAGCAACAGAGAGTGAAATAACCGCAGAAATCAATGTAGGGCGTACAGCGAACGTATCTGATAGGACAGTGCGGCGAAAGATGAGGTTAATGGGCTATGGCAGCAGACGACAGATGCAAGTGCCTTTGCTGACAGCACGACATTGCCTGCAGCGCCTCTCTTGGCCTCGTGATCATATCGGTTGGACCCCCCTTTTTATTTATTTATTTATTTATTTATTTATTTATTTATTTTTTTTTAGTCATCAGTTTTCCAACTGGTTTGATGCGGTCCGCCACGAATTCCTCTCCTGGATCCTAGACGGCTCGAAAACCGTGGCCTGGTCAGATGAGTCCAAATTTCAGTTGGTAAGAGCTGATGGTAGGGTTCGAGAGTGGCACAGACCCCAAGAAGCCATGTACCCAAGCTGTTAACAAGGCACAACGGCCATCCCCAGGCGTGGCTGCCTCATCTCTTGCTGAGACGGTGGCGACTGGGCAGCGCCCAACGGCGCGGCTGGCTGGCGCCTCGGCGTGAGAAGGAAGCGGCGGCGGTGGCAGCGGCTGCTGGCCGAGACGCAGACAGACGCCTCGGCGGCCACGCACGCGCGCACGCACTCACGCAGCGGCCAGCGGCCAGCGGAGGGCTCACGCGACGGCGTGCGTGCCCCGCCTGCAGCCGGCGCTGCCAGGAATGCGCTTTGAAGTCGCCCGGGCAGCGCCCCGACCACCACTATTTCGGCGCCGTCCCCCACTCCGCAGCTCATCCCACTTTTACACTCGACAAATCACGTTAACACTCGTGGGAACGACACTCGGTAGTCCATCCATTGTGCTTGCTCCACCAGTTCAGTTGCGTGGGGCTACCGAATGTGTGGAAGACGGGGCAGAGGGAACGAGGAAAAAATATTGGCAAGCAAAGTTATTCGGAAGTGCGCCTCCGTAGCTGAGTCGTTTAGCGCACGGAAAGATTATGGAAGTACGGACTCTTAGCCGTACCACTTACACAGAGGTCACACCGGCGGTAATTCGTCACCCGAATGTGACATAAACTGAGGTGTCGAAAGCCGTAAGATACCTCCTAATATCGTTTCAGTCCTCTTTTGCCCGGCAGCAACTCGACTTGTCATGGACTCAATAAGGCCGGCCAGAGTGGCCGAGCGGTTCTAGGCGCTACAGTCTAGAACCGCGCTACCGCTACGGTCGCAGGTTCGAATTCTGCCTCGGGCATGGATGTGCGTGATGTCCTTCGGTTAGTCAGGTTTAAGTAGTTCTAAGTTCTTGGGGACTTATGACCTCATAAGTTCAGTCCCATAGTGCTCAGAACCATGTGAACCATTTTTTTTACTCAATAAGTCGAAGTACTCTGCAGAAATATTGAGCCATGTTGCCTCTATAGCCGTCCATAATGGCGAAAATGTTTCCGACGCAGGATGTTGTGCACGAATTGACCTATCTTTTATGTCCCATTAATGTACGATGGGATTCATGTCGGGCGATCTAGGCAGCCAAATCATTCGTTCCAGGTATCCAGAATGTTCTTCAAATCAATCGCGAACAGTTGTGGTCCGGTGACATGGCCCATTGTCATCCATAAAAATTCTATCGTTGCTTGGGAACGAGGAGTCGTGAATGCCTGCAGTCCAAGTAGCCAAAGATAACCACTTCCAATCAATGGTCGGTTCAGTTGGGCCGGCCGCGGTGGCCGAGCGGTTCTTGGCGCTTCAGTCCGGAACCGCACGACTGCTACGGTCGCAGGTTCGAATCCTGCCTCGGGCATGGATGTGTGTGATGTCCTTAGGTTAGTTAGGTTTAAGTAGTTCTAGGTTCTACGGGACTGATGACCGAAGATGTTAAGTCCCATAGTGCTCAGAGCCATTTGAACCATTTGGTTCAGTTGGACCAGAGGACCTAGTCCATTCCCCAAAGGACACAGTCCATTCCCTGTAAACATAACCCACACCATTACTGAGGAGCCACTAACTTTTGCAGGATTCGAACCTGCGACCGTAGCGGTCGTGCGGTTCCAGGCTATAGCGCCTAGAACCGCACGGCCACTCCTGCCGGCCCAGTCTTTTTTTTTTTTTTTTTTGCCGCGCAGTTTAACCTGAATGTTAAAACCGCTCAGAAAAAGCAGTTTCCGAAATAACCGGTTTCCTGTTTTTTACTCCTAATCTTTCCTGCAATAGACGTAGAAATCGAAGTAATATTGAAAAATTTTGACTCTCTCAGCTTTAAGACTCACAGAATCAGAATAGTGAATTAAAATAGGCACATAAAGTAAAACTTAGCCTGTCCATCATTCGCTCCTTTTCTGGAAAAGTGATAAGTTGTTGAATACAGTGTTCTCCTATTGATCCTAGCTTTTTGAAACTCTGCTCAAAACTCATGTTGTAATTGGAGATGATGCCAGTATTTGGACACAATGAATAGTTAGTGATATAGGGTGAAATGTGAGTTTAAAGAACGCTGTTTTCGTGTTAATTTGTTGTTTTCCGAGGGCTACAAGGAGAAAATGGCGTATGAAGCAACAGATCAGCTACTTTCTATTTTTAGTTGTATACCATCATAAATTCTTGCTAAGTTTTTAATTTACTACTGTTACTATAATTTCCTTCTTCTTGCATTATGGAGAAATGACGGACAAATAACTAATCTTTTAGAGCAAATAATGCCTTGTACTTCATTGTTACGACACTTCGTAAAAAATATTCCCAGACTAGGGTTGGTGCCATTCCGCAGTACAACGGATACACGTTGACGACAGCGAGAAATTACCGTATAGACCAGGTGAGGGCAAGTCTTGCACACTTCGTGTTCACATACGCCACGACACATGGCAACAGGGCCCGAAATGGCTCTAAGCACTATGAAACTTAACAAAAAGAAATGGCTCCAAGCACTATGGAACTTGACATCTGAGGTCATCAGTACCCTAGACTTAGAACTACTTTAAACCTAACTAACCTAAGGACATCACACACATTCATGCGCGAGGCAGGAGTGGAACCGGCGACCGTAGCAGCAGCGCGGTTCCGGACGGAAGCGTCTAGAACCGCTCGGTCACAGCGGCCGGCATAGGAATTAACATCTGAGGTCATCGGTCCCCTAGACTTAAAACTACTTAAGCCTAACCAACCTAAGGACATCACACACATCCATGTCCGAGGCAGGATTCGAACCTGCGACCGTACATTAGTATTAATAATAAAGGGACTGGCAAGGGCATCAGATCATGACTCTATTGAATTATGATAAATATGAGGCACTCTCGAGCAGTATTCCCTGCATGTTTGCATGATTGAGCCACTAACTTAAAGCGTTGGTGAAAAGTATCGGAAGTTGAGGATTTTGCAATGTAAAGTCTGCAGATGGCCGTAGCTCGCCGGGCCGCCGTGGGCGGCAGGGAACGCTCACCGGAAACGCGGGAAATACGGAGCTTTTGGGGATAGCCCGGCATCCGGAGCCACCTGTGCTGGGCAACAAGTGGCGAAGACGGGAATATCGTTTGCCTAGGTCCGTTATGACCTACTCGATCATTGGGTAGATCTCAGTGGAGGGATTTCGACGATGATAGAGCGTTCGACATTGGCCGAAACTGAGTATTCTTCCGCCGCGTTTTCGTACACGTGGGAGACGAGAGAATGGTGGAGGGACTTCGCCTTCAGCCATCGAGCGGTGCGGACTTGGAGACGGCGTCTTGGCCATCGTCTTCGAAGGGAGATATACGGTCTGTATCGCAGCACTGCACCAACGCGTGTTCCGTGCAGAGTTCTGCGGTTAGAGCTCTTGTGTGCTCAGAAGCGAGATTTTCACCAACGCCTAACCATTTCCAACAACTTACCTAATATTCTCGATCTAGAAGTTATCCTTGCGAGGTGCCGAGTATTTATCAACGCAGCTGCCGGTAATAGAGGCGCGTAATTGCAAATTATTAATGTGCCATTCTCAGGAGTGTGTGGGTGGACAAAGAGATTCACATTTTTTTTTGTAAATTTTGTCAGTTGCGAGGAATATCAAATTAAAATGCCAATATTACGATCGAATTATCGACTTCATTGTAGCTAGCATTTACCCTGTCCCAGTAAGCTTTACATGTACTCTAGTCACTGCACAGCTTGCCCAGACAGGAAGGAAAGAAGGTTTGCAGTCTTCTTGTCAGCGACGGACTGATAAGCTTACACAACTATTTCCTGCAATAGACGTAGAAACAGAAGAAATATTGAAAAATTTAGACACTCTCGTTTTAAGACACACAGAATCAAAATATTGAATTAAATAGGCACATAAAAGAAAACTCATTCGCTCCTCCTCTCGAAAAGTGATAAGTGGTTGAATACTACAAAATATCACCAGTATTCTCCTATTGATCCTAGTTTTTTGAAACTCTGCTCAAAACTCATGTTGTAATTGGGGATCATGCCACTATTTGGACACAATGAATAGTCAGTAATATAGGGTGAAATGTGGGGTTGTACAACGCTGTTTCCGTGTTAATTTGTTGGTTTTCAAGGGCTACGAGGAGAAAATGGCACATTAAGTTGGCACAGGCAACAGATCAGCTACATTCTATTTTTATTGTATACTATGAATGAATTCTTGTTAGTTCTTTAATTTCCTCCTGTTCCCATAATTTCCCTCTCCTTGCATTATGGAGAAATGACGGACACATCTTTAATCTTTTAAAGCAAATTAAGCTTTGTACTTCATTGTTACGACACTTCGTAAAAAACAAACTAAATTCCACTCTGGGAACCGTCACCGGCACTCTCAAGCCAACCCCCGTTGAGTGGCTTCTGGTGCTGGCAAACATCGCCCCTGCTTCCATACGTAGGGAGAATGCAACCCAGGACGTAGTAGAAAAAGTTGAAGCAAACCCAAGGCTACCCATACAGGCCGACATGGGAGGACCCACGAGACTCAGGTCCAGGAAACCTATCGTCTGGAGCACAACATTGGGCACAGAGGGCCTCGATGCTGAATGGAAGAATGCATGGCAGGGTCTGAGAAGAGGCGTCGTGGAAAACCATCACCCAATCCACGACCCAACCAAAAGGGTTGAAGGCTTCAATCTCAACAGGAAACTCTGGTCGGCTCTAAACAGGTTTCGCACGGGTGTTGAACGATGCAGACAGCAAACAACCAAATGGGGCTATACAGACGATTCGTGTTGTGACTGTGGCGAGGTTCAAACTATGGACCATCTTCTGGTTTGTAACATTCATGGTTTCACACACGGCTCTCTGATGTCGCTCCACAAGTTAACAGACAATGCCAGGAAATGGCTCCATAATCTTAATGTTACTGTGTAATTAATTGTGTTCAATTTATGTGATTTTTATTCCATTTAATGTAATAATGTAGTTTCCCTGACATAATTGTAATGTAATAACTGATATAATTTGTTTCCACATTGTAAGTTCCAAGCGTTTATTGTGATTCATATTAATCTTATCTATTCTTCGTAAAATGTATCTGGAAGATCGAACGAGAAAGAATTCGTAAAAAATATTTACAGACTGGGGTTGGTACCATTCCGCAGTACAACGGATACCCGTCGACGACAGCGAGAAATTAACCGCGTAGACCAGGTGGGGGCAGGCCTTGCACACTTCATGTACACACACGCCACGACACATGGCTACAGGGGCATTATAGTCTCAGCAATACTGTACCAATTCTCATCCCATGTGTTTGTTGCTCGTTTCTGACAATGTTGTTATTAGAATGGCACTGACTGCTTTTCCCATTTTCTATAATAACGAAGTATTTCAAACCAATGCAGATTTAAATAATAAAAATTACTCCCTTTTAAAAATGTTTGTTTGTAAAATTTTATATTTCTTTTTTTCGCTGTTATTCGTAAAAAAACATATAAACGAGACCAAACAAATACCGGTTACTTGTAACTAAAATACCGGTATCGGTTTTAACCGATCAGTTTTTCCCATCCCTACCCATGCCGTGCGCCCCAACATTGTACGAACTGGCCACTTGCGGGGCCCCACAGGGGTCTTACAGGGAATTTTGAAAGTCTCTAGGGAGCTACAAATCTCTCTGAGTTTCTGCTTTGTGAACAATCGGGTGGAGGTTGGAACGCTGAAGCTGGAGTCACTAACGATGGCAGTCGATTTTAGACTTGTTCTGCGCACCTGCATCGCGCAATCCCGACTGCCAATGAGCGTTCAGCAGTGTCCTGAACGCTCTGCTGTGAATGGCGCAGTCAATGCGAGCATTAAACGTGATCGTAGCGAGTTATTTCCTGAATTTTTTTGTTCCATTTGTCTCGAGTTGTCATCGCTGATGGTGGTGGCGAGCGATTAAATTCCACACACGCAAGCGAGAGACTTATTTGCAGGATACATGCTTTCATCAGGATCAAAGCACGTGCATTCGCGTACCGCAACTGTCTCTTAGAACAGGCACAATGCAAACCCCGACCGTGCCTCCACTTTGCGTGTACCGCGTTCATTTGTGAATCGAATGGTGCGGAATGTCACTCCCTGTGGACAGACATTTCTGCGGTGCCTTGCTCCTCTTGCTGGGATACGAGGCTTTTCGCAGGTAACATACAGGCACTCTAAGCATTTGTTCCCTGTCTGTCAGTGAATCACTGCGTTCTATAGTGTACGGCACATGTTACTAGTATTTAGTTTTAATGTCAGCAACCTCCGATTTTTTAAAGAATAGAACTGTCACGTTTAAAACAGCTCCAGACGTGTGATTACTTTACAGATGATTTTATATGTTAAATATCTGACGTTAAACATATCATCATCATCATCTTCATTTAAGACTGATCATGCCTTTCAGCGTTCAGCCTGGAGCATAGTCCCCCTTATACAGTTCCTCCATGATCCCCTATTCAGTGCTAACATTGGTGCCTCTTCTGATGTTAAACCTATTACTTCAAAATCATTCTTAACCGAATCCAGGTACCTTCTCCTCGGTCTGCCCCGACTCCTCCTACCGTCTACTGCTGAATCCATGAGTCTCTTGGGTAACCTTGCTTCTCCCATGCGTGTAACATGACCCCACCATCTAAGCCTGTTCGCCCTGACTGCTACATCTATAGAGTTCATTCCCAGTTTTTCTTTGATTTCCTCATTGTGGACACCCTCCTGCCATTGTTCCCATCTACTAGTACCTGCAATCATCCTAGCTACTTTCATATCCGTAACCTCAACCTTGTTGATAAGGTAACCTGAATCCACCCAGCTTTCGCTCCCATACAACAAAGTTGGTCGAAAGATTGAACGGTGCACACATAACTTAGTCTTGGTACTGACTTCCTTCTTCCAGAAGAGAGTAGATCGTAGCTGAGCACTCACTGCATTAGCTTTGCTACACCTCGCTTCCAGTTCTTTCACTATGTTGCCATCCTGTGAGAATATGCATCCTAAGTACTTGAAACCGCCCACCTGTTCTAACTTTGTTCCTTCTATTTGGCACTCAATCCGTTTATATTTCTTTCCCACTGACATTACTTTCGTTTTGGAGATCCTAATCTTCATACCATAGTCCTTACATTTCTGATCTAGCTCTGAAATATTACTTTGCAAACTTTCAATCGAATCTGCCATCACAACTAAGTCATCCGCATATGCAAGACTGCTTATTTTGTGTTCACATATCTTAATCTCGCCCAGCCAGTCTATTGTTTTCAACATATGATCCATAAATAATATGAACAACAGTGGAGACAGGTTGCAGCCTTGTCTTACCCCTGAAACTATTCTGAACCATGAACTCAATTTACCGTCAACTCTAACTGCTGCCTGACTATCCATGTAAAGACCTTTAATTGCTTGCAAAAGTTTGCCTCCTATTCCATAATCTTGTAGAACAGACAATATCTTCCTCCTAGGAACCCGGTCATATGCCTTTTCTAGATCTATAAAGCATAGATACAATTCCCTGTTCCACTCATAACACTTCTCCATTATTTGCCGTAAGCTAAAGATCTGATCCTGACAACCTCTAAGAGGCCTAAACCCACACTGATTTTCATCCAGTTAGTCCTCAACTAATACTCGCACTTTCCTTTCAACAATACCTGAGAAGATTTTACCCACAACGCTGATTAAAGAGATACCTCTATAGTTGATACAATCTTTTCTGTTTCCATGTTTAAAGATTGGTGTGATTACTGCTTTTGTCCAGTCTGATGGAACCTGTCCCGACTCCCAGGCCATTTCAATTATCCTGTGTAGCCATTTAAGACCTGACATTCCACTGTATTTGATGAGTTCCGACTTAATTTCATCCACCCCAGCCGCTTTATTGCACTGCAATCTATTGACCATTTTTTCCACTTCCTCAAATGTGATCCCATTTCCATCATCATTCCTATCCCATTCTACCTCGAAATCTGAAACATTACTGATCGCATTTTCACCTGCATTGAGCAACTCTTCAAAATATTCCCTCCATCTGCCCAAGGCATCCACAGGATTCACCAGCAGTTTTCGTGACCTGTCCAAAATACTTGTCATTTCCTTCTTACCTCCCTTTTGAAGACTGCTAATTAAACATATAAGCCAGAAAAAGCTTAGAGAAAGTTTGAAAAGCGGTTAAGGCGCTCAGTCTTGAACCGCGCGACTGCTACGGTCGCAGGTTCGAATCCTGCCTCGGGCATGGATGTGTGTGATGTCCTTAGGTTAGTTAGGTTCAAGTAGTTCTAAGTTCTAGGGGACTGATGACCACAGATATTAAGTCCCATAGTGCTCAGAGCCATTTGAACCAAAATTTGAAAATATGCTTAACGTTTGTTGGCAGTCGCCAAGTGCTCTCATTATGAAACGCTGGATGAATATAGACTGGATAATTTGCTCTACATTTTGTGCAAAAGCAAGTTTTTCGCGTAGCTCAATGATTATGACGTCATATCTTCTGAACTTTGTGTCATACTATGTGATGTAATTTTGTTGGTACATTGAATGGTATATATGGACACTGTGTGCAAGATTCGTTGCGAATAGGGTCGGTGGCAAAGAAGTAATAAATTACATAACTGATGCTGAATTTTTAACTGCATACACAGTAGAAATTAAGTAAGTGATAAACTTTTTTTCCTTTCATAATTTTGTCGAGGTCAGCGAGAAAAAGTTTCGTAAAGGTTTGATACAGAGTATAAAGTTTATTGGAAGCCGCCAAGTGCTCTCTTTGTCAAATACTGTATGAATAAAGTCCGGCAATATGCGCGACGTCAACTGCTTCAAGACATACGCAGTTTCTAGTTGTAATACTTGTCTTATTGTGCTAAACATTTAACGTAAGATTACATCTCTTAATGTGTAGAATATGAAAGCATTTTAAATTTTTAAATTCGACAATAATTACGCGAAATATTGAAGATCTAGTTTTTGTTGCCCGTGTAAGCCTTTAGACAGGTTATCTGTAATTGCTACTTGATTCCTGGGTAGTCAGTTAGTTAGTAATAAAGATTTGTTGAAAGATTGAAGAAATTCCGCCCAATCACTTTCTTATGATTTATTTTGCCTTTACCAGTTTAAGGCTGCTTTGCCCATCTAGTTTGGGTTGGAATGAAACCGTTTGTAAGCTGTCGAAGCTAACGAACGTGAAGAAAAGAAAAAAAAGGAAAAAAAAGAGCACCTCTTTGTGTTATTTACTGGTCTGTAGCTTAATCCTAGTTCTTGGCCAAGCTGGAATGTGGCAGCTTGGTTGTGAGTCGCCGAAACCAACGAACGTGAAAGGAAAAATCTCCCTGGAGTGCCTTGGGCTCCGCAGAAATGTCAACACATTCTATCCCCGCAGATCCGTCACAGACTCAGTTGGATGTGGGTTTCACTGCATTGCTGTAATGTTTGTCGGTGGATCGCGGTTGCACGCCAGCGCGCTCGCAGACCTCGGGAATCTGTTATTGTGTTTGGGTTCTCACGCTGCAGGTCCGCTTCCTAAAGCGTGAATGTGATTGCGACGGAGTTTAACATGCGCATGAGAAAGCCAGGTAGCTGTGAATCCTTCATTCTCAGTACGTAAAAAAATAGTAATATGGCTCCATATTTGAACAGTAATGCTTTGCAACAAAATCTTCTCGAGTTTCGTGCCGCGTCAGACCGCGGTGCGTCCATAACATTTCGGAAGATACCTTGTCTGCTTCCAACTTACATCTTGCTAAAAGGTGGAAGCAGGAAACATACATTCCCACACGTCTCGGACACACTGTGCACCGATGTGGCAAGAATTTTATTGCACTAACACACGAAGACAACGAAAATTTTGTAGCTAGGCAGTCAATATTTGCCACCTTTCTGCCAGCATCATGCTTCAGGTTAACAATGACCATAGCGTGAAGAGCGTTCTGTGTGAAATATGGTGCCTCTTTGCCACTGACGTCTGTTGACAGAGGTCTACGTGGATAAGAGAAGTGAGATTCGCATCCGTACAGCGTCCGTAAATACCTTATCAGCCTTCGAAAGTATTTCGCCACATCGGTGTATATTAAAACGTTCGGTAAATGGCTCTTGGCCCAAAATTTCGTCTGCTGAATTCGGCCCTAGAAATTTAACTTCTGCTAAGAACATACACTAATCAGAACCACATTATAATACAACATAGCCTGTCAAATTCTTGATACGTTCCGTAAGTTACAGATTTTTGTCGTAATTAAAGAAAAGTACTTTTTGAAACTTCGTGTCGAATATTTCAACCACAGTGGAGTTATTCCATATTGCATACATAATATATAGACACGCAGTTAATTTATCAAATGTATGATAAATTTCTATAATATTGCATCATATTAACACCCTACACTTGTCCGTATAACGAGCGCCTGACAAAAAAAGTGGAAGGCCTTGGGAGGGAGGAGGAAACGATATGAAACTTCACAGACTGAGAGGATATGTGACGTTTTTTCAGTACTTACGATATCGAGTCGTATTTACGAATAAATTAGCAATATCAGCCCACTTATCAGGATGTTGTTGGACCCTGCCTGGTCTATATGTATTCACTAATTCTGTCTTAAGCGCTTGTATCCCCTCCTGATGCTTGCTGGCCAACAACTGTCACAACAGGTCGTTGATATTTTGCTACTGTCGATGGGACGCAGTTAACGACCATTCTGGTCCCACACATGTTCCGTCGGCGACAGATCTGGGGATCTTGCTGACCACGCTGGTAACTCATTATCACGTAGACACGTGCCATGTGAGGACCAGCATTGTAATATTGAAAAATGACACCACGATACTGTCGCATGAAGGGTTGCAGATATGGGCGCAGTGTGTCCATACTGTCAAGAGTTCTCTGTCACTGCCGACCCTGACTTGAAGTTATACAAGATGGCTCCCCCACACCATGACGCTAGGGGTAACATCGCTGTGCCTCTCCAAAACATTTAAAGAATGGGACATGTCACCAGGGGTCGCCGCCTTGCTAGTCGACCATGGTCATCTGGGGAACTCCAAACAGCGTTTCATCGCTGAACACAATGCGACGCCTTTCACCAGCAGTCCATGTTTCTCAGTCAAAGCACCATTACAAATACAGCCGTTTGTCTTTTGGTGTGAAAGGGAGCCTACACATGAGATGGTAATTCCCTAGATCCACTGCTGTGAGTCTCCGACTAATAGTGCAGGTTGTTGTTGTTGTTGTTATGGTTTTCAGTCCTGAGACTGGATTGATGCAGCTCTCCATGCTACTCTGTCCTGTGCAAGCTTCTTCATCTCCCAGTACCTACTGCAACCTACATCCTTCTGAATCTGCTTAGTGTATTCATCTCTTGGTCTCCCTCTACGATTTTTACACTCCACACTGCCCTCCAATGCTAAATTGGTGATTCCTTGATGCCTCAAAACATGTCCTACCAACCGATCCCTTCTTCTAGTCAAGCTGTGCCACAAACTCCTCTTCTCCCCAATTCTATTCAATACCTCAGCATTAGTTATGTGATCTACCCATCTAATCTTCAGCATTCTTCTGTAGCACCACATTTCGAAAGCTTCTATTCTCTTCTTGTCCAAACTATTTATCGTCCACGTTTCACTACCATACATGGGTACACTCCATGCAAATACTTTCAGAAACGACTTCCTGAAACTTAAATCTATACTCGACGTTAACAAATTTCTCTTCTTCAGAAACGCTTTCCTTGCCATTGCCAGTCTACATTTTATATCCTCTCTACTTCGACCATCATCAGTTATTTTGCTCCCCAAATAGCAAAACTCGTTTACTACTTTAAGCGTCTCATTTCCTAATCTAATTCCCTCAGCATAACCCGACTTAATTTGACTACATTCCATTGTCCTCGTTTTGCTTTTGTTGATGTTTTCATCGTGTATCCTTCTTTCAAGACACTTTCTATTCCTTTCAACTGCTCTTCCAAGTCGTTTGCTGTCTCCGACAGAATTACAGGGCCATCGGGTAGTGCAGGATAACACAGAAATGCCGCAGGGAGTCCATGACTTGTTCGCGAATAGCAGGTGCAGATGTGAAGAGATTACGCCGTAATGGGCTGCACGATATGTAGATGTGGTGGTTGGACACAATCGACAGAAACCCTGATGACGAGTATCCCTACGTCACGTTACCAGGCAGTCAACATAGGGCCACTGTCGCATCTAAATTCCTCACAAATGCGATACTGCGCTATTCGACCAGCCTTATAGGCCACTCCCAAACTGTCAGGTGCTGATAACGCTATTTCACACGAGCACACGGCATCGCCGTGTCCTTGACAGTGTTCGCTGAATATCGGGCTGTGGTCGGTAACGCCTATATAAGACAACAAGTATCTGGCGCAGTTGTTAGATCGGTTACTGCTGCTACAATGGCATGTTATCAAGATCTAAGTGAGTTTGAACGTGGTGCTATAGTCGGCGCACGAGCATCTCCGTGGTAGCGATGAAGTGAGGATTTTGTCGTACGACCATTTCACGAGTGTACCGTGAATACCAGGAATCAGGTAAAACATCAAATCTTCGACATCGCTGCGGCCGGAAAAAGATCATGCAATAACGGGACGAACGATGACCGTAGAGAATCGCTCAACGTGAAAATTTCAGTGGGGAGCCAACGATAAGTGTCAGCGTGCGAACCGTTCACGAATCCGAAAGCCCACTCGTGTACCCTTGATGACTGCACGACGCAAAGCTTTACAACTCGCCTGGACTGTCGATGACTGGAAACATGTTGTGCGGTCGGACGGTCTCGTTTCAGATGGTATCTAGCGGATGGATGTGTACGGGTGTGGAGACACCCTCATCAATCCATGGACCCTGCATGTCAGCAGGGGACTTTTCAAGCTGGTGGAGGCTCTGTAATGGTGTGGGTAGTGTGCAGTTGGAGTGGTAGCAGATCCCTGATACGTCTAGATACGCCTCTGACAAGTGACACGTACACAAGCACTCTGTCGGATGACCTGCATTCAGTCGTGTCCATTGCGCATTCCGTCGGACTTGGACAATTCCAGCAGGACAATGCGATACCCCACACGTGAAGAATTGCTACAGAACACTCTTCTGGCTTTAAACACTTCCGCTGCCCACGAAACTTTTCAGACATGAAGATTGGCTCTGAGCACTATGGCACTTAACATCTGTGGTCATCAGTCCCCTAGAACTTAGAACTACTTAAACCTAACTAACCTAAGGACATCACACACATCCATGCCCGAGGCAGGATTCGAACCTGCGACCGTAGCGGTCTCGCAGTTCCAAGCTGTAGCGCCTAGAACCGCTCGGCCACTCCGGCCAGCAGACATGAACATTATTGAGGGTATCTGGGATGAATTACAACGTGCTGTTCAGAAGAGATCTCCACCCCGTCCTACTCTTATGGATGTATGGACAGCCTGCAGGATTCATGGTGTCAGTTCCCTCCAGCCCTTCTTCAGCATTAGTCGAGTCCATGCCATGTCGTGTTGTGGCGCTTTTGGGTGCCCGCGGGGGCCCTACACGATATTAGGCAGATATACCAGTTTCTTTGGCTCTTCAGTGTAGTGAACGGTTGAGAACGGTAGGCCTCACAAATATTTGATTACGGTCGCATACTGCCCGCGGGCGGCAGTTTGACGAGCTTATGTAAGGGAGCTGAAACAGACTTCATTCTCAGGGTATACCAAAAAGGGATAGAGTTAAACGGCGGAAAAGGAAGACAGTTTTGTATTTTTTGGCGGGCTCGAGTTGTGACACGGCTAGACCCGGGGCTGTGGACCGGACGCGCAGGCGGCAGTGTGGGTGAAGACGGGCGGCGCCTGGCGCGTGTGGGAGCCGTGCCGCCCCGGCGGCCCCCCAGGCCAGGGGAGGGGGTCGTTATCTGGCGGCGCGGCTGCGGGCGGCCGGGCAGCCACGAGGCAGCGCGCCGCGCCGCGCCGCGCAGCGCCGCCCGCCGGTCGTTGACCGCCCACGGCCCCCGACGTCCGCGTCCGCGCCCACTCGCCGCCCGCCACGGCGCAGGTGCCGGACGCCGGCCAGCGCGCAGCGACAGGTGCTCCGGCCCTCTGCGGCCGCCGCCCACCCCACCACCGGCCACGCTCGCTGCTGGTCGTACGTCATAACGTACACACCGTTTCTCTTTTTCTTATTTGCACGCATGCAAACAGACATACAAGAATATTTGCTCCCAGTGTAAAATAAAGTTCATTTCTTTTTCCTCTACGCATATTTCATATCTACATCTACATACTTACTCCACAATCCACCATACGGTGTGTGGTGGAGGGTACCTCGTACCACAACTAGCATCTTCTCTCCCTGTTCCACTCCCAAACAGAACGAGGGAAAAATGACTGCCTATATGCCTCTGTACGACCCCTAATCTCTCTTATTTCAAAAATTCAAATGGCTCTGAGCACTATGGGACTCAACTGCTGTGGTCATAAGTCCCCTAGAACTTAGAACTACTTAAACCTAACTAACCTAAGGACAGCACACAACACCCAGCCATCACGAGGCAGAGAAAATCCCTGACCCCGCCGGGAATCGAACCCGGGAACCCGGGCGTGGGAAGCGAGAACGCTACCGCACGACCACGAGATGCGGGCAATCTCTCTTATCTTTGTGGTCTTTCCGCGAAATGTAACTTCGCGGCAGTAAAATTGTACTGCAGTCAGCCTCAAATGCTGGTTCTCTAAATTTCCTCAGTAGCGATTCACGAAAAGAACGCCTCCTTTCCTCCAGAGACTCCCACCCGAGTTCCTGAAGCATTTCCGTAACACGTGATGATCAAACCTACCAGTAACAAATCTAGCAGCCCGCCTCTGAATTGCTTCTTTGCCCTCCCTCAATCCGACCTGTTAGGGATCCTGTGGTGAGCGTACTGTAAGAACTTCAGTACACAGACCATCAGATTATTTGACTTGCTCTAACGAAGTAGGCGAGTGTCAGCAATATGTCTCGTGGTCTTATCGTGGCGTGTTTATCTTCTGCCGTTTGGTCAGACGATAGAAATGCCACTTGCACGCTTAGAGTAGCAGATTGACGGTGACCAACTTTAAATAGAACTTGATTAATTTTCACACACATTTATTAATATAATAACAAGTATAAAAATTACTTAACTTGGTTCTCTAGTGGTATTTACACTTGACAATCTGAAGTTCCTTAGGTATGGGTACGTTAATCTTATTCTCACATATATCTCTGGTACTTGACAAAAGTGTCTATACATTCATCTTCATGGCTATGTACAGGAATATGGTAATCTTACTAGGCGCAGAGTGAAACTTGACTATAGACTGGTACAGACAAATGTAGAACTCGTACAGACTGGTGCAGCCAAATGCAGGCTGGTACAGGCTGGTGCAGACAAATGCAGACTGACAAATCGGAGGTCTGTACACTCGTTATAATACCTCGTGCGTTCATGTATCACTGCGCGAGTGTGATCCGCGAAGAGAAAAGGTTCTACGTTAGCAGCAATCTCATTGGCTGCGTTACATATTAATACGCGGATCGGCGGAAGCAGACTTTGGCCCGTCTCTATGGCAGCGCCATCTCGTAGTGCGGAGACGGACGAGCGCTGCGCCTGCGCTGTTGTGCTTAGCGGGGCGCGCTCTAGTGGGAAAGTTGTGTACGCGCTGACTACGCGGAACTATGTTCACAACAGATCCCAAACGCTCGAGCAGTACTCAAGAAAGGTCGTATTAGTGTTTTATAAGTGGTCTCCTTTACAGATGAACCACATCTTCCCAAAATTCTACCAATGAACTGACGACGACTATCCGCCTTCCCCACAACTGCCATTACATGCTTGTCCCACTTCATATCGCTCTGCAATGTTACGCCCAAATATTTAATCGACGTTAATGTGTCAAGCGCTACACTATTAATGGAGTATTCAAACATTACGGGATTCTTTTTCGTATTCATCTGCATTAATTTACATCATACATGGGGTATGAAATAAGGGAAGAAAAGCGTAACGGTTATTTGTAGTGACGTGATTCAGGGAAATGGTTTCCGACGTCATGATTGCCTCTCGACGGGAATTAATAGTCTCTGAAAGCGGAACGGTAGTTGCAGCTAGACGCAAGGGACATTCCGTTTCGGAAATCGTCAGGGAATTAAAAAAAAATGGCTCTGAGCACTATGGGACTTAACTTCTGAGGCCATTAGTCCCCTAGAACTCAGAACTACTGAAACCTAACTAACCTAAGGACATCACACACATCCATGCCCGAGGCAGGATTCGAACCTGCGATCGTAGCGGTCGCGCGGTTCCAGACTGTAGCGCCTAGAATCGCTCGGCCACTCCGGCCGGCGGAATTCAACATTCCGAGATCCACAGTCTCAAGGAAGGTAGGAAGATTGGGTTTAATGCCCCGTCGACATTTAGGTCATCAGAGACTGAACACAAGCTCGGATTGCGTCAAGGATGGGGAAGGAAATCGGCGGTGTCCTTTAAAACTAACCATCCTGCAGTTTCCCTGGTGCGACTTAGGTAAATCACGGAAAACCTAAATGTGGATGGCCGGACGCGGGTTTGAACCGTCGTACTCCCGAATGCGGGCCCACTGCGCCACCTTACTCGGTGACAGTGTCAAGAGTGTGTCGATAGAACCCAGTTTCAGGTATTAGCTCTCACCACGGACAACGCAGTGGCCGAAAGTCTTCACGTAACGACCGAGAGCGGTGGCATTTTCATGGCGTTGTCTGTGCTATCAGACAAGCAACATTGCCTGATATAACCACAGAAATCAATGTGGAATGTACGAAGAACGTATCCGTTAGGAAATTTGCGAGCGCCTTTGCTAACACCACGACATCGCTTGCAGCGCGTCTCTTGCGCTCGTGACTGTATCTGTTGCAGCATAATCGACAGGAAAACAGTGGCCTAGTCATATGAGTCCCGATTTCAGTTGGTAAGAGCTGTCGTACAGTTGCAGTGGGGCGCAGTGAAGGCATGGATCAAAATTGTCAACAAGGCACAGTGGAACCTGGTCAGGGCTTCATAATGGTGTGGACTGTGTTTATGTAGAATGGACTGGTTCCTCTGAGCCAGCTCAACTGATCACTGAATGGAAATTATTATGTGTTGCCACTAGGAGACCGTTTGTCCCCAAAAAACGACGGAATTTTTATGGATGACAATGCGCGATGTCACCGGGCCACACGTTTTGAAGAACGTTTTGGTCAGTATGAGCGAATGATTTGATTACCCAGATAGCCCGAAATTATCATAGAAAATTGGAAGGGGTTATTTCAATAGTGGTACAAGCCCATTTTTGTTTACCGAGCGAGGTGGCGCAGTGGTTAACACACTGCACTCGCATTCGGGAGGACGACGGTTCAATCCCGCGTCCGGCCATCCTGATTTAGGTTTTCGTGATTTTCCTAAATCCCTCCAGGCAAATGCCGGGATGGTTCCTTTGAAAGGGCACGGCCGACTTCCTTTCCCATCCTTCCCTACTCAGATGACACCGATGGCTTCGCTGTTTGGTCTCCTCCCGCAAATAACCTAACCCATTTTTGTTTATATTGAGGTACTGAGTACTAAAGTTAAATGAACACTGAAAAATCTGCAGTTGAGATACCAGAAATATTCAAGCATATGGCTTCTTGCTAGAGATGAACCTTTCTTTCTGTTTGTTTGGCTCATTAATTTCAGAAGCATTATAGACAGAAAAGTGGAAGTAATGGACTTGTACCACTGTTGAAATAAGCCCTTCATTTATGAGACATAATCGAGTGGTCACTTCGTGCACAGTATCCTGCAAAGAAAAATTGAAAAACACGTAGAGACAACGGCAGCCGAAAGTTCCTCATCAGTTACGGAACACCAATATTTCCTCCTTAATCAACCGATAAAATTTTTCAATAAATTGTTTACCATCCAACTCCTGCCATAAAATCTATATCTCAATTCTATAAAACTGGTTCGGAATCTTGCAAAGAATAAGATTCGTAGTCGTAGTACGTTTACCATCTCGCGCTATAACACGATAACACGAAAAAAAAACGACTTACGCTTTTTACGCTAGTAAATAATCGTATATTACCTAACCTGATGTCACCTTTCGACGTAATGCTACTTCAGCGACTTAAGCGTCAAATTCGTTGCTTTTATGTTAAGCAACTTTTCAGTTGGCCTCATAAGACTATAGAGAAAAAAACACTGTGACGATCACCGCGAATCTAACTCAAGACCTCGGCGTTTCTGTTGAAATAATAGTAACTACTAGACCACGTGGCCACTTCGCTGTGATTGTTGGGACATTATACTTTATAGTTATGACTAGAAAGATCGTGTATCGCACCAAAAAGTGTGTGCCGACTTCTGGAGGAGAGATACTTTGACAGCATACGAAACTGAAAATACAATAAAATATGTCGACCGAGATCGAATGTTGATTCACCATTATCATCCGCTACTGAAACAGCAACCAACGGAACAACAGTCACCCCTGTAGAAAACAGCGGCATCACTCGGGAAGTTAGTTCTATGGATATTGCTATCGAAGTGTCGTCAGCAGCCGAGATGAGATGTACTTTACGTCCCGTCGTGTTCTTGTTCTCAACGTGCACTTCACTTAGTAGTGACGGTGCCTCACTTGTAAAAGTTCTGGAGTACGCTGTTACTACCTCCCCCCTCCCCGTCTTCACTGTTTCTCGGACATAAACACGACGGTGCAGTCACCCCAGCCAGGTAACCAGCTCGCTTTGCCGAGTATTAAATACACCGAAGCGCCAAAGAAACTGGTATAGGCATGCGCATTCAAATACAGAGACATGTAAACCGGCAGAATACGGCGCTGCGCTCGGCAACGCCTTCATAAGAAAACAATTGTCTGGCGTAGTTGTTAGGTCGGTCACTGCTGCTACAATAACAGCTTATCAAAATTTAAGCGAGTGTGAACGGGGTGTTATAGTCGGCGCACGAGCGATGGTACACAGCGACTCCGAGGTAGCGATGAAGTGGGAATTTTCCCGTAAGACAATTTCACGAGTGTACCGAGAATATCAAGAATCCGGTGAAACATCAAAGTCTCCGACATTGCTGCGGCGGGAAAAGGATCCTGCGAGAACAGGGCCAACAACAATTGAAGAGAATCTTTCAACATAAGAACAAACTCTTCCGCAAACTGCTGCAGATTTCAATGGCGGGCCATCAGCAAGTGTCACCTTGCGAACCATTCAACGAAACACCATCGATATAGGCTTTCGGAACCGAAGGCCCACTAGTGTACCTTTGGTCGCACGACACAAAGCTTCCTCTTCGCCTGGGCCCGTCTACACCGACATTGGACTGTTGATGACTGGAAGCATGTTGCCTGGTGGGACAAGTCTTGTTTCAAATTGTATCTAGCGGATGGACGTGTACGGGTGTCGAGACACCCTCGTGAATCCATGGACCCTGCATGTCAGCTGTGGACTCTTCAAGTTGGTGGAGGCTCTGTAATGGTGTGTTGCGTGTGCAGTTGGATATGGGACCATGATACGGCTAGATACGACTCTGGCAGGTGACACGTACTTATGCATCTTGTCTGATCACCTGAAACTATTCATGTCCATTTTGCGTCCCGACGGACTTGAGCAATTCCAGCAGAACAATGCGGCACCCCACACATCCAAAATTGCTACTGAGTGCCTCCAGGAACACTTTTCGGAGTTTAAACACTTCCGCTGGCCACCAAACATGAACATTGTTGAACATATCTGGGATCCCTTCCAACGTGCTGTTCAGAAGAGATATTCACTCCCTCGTACTCTTAACGAATTTATGGACACTCTGAAGGATTCTTGGTGTCAGTTCCCTCCAGCACTACTTGAGATATTAGTTGAGTCCATACTGCGTCTCGTGGCATTTCTGCGTGCTTGCGGGGGCCGTACACGATATTAGGTAGGTATACCAGTTTCTTTGGCTCTTCATTGTATAACATCCAGAAGAAAGATGCCATCGACTCTCAAATCATGCAAGGACGAGGACTTGCTGTCAAGGCAGAAAACTGACAGTAATGTTATGCGGTGTTTCACCCAGTAGAATTTTAAGCAAGTTGACACCGCACACATAAGTTTACATTCTTACATGCTGGTTAAAAGCTAGTAATTCTTTAGATTAACTAAGATCGCTTTTGAATGCGGCTGCGACTGTGAAATAAATTAGCAGATAAACATATACAATTAAAAAAAAACGAACTGAAGCTGTGGAAATGCTCTTTTCGGAAAAATACTTTATCAACTGCGGATCCACTGATAAAATTCTCCTCCTAACTTGATGGAGAAGATCAAGAAAAATTGTTTTGCGAATATTTAATCTGTGAGTCTATTGCTGGAATCAGAGAATGAGAGAATGCAGGAATTTGTTCGAGGTGGGCATTCTAGAATTGCCATTCGTTAATGTAACTAATTCCAAGAAACTACGGTGCGTCGAACACGAAATTCGACAGGAATTACGCACAACAATTGTTCAGTATCCACTGAACGTGTTTACATAAATTACTTTGATACCAAAATTGTAAGCGTATGTGATTAATAAGAATGGCACCATTTCAATTCAACCATCTGAAATTGCATTCTTCTAATTATTAACGCAGGTTATTTAACAAGTCATTAGCAAGAAAAATTTTCTTCATATACCAATAACGTTAGATCGAGAATGAAATTTTCATTCTGCAGCTGAGTTTGCGCGTATATGAAACTTCCTGGGAGATTAAAACTGTTTGTGAGACTGAGACTGGAACTCAGGAACTTTGCCTTCCGCAGACAAGTGCTCTACCATAATTTACTAAAGTTAGATGTCACATAAGTGGTGGTGGTGGTTAGTGTTCAACGTCCCGTCGACAACGAGGTCATTAGAGACGGAGCGAAAGCTCGGGTTAGGGAAGGATTGGGAAGGAAATCGGCCGTGCCCTTTCAAAGGAACCATCCCGGCATTTGCCTGAAACGATTTAGGGAATTCACGGAAAACCTAAATCAGGATGGCTGGAGACGGGATTGAACCGTCGTCCTCCCGAATGCGAGTCCAGAGTGTCATATAAGTGTTCGCTAGGAAGCCTCCGGCACCATTTTTCGTACTCCGTTGTGAATGTATAGTGCGAGAGGACTCTGCGAACTTTCTTCATTTCTTCTCAAACGATAAAACATAGAAGACGTTATCTAACTCATAAAGCACCTTTATTATGGCAAATGACAAGATAAACAGTACTTTCCGCTCACTGCGGAGCTTGCCAGGCTGAGACGGACGTCCGCTCTGCGATGTCTGCGAACTACTGGGCTCACGTATAAAAAATAAACAAACACCGTCCGAACAGGCCTTGGAAGGCCCCACGGTACCGTTGGGCCGCCGTGTCAACCTCAGCCCTTAGGCGTCACCGGATGCGGGTATGGGGGGGGGGGGGGGGGGGGGGCTTGTGGTCAACGCACCTCTATCCCGGTCGTTGTCAGTTTTCGTGACCGGTGCCACTACTTCTCTATCAAGTATCTCGTCAGTTGGCCTCACAAGGGCTGAGTGCACCCTACTTGCCAACAGCTTTCCCCAGACCCAGACGTGACACATCCAAGTGCCAGGCAAACCCGACAGCACTTAACTTCGGTGACCGCGGCAGGGCCGTTGGCAGTGGGGACATCTAGGAACACACAAATAAAGATCCACCTGTGAGCAGGTTGCAATGAACAGGTTAACCTGTCCAGTTGGTAATGCCAGTAGTACTGACAGAAGTGACTGAAAGAAGTTCACATTAGCTTTTTACGGAAAATTAAAAATTCTGAATAGAAACGAAAAAAAACAATTGAGAAAATAATGTTAGTTAGCAACCAAAAAAATCAGGAAAAATGCCAAAATAAAAAGACTGCTTACATTATACTTGTCCGTTATGTTGTGAAGTACTGTTGCACGGTCTGGAACCGCGCGACCGCTACGGTCGCGGGTTCGAATCCTACCTCGGGCATGGATGTGTGTGATGCCCTTTGGTTAGTTAGGTTTAAGTAGTTGCAAGTTCTAGGGGACTGATGACCACAACAGTTAAGTCCCATAGTGCTCAGAGCCATTTGAACCATTTTTTACTGTTGCACGGTATGCGTAGGGACTGATGACCTCAGCAGTTTGGTCCCATAGAAACTTACCACCACTGTATGCGCTCCTTACCAGATAGGATCGACGGAGAACGTCAGAAACGTTCAAAGAAGGGCAGCTCGTTTTGTGTCATTACGAAGTAGGGGAGAGAGTGTCATCGATATGCTGCACGAGTTGGAGTGGCAATCTGAAACACAGGCATTTCTCGTTGGGGCGAAATATTATTACGAAATTTCGATCAACAGCTTTCTCCTCTGAAAGCGAAAGTATTTTAACGACTCCCACGTACAAAGAAAGAAATTGCCATCGTATAAAAGAAGAGAAAGATTTAAGTGTCCGTTTTTCCCGCTTGCTAACGGGGAATGTAACAGTAGAGAAAGAGTCCTATCGGTTGTGTGTGTATTGCAGAGTAGCAATGCAGTTGTAGACGTTGCTCTAATACACCTCCAAGTGTAGAAAAGCAAATAAACTTAAAAAAAACTGGCCAAGTGCTCGTAGGACTCACGTATGTACATAGTTCAGCATCCTGGTAATTGAGAGTCTCAACAATGTTTGCGTGTTATCGATAATCGCAAGAGACTGCTTCTGGGAATTCCAAGACTGTATGAAAATCTCTTCAGTAGATCCTCAGACTAGTTCGGACATATAATAAGAGGCGAGCAGGGGATTCCAGTTACATATATATAGAGAGGAGACTCAGTAAAACATTTTTTTGCTTACTTAAACATGACTGCAACTAACATTTCATTTTTGGATTCAGTAATGTTCGTCTATTATGCTTGTGACGGATGATGACTGCGATGTACGTTCCAGTGGCAGAAAGACACTTTTATATGTGTCGTTGCAGTTTAGTAATTTTCAGATTTTTTTTTTTAGTTTACGTGTACTGCAAAACCTTATTTCATTCCAAATTTCATGATTCATGAATCACTCAAAAGATTTTGATGAGTGAGTTAGCGAGTATTGAAATGTGTGACATGAATGGACGAGTTTTTTGACTGAACTGACATAGATGCCTAAATTTTTTGCACCACCAAGGAACCATAGAATTTGGTATGTGACAGAAATCTGAACTTGATACGCTAACCTGTTCCAGAGAAAAACGACCTTAAAAGACGAAAATTCAGGCGGTTAAAAAATGACAAAAAATATTTTTCCTGTGATATAATTACAAAGTAGTAGTTTTCGGATTTTTTTTTTTTTTCGTTTACTTACACTGTGAAAACTTGCTTTTTGCCAAATTTGCCGCGCGTGAGTAGCCGAGCGGTCTGAGGCGCTGCAGTCATGGACTGTGGGGCTGGTCCCGGCGGAGGTTCAAGTCCTCCCTCGAGCATGGGTGTGTGCGTTTGTCCTTAGGATAATTTAGGTTAAGTAGTGTGTAAGCTTAGGGACTGATGACCTTAGCAGTTAAATCCCATAAGATCTCACACACATTTTTTTTGCCAATGGACCATTTTTCAACCTTAATAATTGACACAAATTTGAACTTGGTACGTCTACCCGTTCCTCAAAAAATGGTTCTTAACAGTCAGACAAACAGACGGACACAAAACGATCCTATAATGGTTCCGTTTTTACAGACTGAGGCAGGGAGCTGTAAAAACCACATTATTTTATATTTTTTCTTTCTAGCGCAGTCAGCAATGTTGAATCTGCGACTCACTAGAAATGCGAGAAATTTGTAATAAATATAGTGTCTGTACGTCCAGATTCCTGGAGATTCCTCTTGCACCCTCCTCCCTGGTGGAAGCCTATGTCTGCAAGTAAGGAAGACCGGAATGCAGTAGCTGGTGTATTGTGGAGTTGCGTCCCGCCCCCCTCCCCTTTTCCCCCCGCACAGAAGAAATCGGACTGTGTCACGGCGTAGCCCAACCGGGGGGAAAAAATGGAAAAAGCCATTAAATAACTCTAGAACATTTCGATGCAGCTCAGCTTGAAAATTGTATGGAAATTGATTCGCGCGACGAGCCGCGAATGGTGGCAAATTTGCCGGGGCAACGGCGGCGCGCTGTTGTCGGAACATGCCCGCTTTTAGGAAGATTAAACGAAACACAAACAGGCAGGCGAGGGCAGAGGTGGCGGGTGGGGAGGGGGCAGCGTTCGTTAATCACTGTGGCGGCCGGGCACGAAGCCCGGACGCCTGGGAACGGCCTCGCCGCATTATACATACAGCCAGGTAGGTAGGACGCGGCGGCGCGCTGCGCAGTATGACAAATGATGCATTATTGACCCTATATATTCGGCGAGCGGGGCCCGGCCTAGCCCGTACGTGCGCGGCTCTGGGAGGGGTAGCGTGGATCTACTGCCGGCGCCCGCACACACGCACGTACGCCCCGCACGCACGCACGCCGGCCGGATAGAGGCAGCGCCGAGGGGTCATTCCCGTCCCGCCCGTATTGATTTCCCCGCCCCTGTACCCCTGTTCCGCTATGACAAGGGGGAGAGGTATATAACATATGTGGGTGTATAGCCGGGCCGGCGCGGCGCGTGGGCGGCCGGCGCGGGTGGAAGTGGGGTGGGGCGGCGGCAGCGGCGGCTGCGGGCGGGGGCACAAAATATACGCTGTGACGTCACGCGCTGCGGCCGCGGGTGTGGGGGCGGACCGCGGGAGTTTTGTTGGCCGTAACAAGTGTGCAGCGGCGCTGGCGATGGCGATGACGAGCAAAAAGCCGCGGCCGCCGGGGCCCGGTCATTACGGATGCGCAGTTTGTAGCGGTCCTCCCGGGACGGCGGCGGTATTGCTCTGGCGCGCTTGGCACCTCTTCCCGGCGCGCCCGTTATATCATATTCAGCCGCGTCCGTTCTGCGGAAAGCGCGCCGGCGGTCCGCGCGCCCGCCTGCTGTTTAGATAAAAGCTGTCGAATAACTCATTGCCCGGCGCGTCTCACGCCGTTTGGATGCAGCGTCACGACGCCGTCAGTTCTAATCGAGTTTAGGGGGGTTAAAACTCTGTACTATTTACAGCAGTAAGATTTAACTTTTGCCTCAAAACACAATACAAATCAAAGCTAAACCACCAGACGTTGAAAAATGGCAATACAGAGAACGAATGTGTAGTGACCATGGGACCTACTCTTTAGTTTTAAGTAATGACACTTATTTGGAATAAGCATAAACGTTAGGATAAGGGTGGTTGGGAGAATGAAGATAAAACATCTTTAAAAATGAATTGAAAGTCGTGAAATAGTAGTCATGAATTTATGATACATCCTTGCATGTACATTTCCATGCATTAATACTAGTAATTTCTAACTTTCGACTGTAACATTTACAGTTACCTGTTCTCGAAGAGGACTGTAACAGTAATACGAATATAAAATACAAATAAGTAAATGAAAGCGAAATGTATGGGTTAGAACGTAATGTTCGCTTCTTATTTGATATATCATTAGATACACAATAACCACTAACTTTAATTGAGATTTTAATTGCACTTCGTATTCTATGTGAGCACGTTATGGCGTAGTCGCAATAGGTAAAAAAAAACACATTTGTGTAGAGGTAGGCCATATATTTTTAGTATACACAACATACAGTGAAGCACCAAAGAAACTGGTATAGGCATGCATAATCAAATACAGAGATATGTCAACAGGCAGAATATGTCGCTGCGGTCGGCAGCGCCTATATAAGTCAACTACTGTCTGGTGCATTTGTTAGATCGGTTACTGCTACTACAATGGCAGGTCATCAAGATGTGAGTGAGTCTGAACATGGTGTTATAAAAATGGTTCAAATGGCTCTGAGCACTATGGGACTTAACTTCTGAAGTTATCAGTCGTCTAGAACTTAGAACTAATCAAACCTAACCAACCCAAGGACATCATACACATCCATGCCCGAGGCAGGATTCGAACCTGCGACCGTATCGGTCGCTCGGTTCCAGACTGTAGCGCCTAGAACCGCATGGCCACTCAGGCCGGCGCGCAATAGGTAAATCACAAATCAAGGGACAATGACAAATATGTTTGTCGTCTGGAAAAGTATATTTTTTCAGAAAAGTCTACTTGTACGACGGGCAGAGACATGGACTCCCGCAGAGGTCACAGCTACTACCTGTGACAATGTTGTATACAAACTATCCAGTTAATAAATACTTTAAAACAAATAAAATGGTGTTTGTAATAAGGTACTATGAAGAGAGAGTCTCTTATTCGTGATTAATAAGTTAGCTTCGTGAAATACAGTCATGAAGCTGGGTATCCATGATGCCCTTTTGCCTATGGAAGTAAAAGACTCTTTCATGTTAAAATTTTTCACAAATAGTAAGTTTTAGCGCAAAAATCGGTATGCAATCTCAGAAGCAGATTAAAAAACCTTTCTAACGATTCCGCATTCATCCCTGTACGATTAGGATGTGTTTAGAAAAAGGGCTATTGATGTGAGAAATAATAAACATAATAATAAAACATTTGTGCCTGACAAAGATTCACCACAGATGCCTTGCTTATGGCGAATAGTCTCTCTTAAGCACTAGGCCATCCGAGTTCGCCTCAAGGACTGATGTACAGTTTCATTCTCATTTACACCTTGTAATGTTGGTCTCTCCAGTATTCCGTGAATTCTATTCTTTGAGTACCGTATCTTAATAATGTATTCTTCTAGCGTTTGTCATTGCTATTTCAGTACATATTTGGCCTGCTAGAAAAGAGCCAACATTAACTTAGAGTCATCTTGTACGACGAGCAGAGATAATGGACTCACGCAGTGATCACATAGGTGTTGTACTCATCTTTTAAGCGTCCCGTGATTCAGGCTCGTCGTATTCTCTAGGAGTTGACCAGAGGTCCTGGGGCTTAAATAACCGAGTGAAAACGCATCGTCACACTATCACTCTGCAAGATTTATTCCACAAGCTTATTTATTACAACGATCACAATTACATTATTCATCTTTTAGCTCTAAAGAGAACTTCTTCACTCGCGCCTTTGTCATGATAACTAAAGACATGCTCTGATGCTCCAAAACATTATGGTCACATGTTTAATAGCTTGTTTGTCTCCTGCAGCGAAATACATCACTAATTTTGCGTATCAGGGATCCGACAGTTTATTGGTAGGCTTGTGGAAGTACGTGGCATTAGATGTCGACGCACAGGTCATGTAATTCACGTAAATAACGGGACGCTGATTTGCATACGCGGTCGTAGAGGCTGATAGCGACCCAGATAGGTTCCATAGATTTTTTATCAGGCGTATTTGGACACCGAGACATCAACGTGAGTTCTATAATGCACCTCAAACCACTGTAGCACTGTCACGGCTGCGAGACACGGACAATTTTACTGCTGAAAGGCCGGCCGGTGTGGCCGAGCGGTTCTAGGCGCTACAGTCTGGAACCGCGCGACCGCTACGGTCGCAGGTTCGATTCCTGCCTCGAGCATGGATGTGTGTGATGTCCTTAGGTTAGTTAGGTTTAAGTAGTTATAAGTTCTAGGGGACTGATGACCTCAGAAGCTAAGTCCCATAGTGCTCAGAGCCGTTTGAACCATTTTGAACTGCTGAAAGATAACATTGCCATCGGGGAAGACATCAAGCATGAACGTATGCAGGTGGTTCTCAACTGTCAGCGTGTCTTCCATTACTACCACAGATCTCATGCAAGCGCTGGAGAAAGGCTCTCATAGCATAATACTGTTCCCCCCAGCCAGTGTCCATGGCACGCTGTACTCTTCGAGCCGCCGTGTTCGCCTCTATGACGGCGTTTGTGGAGACGACCAGCGACCTAGTGTAGTAAAAATGTGATTCACCTGAGGAGCTGAAACGTTTCCACTGATCGATGGTCGAATCTTGATGGTTCCGTGCGCATTGCAGTCTCAAATGAAGATATCGTTGGGTCAACAAACATGTAGGAGTGGTCTGCTGCGGAACTCCATGTTCAACGATGTACGGTGAACGGAGTGCTCCGAAACACTTGGGCGTGCACCAGTATTGTGCTCTTTTGGCAGGGATTCCACAGATCACCATCTGTCCTGCTTTACAGAGCAGACAAGCCTCCGAACCCAAAGTGCTATGAAGAGTCGTGGACATTCAACCGTTTAGCGGCTATTGGTAATTTATCATGCTTCTACCTCTTTCCGTAAATGCTCACGACAGTAGCACGTGAACATTCAACAAGCTTCGCCTCTTTCGATGTACTCGTTCACAGGCACTGTGTGATAATAATCTGCGCTTTGGGAAAGTCGTTTATCTCAATGGATTTCCCCATTTGCGACCCACATCTTCGCTTGGGTGGTCCCCCGTCCGTTTCTGTTCCGCTTACATACTTTTGATACCGCGTCACGTGTACTCAACGCCACTTGGCGGCATCCAGCGTCGCGATGGGGCAGTGGTCATAATGTTTTGGCTTGTGAATGTACTGTGTTTCTCGTTCAAAGCTTACAAATATACAGATGCTGTGGAAAGCATTATATGTATATCATTCTTTTCCAGAATGTTTTATAACCTGTATTGTTCAAATTAATGATTATAATAACATTCAGACTCTCGTCTAGAGAACTATTTTTATAGTTATGAAGGATAACTTTTGAAATTATGGAATACGTCCCGTGTAAAAGATAGTATACACAGTGTCTCTCGTAAGACCTGTCACGTGAATTTCCTCTGCTGTTTCGGCAGATACTGGCAATTTCGCTTTTGTAATGTACAGCCGAGTCAGCCCAAACAAATAACTGATCCTCACGTCTTCCATGTGGTGCTCAGCATCGGTTAGTTTCCCACTGCAAGCAAAATGATTTTTAAAACAGAATTTTGAGTGTCCACTCCGTAGGGAGGTCCTAAACTACTCTAGTCTAGTGCTATATTTATTTTGTCGGTATATGTTAGCAGGGACACTAAAACACGAAGAACAACCAGTTCTCCAGCAGTGACTAACCAGTGCTGCTGCGTGGGTGTAGCAGCCAGCATAGGCCAAGGTGGTGGTGTCGCTACTGGATTGATGTTTCTTCTTCGTGTTTTACTGTCCCCGTAAATACATACCGATAAAACGAATATCTTGCTAGACTAATTTTAGACCGCTTTATCGAATGGGCACGTAAAATTCCCCTTTAAAAATTGTGTTGTGTGTGTAATGGGAAACAGACCGACGCATTTCGTCGATGGTTTGCATAGCATGAAAGATATGACGAGCAGAATTTACTTGTACTGACTTCCTTTGCACTTTGCAAAAACGAAATTGCAAGTATCTGCCGAAACACCAAAGATAATTCGCCTGGCGACTCTTATGAGAGACACGCGGTGTATTTAGCCTTTACATCAACTGAAATTGTTTCTGGTTAACTTTGATTCTTTGTTTAATGAACAACAGTGTTTTGTTTGACATCGCGTAAATTAAGTTTGAAAAATAGTCGTATTCAAGTGGCACTTGTTATGAAGGATGTCAAGTAAAAATGGAAACCAGATTATATTTTGAGCCGGTCGAAGTGGCCGAGCGGTTCTAGGCGCTTCAGTCCGGAACCACGCAGCTGCTGCGGTCGCAGGTTTGAATCCTGCATCGGGCATGGATGTGTGTGATGTCCTTAGGTTAGTTAGGTTTAAGTAATTCTAAGTTCTAGGGGACTGATGACCTCAGATGTTAAGTCCCATAGTGCTCAGAGCCATTTGAACCATTATATTTTGAGTAGTTACGTACTCTATTTTGAATCTAGGTCATTGAAATTTGTAGGGTAACTAATTTTCGTTAATTAACATTATCTTTGCAGAAACAGGCAAAATTATTATTACCTTACAGACAAATTTGAAAGTATATAAAATTTCGTAAATGTAGCAATGTGTAACGTAAAAAATGGGAGTATGGCATCGTTGGCCGGGAGGCCCCTAGTCGAGGAAGTTCGGCCGCCAAGTGCAAGTCGTATTTCATTCGCCCGCCACATTGGGCGTCCTGCGCGCCGGTGATGGGGATGAAATCATGATCAGGACAACTCAACACCCAGTCTCCAAGCGCTGAAAATCACCAACACGGGCAGGAATCGAACCCGTGTCCGCTTGCGTGGAAGACGAGCACGTTACCACTTTTTTTTTTAATCTCATTTTGTTTGCTTTTGTTCGTTGTATCTGCTCGAGGCGGACGTCGCAAGACACCCGTTTCAGTTCGTGGTTGATCCATTAACTCAGTTTTTTATTACAGGGTGCAGCTAACCCTCTAACCGAACACACTGAGTTACCGTGCCGGCAGTTTTTTTCTTTTTCATTTTTGTTCGCTATATTTCGTTGCGTTTGGTCTGGGCGGGCGTCAAAAGACATCCGGTCAAGTTGATCCTTGATTCCTTGACTCAGTTTTATTACAGGGAGCACGCAGCCCTCTGACCGAACACGCTGAGCTACGGTGTCCGCGCCACTCAGCTAAGCAGGCGTACTGTGTAATGTAATTATGTGAAGAACATGAATGTCATACCTTGTAACGAAAATTGGAATAACGATTAGTGAAGCGAAGGCGGTATGGCAAACTTCGGTTAACCGGGGAAGTTGCCGTTAAGTCTTGGTTTGTTATAGTCTACATTTCCGTCCAAAAATTTCCGAGGATAATTCTGTTTCCGACGTATAAACGCTGAGCGCAGTAACACGATGGAAGTTTTAACTGACAACTGTAAACCACATATGTGCATTCGACCAGTCAGTTGTGAGCAGGCTGTGTTAAGTTGTGGACGTGCGGCTGTAGTGTCTCGACGTTCTTGTGTCACAAACATTAATGGAGCAACGAGCAGAACACCTGTAACTCAAGTGTTCAAGACACTTTCCAGAAAGTTTTGAAGAAGAGAAAAATTTGTACAATGTTTGCAATGTACACCTTGAATTTCGAACAAAAGACAACGATGCGAGGATGCCCGCCACGAACAACTGTTTTATGGAAAAAAAAGAAAAAAATGGCTGTTGACGAGACTGGGTGTTATCAATACGAACCTACCACAAAATTACAAACTGTGCAATGGGTCTCTGATGGTTCGCCAAGACCGAAGAAGGTGCGAATGAGACACGCGAATTGAACAACATCCCGAACAAGAACTTTTTGACAATTTCGAATGGTTGTTTGCACGTTCTGTGTGTGTAGTCAAGTGAGTGGAGACCATGTAGAACACTTGAAGCATTAAAACCATCATTTTAAGTATTATCAGTTTTTTTTTATTTATGCAGTCTCGAAATCTATTCACTGACAGCGCACACTCTGTAAGTTATCGTACGATGTGTGATGGCGGATACTTATGACACATTATCTATTCTTTCCCCTCTCTGTCGCGAATGGTTCACGGAAAGAAGCCTCCGGGGCTAGACTCTCTGATTTATATTCATGATCTTTTCGCGAGGGGTATGTAGGAGGATGAAATATATTGGTTGACTCTTTCAGGAACATACTCCCTCGACACTCTAACAGTAAACCAAACCAATATGCAGAATGTCTCTCTTGCAGTGTCTGCTACTAGAGTTAGCTGAGGATTTCTTTCTACATCTACATCTATACTCTGCAAACCACAGTGAGTTACATAGTAGCAGGCACGTTCCATTGTACCAGTTATTAGGGTTTCTTCCTGTTGCGTTCACGTATGGAGTTCTGGAAGACTGATTGACTGAATGCTTCTGTGCATGCAGTAATTCTGAACTTATCTTCACGATTACTATGTGAGCCATATGGTAGGGGGCTGTAATATATTCCTAGAGTAATCATTTAAAACTGGTTCTTGAAACTGTGTTAATCGACTTTCTCGGGACAGTTTACGTCCATCTTCAAGAGTCTTCCAGTTCAGTTCCTTCAGTGTCTCTGTGACACTCTCCCATTGATTAAAAAAACCTGTGACCATTCGTGCTGCCCTTCCCTGTTTACTTTCAATATCCCCTGTTAGTCATATCTGGTACAGGTCCCACGCACTTGAACAATATTCTAGAACCGGTCGCACAAGTGATTTGTAAGCAATCTCCTTTGTAGATTGATTGCACTTCCTTAGTATTCTACCAATACACCGAACTCTTATCAGCTGCTTTATCCAAGACTGAGTCTGTGTGATCATTCCACTTCATATCCCTACAAAGTGTTACACCCAGGTAATTTGTATCAGTTGGCCGATTCCAACAGTGACTCATTGATATTGTAGTCATTGAATACTATCTTTTTTTCGTTTTGTGAAGTGCAAAATTTTGCTTTTCTGAACATTTAAAGCAAATAGGGAATCTCTACACCATTTCGAAATCTTATCAAGACCTGAATAAATATTTATGCAGCTTCTTTGAGATATTACTTCATTATAATACCTGCATCATCTGGAAAAAGCCTGATTTTACTTTAATATTACCTGCAAGGTCATTAATATACAACATGAACAGCAAGCGTCCCATCACACTTCCCTGGGACACACCCGAAGTTACTTTCGACATCTAATAATGACCCTCCACCCAAGATAATAAGCTACGTGCCCCCTACCAAAAAGTTCCCAATCCATTCATAAATTTCACTTGACGCTTTCGCAATTACTAAAAGCGCCTGTAACGAAACGTAGTGCTCTTCTTTGGATCTCCTTTATTTCCTTCATCAATCCCATCTGGTACGGGTCCTAGGCTGACGAGCAGTATTAAAGTATCGGTCGAACGAGGGTATTGTAAGACACACTGTGTGATCAAAAGTATCCGGACACCAGGCTGAAAATGACTTACAAGGTCGTGGTGCACTCCATCGGTAATGCTGGAATTCAGTATAGTGTTGGCCCACCTTAGCCTTGATGACAGCTTCCACTCTCGCAGGCATACGTTCAATCAGGAGCTGGTAGGTTTCGTGGGGAATGGCAGCCCATTCTCCACAGAGTGCTGCACTGGGGAGAGGCATCGATGGCGGTCGGTGAGACCTGGCACGAAGTCGGCGTTCCAAAACATCCGAAAAGTGTTGTATTGGATTCAGGACAGGACTGTGTGCAGGCCAATCCATTACAGGGAAGTTTTTGTCGTGTAACCACTCCGCCACAGGCCGTGTACTATGAACAGGTGCTCTATTGTGTTGAAAGATGCAATCGCCATCCCGGAATTGCTCTTCAACAGTGGGAAGCCCGAAGGTGATTAAAACATCAATGTAGGCCTGTGCTGAGATAGTGCCACGCAAAACAACAAGGGCTGCAAGTTTCCTCCATGAAAAACACGACCACACAGTAACACCACCGCCTCCGAATTTTACTTTTGGCACTACACACGCTGGCAGATGACGTTAACCGGGCATTCACCATGTCCACACCCTGCCATCGTATCGCCACATTCTGTACCGTGATTCGTCACTCCACACAACGTTTTTCCACTGTTCAGTCGTTCAATGTTTATGCTCCTTACACCAAGCAAGGCGTCGTTTGGCATTTACCGGCGTGACGTGTGGCTTATGACCAGCCGCTCGACCATGAAATACAAGTTTTCTAACCAATAGATAGTGGTGTTAGTTTAGTTCAAATGGCTCTGAGCACTATGGGACGTAACATCTATGTCATCAGTCCCCGAGAACTTAGAACTACTTAAACCTAACTAACCTAAGGACATCACACACATCCATGCCCGAGGCAGGATTCGAACCTGCGACCGTAGCAGTCGCGCGGCTCCGGACTGAACGCCTAGAACCGCTAGACCACCGCGGCCGGCTTAGTTTAGTAGTACACCAAAGAACCAGTAGATGGAGCTATTAGTTTTTTTCCCCCGTACCTCAGTGACAGAAGTAGTCTCCGAAGTTCACGTCAGTGACAAAATTAAGTTCCGCAATCTTATCTTGACGAATACCAACTAACAATGAATTTACTTGGCTAGGATATAAGGATTTACTTATTTCGCTTTTTGCATAAAAATTTAACGAAATTGCTTTTCGTCTTTCGATAGGATTTATTCATGTTTGACTTCTTGATTAGGAAAAACGAATTTATTGAGTTTGCTTTGTGATTTGGGTGATTACTTGTTACCTTTTTCTCTCTGGAGGGTCATACATTTTCTCGCTCGTCGCTAAATACGAGGGCTATCCACAAAGTACATTACGTTTTGGAATTAAAAATAATAAAGTATTGGAATTTTTTATTGTATACAGATGAAAGCCACACTTAAATACTACTTTTCTACATAGTTGCCATTTAAATTAAGGCACTTATCGTAGCGATGGACGAGCTTGGAAATTCCTTCGTCGTAAAATTCGGCCGCGTGCGCCTTCAACCACGTGGTTACCTCTTCTTGAAGCTGTGCGTCGTCATCAAAACGCTGCATAGCCAACCACTTCTTCATTGCTGGAAATAAGTGGAAGTCGATCTGTGCCAGGTCGGGACTGTACGGCGGATGATGAAACAACTCCCACTTAAAAGATTCGAGAACTTCACGAGTGGCATTTGCCGTGTGGGCCCGGGCGTTGTCGTGAATCAGCAAGATCTTTGAGCCCAACTTTCCCCTGCGCTTGTTTTTTATTGCTCTTCTGAGATTGTACAGAGTTTGGCAATACCTTTGAGAGTTTATTGTAGTGCCTCTTTCCAGGAAATCCACAAAAATCACACCTTTTCTGTCCCAAAAGACAGTCGCCATCACCTTCTTTGCCGACATTGTCTGCATGCATTTCTTGGGTTTTGGGGCGGAATTTGTGTGCCTCCACTGTATTGACTGCAATTTTGTCTCGCAGTTCACATGCTTAACCCATGTTTCGTCACCAGTAACGATGCGATCGAGTAATGAGTCGCCATCTTTCTCGTAAGCGTCCAAAAACGTTAACGCTGCAGCCATTCGCTGATTTTTGTGAATCTCTGTCGAGATTTTTGGTATCCATCTTGCACAAAACTTGTGGTAACCAAGCTTTTCGGTAATGATTTCGTGCAACAAACTTCGTGAAATTTGTGGAAAACTCATAGAGAGTTCCGTTATTGTGAAATTACGGTTTTCGCGGACCGCGGCATCGACTTTTTCGACAAGTTCGGCAGTCACTATGCTGAGTCTTCCACTTCGCTCTTCGTCGTGAACGTTAATTCGGCCATTTTTAAATTTTATGACCCATTGACGCACTCCACCTTCAGTGATTATGTTGTCCCCATACACTTCACAAAGCTGCCGATAGATTTCTATCGGTGTACAGTTTTTTGCAGTCAGAAACCTTATTACAGCACGCACTTCACACTTCGCGGCATTTTCAATTAACGCTGACATTTCAAACTGTCACAGTAACTCAACGGAGTACAGCACGAACCTCTCACTAGCACGGCAGGATGCCGACTGAGCGGCGGAATGCCATGACACCAAGATGGCCGCGCTAGCCCCGCCCCTAACGGACACAAACGAAAACGTAATGTACTTTGTGGATAGCCCTCGTACTATAAACAAGTCGTTTGGTCATAGAAACTTACGAGGAGAACACGGCCAGTGCTCATTGGAAATAAGCGAAACGTGTCTCGGCTTATCTGTAGATAGTCGACCGCCTTTGAAAAAACGATGGTCAAGTTTTCGAAGTATTTTCCAGGTACTTGATGTGCCCTTTACAGCATGATATCCTACGACGAAATGGTGGCACAGTGATTAGCATCACCTTTTTCCGCCCAGCGTTCGAAGCCTAATTATTACTTTTATTTTTGTTTTTGATTTATATACCCATTTCTGTAGATAATTACCGCACGAATGTCTTCCAGTGTATACTGATATAACTTTGTCCTTATTCGTCTAGTAAATGTGTGTCAGATGAATGGATTAAAGGAAAAAGAAGAATAAAATTATTTGAAATAGTTTTCGGTGAAATTTCTGTTCTATATATTGATTCATAATCAGTTGAAAGCGCCAGTTTTCGGAAAAGTCATCTGTTATGCATGGTTTTCCGCGAAATTACTACCAGCGCGATAAATCTTCACTATTGTTGACGACGTTTCTTTGTCGAATGAGAGTCACACGACGAAATGTCACTGTCACGAACCTGCCATCACGCGATGTTCATGGTGTTAGGAATATCTGTTTCGAATGTTTCTACGATCGGTATCGTCCAAGGGCATGCACCAAATCTTCCTGAAGAATAAACACGTGAATGAAATATGAGAATTAATATTAGAACTGATATGAGAATGAAATATCAGAATATGAGTATTCAAACAGATTATAACCCCACAACGGACCACACAATCACTTATTATGTGATAAATGTGCGACTCTGATTGTGAAATAAAGTTATAATTACATAATTAATGTACCGTCTTTCTGTCCCCTAATTTGATAAGAAATATTCGTGTAGTAACCTTCTGCGGGCATGGGTAGATGAATGAAAAAATTCTGAAGCCGCGTCACTAACCAGTGAGCCAGCCACCAGTTCGTCTTAGGATATCGCCCGGTAAAAGGCACATAAAGTAAGTCGAAAATACTTCGAAAACTTTGACCGTTTTTTTCAGAAGCGGTCGAGTACCTACTGATAAGCCAAGACATGTGTTCGCTTACTTTGACTCCTCTTTATTGAGCGAAGTTCCTGGGAAATCGGGTGATGGCATATGGCGTGTTCTCCTTGTTAGTGCTAACCTCGTGAAGGCAGGGGCGGGTCGGTAGTAATTAAATAAAGACAATTAAGAAACTACTAGAGCAAATCTAACGTCGCTCAACACACATACAACATTAGAAAGTGTCGAATATAAACAAATTTAGAACCATGGCATTCTAAAAATTTTCAGTCTCCCTAGTACGTAGGAAATTTCTTCCTAGTGTACAGTAGAGCTGCTTGCGGCGTATATGTGCGGATGCCAGTTTCTATGGTTTAGATGATGAGAGACCGTTTTCAAACCTGCATTTATTCACCGGTGCGCTCCGACCGGTGACGCAGTAGCGCATGCGCCGTCGTAGCCGCTCGCAGAGTTATTAGCCAGGACGTGGGCCGTCACGTGGGATTCGGCCCATTTGTCCGGCGCTCGCGAAAGCGCCTGCCGGACCGGCCGCGTCTGCGACGCGCTTAATTAATTGTTTTTTTGTCGCCGTTCTTGTTGTCGCCGTTGTTGTTTTAAATTAACTGCCAATACTCGCAGGGACACACTGATATCATTTTAATTGCTGTAATTTAATTAGTACCGCCGGTATATTCTAAAACGCTCTTTTTTTTCCCTCAGTGGCGCCGGGCGTGTACGCTTGCTGGGAACGGCGACGAGTTATGAATGTATAATAGCGTCGCAAAACGTAATGCAATCGCCGCCCCTGATTGGGCTAATGCCGCTATTGTACTCGTGCTTAGCGGACAGGCGCGTACTCGCAGTTGCAAATAATCCAGCTATTTTACTGGACAAATTAAAAATAAATCTCGCGGCAGGTAAGGGCAAAAAAATGGAGGGGGCGGGGGTACGTGGGACGGGAATGAGTCTAGCGTACTTTTTTTGTGGCCGCGTTTCCGAACTGAATGAAATTAAACATACCGAAAAACTGTCACGCCCAACTTTTTTATGTTTTTATTTTTCTGTCTTTTCTTTCGGCGCGTCGAGGGCAGTCCTAACAGCAGCGTCAGCGGTAGAGTTTCGAAAAAAAAATAAAACCTAATTATAAGCCGCAAGCGGCGTTAATTGCGCCACGGCGGCCTCTGTAACAGAAGAAATAATTAGCGGGTGGTAAGCCCCTGTCCCAAACTTGCGGGCTCCATAATACAATATTCCCTTTTGCACATTGACCGTCTTTTCTCTTTGCGGCTGAATGATTTTGTGTGGGAGCATTATTTTTAGTTAGCTCCCTCCAGGCACCGTCCTCCTACCCATCCTAGAGAAGGTCGTAGCCGTCTTTGAAGGCATCAGTTAATATATTTTTGTCATTTGTTGGGTTGGTGCACAAGTTCGTAGTCTTTTTCCATACGTTTAATAAACACAACAGATGATGCGATTGAAATTATCTTTCGTTGTCATATTTAATTTTATAATTCTGAAAGTAAAGTGTCTAATGGGGTGGTTTTTGCATCATAGCTTGAGTGCGATGTTAATGCTGTTTTCTAACAACCAGCGAATTGACGAGCTATTAAAAATGTGCCTTTTGGTACGATTTGCTGAAATAAAGGGTCGGAAAACGGCCTGTTGACATTAGCTGTCAAGCAAAGCAGTTATCAGCTAATACTGTGATGGAATTGTGTTACTGGATTTCATGTAATATGGCATCTCAATAAACTTGAGTCTTCTAAAGCAGAGAAAGGCTGGAGATCTTTGAGGGAAAGTATTAGGTCTAACTCATTTCTTCCGTAGCATATTCACAGATATTGTGACATTAAATAGAAAGCACTTTCCTACTATTCTGCATCAGAATATTATATAAAAATTTTCTGCCGGACACAGACGGAAAATTCAGACAGTGACATTCACAGCTCCTTTTACGAAGATTTGACTGCCGTCACTTTTCGTTGAAGAGTTTTCAAATTGCACAATCAAGGAACTGGTACCATTGTTATGGACATTTCTACGCTTGTGACTCGAAGACGTTGGAAATACTAGTGTAGATGTTGCATCTCTGATAGAAATAAATTACTATTATTAGTGCCATTATTATTTCAAATTTGTTGCATATCTTCATTTGACTGAATGTGATGGTCGACACAAATCACACTTTACTTTGTGTCCTGGCCCTTCTCTTCACTCCTCCACTACGACTGCACTACACAGTGCGAAACTGTGCTAAATTACCGTTCGTGTGAAATCACATGAATAGTATGCTGTCGTAACAAAAAATTAATCTCTCCACTCACTTTAGTTATAACAGGATCCACAACCATGATAAACTTCATGTGAAAGACAAGTCTGCTGCGCTCTCTGTTATCCATTTGCATCTTATTTTTATTTTATGCACATCGATGTTTTGGCTGTGTACCCATTCTCAAGCAAATGTTAAATTAGACTTTAAAAAAGTCTTTATATTTTGATGAATTTTTAAAATGATCTTAAGGCATGAGAGCCGTTGACGTATGCGCGTAAGTTCTCAGTTTTTCATATAACATCTTAAAAAATCTTTTTAACAAAACTTCAAAAATTTAAGGTTTTCTAACTTCAATTATTTGTGCTTCTCCCAATTCTTTTAAATGATTTATAGTACGCTGTTTTCCGCCCTGTTCAGCTATGCTTTTCTCCCTGCCCCTCCCCCCCCCCCCATTTTTTCTTAACCCTCTCTCCTGTAATCCCAATATAATAGCAGGGGGCGATATTTTAATTTCAGTCTTTTTCACCATGTTATGATATGATGAAGAGTCATTGAAATATTTTAGCTGACTTCATGGCGTCCGACGTGTCTAACTGTTTCTGTTATATATGTGTACGAAGCTTTGTAGTGGATTTTATCACATCGGAAGATGGCAGTTCTTTGCCGAAACCAGAAACGTGAATATGTAAGCATCCGTTGACGTAATAAATTATTGTACAGACAATGTTTATCCCGTTAAAATATGTATGTTTTGTGGTCTTCATCATCTTCATCATCAGTGTTCTGCCCATAGGCAGATTTTCACATAGCTACTCTCCATGCTTTCCTGCCATTCTCTTCAGGTCCGGGTAATTAATGCTTCCCTTGATATCGTCTATCATTGTGTATCCTCTCCTTCCTCTCAATCTCCTCCCACATCGTAGACCTTCCAAAGCCTCGCCTCAACCAGTGTCCCATCCAGAACTTCTTGCTTTCTGTTATAACTTGCAGTCATTTTGGGCCATCCAGTTCTTCCTTTCTCTTATAACCCGCAGCGTTTTAGGGTAAAGTCACATGATTTCATGGGCAGTCCGTCGCTGGCCAACCAGTCCGTTGAGGATATTGGTTTAGAGGAACGAGAAAAGCCGGCCGAGGTGGCCGAGCGGTTCTAGGCGCTACAGTCTGGAACCGCGCGACCGCTACGGTCGCAGGTTCGAATCCTGCCTCGGGCATGGATGTGTGTGATGTCCTTAGGTTAGTTAGTTCTAAAAGTTCTAGGGAACTGATGACCTCAGAAGTTAAGTCCCATAGTGCTCAGAGCCATTTGAACCAATCCATTTAGATGGTGCTAGGAGGGACCTGTCGTCAACTGTAGTTGTAGTAGTTATGAGAAAATCGTCGACTTGTTGCGAGAGTAAGAAAACGTTTCGGGCTTTTATGTATTTGGTGCATGTTCTTTTGGGCATATCCAAAAGAACTGACGCCACATATACAATTAAGGCGACGAAAGAAAACGATCTCTTCATTGCAGGTTCACATCACGCTTGAACTATTACGGGAATCGGCGGAATGCCGCGAGTAATGAGGATGATGAAAGAGGGCCACTGCATCAGTAGTGTGCGGATAAGTCGAGAATTTGAGTGTTGCGAAAGTTGTGCTGAGGTAGTCACTGCAGGTGCAACGGCCACTGTGTCCTGGTGGCTTAATGGTCAGTACATCTGCCTAGTAAGCAGGAGTCTCAGGTTCGAATCCCACTCCGGCACAAACTTTCAAATTTCCCCGTTGATTTAAGTCACTGCCCACTGGCAGCTAATGACTTTAACTCTTTCTTGTTTTAACCGTTGCTTTGATTCTCGTGGAATATTTGTTGCAGTCATGGACTGTGCGGCTGGTCCCGGCGGAGGTTCGAGTCCTCCCTCGGGTATGGGTGTGTGTGTTTGTCCTTAGGATAATTTAGGTTAAGTAGTGTGTAAGCACAGGAACTGATGACCTTAGCAGTTAAGTCCCATAAGATTTCACACACATTTGAACATTTTTTTGAATATTTGTTCCTCATCGGGGAATACATGATGTGCAACAGCCTCCAGTGGCATCGATTATGAGGTCAGTGTGGCTCTTACTTCCGATTGTTATGCTTCAAAATGCTTCAGAGCACGACTAGTCTTGCTCATGGAAGTGGAGGAACTGATAGCTTAGTCTGACTATGGTCTTCAAAGATGAATATCGGGTAGAGTGTAGTTGTAAGACGACAGCTTAGCGGCAGTTTATCTGCGCTGCATGGCACAAAAAACGGGCAGGTGCGGCAGCAGGAGCGCTGAGTCGGTGTAGGCAAGTTGCAGTACAGTCGACAAGTTGGGCTGGGAGGGGCGCGGTGCCGGAGTAGGCGACGCTTGGGAGGCGGCAGGCGGGTCCATTAGAAGCGGGCGGCGGCTCATGCATACTGATGCACCGCGCCGGGCCCTGCGTGGGCGGCGGCCGGTCCTTCCGGACTTGTTGTCGGGGCTGCTTTTCCAGATCCGGCTCAGCCTGGAGGGGGCCGGGGCTATAAAAATCTGCACGTGGCAAGGTGGGGGGTGATGAGGTGGCCCAAGAAAATCGACCTACCACTCTACTCGCGAAGTTTCGTACAGTGTCGTGATGTCGTCCATGTAAGCGTCGTTTACCATCTAGTATTAGACTAAGACAAGTCGTCATTGTTTCGCTTTTACTATGCGCAAATAAAATAATTAGGGCCACTCTGTCGTGAGCGTCTATGCGGAAAGTACGTGACTACCACACAATGTGGTGAAAAACATAAATTGCTATCGACTACTTTCATCTCGTAGTCAATATTTTTTTATTCGGTATTTTTCATCTGACATTTTTACTCTTATTAAACCTTTATAACAAGTGCCGTATAGAATGACGATAGCAATGATTTATTACATAAAATGTAGACTTTCACGGCCGGAATATCATGTCCATTATAATTATCCGGTCTGTTATGCCGTGGTCGGTAGATGAATTCTGTGTCAATTCCCAACGTTTCGCCTCGACTGCGGGAGACATCTTCAAGGGGGTCCGTAGCTCGATGGAAGGTCCAACACACCCACTGGCTCGCTACTGACTGAGTCAGTAAGTAGAAGAAGAATGGGTAGCTTTGAGAGATGAAATAGTGAAGGCTGACTCAGTCAGTAGCGAGCCAGTGGGTGTGTTGGACCTTCCATCGAGCTACGGACCCCCTTGAAGATGTCTCCCGCAGTCGGAGACGAAACGTTGGGAATTGACACAGAATTCATCAACCGACCAGGCATAACAGCCCGCATAATTATAATGGACACGATTTATTACATCTACAACTACAATTTTTTGTTTATTTATTATCATTTATTTGATTTCGGACAACTGGAGGTGCACTCTAAGACAAAAAAATTGACATCATTACAGACATCGACGGAAAATTATAAACTTTGGCGGCAGATGGATGAATGTGTGACGCTGCAGCACAATTTCACCACGCAGCTGGCAAGGATACTAGAGCAGGGGACATGACGGAGCGAGGTGGCGCTGTGGTTGGCACACTGGACTCGCATTCGGGAGGAAGACGATTCAAACCCGTGCCTGCCCTTCCTGATTTAGGTTTTCCGTAATTTCCCTAAACCGCTTCATGCAAATGTCGGGACGGTTGCTTTGAAAGGGAATGACCGACTTCCTTCCCCATTCACCCCTAATCCAATGGGAGCGATGATCTCGCTGTTTGGTCCACTGCCCCAGGTGAACCACCCAACCATCCAACCAGCCAGGGGACATGTCGATACCAGGGCGTGAAGTCTCTGCGAATTTCATTCCGTGTACTTTAAATGGTTCAGATGGCTCTAAGCACTATGGGACTTAACATCTGAGGTCATCAGTCCCTTAGACTTAGAACTACGTAAACCTAACTAACCTAAGGACATCACATACATCCATGCCCAAGGCAGAATTCGAACCTGCGACCGTAGCAGCAGCGCCGTTCCGGACTGAAGCGCCTAGAAGCGCTCGGCCACAGCGGTCGGCGTTCCGTGTACTTAGCTGGACAGTAACTAAGACTCGGAGACTGTCGCATGAACAATATACGCAGATGTCCTCATTTGAGAGAGGTCGTGATGCCACTATTCGACGATGTTGGCAGGAATGGCTGAACTATGGCCGAACATCGCGTGAGAAGAAGGGGGCAGTCGATCTGTATTTCGCCTGTCTCATAAATCTTGCTCACCAGATGGTAGAGTTTTGTCAGGGCTGGCTCTCCCAAGGCTATCAGTAGTTCTAATGGAATGTTGTCTACTCCTGGGGCCTTGTTTCGACTTAGGTCTTTGAGTGCTCTATCAAACTCTTCACGCAGTATCATATCTCCCATTTCATCTTCATCTACAATCTCTTCTATTTCCATAATATTGTCCTCAAGGACATCGCCCTTGTATAGTCCCTCTAAATACTCCTTCCACCATTCTGTTTTCCCTTCTTTGCTTAGAACTGGCTTTCCATCTGAGCTCTTGATATTAATACAAGTGGTTCTCTTTTCTCCAAAGGTCTCCTTCATTTTCCTGTAGGCAGTATCCATCTTACCCCTAGTGATATGTGCCTCTACATCCTTACATTTGTCCTCTAGCCATCGCGGCTTAGCCATTTTGCATTTCCTGTCGATATCATTTTTTGAGACGTTTGTATTCTTTTTTCGTTTGCTTCATTTATTGCCTTTTTATATTTTCTCCTTTCATCAATTAAATTCAATATATCTTCTGTTACTCAAGGAGTTCTACTAGCCCTCGTCTTTTTACCTACTTGATCCTCTGCTGCCTTCACTACTTCATCTCTCAAAGCTACTCATTCTTCTTCTGCTGTATTTCTTTCCCCCATTCTTGTCAATCGTTCCCTAATGCTCTCTCTGAAACACTCTACGACCTGTGGTTCTAAGCAACGCGAATAAAATATTTTGGCACTTAATAATATCAGAAAATATCAGACCTTGGCTATTAACTAGAGAAGAAGCTAGACAAGTTAACTGCCAGATCCACCGACAGATTTAAATATTAAAAGCAAACACAGCACCAGAATTACTTGGTGCAATTTAATGGCAGGAATTTAAATTACCAAAAAGGTTACTTAACAAGAAAAGAAGTTCGGCAGACTCAACTGACAAATTTAAAAGTGCATAAATTGCACCTCGGCGGCTTTGTATTACTACACTCTTTAAATTTAAGGACGTGTTTCCGTCGTCTTACTACCTGGTCGGTGGAACTAAATCCAAATATGGTAACCAGTATGGCGAACTTCACACATGTTTGCTTCAGTCAGAGTTTTTTTAGAGCAGAATAAGTGCCTAGCAAATGCAAAACTTTCATTGCGTCCTTCGTCGTTAGTGCTGCAATGCCATTATATACACTACAATAACCATCTGAAGCTGAGCGTGCTACACACACTAGGACCAATAACTTGTGTTCCACAAGCTAACTCCGGAATGGTGCCTCTCATGAGAAGTAAACAGCAGCTGCTTTGCCGGAAGTGCGGTCCACTCGTGAAACTGAGCCAAGCTAATACGCGCCGTTTGCAGACACTACGGACTCCACTCAGCTTGGCACGCCCCAACCGGGACATACTACCTACCGCCCGTACACACAGGACACCATAAACAGCGACTCCACTACTTATCTACGCGAGGAAGCACTCACTCCACAGTCGCGATCTTTCTCTCTCTCTGTCCCTGTCTTCTTCCTCCCTATTCTCTCTAGTGCCTGCGCCCTTTTCAGACTAGTCGCGAAAGGGTTTCTGTAATAACCAAGCTGCGATTTAACGTGAGGTATTGAACCCCGGTGAAAGCTAGAGCAAGGACTACCGCGCCACGATTCAGAAATCACACCAAATGCAATTACCCTGTGACAAGCCACCATGGACAACGGGTTCCTTGTACCAGAATACTCAGAAAATATCCCTGAACAGCATCCGAAATTTTGTTGGAATTATGATTCCTACTGTTTATAACAAAATAATGATCCCGATTATTCAGAAAAATGCCCTCTGTACTGTAAGCAGCAGAAATGCCCGGTGTTCATGTCAGGAACAGGCCGAGATGGTGTTGGTGTACGGCCAAGCATGTGAAAATAGTCGAAATGCAGAACGCCTATACCAAAGCATGTACCCTCACAGTCACCAATCGCATCACACAACATTTCAAGCCCCTCTTGGGCGTTTGTGTGATCATGGTCCTTTCAGACAGACGGACATGCAGAGAGGCGACGGACTGTGAGTACGCGAGATTTGGAGGACCAGGTTCTACAGGATATCAAAAATGGCTCTGAGGACTATGGGACTTAACATCTGTGGTCATCAGTCCCCTAGAACTTAGAACTACTTAAACGTAACTAACCTAAGGACATCACACACATCCATGCCCCAGGCAGGATTCGAACCTGCGACCGTAGCAGTCGCGCGGTTCCGGACTGAGCGCCTAGAACCGCGAGACCACCGCGGCCGGCCCTACAGGATATCGAAATGCAGCTGTAGTACAAGCTCCATGCAAAGTAGCCCGCCAACATAGTGTAAACCAAAGTACGATTAGAGTATCCAGCATGACAGCCGCTACTATCCTTATCACCTGCAGTACACAAGGAACACACGGCACATGGTCAGAGGGACTGTCATTCACCGTCTACCATGGCAGCGATGCATTTTCGGACATGTGTTCATTCTACCTTTTTTCTCTATGTCCTGTCAGGTATCCGTCCCTGCGGTTAGTCGGTTTTATTAATGTGCACCCTGTATATTACAGTAAAGACGACAGAGCCATATACCACCTTACACACTGAAAACACCCACGAATAAGTGGCTTAACGACACAGGCAAAAAAATAAAAACATAAATAAAAACGCAGCTGAAAATGGGAATGGTTTCCGGAAACTCATCGTGCAAAACACAAATTAAAAGGAAATCGTGACTGGTAGCAGAAAAAATAACAAACCGAATATTATTATTTATTTATTTGGCAACACCTGTGTCACCACTGTGGGATAATCCTCTAGAGCAATGTGAAGACATGAAAGTTTTATTCTCCCAGTTGTATATGCCAGCCACAGAATACCAGATAAATTCAGCGACGTGAGAGCCCTCCGAGCATTTATTTTCGAAGGCACACATAGCACGTTGTCAGAGTATCTACGAAACGATCGGAGAAAATATCGTTTTTGAGTGACTGTACGGAATTCTAGATAAGATTTAGTTTACATACTTTCGGATACTATTCAGCAGTTTTCCTGATAATCTGTTCTGAGATTTCATATTTCATCTTCCAAAATTTTTTTGAAATATTAATATGTCACGGAAGTAGCAACATTCGTTCATTTAACGTTTGTATTATTCAGTTTAAAATTCGTATAACGTCCTGTCTTTTTATAAGTAGATTTTTAAAAACGGCATGAAGATGCTGGAGCTGATAGTCTATTGACTCTAATCTTTTTATTGATTATAAGTGTCAGTATATCAAACTATCGATGTTACATTACGATACTTTTATGAGTACGATAATTAGAATACTGCTTATGATTGAAGTATCGATAATTTTCTGTCGATACCGTGTCTTTACACTGAGGGGACTCCTAATCACGTGTCTGACCTCCTTTTGCCCGGCGTAGCAGCAACTCGAAGTGGCAGCCTCTCAACACGTCATTGGATGTTCACTGCAGAAATATTGATCCATGTTGCCTCCACAAGCGTGAAATTGTTGCTGGTGAAGGTTTTTGTGCACGAACTTACCTCTCGATTGCGTCCCATAAATGTTCGTTGGGATTTATGCGGGCGATCTGGGTGGCTAAATCATTTGCTCGAATTGTCCAGAAAGTTCTGACACCGCACATTTTCATCCATAAAAATTCCATCGTTGTTTGAGGACATAAGGTTCATTTTTAGGAACAAGAGGTCCATGAATGGCTGCGAATGGTCTCCATGTAGTCGAACATAACCATTTACAGTCAATGATAGGTTCAATTAGACCATAGGACCCAGTCCATTCCATATAAACACAGCTCGCACCATTATGGAGCTACCACTAGCTTGCACACTACTTTGTTGACAACTTGGCTTTGTTGTGTCTGCGCCTCAATCGAACTCTACCATCAGCTCTTACTAACTGTAATAGGGACTCATATGATCAGGCCACGGTTTTCCAGTCTTCTAGGGTCCAACCGATATGGACACGATCCCCAAGAAAGGTGCTGCAGGCGATGTCGTGCTGTCTGCAAAGGCACTCGCGTGAATCCTCTGCTACCATAGTCAATTAACGTCAAATTTCGCCGCAGTGTCCTAACGGATACGTTCGTTGTACGTCCCACACTGATTTCTGGGGTTGTTTCACGCTGTGTTTTGTTGTCTATTATCTCTGACAACTCTACACAAACGCCGCTGCTCTTGGTCGTTAAGTGAAGGCCGTCGGCCACTCCGTTGGTGATATTCTCGGCATCCTGTGGACACTGTGCATCTCGGAATACTGAATTCCCTAACGATTTCCGAAACAGAATGTTCCATGTATCTAAGCTCCAACTACCATTCTGCGTTCGAGGTGTGCTATATTGCTGTCGTGCGGCCATAATCACGTCGGAAACCTTTTCACGTTAATCACCTGCTTAGAAATGAGACCCCCACCAATGCACTGCCTACGATCCTCGACTGCGTATCGCTATCCCATGAATTTGTCACCTCAGGATAGCTTCCACATAACAACACTCCCCCCCCCCCCCCTTTCTCCTCTCCAGTGACCGAAGATTTGTATATGACTGTGATTCGAATCGACGAGCAAAGAACAAGGACAAGAGCACTGGTTGTCTTCAGAACTGATATAATAGGAAGTTAGTAGTGAAAAAAGACAATGACTTTGGTGTTTCGCGGTTTTGTGAAATGTGAAAATGGGTAAGAAACTGCACTTTTAAGGTAATTTCTTTACAAAGAGATATTTGGCAACATACTTGCGTTTACAGTAATCAGATCTACATTCTTAGACCACTAACAGTTTTACTCTCTTTTAGATCTATGATTACATGATGAAGTATACATGCCCAGTATTTTTATACCTGCGTTTGAAAAGTAAGAAATTACAGAAATATACTTTTGTTTTTCCAGCTAGGAACGAGTAAATTGACAGTATTCTTATTCCTCCAGAAAACTGAAAATGAGTTCTATGACTCACGATGTTTCTTAAGGAGCAGAAATTGTATTCGCTGGCGATTCTGCCCACTGTAGAATTATCTGAAGCCGGCCGGTGTGGCCAAGCGGTTAAAGGCGCTACAGTCTGGAACCGCGTGACCGCTACGGTCGCAGGCATGGATGTGTGTGATGTCCTTAGGTTAGTTAGGTTTAAGTAGTTCTAAGTTCTAGGGGACTGATGTCCTTAGAAGTTAAGTCCCATGGTGCTCAGAGCCATTTTGAGCCAATTATCTGAAGCTTCGTAACGTTTACCCCAGCTTCTTATCTCTGTTTCCACTTCTGATATGTTGAAAACACATTTCCTTTCATACTTTTACTGGTCACTTTATTTTAACACAGTTCCATAATAGTGTGTTAAACATGCTCCCCTTTTTTTTTACTTGTCATTTTCGTTCGATATGGGGAAAAGTTTGAACACAGCGTCCGCATCCGTGGTACAAAATGGTTCAAAAAAATGTTCAAATGTGTGTCAAATATTATGGGACTTAACTGCTAAGGTCATCATTCGCTAAGCTTACACACTACTTAACCTAAATTATCCTAAGGCAAAACACACACACCCATGCCCGAGGGAGGACTCGAGCCTCCGCCGGGACCAGCCGCACAGTCCATGACTGCAGCGCCTTAGACCACTCGGCTGATCCCACGCCAAAATGGTTCAAATGGCTCTGAGCACTATGGGTCTTAACATCTGAGGTCATCGGTCCCCTAGAACTTAGAACTACTTAAACCTAACTAACCTAAGGACATCACACATATCCATGCCAGGGGCAGGATTCGAAATTGCGACCGTAGCGGTCGCGCGGTCCCAGACTGAAGCCGCTACAACCGCTCGGTCACAGCGGCCGGCATCCGTGGTTCATTGGCTCGAATGTCTGCCACGAACGATCCGTGTTCGATCGTCAAGGGGTTCCACCTGACTGGAATATGGAGTTAATCGCATGCGGACAGTTTGGAGGGTAATTGAAAGAAATCTCTCGCCTGGTCCATGTGCTACATTCTCCGTGTTGCCGAGGAGTAGACTTATACTTAATGTCAATAGACTGAATTTTGTCTCAGCTGCTTAGTTACAGGAGCGTCTGCTACACAGTTAAATTCTTCCACTTGTCGCATTCAGTCATCGATAAAGATGAACTGTCATCAGTTTGTTGGCCTGGTTTGAGCGTATTTTTTAGCTTAGGAATTGCGCATTTTCTGATCTGTACATTTTCTCAAGCGCCTGTTAACAGATGACGATTTCATCCGCAAACCCTAAAATTTCTGTTTTTTCATCATTAAAATTGTTGAGAAACCGAGGCAGCGAAAAAAGTGGCTAGCGTCGGTGAGTATCAGGGAGCTGGGATGTACACTACACGGAGGGTACGGTATCTAATTACTTAGGTCGAAAGTAGCGGAGGTAGGAGAAACTTTGCGCAGAGAGTTGCCGGGGGTTCTTATGAGGAAACCCGGGCGGAGCGGGTACAGAGCAAACAGTACACTCGCCGCTTCGCGACGCGACGCTACGCAAGACCTAACATTTTCGTATTTGCACACGAGAAGCCGCGGCTGCGACCCCGGCTCCTGCCACAGCAGCTAACGCCAGCCGGGAGCGAGAGGCAGCTCCACGCGCTGTTGGCGCCCTAAGCTCCGACACACAGTCACTTTGCCAAACCAGCCCTCCACGCAGTCGCTGAGGAAAACGTGTCCACACGGACGCTGCAACCATCGCAGCTCTGTCTTCATCGTCACCAGCCGCTGCAGCCATCGCGATTCTCTCATCTTCATCATGCCCGACATCACTATCAGGACACTGTCTGTTCCGACCACGGCATCGGGACTCCATCTCTGTCATCATCTCCGACTTCACTGTCTTAATTCTACCATCAATATCTTATGACATCACCTTCGGAATGCACGAGGCACTCCAGAAAGTACACGGGGCGTCCAGTAAGTAATGCAACGCTTTTTTCCTCGACCAGTTTCCGTTGAAAAAATGCGGAATTTGTTGTGGGACATCGTGAAATATTCCCGCTTCAGCCCCTATAGGTTCACGAGGTTCCGATAGGTGGCAGCGCTGTACGTAGCCTGTAAAATGGCTTCTGTAACGGAGACGCGTTTCAAGCATAGAGTTGTTACTGAGGTTCTTTCGGCGGAAAACCAGAGCACCGCACATATTCAAAGGCGTTTCCAGAATGCCTACAGGGAACTGGCAGTGAACAAAAGCACGGTGAGTCGTGTGGCGATACGTATATCATCATCACAACAAGGTCGCGCAACCCAGTCAGCTGATAATAACTGTGACTCCTATAGTTTTGGAACCGTGCGGGCGCTCTCGTTCGAGGTTCTCGAAGGATCACAAACATCTCGCTGCACATTGAATGTCTCTGTCAGTAGTGTTAGTAGTAATGGCACACCCGTCCACCATTTGGGTACTCAATGTTGTGTGCCCGCTGGGTTCTTCGCCCGCCTAACAGAAGACCATAAAGAGGAACGAAGGACCATTGTGCGGAATTGCTCGCGTTACTAGGCTGGTCGCGATAAATTTTTGTCCAACATCGTCATAGGCGATGAAACACGGGTTCATCACCTCGAACGAAGCAAAACGGCAATCCATGATGTGGCGCCACACTACCTCTCCTCCGAAGGCGCATTTCATAGCCGCACCTTCAGTCGATCAAGTCATGGCGACTGTCTTCTGGTACTCTAAAGCGGTTATTCTGTTTGATGACCTCCTTCATGGTGCAGCGATCAGCTCTGAAGTGCATTGTACTACTGAAGAAACGACTTTAGCGCGTTCGTGCCATAAAAAATGGAAACTAACTTCTCCATGACACCACAAGGCCTTACCCATGTCTGCGCATTCGAGAGTTCAAAAGGCTCTAAGCACTATGGGACTTAACATCTGAGGTCATCAGTCCCCTAGACGTAGAACTACGTAAACCTAACTAACCTAAGGATAGCACAGACATCCGTGCCCGAGGCAGGATTCGAACTTGCGACCGTAGCAGCAGCGCGGTTCCGGACTGAAGCGCCTAGAACCGCTCGGCCACACCGGCCGGCGCACTCGAGAGGATCTCACAAAACTCCCATGGACCGTTCTTCCTCATTCACCCTACAGCCGTATCTCACACCTTCCGATTTCCATCTGTGTGGCCCAATGAAGGATGCACTCCGTAGGAAACAGACAGTACGTGGTGCTGGGGAGGTTATTGATGCAGTAAGACGTTGGCTCCGACGTCGACCAGTAGATTGGTACCACGCGGGCATATAGGTCCTCCCAGTAAGGCGGCGTACGGAGAATATGTTGAAAAATAGGGCCTTGTAGGCAAAAGAGCGGGTAACAGTATGTGCATTGGAATCCTGAATAAAACCAACCTGCTATCAGAAACAAAGTGTTGGAGTACTTACTGAACGCCCCTATTACACATTATTATGGCAGACCCAGTAACTTTTCATGAACGATGCAGTACACTTCAAAGTGACACAGATACATTACTGTCTTTCAGCATAGACATCAACGTTGGAGTACTTTTCCAGTTAGCGAGCCATTTCACTCTCACCCTGTGTTGCACCTGATACCCATACCGCAGCGCAACTGCGTCTGCAGGAACCCCGAAACATGTGATCTCTTCTGACAATATGGCTTTCCTGTTGCTGCATGGTCTCAGCGAGGGACGACATTTGTAAAGCACCCACGTATCATCATCGTTATCTCTGACATCATCTGTGACCTCATTATCTCACCATCATCATCGTCATCTTTCTCCGATATAAACTCCATCATCATCTCCTTCATCACTGCTGCCACCTCTGACATAACCGCCACCATCACTATCGCCGACATTACTACTACCACCAGTACCAACTTAACATCCATTGCTGAATAAAGGCCTACTCTAGGCTTATCATGCGTTAATGTGCTGAGCTGTACACACCCATGTAGCTGCTGTAATGTTATCTAGCCACATTCCAATTGGTCGTTGAATGCAAGCATTGATGCAGGGTGGGATAATAGGAGAAACGGTCATTTGAAAAAGTACCTCCAGATGTCAGGTGTGCTTAGAAGGGCAAAATTGAGACTGACTTAATTATTACTTTCTCGAAAAACATATCAGGTATGATTTAGGTGCTCACAGGGGCAATATTGAGACTTAATTACTACGATGTCGAGAAATATTTAAGACGATATTCTCAGTCTAATGCGTACAGATCAGACGGCAGAAGTGTGTTACCTGCCAAACGCCATCCGTTGCAACGTCTTAGCTCGTGAATGTGGATGTGGGAAACTCGCATGCTCTATGCGCGTTAACAAACTTCAGCTTCGCATCGTATAGGAGAAGAGTGGATTTACCACGAAAGTTCTGCTTATTCGTGTAATAGTACTACAGGCAGAGGTAGAAATACCACTCCTTATCCAGCGGAACGGGTTGTTGAATTAGTTGTGCCTTTTTATTATTTCAACATTTTATCCTAAGCATAAAATACCGTATTCGTAAGAAAATTGGAACAGCATTGTCACTTTCTATTCATTTACTTTTTTCCACCTGCCTTCCTTCCACATTTCCTTCTTTTCCCTTCCCCTTCCCTCTCTTTCTTTTCCCCCTCCACTTCTTTATTTTGTTTACTCTTCCAATTTTTCTTACTTTCCCTGTTTTTATTCTACTCTTTTTCGTTTCATTTCTACTTATTCCTTTCATTTCCTACGATATTTCCCATTCTATGCATAACTCATTCCTGCTTGTAACCATTCTTTATTCTTTTAATTTCTCATCATATCTCCTATGCATAACCCATCTTACTCCTTTCTACTGTAACCTATTCTTTATTCCTACCTTCACTTTTTCTTTCTCCTTCTTCGTCTTCCTGTCCTCCTCTTACGTCCACTTTCTTTTTTACTTCATCCAAATCTCCTTTTTCTTTTTTCTTCCCTGTTTTTCGGTATCCCCATTTTGAATTCTTTTTTATTTTCGTAAATTTGCGTTCTGTGAAGTTACCTTTCTGTCTGCTGTATTTGTTTTGCTCCCCCCCCCCCCCCCCTCCCTTTTGCTCTTGCTCTCTCTCTTTCTTTCTTTCGTTATTTTTTCTCTTCTTTGACAAATATTATTTTCAAATACCCAAATATCGATGACCTGTCATGAAGTCTTTACTGCCTTACGTAGGATTCAAGAAGACGACCTCTTTTTTACGAGGAAATGATGCTCTCCTGTCATCACAGAAGACTGCCGTCAGCAAAGCTTTGTTCGTAGGTACGGTGGCTTAGTGTTAAAGCGCAGACTACGAAACCAAAGGTCTTGGGATCCACCGCTGTTCAGTTCTACGACTGTTGTTTATTGCTCATCGCTTCTATCGCCTTTGGCAACGTTTGTTAATGTGAACAATGCTGAGTTTCACATTGGTTCAGAATGCACGTCAAGCTGTAGGTCCGCCTGTAACTAGTTTGTTTAATCAGTTCAAATATCGGAGAAGGCTCGAAGAAGTCGCGCTAACAAATTAGCTCGAGAAAATCAGAAATTAGAGGTCGTAGCGAGGTTTACTGACAGTCATTCTTCCGAAGGGAACAGGAACAGGGAGGAGGGAGGTGGGAGATAGTGGTACCACAAGTACCATCCACCACATTGCCTTTCGCAGCCAACATGCAGATGTAGTTACCTTTGATGGCATCGTCAACTCGATCAGCGACCTTCTGAAAATATAGCGGTCTTTACAGTCACATTAAAGACATCAAATTCGCGTCTAAAGTAATTTACGAAATGGCAGACTCCGTGTTAACAACACAGGCGCTGCTGTTTCGTATTTATTCGCTAATACCAGGCCCTCGACTCTCAATAAATATGACCTTTCTGGAAGGAAACATACGTAATGCGCAAGTGCAGGTTGGGACACATGGACGACAATGTATAGAAATTTGGGTCTGAGTGTGATCAGTGCACGGATAGCCGAAACACTTAAGGTGATCTCTCGCATAAAGCGGGAAATCTGTGTTCGAGTCCTCATCTGGCACAAATTTTCGTTGTCATCATTGCAGTACACAGCCGATGGTGGTCCACATTCGCAATTGCGAATACATTTCCTGTGAAGTAATTTACCTCGCGTCGTCATTTCCGCTAGTGGGCGTAGGTGCACGCAGTACTCCGTCCGCTGCGCCCAGTTGGTTAATCTGCGGCAGGGCAGCCCAGGAGCCACAGAAGAACCCGTCGGCCCGCGGCGCCGGACATTTCCGGCAAGTCAAAACAAGGGCGCGCTCGCGCTGTCCATCGAGCTCTGTCACATTGCGGTTCGGAATGGGGAGGTCGAGTCCTTTCAGATTTTACGAGCACCGCCGGTCGCCGGGCCGTATTTGATTAAAACGCGGGACCGGGCGGCCGCGGCACAAAGACGGGGGCGGATGTAGCCGCGCGGCGCAGACCGCAAGCGGCCGCTGCAAGGAAAAGCCACGTGGGCGCTGACGCCGCGACGTCAATAGCAGGCCCGACTGTCACCGCAAAGATAGCAGCTGCGTTCGACACGCCATCGGCCAAGGCTGCGGGGAAATGCGAAATAAAACACCGGCGCGCCGGTACGGGGGGGACTGCTCCGAACGCTACTTCCGCCCTGGCCGAGTGTTTGTTTTCGGTCGTTTTCATTTGGAGCGCAGAAACCGCAGATGGGCGACGCGCGCTGGAAGAGAGTCCCCGGCAGCTTTGTGACTGCCCGATGATCGACGAGAATGAACCTTTCGTTCTTGCCTCTCGCGGACCGAAGCGCCACGGGCAGCGCCCGATTTTTGTGGTCGAAGATGCCAGTTCCACACGTGCTGCTTCATGCTTGTCGATTTTCAATGTGTCGCTTTATGCCGGCTGATAGAGTATGAAGAAAGGAAGAAAGATGAAAGAATGGGCTTTAAAGTCCCGTCGACGATGACATCATTACAGACTATGCATGAGCAAGGACGGGTAACGAAATCGCCCATGTGGTTTTCAAATACAAGCGTTCAAGGTAGATAACAGGAAACCTAAATGGGGATGGCAAAGTTATGATTTTAGCCGCTGTCCTCCGGATCGGTAACGGACAGTAGCGTAACGGAGATGTGAAAATCGTGGTGCGTGTGCTGGTCCCCGTTTCTGTCGGGGCGCAGAAGAAGAAAAGGATGGATGGGAGGGCACTAGAATGTGCAAAGGAGAATCTTGAGAAGATTGGGAATGGACTGTGTTGAGCAACCTTTCCGTAACAACTTTATCAAAAAACCAATCCATTTAGCCGGCCGGAGTGGCCGAGCGGTTCTAGGCGCTACAGTTTGGATCCGCGCGACCGCTACGGTCGCAGGTTCGAATCCTGCCTCGGGCATGGATGTGTGTGATGTCCTTAGGTTGGTTAGGTTTAAGTAGTTCTAAGTTCTAGGGGACTGATGACCTCAGAAGTTAAGTCCAATAGTGCTCTGAACCATTTGAACCAATCCATTTAGATGGTGCTAGGAGGGACCTGTCGTCAACAGTAGATGTAGTAGTTATGGGAAAAATAAACGCGATTTCGCTATCTGGACTGATTGTGTTTTGCTAAATTACGATGCAAGATCGTTGTTGTTCCAGTTATGACTTCAAAACTTGTTCTCCATAAGAACTGCCCTTTTCTGATACACACGCTTCTATCTTGTCTTCGGCTACTACATGGTGCCGCTCTCGTTATGCCAAGTGTCCCAGTGCAACGGAAGTGTAAAGGGTAAATTTTCAATTGGCTGTTTTCAGTGTTACGGTTTTACGTTGATCGGCAGTGGAACAATGAAAGAGATGTGGTGTTATTGCAGTAAGCAACCGAGCTTTGGACCGTTCCATTTTTTAACTGTAACATACGAGTACAAAAGAGAATCGCTGAAATGAAATTTGTACCTTTTATTTCATTGCAAATCAAGTTGATACCAGTTTATGAATAAATAGGCCAAGCAGCGATTATGATGGAACAAAAACTGGGGTGATATTGGGAGGGGATCGCATAGTTGAAGTTTGTCCTTAGCACCAGTTGCCTTAGTTGCGAAATTGGCTTTCGATAGAAGAGGCTGCTCAACCTTTTTTCGAATGGCATTCACATTTCAGCGTGGTATCTTCGTAATTAAAGGATCGCAATGAATTCTTACTGCATTTCTCTGCAATATGCTGAATTGTGTGTGCACGAAATTCCCTAAACATCCAATGCGTTGATACCGGTTGCCTTTCCTTTCAGTTTTAGTACGTTCCTAGGATGTTTTTACGAAAATTTGCAACCACAAGAAAACCTTAACAATCGTTATATCAGTGTCCTCGTGTTTACAAGAGCCTTCGAATGCCGTAAAAAGTATATCGCTTCATTAAAAAAATTTTCTTCAATTTCTCTGTTCATAGAGCAGTCAAAAAGTTTAAACATGCGAAAGAGTTACATGCCTCTTGCGTACTACTATTTCGTGCAAGCGTCGCTACGATATCTTGAACCTTTCACGAAATAAAAGGAGTGTCACGTCTTATGCGAGTCACTATGTAAACATCGTTAGCACAGACCGCGAGCAAGATCGTGAAGGATATACCAGGTAGTTCAAAATGAATATAAAAAACGCGCTCCTTGTCTAGGCCCTGAAAGCCTAAGGAATGTCGACCAGCCGCCATGTCATCTCCTCCTCATGCGGATGCATTATGGAGGGACATATGGTCAGAACACCTCTTTCTCAACCGTATTGTCGACTTTCCAGCACTTGGAACTGTTACTTCTCGAAAAAGTAGCTTCTCAGTTGGGATCACGGCTGTGTGTACCCCGTTAGAGTCATTCCACCAAGAAAAAATCCGTAACAGTCCCGGAAATCGAACGAAGGTCCTCCGCATGGTAGTCATGTACGCTGATCACTCCGCTACGGATGTGGACTTAAAATGGATATAGCGATTACAGATGATTATAACTGTTTAATGCGTAGTCATCTACCGATAGGAATAACAAAGGATGTAAAAAAAAGTTCAAAACTTCGATCGTTGCGTCAGGGCAATGAATCAGACCCGACGCATGCGCGGTGATGACTTAAGTAAAAAGTCCCGTATGAAAACGGTGTATCCCGTACAGAAGGCATTCTGCCTGTTAGAATTTAATAATTGTCATTCTGCCCTCAGAGTGCAGAGAAGGTTTCGTCAGCGATATAATCAAGCATCTCCAAACGACAACAACATTCGCTCATGGCATCCGCTGATTGAAGAAACAGGAAGTTTGTGCAAATGATTAAAATACCACCCGGCCACTTGTACCAGCACATTACGCTGAAAGAATTCGCCGTTCGTTTAGACGTAGTCCTCGGAACTTGCGTATGTGTCTCTCTTAGCAGGCCGCGGTGGCCGAGCGGTTCTAGGCGCTTCAGTCCGGAACCGCGCGACTGCTACGGTCGCAGGTTCGAATCCTGCCTCGGGCATGGATGTGTGTGATGTCCTTAGGTTAGTTAGGTTTAAATAGTTCTATGTTCTAGGGAACTGATGACCTCAGATGCCAAGTCCCATAGTGCTCAGAGCCATTTGAACCATTTTTTTGTGTCTCCCTTGCACAAAACAATTACGTAACCCCATATGAACATTTCTAATGTAGATGTGCTTCAGAATACATGACGCGAAATCGATTCTCGCTTAGAAGCTGTCTGTGTGACCGAGGAGAGTTACACCCAAGGTCTTTTGTAAAACATAAAGAACATTTTGATCTGACGAGTTGCACAATTCATCCCCTTCTCTGCCGCCGTATCAAAGGCTTAGGTAATTATAGGGGCAAGTATGACGCTAATAGTGAGCAGGAATGTTCGAATAATGTCTATCTGGGCGATTTTAAAATGTGTCACAAAACTAACAATCCCGCCAAGTGTAAGGTTCGTAGTGTAATATGGCTTCCGAATGCAAAGAAAGTCCACCCTGTCGAAATTTATGTACATATAACCGAAGTACATAGAAATTTGATAAACGAGGCTTCAGTTATAAAAATGATGCTCATGTTTAATAACGGTCGTGATATACACTGAAGAGCCAAAAAAACTAGTACACCTTCGTAATATCGTGTAGGGTCCCCATGAGCATGCAAAAGTGCCTCAACACGATGTGGCATGGACTCGACTAATGTCTGAAGTAGTGCTGGAGGGAACTGACACCATTAATCGTGCAGGCTGTCCATAAATCCGTAAGAGTACGAGGTGATGGAGATCCCATCTGAACAGCACGTTGCAAAGCATCGCAGATATGCTCAGTAATGTTCATGTCTGGCAGTTTGGTGGCCATCGGAAGTGTTTAAACTCAGAAGAGTGTTCCTGGAGCCACTGTGTAGCAATTCTGGAGGTGTGGGGTGTCGCATTGTCCTGCTGGAATTGCCCAAGTCCGTCGGAATGCACAATGGACATGAATGGATGCAGGTGATCAGACAGGACGCTTACGTACGTGTCTCCTGTCAGAGTCGTATCTAGACGTATCAGGGGTCCCATAACACTCCAACTGCACACGTCCCACACCATTGCAGGGCCTCCACCAACTTGAACAGCTGACACGCATGGTCCATGGGTTCATGAGGTTGTCTCCATACCCGTACGGGTCCATCCGGCCGATACAATCTGAATCGAGATTCGTCCGACCAGGCAACATGTTTCTAGTCATCAACAATCCAATGTCGGTGCTGACGGTCACAGGCGAAGCGTAAGGTTTTGTGTCGTGCAGTCATCAAGGATACGCAAGTGTACCTTCGGCTCGGAAAGCCCATATCGATGATGTTTCGTTGAATAGTTCGCACGCTGACACTTGTTGATGGCCCAGGACTGAAATCTGCAGCAATTTGCTAAAGTGTTGCACTTCTGTCATGTTCAACGATTCTCTTCAGTCGTCGTTGGTTCCTTTCTCGCTGGATCTCTCGGCTGCAGCGATGTCGGAGATTTGATGTTTTACCGGATTCCTAATATTCACGGCACAATCGCGAAATGGTCGTACTGGAAAATCCTTCCTTCATCGATACCTCGTAGATGTGTACCATTGCTCGTGCGCCGACTATAACACCACTTTGAAACTCACTTAAAACTTGATAACCTGTCTTTGTAGCATAAGTAATCGATCTAACAACTGCACCAGACACTCGTTGTCTTATATAGACGTTGCCGAACGCAGCGCCGCATTCTGCCTGTTTACATGTCCTCGTATTCAAATGTTCAAATGTGTGTGAAACCTTATGGGACTTAACTGCTAAGGTCATCAGTCCCTAAGCTTACACACTACTTAACCTAAAGTATCCTAAGGCCAAAAACACACACCCATGCCCGAGGGAGGACTCGATCCTCCGCCGGGACCAGTCGCACAGTCCATGACTGCAGCGCCTCAGACCGCTCGGCTAATCCCGCGCGGCCTCTTCGTATTCAAAAATGGCTCTAAGCACTATGGGACTTAACATGTGACGTCATCAGTCCCCTAGACTTAGAACTACTTAAACCTAACTAACCTAAGGACATGACACTCATCCATGCCTCAGGCAGGATTCGAACCTGCGACCGTAGCAGCAGCGCGGTTCCGGACTGAAGCGCCTAGAACCGCTCGGCTACAGCGGCCGACTTATCTTCGTATTCGAATACATTTGCATATATCCGTTTCTTTGGCGCTTCAGTGTAGAACGATCAGGCCAACCTTCAGTTGTGACTGACGAACTCAGATCGATGATCAAGGAAAAAATTCAACATTCTACTATTGATGGAGTGAACGTGTGCCTTTCTGAAAGATCTTTGTCAAATTATTATGTTGATTTTGGATATAGAAATGTAGTTTCGACGTGAGTTCCCCGACTTTTGATAAATGAACGCAAAAACAAACAAATGGGAACTGCAGTGACTTTCCTCGCTCGTTTCCTTAAGGCGGGCGGCGTCTTTGAACTACCGGTGATGAGACCTGGGTGTCGCATGGAAGTCAAGAAACAAAACGCCAGCCGGTGGAACGCTATCAATCACAGTTTCCAACAAAACAAAAAATCCAAACAAATTCTGAGCATGAAAGGAACGGCATCATTCACGATTGCAAACAAAACCAAAAAAGCCGAACAAATTCTGAGCGCCAAAAGAGGCTACGGCTACAGTTTAGGCAGAATCCTAAGTTACTCGTAAGGTTGCGAGGTGCCGGGGGCTAGCAGTGTATTTAACACTAAATTCTTCTCGAATCTTCATATGGAAATGATGCTCTAAGCCCCCTCCCCCCTTTTCTAACTCCGACTTTTGCTGTTGCACATGGATTAAGAAGAAACGCGAACTGACTGTAATCGACCCTGCAAGTGGAGTAGAAAAGAGTTTGGCACCTGCAATAATTTAATTGGATAGAAATTAATTAGATAAAGGAAAGTTTCATTGACTTATTAAGAAATGAAAGGGTTGCTCTACCGATTAACAGAATGACAGTTCTATCCAAAATAAAAATTTGAATTATATTGACTAAACTCAAAATAATAAACAAAACAAATGAAACGTTTACAAAACGTCAAATTGGATATTCAAATAAATGCTGTGAAGGTGAAGTTGTCCCTAAACTAGATTGTGACATTTATGACCAAGTGGTATGAGGAGCCAATTCCTTGCAACTCAAATCTTAAGGGAAACACCCAGCTAACCCAACATTAATTGCTGCTACAGTAGTGATAACTCTGACAATGAACACCCAAGACAGAACAAAGTTAGAAAAGACGAACAGGCGCGCTCTGCTGAGCTCTGATTATCACCTAGCAAAATCCCTGTCTGCCAGTGCTGCGGACATACATTACCAAGCTGTCTTCTTAACTGCAAGGACACGAACTGGCATACCGGAGGCGATGGCTGGTTGCTTCGACGTCCCGTCGTGGTGATGATAATGTCGCGAGTATAGCCCGAAACAAATTATCCTGGTCTGGTTGTTCCAGACTAAAGACTTCCTAGCAACAGAAATACGCCTCTGAGGGAGACGAAGAAGGCTCGCTACACAATCACTGACGGTATAGTGAGTGATTTTAACAAGAGAAGTCACACAGTAACCCCGATACAATCAACTTTAGCCAAAACTGCTCAAGACAGACAACATAGGCCGCTTGTACGCAGAACGCTCAATTGCCAACTGTACTGGGAAAGTTACGTAGAAGTCGAAACTTCAGTAACTTCGTCAAACAGTTACAATTAAATGAAAGTATATTAGACAGCCAACGGAAGGCAGGCTGTCCAGAGCAGCGAGAGCTCAGTCTTGTAACCTACTCCGAGCGAAAGGGAAGATGGGCTTGGTTCAAATGGCTCTGAGCACTAAGGGACTTAACATCTGAGGTCATCAGTCCCCTATAACTTAGAACTACTTAAACCTAACTAACCTAAGGACATTACACACATCCATGCCCGAGGCAGGATTCGAACCTGTGAGCGTAGCGGTCACGCAGTTCCAGACTAAAGCGACTAGAACCGCGCGGCCATACCGGCCGGCGAAAGGCGAGAGCCGACTCCCTCAAGAGCACCCGTACAAGCTGAACACAGAACATTCCCGCCCCCACGACAGTGGCCGTGGTTAAACGTTCCAATCAGAAACTCGAAAACCTGCGGAAAATTCCACTCTATTGCCAACGCACTACTATTCCACCAATGGAGATACTTGGCGCCAATTTCTGCGCCGATTTTGCTACGTCACGGAACTATCCCCTGAGCAAGCCAATCACCGTTATGATTTTGCAGAAAACGCGTGAATTTGCCCGCCAAGACTGCCTGGGAACACAAGTCATTCCCACGCCTCGCTGGTAGCCCGCCAGAAAGTGTTTTCACTAAGTTTCTGCGAAGTAACGGAATCTCTAGCCCAGCCGCTCCGTCAGACCCCTGTAGGCGTGTCGGCCCCGCTCTTATGACAATGTCGGCGTCTCGACTCCCTCACACCCGTCGGCTTAACCCTTTGAAGATCAGCAGAACTCGCCTGTCACCGGACCACCCGAGTGACGAGAGACGCTGCGTGGGAAGTCCGCGTGTGAAGGAATAGCAACTTTTCACAGTATGCAATTAGAGCGGAAAATCGAATTACTCAGAGTAATGAGAGGGGGCTCATGCCACCTCTTAAGATGAGGCTAGTGACCGCCCCTGCTGTTGCGCGTTACTTGTTTGGTAACGCGAGAATGGAACCGCTGAGAGCGCAGTGGGCTCCGCCGGGCGGAGCAAGGCGGCGGGCAGTAGCGAGACGGGCTGGGCTGGGCCGGTCCGGGCTGGCCTCAGTGGGAGGCAGGGCAGCTGCGCGTCCTTGCGGTCTACGGCGCTCGCTCCACCTGCCCGGCGCTGGACCGCCGCCGCCGCATTCCTAGGGCCGCCGTCACAGTCTGGCCTGCTCGCCGCTGCTCCCCGTCTGCGGTCCCTTACGCTGCTGGTCACGTAACGCTGTGGCGCAATCCAATCCCTTACGCACCTTTGGAACGTGTGCATTTCTTTAGCCGTCCGCGTTCCGCTGCGCAGATCGTGATGAATGGCGTTTCGAGGGACTCGACGGCGTCGTTATTACTCTTTTTATTCTCGTAATCAACAGAGCTGTCTTGTGGCTAATACCGATAAAGTCGGATCAAAAGCTGCAACCTGTCACAAGTAATGACTTAGGCGATCAGTTTCGCTCCTCGTTTTTAATAAGACGACTCGCCTATTTAAGGCTGTCCGAATTTTAGTAGCCAGTCGGGTTTGATGGTTACGAGAATATGAAGGTGGAACCTACATGTAAGGTACACGTGCCTGATAGACGATGTTCCCTACCGTGTAACTGCCGACACATGTCTCACCTACAACTCCAATAGCTCGATGAATAGCTAACCGAAAGGGGGCTGGGTATTGTGTTGTCCTCACGTTCGTGGCGTCATAACTGACATTTCACAATTGAGATCGCTGTATGGGCATGTCCCGAAAGCCAGTAAATTAAAATTAAAAAAAAAAAATGGTTCAAATGGCTCTGAGCACTATGGGACTTAACATCTGACGTCATCAGTCCCCTAGAACTTAGAACTACTTAAACCTAACTAACCTAAGGACATCTCACACATCCGTAGCGGTCGCGCGGTTCCAGACTGAAGCGCCTAGAACCGCTCGGACACACCGGCCGGCCAAAGTTTTAAAAATCCAAAATTAAAAAAAGCTCCAATAGCTCTGATCATAGTTGCAAATGATGAAGTTAAATGAAGTTCGGACTGATTTAATAGCACTCGATTTATTGTACTTGAAACACGACAAACAAATTCATCCCAACGAACCTAATGACACTCGCTCTGTCTCAGCGTTCATTCATACAATGAAGCGCCAAAGAAACTGTTAGAGGCATGCATATTCAAATACAGATATATGTAAACAGGCAGAATACGGCGCTGCGGTCGGCACGCCTGTATAAGACAACAAGTGTCTGGTGCAGTTGTTAGACCGGTTATTGCTGCTAGAATGGCAGTTTTTCAATATTTAATTGAGTTTGTACTTCGTGTTTTAGTTGACGCACGAGAGATTGGACACAGCATCTCCGAGATAGCGATAAAGTGTGGATTTTCCCGTACGACCATTTCACGAGAGTGCCGTGAATATCAGGGATCCGGTAAAACATCAAATCTCTGACATCGCTGCGGCCGGAAAAAGATCTTGCAAGAACGTGACCAACGACCGCTGAAGAGAATCGTTCATCGTAACAGAAGTGCAACCCTTCCGTAAATAGCCGCAGATTGCAATGCTGGGCATCACCAAGTGTCACCGTGCGAACGATTCAACGAATCGAGTTTTAGTACCTGAATAGTGTAAAATCGCGTAGTCTCCTTCCGCCGCCGAGCAGTGTGTCAGCAGTGCGCAAGTAGCAGCATTACTGCATTTACTAGGCAACCTTGTATTTTAATAACCGTTTAAATTTTGTGTCGATTTGTTTGCGCTAGTTCAGACGTTCTTTGCACAACAGTTTTTAGCATGGATAGGGACTGCAACTGCTGTGTTCGGATGCAGACTGAGTTGGCATCCCTTCGCTCCCAGCTTCAGGCAGTGTTGGCTTCGGTCGCACAGCTTGAGGCTGTTTCCAATGGGCATCACTGTGGGGGTCCGGAAGGGGGTTTGTCGGGGACGGCCAGCTCGTCCCACGCATCCCCCGATCGGACTACGACTATGGTTGCCCGGGATACTGCTCACATTGAGGCTGATCCCTCACCTGTGGTAGAGTGGGAGGTCGTCTCAAGGTGTGGCAGGGGGCAAAAGACATTCCGGAGGTCTGAACGGAAGGCCTCTCCAGTTTCTCTGACGAACCGGTTTCAGGCTCTGTCTCAGGCTGATACTGATCTTCGGCCTGACATGGCTGCTTGTCCTGTTCCAGAGGTTGCCCCTCAGTCTGCAAGATCCGGGCGGTCGCAGAGGGTGGGCTTACTGGTAGTTGGGAGCTCCAACGTCAGGCGCGTAATGGGGCCCCTTAGGGATATGGCAGCAAGAGAGGGGAAGAAACCCAATGTACACTCCGTGTGCATACCGGGGGGAGTCATTCCAGATGTGGAAAGGGTTCTTCCGGATGCCATGAAGGGTACAGGGTGCACCCATCTGCAGGTGGTCGCTCATGTCGGCACCAATGATGTGTGTCGCTATTGATCGGAGGAAATCCTCTCTGGCTTCCGGCGGCTATCTGATTTGGTGAAGACTGCCAGTCTCGCTAGCGGGATGAAAGCAGAGCTCACCATCTGCAGCATCGTCGACAGGACTGACTGCGGACCTTTGGTACAGAGCCGAGTGGAGGGTCTGAATAAGAGGCTGAGACGGTTCTGCGACCGTGTGGGCTGCGGATTCCTCGACTTGCGCCATAGGGTGGTGGGGTTTCGGGTTCCGCTGGATAGGTCAGGAGTCCACTACACGCAACAAGCGACTACACGGGTAGCAGGGGTTGCGTGGCGTGGGCTGGGCGGTTTTTTAGGCTAGATGGCCTTGGGCAAGTACAAAAAAGGGCAACAGCCTCAACGGGTGCGGGGCAAAGTCAGGACATGAGGGGACCAAGCAGCAATCGGTATTGTAATTGTAAACTGTCGAAGCTGTATTGGTAAAGTACCGGAACTTCAAGCGCTGATAGAAAGCACCGAAGCTGAAATCGTTATAGGTACAGAAAGCTGGCTGAAACCAGAGATAAATTCTGCCGAAATTTTTACAAAGATACAGACGGTGTTTAAAAAGGATAGATTGCATGCAACCGGTGGTGGAGTGTTCGTCGCTGTTAGTAGTAGTTTATCCTGTAGTGAAGTAGAAGTGGATAGTTCCTGTGAATTATTATGGGTGGAGGTTACACTCAACAACCGAGCTAGGTTAATAATTGGCTCCTTTTACCGACCTCCCGACTCAGCAGCATTAGTGGCAGAACAACTGAGAGAAAATTTGGAATACATTTCACATGAATTTTCTCAGCATGTTATAGTCTTAGGTGGAGATTTCAATTTACCAGATATAGACTGGGACACTCAGATGTTTAGGACGGGTGGTAGGGACAGAGCATCGAGTGACATTATACTGAGTGCACATCCTAAAATTACCTCGAGCAATTAAACAGAGAACTGAATCGTGGAGATAACATCTTGGACCTACTGATAACAAACAGACCCGAACTTTTCGACTCTGTATGTGCAGAACAGGGAATCGGTGATCATAAGGCCGTTGCAGCATCCCTGAATATAGAAGTTAATAGGAATATAAAAAAAGGAAGGAAGGTTTATCTGTTTAGCAAGAGTAATAGAAGGCAGATTTCAGACTACCTAACAGATCAAAACGAAAATTTCTGTTCCGACACTGACAATGTTGAGTGTTTATGGAAAAAGTTCAAGGCAATCGTAAAATGCGTTTTAGACAGGTACGTGCCGAGTAAAACTGTGAGGGACGGGAAAAACCTACCGTGGTACAACAACAAAGTTAGGAAACTACTGCGAAAGCAAAGAGAGCTTCACTCCAAGTTTAAACGCAGCCAAAACCTCTCAGACAAACAGAAGCTAAACGATGTCAAAGTTAGCGTAAGGAGGGCTATGCGTGAAGCGTTCAGTGAATTCAACAGTAAAATTCTATGTACCGACTTGACAGAAAATCCTAGGAAGTTCTGGTGTTACGTTAAATCAGTAAGTGGCCCGAAACAGCATATCCAGACACTCCGGGATGATAATGGCATTGAAACAGAGGATGACACGCGTTAAGCTGAAATACTAAACACCTTTTTCCAAAGCTGTTTCACAGAGGAAGACCGCACTGCAGTTCCTTCTCTAAATCCTCGCAGAAACGAAAAAATGGCTGACATCGAAATAAGTGTCCAAGGAATAGAAAAGCAACTGGAATCACTCAACAGAGGAAAGTCCACTGGACCTGGCGGGATACCAATTCGATTCTACACAGATTACGCGAAAGAACTTGCCCCCCTTCTAACAGCCGTGTACCGCAAGTCTCTAGAGGAACGGAAGATTCCAAATGATTGGAAAAGACCACAGGTAGTCCCAGTCTTCAAGAAGGGTCGTCGAGCAGATGCGCAAAACTATACACCTATATCTCTGACGTCGATCTGTTGTAGAATTTTAGAACATGTCTTTTGCTCGAGTATCATGTCGTTTTTGGAAACCCGGAATCTACTATGTAGGAATCAACATGGATTCCGGAAACAGCGATCGCGTGAGACCCAACTCGCTTTATTTGTTCATGAGACCCAGAAAATATTAGATACAGGCTCCCAGGTAGATGCTATTTTTCTTGACTTCCGGAAGGCGTTCGATACAGTTCCGCACTGTCGCCTGATAAACAAAGTAAGAGCCTACGGAATATCAGACCAGCTGTGTGGCTGGATTGAATAGTTTTTAGCAAACAGAACACAGCATGTTGTTATCAATGGAGAGACGTCTACAGACGTTAAAGTAACCTTTGGCGTGCCACAGGGGAGTGTTATGGGACCATTGCTATTCACAATATATATAAATGACCTAGTAGATAGTGTCGGAAGTTCCATGCGGCTTTTCGCGGATGATGCTGTAGTATACAGAGAAGATGCAGCATTAGAAAATTGTAGCGAAATGCAGGAAGACCTGCAGCGGATAGGCACTTGGTGGAGGGAGTGGCAACTGACCCTTAACATAGACAAATGTAATGTATTGCGAATACATAGAAAGAAGGATCCTTTATTGTACGATTATATGATAGCGGAAAAAACACTGGTAGCAGTTACTTCTGTAAAATATCTGGGAGTATGCGTGCGGAACGATTTGAAGTGGAATGATCATATAAAATTAATTGTTGGTAAGGCGGGTACCAGGTTGAGATTCATAGGGAGAGTCCTTAGAAAATGTAGTCCATCAACAAAGGAGGTGGCTTACAAAACACTCGTTCGACCTATACTTGAGTATTGCTCATCAGTGTGGGATCCGTACCAGATCGGGTTGACGGAGGAGATAGAGAAGATCCAAAGAAGAGCGGCGCCTTTCGTCACAGGGTTATTTGGTAACCGTGATAGCGTTACGGAGATGTTTAACAAACTCAAGTGGCAGACTCTGCAAGAGAGGCGCTCTGCATCGCGGTGTAGCTTGCTCGCCAGGTTTCGAGAGGGTGGGTTTCTGGATGAGGTATCGAATATATTGGTTCCCCCTACTTATACCTCCCGAGGAGATCGCGAATGTAAAATTAGAGAGATTAGAGCGCGCACGGAGGCTTTCAGACAGTCGTTCTTCCCGCGAACCATACGCGACTGTAACAGGAAACGGAGGTAATGACAGTGGCACGTAAAGTGCCCTCCGCCACACACTGTTGGGTGGCTTGCGGAGTATAAATGTAGATGTAGATGTAGATCGTCATTGATACGGGCTATTGAAGCCGAAGGCCCACTCGTGCACCCTTAGTGACTGCAGGACACGAAGCTTTACGCCTCGCATGGGCCGGTCAACACTGGCAATGGACTGTTGTCGACTGGAAACATGTTGCCTGGTCGGACGAGTCTCATTTCAAATTGTATCGAGCGGGTGGATATGAACGGGTATGGAGACAATGTCATGTATCCATGGAAGCTGCATGTTATCAGGAGACTGTTGAAGTTGGTGGGGGCTCTGTAATGGTGTGGGCGTGTGCAGTTGGAGTGATATGAGACGCCTGATACGTCTACATACGACTCTGACAGGTGACACGTACGTAATCATCCTGTCTAATCACCTGCATCCATTCATGTTCATTGTGCATTCCGACGGACTTGGGCAATTTCAGCAGGACAATGCGACACCCCACACGTCCAGAATTGCTACAGAGTGGCACACTCTTCTGAGTTTGAAACACTTGCGGTGGCCACCAAACTTCCCGAACATGAACATTATTGAGCATATCTGGGATGCCTTGCAACATGCTGTTCAGAAAACATCTCCACCCCCTCGTGCTCTTACGGATTTATGGACAGCCCTGCAGGATTCATGGTGTCAATTCCCTTCCAGCACTACCTCAGACATTAGCCGAGTCCATGCCACGTTGTGACTGCCACGGGTGTAGACACCGGTAAAATGTTAGCTTTGGAGATGATGTGTAAATATTGAAAATGTTGTAAAGTCAATGAACATAAAGAACACAACTGTGTGGCTAATTTTAGAGGAATAAGTGGTGTTATGGAAGTTGATCGCTCCGTAGGAGTTCATCGCTCCGTAGAAACAAGATGTGTACGCTACACTAAATATTTGGGCGACGGTGACAGTAAGGCGTACAACAATGTGGTGAACTCTAAGCCATATGGAGATGCCATTATTAGCAAAATAGAATGCATAGGCCATGTTCAGAAACGTTTGGGAACAAGGCTGAGAAAACTAACTGTTGATATGGAAGAAAAAAAATTGGAAGATGGAAAATAGTTGACAGGACAGGGTCGGTTAACTAAAACTGAAATAGAAAACTTGCAGGTATACTATGGGCAGGCAATTAGGAGAAATAAAGAAAATCTGGAGGCAATGAAGAGAGATGTTTGGGCCATATTCTTCCATAAGTCCTCTACTGATGATTAGCCATGTCATGGATTGTGTCCATCAGGACAAATACAATAGTCCTCTACTGATGATTAGCCATGTCATGGATTGTGTCCATCAGGACAAATACAATAGGGCTGAGGCAACTGGAGAATCTTATTCTCAATAGCATTCTCTTCCTGTTGCTGTTATTACAGCAGTTAAACCTTTTTTCAGAGACTTGGCTTATCCTGACCTTCTAAGGAAATGTCTGCATGGGCTGACACAGAACCCAAATGAATTTTTCAACAGCATAATATGGAAGCGCCTTCCTAAAACTGTATTTGTTGGCATGGATACAATGAAACTAGGAGTTCATGATGCTGTTACAACATTCAGTTGTAGTAATATTGGACAGTGATGGGTACTGAAAAAGCTGGGAATTAATCCTGGTGAAAATATGATCAGTGGGCTGCAACATCGCGATAAAATGAGGATAGCCGATGCAGACAGGTCAGCATCTAATATGGACAAGAAAGCAAGACATCCACGAAGGTGAAAAAGAAGCTGGTAGACCTGCTAGAGGCCAAAGAAGGGCCAACATATGCAGCAGGACAGTTTTAATTAACTGTAAGTAACAAATTTCAAAAGTTTTTTTTTCAAGTCAATTACCCGAAAACTAAAATTTTCAGTACATATGTCCCATTATATCAGAAACTATCATAGATAAATGAATGAAATTTTCAGAGACTCTGCATAACATAAAAGCCACCTCTGGTACTACATTCATTAATATTCCCCCATTAAGAAGTTCACAAAAAAATATTTTCTGCAGAAAAAAACTTAATATTTTTTGTTAATAAATTAAAAAAGTATTTCATAAAAACTATAAAATGGATAAAGTAGATATTAGTACAGTTGACTCTCCCAGCATCATGTAACATACAGTAAAAATATTAAGGTCCTGCATCAAATAGTTTTTTCAGAAAGGGGTCAAATACTTGCCTAAATTAACATGGGTTAGATACGAAAATTTTTAGGTTAGGCTTTACCGTGACTGTTACTGGCATTAAATGAAACAAGTTTACTGTTACCAGTCACCGTTTTATTTATTTCCAAGACGCGTTTCGATGGTTTAAACCTTCATCATCGGGTGGATTTACATTAGTTAGTATTACATTTGTGTGTGTGTTGTGTTAACGATTTTTGGAGGAACTTGTGGCACTGTCTAGTGGAGAAACAAGACCCTATTTCAGAATATCGTTTAGGATTACTTTTGACAAAAAATTAAACTGATATCTAATGGTAAACATTAAATAAGTAAACTAGAGTACCTCCAGTGGTCACGACAGCAAAAGGAATCTGTGACCACTGGAGGTACTCTAGTTTACTTATTTAATGTGTACCATTAGATATCAGTTTAATTTTTTGTCAAAAGTAATCCTAAACGATATTCTGAAATAGGGTCTTGTTTATCCACTAGGCAGTGCCACAAGTTCCTCCAAAAATCGTAACACAACGCACACACAAATGTAATACTAACTAATGTAAATCCATCCGATGATGGAGGTTTAAACCCTCGAAACGTGTCGTGTAAATAAATAAAACGGTGACTGGTAACAGTAAACTTGTTGTTTCATTTAATGGGTTAGATAGGCAGGGTGTGTTCCCCTTAAATAATGATAAGCGACAATAACGTCCTCTTCAGAAGCGCTCACGATTGCAGTTGGAACTGGAAGAGAAACGTCGTTCCTGATTTCTTTTTGACTGTCGTATCGCATATCGAATCATCGCATCAAGAAGAGTGTCGTACCGATAAACGTCGCGCTGCGCAACTTTTATTGCACGTGTCACATCGCATATCGATCTTCTCAGTGTGAATCGCGTCTTACAGAGGAGATTTTCGGTATATGTGCTTGTACTCCCTACTGAATAACTTTTATGTTGTGGTACACATTCGCCAAATTCGTTCCCTTTCCCTCCGGGAACTTCAGCCGGAGCGGTACGTGGACAAAAATAAAGAGCGTGCGGCGCCGCAGAACCGCCGATCTGCCATCTCATTTAATTCCTCCGCACGGACAAACCGGCTGCGGTCCGTCGAGGGCCACTTGGCAGCAGCAAACGGCGGGAGCGATTTGGAAGAATTATCCAATTAGCACAGTGGCGACCGGCGTCGGCGGCGCGCTCCATCAGGCGCTGGGGGGCGCTGGGGAGCGGCCGTGATTGGCGCGGCCGCGCTTTTAATTGGCAGCACCTGCTGGCTCTCACTCGGGGACCGCGTTTTTGTTGTTCCCGCCTTCCTCGCGCTCCGCGCCCTTCCCGATCGCCGTACTGGTAATTACGTCTCGTTTCCGATAGCGGTCCCGACTTGCCGGCCCTGCCGATACGGCTGTTGACAGGGGTGGAGGGTGTCACCGGCGTCCCTGCAGTTGCGGTGCTGTAGATGCTGTTTCAGCTGTGGACCCGATTTCGTTCCAGGTAGTGAAGCTGCACGCATGAGAGGCCAAAATACAGGGCGAGTGAAAAGTCCTTGTACACCTTCATAAGTTGGAAGAGTAAAGGGAAAATTGCAATGTGATGATGGTAACATAGGTTTGACGTAGGCCGCAACTTTTGGAGTGAATGTCATTCATGGCCGCCATCTTCAAATCCGCTATTTTGGTTTCAAGTATTTTTTTTTTTTTAAATGGGAAGGGGGTGTATGACCCATCATATAACACTCGCTTGTGCTCTCGAATTGAGTGGTGTATTTTGTTAGCCGACCGCGGTGGCCGAGCGGTTCTAGGCGCATCAGTCCGGAACCGCACGACTGCTACGGTCGCAGGTACGAATCCTGCCTCGGGAATGGATGTGTTTGGTGTCCTTAGGTTAGTTGGGTTTAAGTAGTTCTAAGTTCTAGGGGAGTGATGACCTCAGATGTTAAGCACCATAGTGCTCAGAGCCATTTGAACCTTTTTTTTTTGTAATTTGTTTTTGCCTATCTTGTACAGTTTAGAAGTTATTAATGTGCAAAGTTACCTTGATATCGACTCATGTCTCTCTTTGTTCCAGGTGATCTAAAATGGATCTGACACGTGAACAACTTTGAACATTAATAACCTCTAAACTGTACAAGATAGACAAAAACAAATTACACCACTAAATTCCAGAGCTCAAGCGAGTGTTACTTATGTGTCATACACCCCATTTCCCATTTTAAAAAATAACTTGAATCCAAAATGGCGGATTTCAAGATGGCGGCCATGAATGACATTCACTCCAAAAGTTGCGGCCCACATCAAACCTATGTTCCCATCATCACATTTCAATTTTCCCTTTGATCTTCGCCGGCCACTGGTGGCCGAGCGTGTCTAGGCGCTTCAGTCCGGAACCGTGCGACTGCTACGGTAGCAGGTTCGAATCCTGCCTCGGGCATGGATGTGTGTGATATCCTTAGGTTAGTTAGGTTTAAGTAGTTCTAAGTTCTAGGGGACATGACCTCAGATGTTAAGTCCCATAGTGCTCAGAGCCATTTGAACCATTTTTGAACCTTTTATCTTCCAACTTATGAAGGTGTCCAAGGACTTTTGACTCGCCCTGTATTCATCTCAAGGCGAATTTTTCAAGACAGTAAGAGGAACTTGTCAGAATATGTAGCGTTTCCTACCCCGTCCTAACTATTTAATTATTTAGGGCGAAATAAGGAATGTTGCTGCTGTGACACATTACTGCGTCGGACACGCCAACAGTGCAAGGTTTTCCTCGTTAACTTTGAAAAATATTGGGAGCTAGAGTGACCAACTCGTAAAGAGAAAGTTCGGCACACCTACCAGTTCCCTAATTCACAGTTGATAGATTTGTTTACCTCGCGGCTTGTTAAGTGGTATCGATGTCGCAATTGGTCTTCTTCTAATCCAGAAGTCCTGGTTCCACACGAGCGTACAATCGACTGTAGATAAGCCGGCCGGTGTGGCTGAGCGATTCTAGGCGCTTCAGTCTGGAACCGCGCGACCGCTGCGGTCGCAGATTCGAATCGTGCCTCGGGCATAGATGTGTGTGATGTCCTTAGGTTAGTTAGGTTTAAGTAGTTCTAAGTTCCAGGGGACTGATGACCTCAGATGTTAAGTCCCACAGTGCTCGGAGCCATTTGAACCATTCGACTGTAGATAACGGAGTAGCAAGCGGGAAAATCTCAACTCTGGTTTAATGAAATAGTACGATCGCATTTCGTTTTTGATAGAAAAAAAAAACAGGGAAAAAAATTCCTTAGAGCCAATATAACAGTAATACTTTAGTGTAAGTCCGCGGATTCCAGTCACCACATATCGAGCTCCATTTTTCAAGTTTGTACATATATTTCTACACAAACTTACTGCAGTTTGCAATCGCACAATAGCTTAGTAACAAATAAACGTTTTTCGTCTGGCTTCTAACTCACTAAATCACTTTGAAGCGAAAACACATTCAATCGACTGCACACACGTGGTCCCTCTCCAGCAACTAGTCCCAGACTGTGTGGTGAATTAGTTTTAGTATTTTGTGCCTGCCTGCACAAGGAAGGTCGTTTAATCGTCCAGTGGTTGGCAGTCTTAAGTAAAATTCTAATTAAAATGTGAGCTTGATTTTGGACTTACGGAAATCAAATTGTCAGAGTGGATAATGTCGACAGTGTAGTTTGAGTCGTACACTGTACGAGATGCTACTCCAGGCGGATGTAAAATGAATCTGCGCAACGGAATATAATAAACGCTAAAATGAAGATTTGGCCCGGTCTGACTACCCCCTGAAACAGATCTTAGGATCTCTTAATTCTATAAATTACAATCTAAACGTAGATGAATGATGAAGGCAACTAACCCTACTAAATGATAAACATTGTTCCTGCTGATATATTTATTGTAGATTTAAAAAACTTTATATTACAAAGTTTACATTTCCTAAGTGAAATTACTAATCAATTGACCTTATTATGACTGCCCGTTCTAATATCAATAACGCGAAACGACTGACATCATCTACGTACCAAACACTAGAAGATACTACTTTCAAATATGATCTACGGTGGTGGGGAACCTCAGTGGAAATAAACTAGTGTGATCACAGCTGTTAAGCGTTTATAGTCTTAATAAGCCGAAGAAGTTTGCGGTATCACCTTATGTACTGCGTCCAGTGCGTCGAAGTGATGCTTCTCGTACTCGTCTGCGACGATGAAAGAACTCCAGCCACAAATAAACTCTTTCAAACACTAGGACGGCAGAAGGCGGTCCTCAAAAATGGTTCAAATGGCTCTGAGCACTATGGGACTCAACATCTTGGGTCATAAATCCCCTAGAACTTAGAACTACTTAAACCTAACTAACCTAAGGACATCACACACACCCATGCCCGAGGCAGGATTCGAACCTGCGACCGTAGCAGTCCCGCGGTTCCGGACTGTAGCGCCAGAACCGCTAGACCACCGCGGCCGGCCAAGGCGGTCCTCTGACTAATATACTGTAATACTGTCTACTCCTCTCTGTGTTCTACAGACGAGAAACGCGAACTCCCAGCCACAAGGACGGAGTTCAGATAATGTCTCAACGTCTACATCTACATCTACATCTACATTGATACTCCGCAAGCCACCCAACGGTGTGTGGCGGAGGGCACTTTACGTGCCACTGTCATTACCTCCCTTTCCTGTTCCAGTCGCGTATGGTTCGCGGGAAGACCGACTGTCTGAAAGCCTCCGTGCGCGCTCTAATCTCTCTAATTTTACATTCGTGATCTCCTCGGGAGGTATAAGTAGGGGGAAGCAATATATTCGATACCTCATCCAGAAACGCACCCTCTCGAAACCTGGCAAGCTACACCGCGATGCAGAGCGCCTCTCTTGCAGAGTCTGCCACTTGAGGTTATTAAACATCTCCGTAACGCTATCACGGTTACCAAATAACCCTGTGACGAAACGCGCCGCTCTTCTTTGGATCTTCTCTATCTCCTCCGTCAGACCGATCTGGTACGGATCCCACACTGATGAGCAATACTCAAGTATAGGTCGAACGAGTGTTTTGTAAGCCACCTCCTTTGTTGATGGACTACATTTTCTAAGCACTCTCCCAATGAATCTCAACCTGGTACCCGCCTTACCAACAATTAATTTTATATGATCATTCCACTTCAAATCGTTCCGTACGCATACTCCCAGATATTTTACAGAAGTAACTGCTACCAGCGTTTGTTCCGCTATCATATAATCATACAATAAAGGATCCTTCTTTCTATGTATTCGCAATACATTACATTTGTCTATGTTAAGGGTCAGTTGCCACTCCCTGCACCAAGTGCCTATCCGCTGCAGATCTTCCTGCATTTCGCTACAATTTTCTAATGCTGCAACTTCTCTGTATACTACAGCATCATCCGCGAAAAGCCTCATGGAACTTCCGACACTATCTACTAGGTCATTTATATATATTGTGAAAAGCAATGGTCCCATAACACTCCCCTGTGGCACGCCAGAGGTAACTTTAACGTCTGTAGACGTCTCTCCATTGATAACAACATGCTGTGTTCTGTTTGCTAAAAACTCTTCAATCCAGCCACACAGCTGGACTGATATTCCGTAGGCTCTTACTTTGTTTATCAGGCGACAGTGCGGAACTGTATCGAACGCCTTCCGGAAGTCAAGAAAAATAGCATCTACCTGGGAGCCTGTATCTAATATTTTCTGGGTCTCATGAACAAATAAGGCGAGTTGGGTCTCACACGATCGCTGTTTCCGGAATCCATGTTGATTCCTACATAGTAGATTCTGGGTTTCCAGAAATGACATGATACGCGAGCAAAAAACATGTTCTAAAATTCTACAACAGATCGACGTCAGAGATATAGGTCTATAGTTTTGCGCATCTGCTCGACGACCCTTCTTGAAGACTGGGACTATCTGTGCTCTTTTCCAATCATTTGGAACCCTCCGTTCCTCTAGAGACTTGCGGTATACGGCTGTTAGAAGGGGGGCAAGTTCTTTCGCGTACTCTGTGTAGAATCGAATTGGTATCCCGTCAGGTCCAGTGGACTTTCCTCTGTTGAGTGATTCCAGTTGCTTTTCTATTCCTTGGACACTTATTTCGATGTCAGCCATTTTTTCGTTTGTGCGAGGATTTAGAGAAGGAACTGCAGTGCGGTCTTCCTCTGCGAAACAGCTTTGGAAAAAGGTGTTTAGTATTTCAGCTTTACGCGTGTCATCCTCTGTTTCAATGCCATCATCATCCCGTAGTGTCTGGATATGCTGTTTCGAGCCACTTACTGATTTAACGTAAGACCAGAACTTCCTAGGATTTTCTGTCAAGTCGGTACATAGAATTTTACTTTCGAATTCAATGAACGCTTCACGCATAGCCCTCCTTACGCTAACTTTGACATCGTTTAGATTCTGTTTGTCTGAGAGGTTTTGGCTGCGTTTAAACTTGGAGTGGAGCTCTCAATTACTGAACGCTGCGTACTCAGCAACTACTTCCGACCCGGAGGTGAAGTCCAGAATCGTTTAGGTTCGCAACAGTACAGTGCCTAACTGTTCTAACTATAAACTCTCCTGAGAGCAAAGACAGGAAGTCCGTCTGTACCAACAAAGCTGATACCGAACGACCGTCACACACGGGCGCTCACAACGGAAGACCACGTCTCTCCAAAGCTGGCCTCCCAGTAAGGCTCGTAATTCCGAAAACGAATCATATTCCCGAAGCCACTGAATATTCTCCCTCTCTACAGATTCTTCCGAACGCCGACCAACCATATTTTAGTCTTTTGTCGTCCAGCGCGGAAAGTTTGCGAGGAAAAACGTATATTCGTACAATGGTACGTTTCTGAGTAAAAATCCTTGGAAATAATGCAGCCTGCGTGGTGTCCGAGGTGACGCTTCTTCGTTCGTCTCAGCTGCGTCCAAGATTTTCGTAGTTTCCGGAGTATAATCCTTCCCGTCCGGCGCCGGCCGAAGTGGCCGTGCGGTTAAAGGCGCTGCAGTCTGGAACCGCAAGACCGCTACGGTCGCAGGTTCGAATCCTGCCTCGGGCATGGATGTTTGTGATGTCCTTAGATTAGTTAGGTTTAACTAGTTCTAAGTTCTAGGGGACTAATGACCTCAGCAGTTGAGTCCCATAGTGCTCAGAGCCATTTGAACCATTTTCCCGTCCGACTACAAAACTGGCCGGTCGCTACTCTATTGTGCCCCAGCGCTCAGCTGTCCCAACGTCTGTCTTGCTACTTCCTGTGTTTAAGCAGGACCAACACACCTGTGTGGGCCTTCCAACCAGGGCTTGAGATCCGCCTGCCGTTTCATTTCCACTGTCGTTCCACCTCTACTAGTACGATAATAAAGACACTCCGTCACCTTTCATGCAATATGCGTTAATAAATATTTACAAGGCATACGTGACAATGCCAATCTCCTTTATATATTCATATATGCGATGTACAACCTATCATATGATACCGAGTTGTGTTTGTAGGTCACGGCAAAGTATGTGGATGGGTGCGAAATTGTAGCCACCTTACAACTGATACGCCAAAACCGCAACGTTGGATGCCGCTTGGTGGCGTTGTGGACATGTGACGCGGTAACTTAAGTTTACAAGCGGAGCATACACGGACAGGGTGTCACCCTAGTGAGGATATGGACTGCAAATGGGTAAATCCATTGAGATAAGTGATTTAGACAAAGGACAGATTAAAGTTTACAAGCGGAGAATACACGGACAGGGTGTCACCCTAGTGAGGATATGGACTGCAAATGGGTAAATCCATTGAGATAAGTGATTTAGACAAAGGACAGATTAAAGTTTACAAGTGGAGCATACACGGACAGGGTGTCACCCTAGTGAGGATATGGACTGCAAATGGGTAAATCCATTGAGATAAGTGATTTAGACAAAGGACAGATTAAAGTTTACAAGCGGAGCATACACGAACAGGGTGTCACCCTAGTGAGGATATGGACTGCAAATGGGTAAATCCATTGAGATAAGTGATTTAGACAAAGGACAGATTATAGTTACGCAGAGCCTGTGAACGAGTATCTCGAAAACGACGAAGCTGGTCGAATATTCATGTGCTACTGCCGTGAGCAGCTGCGGAATGAGGTAGAAGGACAGTACAACTATCACTAGACGCTAAATTATTGGACTTCCACGACTCTTCACAAACCATGCAGTTCGGAGGCTTGTCTGGTCTGCCGAGAGTGCAAAATGCTGGTGCACGCACAGGTGCTTTGGAGCACACCATTCACCGTACATTGCTGAACTCTGAGCACCGCAGCAGACCACCCCTACGTGTTCACATGTTGACCCAAGGACACCGTCAGTGAGCGCGGGACCATTGGGATTCGACCGTCAATCAATCAATAGACGTGTTGGCTCTTCGGATGAATCACATTTTTGCTACACTAGGCCGCTGGTCGTCTCCACCAACGCCTTCATCGAAGCGAACGACGGCTCTAAACGTGCAGCGTGCCATGGACGCAGGCTGGTGACAGCAGTATTATGCTATAGGAGACATTCTCCAGCGCTTGTATAGGATCTGTGGTAGTAATGGAAGACATTCTGGCAGGTGTGAACCACCTGCATCCCTTCACGTTTGAAGTCTTCCCCGACGACGACGTCATATTTCTGCAGTAAAATAGTCCGTGTCTCAGAGCCAGAACCACGCTACGGTGGTTTGAGGAGCGTTGTGGTGAACTGAAGTTGATGCCTCGGCTACGAAATTCGCTTACTGTGAATCGTATGGAACTGATCTGGGTCGCTATCGGGCTCCATCACCTCGTGCGCAAATCAGCGTCCCATTATTTACGCCATAAACGTGACCTGTGCGTAGGCTTCAATGCCACATACCTCCACAAACCTACCAAGAAACTGTCGGACCCCTGATACGCAAACTCAGTGATGGAATTAGTTTCAAAGACAGACAAACAAAGTATTAAGGAGGTGGTCATAAATGTTTTGGCTCATTAGTGTTTGAAAACATTGAAACAATCTTTATAAAAGAAAGTTATGCATTTACTGCCAAGCCTCGCAATATGAAATCACCGTGTTCTCCGTATACTGCAGTACATTAATGCTCCTGATCATGTCTCCTTTCTCAAGCTCCGTGACCATCTGTCATTTTGTGGGATGTGGTGTGTTACCGATCCCAGTTTGCGGCTGGCGTTTAGCAGTGTAAAACTTTCTGCAATATATGATGAAATCTTAAAAAAAAATGTGGCCATAAATGAATACTAAACAAAAATATTCGGATGTGTGAGGGTAATAAATACCTTGATTATTCATACGTGTAATTTAAACTTCGACGTTTCACACTATTTGCAGGGATCTTCTTCAGGGCGCTTCTGATATCTCCGGTACGCTGAACACTGAAAACTAGTGTCGCTCCATGGAGCTCGGTTGGAACAGCCTGGGTTACGGGGTAGTACAGTGCAGAAAGTAACTGAAAAGAAATACGCAGTGAGACGAGCGCAAATGACACATTCATTGAAAGACAATAATTTATGATCGTTCCCTGGGCATTTCAAAAGGACGGGAGCCCTACAAGTAAGTAGACAGATGTACCAGTTTCTTTGGCTCTTCAGTGTGTATAGAGATAAGTGTATAATACAGTGCTTCGTTTGTGTCAAACAAAAATACAAGTGGGGGTCTTGATGAAATAGCAATACATAAATGATAAATAAGCGCAGGGCCCTACCTGACAAAAATCTGTGTAGCGTACGAAACGACCTTACGCAACTGTTAATAAGAAACCCTTTTTCCCGAAAAAGTTAGGAAACTGCATTCACGACAGCATAATCTGCGTGGCGCTCAGGGGAGAAACGCTGCAGACAGTAGCGGAACGAGCAGCGCGCCTGTGGCTTCACCACGGCGACTGGTTGTATAGAGGCGCTCTCCGCGCGTCCGCTCTCCCCCGTGCGTGGCCCACTTCCGGGGCATTTCAATACAATGGCCGCGGCAGCTGGCGGAAACCACGCCGGCCACCAGCGGGAGTCAAACGCTTGTTTAGTGCCAGCCACGGGCTGCATTCCACAGCCGTCCGCCGCTCGTTAGGGAGCCAAGTATCCGACGGCTGTGGCAGCCCAAGTGTCGTCGGTGACTTCGGCATACAGGTACAGGTCACACGTTGAAACGTAGCTTTCGTCCGGGCCTCGGAGCTTCCGTATCGTCGCACCCGGTCACGCTTGCGGCTCGCGAGACAAATTACGTGACGTACTGCTCCACCTTTCTGACAGTCAAGCATGAATCGCCTTGCAGAACAATAAAGTTATTTTTGTCCGTTTGCTAAAGAAATTTGGCTTTTCGTAAGCTTTCCCGCTGAGGCACTCAATTTATTTGGAACGAAGTGTTTAATTCCACACTATTGGTTAGCTTCAACTGTTCGCTGCATTTCGAGTGCACGTTTTCATCTTCTAACACGGATGGCATTATGGTTCAAATGGCTCTGAGCACTATGGGACTCAACATCTTAGGTCATAAGTCCCCTAGAACTTAGAACTACTTAAACCTAACTAACCTAAGGACATCACACACACCCATGCCCGAGGCAGGATTCGAACCTGCGACCGTAGCAGTCCCGCGGTTCCGGACTGCAGCGCCAGAACCGCTAGACCACCGCGGCCGGCGATGGCATTATGACATAATAAAGAACCAACCATGAGATAATACAGTACTGGTACTCCAAGAAAATTTACGTCCCGAAAACCACACTGAAAAGCTTCATATCAGGTCGAGGCCTACGTCATTGGGAATCTGGACATACGAATGTGCACTGTAAGGCGAACTATGCATTTTAGTATGGTTCACGAAATTCCGATGCTCTTGGAGTATCCTCTGATGTCTTGTTTCTTTTATGACATAATGTAAGGTCCTTTAATGTTTTACACGTACGAACTTACGGGCTCCCTACGTTACCGTAGCTGCGCAAGCGCGGTAACGCCTTTTACCTGGCGCTCTCTGGCAACTACTGAAATGAATCTATTTCTAACAGGTCGCGGGAGAATATTGCGAATTGTTGTTCGAAAAGCGTTATTTTCAAAGTAAATTTGCCTTTTAGGCAAGATGAACTAGGTGCGAGAATGTACGATGAATTTCTTAAATCGCAGAGCCTTTGCTCTGTATTAAAAATATACTTTTTGATGACGAGGCATTTAGAAGAATTTCTAGCCCAGAAGATCAGAGATTTATGTCGGTATTAAAAATTTTACTGTCGTATTTGTGTGATGTAGCATGGGCTAAACAGATCAACATTATATGTGAAAGCTCAGCTTCTCTTGTAGCTTTTTAATCTTTGAGACAAATATTATATGCGAAAGCTTTGCCTTTCCTATAGCAACACTATGTATATTAATTTAAACCATTAACTTTTCCTGTTGGTGGAATTCGAATTTATACTTTCGTAATACGAAAATATGCAGCGTACATGTTGTTGCACATAACAGATCTTTTGAAAACGTGTCTCCCCCCCCCCCCCCTTCCCCGAGTTTTGTTTTCTTAAAGTGCCGGGAAATTCTACACTGCTGTATAAAACCATGTCCATTCAAAGGATAAATTTTACAGTTCAGAGAGAAAGTATACTTTCACTTAACACGGAAAAAGTGTATTTTCACCCGGGAGAAAATGTATTTTTTACCGGGAGATCCGGGAAAAATGCGGGAATTTTTTTTTCGTGTCCACGTATACACCCTGCCAGTGTGAAACGTATCTCCTCTATTGAACAAGTGCTCATAGCTGTTAAGCTTAGGAGGTGTATATATAACGAAAAAGGCTAAAGAAATAATGTGTTACCTCGACACAAACAAAGTAAAAACACCACACCATGAAAACTATCAGAAGCTGAGGATTGAGCAGTAGACCTGTAGCTACCGGCATAAATGCCCTATAACTTCATGTGAGAAGGAAAAGCCGGCCGGTGTGGCCGTGCGGTTCTAGGCGCTTCAGTCTGGAACCGCGTGACCGCTACGGTCGCAGGTTCGAATCCTGCCTCGGGCATGGATGTGTGTGATGTCCTTAGGTTAGTTAGGTTTAAGTAGTTCTAAGTTCTAGGGGACTGATGACCACAGATGTTAATTCCCATAGTGCTTAGAGCCATTTGAATCATTTTGAGAAGGAAAGTAAACAGATAAACCCACTGAAGATAGCACAAAAAGTGCTGAAACATGTTCGGGTGTAAATAGAACGAAAATGGTGTCTTGAAAAAGGCGGAATTCCTCTCTACTTTTCTAACCAAGCTCGGAAATAAGAAGTGCAAGATTAGCAAGATGAGTACTGATATTCATAATTTGTCTGTTAATGGTTCAAATGGCTCTGAGCACTATGGGACTTAACATCTATGGTCATCAGTCCCCTAGAACTTAGAACTACTTAAACCTAACTAACCTAAGGACAGCACACAACACCCAGCCATCACGAGGCAGAGAAAATCCCTGACCCCGCCGGGAATGGAACCCGGGAACCCGGGCGTGGGAAGCGAGAACGCTACCGCACGACCACGAGATGCGGGCATTTGTCTGTTAGACTGGTTCACTACCAACGTAGACAAACATATCTTTGAATAACATTCGCATTTGTCTTTCGACACAATAGCAAAGAACTTACGTTATGTTATGTTAACCAGGTACCTAGAAACGATGGACAGGCTCCGTTCCGCTACGGTCGCAGGTCGGATCCTGCCTCGGGCATGGGTGTGTATGATGTCCTTAGGTTAGTTAGGTTTAAGTAGTTCTAAGTTCTAGGGGACTTATGACCTCAGATGTTGAGTCCCATAGTGCTGAGAGCCATTTGAACCATTTTTTTGAGGCTCCGTCCCCGCCGCAGCCGCAGTGGTCCACAACCCCACGACGACTACCGCAGTCCACTTCACCCTTCCGCCGCCCACACCGAACCCAGTGTTATTGTGCGGCTCGCCCCCCCCCCCCCCCCTGTGGACCCCCCCCCCCTTTCCCCCAAGGGACGTCTCACACCAGACGAGTGTAACCCCTATGTTTGCATGGTAGAGTAATGCTGGTGTACGCGTACGTGGAGAACTTGTTTACGCAGCAGTCGCCGCCATAGTGTAGCTGAGGCGGTTCAAAATGATTCAAATGGCTCTGAGCACTATGTGACTTAACTTCTAAGGTCATCAGTCCCCTAGAAAAAAATGGTTCAAATTGCTCTGAGCACTATGGGACTTAACATCTGTGGTCATCAGTCCCCTAGAACTTAGAACTACTTAAACCTAACTAACCTAAGGACATCACATACATCCATGCCCGAGGCAGGATTCGAACCTGCGACCGTAGCAGCCGCGCGATTCCGGACTGAGCGCCTAGAACCGCGAGACCACCGCGGCCGGCAGTCCCCTAGAACTTAGAACTACTTATACCTAACTAACCTAAGGACATCATACACATCCATGCCCGAGGCAGGATTCGAACCTGCGACCGTAGCGGTCGAGCGGTTCCGTACTGTAGCGCCTAGAAACGCTCGGCCACCCCGGCCGGCAGCTGAGGCGGAATAAGGGGAACCAGTCTGCATTCACCGAGGCAGATGGATAACCGCCTAAAACCATCCGCAAACTGACTGGCTCACCGGACCTCGACAGAAATCCCCCGTGCGTATTCGTGCCGGGGATCGGCGCTCCTTCCCTCCCGGAATGCCGTGCGTTAGACCGCACGGCCAACCGGGCGGGCAGCTAACAAGGGAACCTCCCCATCGCACCCCCCTCAGATTTAGTTATAAGTTGGCACAGTTAATAGGCCTTGAAAAACTAAACACGGATCAATCGAGAAAACAGGAAGAAGTTGTGTGGAACTATGAAAAAAATAAGCAAAATATACAAACTGAGTAGTCCATGCGCAAGATATACAACATTATGGAAAATGTGAACTCAGAAGCGCTGTGGTCCCGTGGTTAGCGTGAGCATCTGCGGAACGAGAGGTCTTTGGTTCAAGTCTTCCCTCGAGTGAAAATTTTACTTTAATTTTCGCAAAGTTATGATATGTACGTTCGTTCATTGGCGTATCGGTTCACTGTAATAAGTTTAGTGTCTGTGTTTTGCGACCGCACCGCAAAATCGTGCGATTAGTAGACGAAATGACGTGCCTCTCCAATGGGAACCGAAAAATTTGATCGCAGGGTCATAGGTCAACCGATTCCTCCACAGGAAAACACGTCTGATATATTCTATACGACACTGGTGACGGCAAGTGCGTCACATGACAGGAATACGTTGTGGACCCACCTAACTTGTACACTTGCCGAATGGATAAAAAGATTCTTGTACCTTGCCCGGTTTAGGTTTTCTTGTGGATGAGATAATCACTCCCAAAAAAGTGAAGAAAACATAAGAGTTTGTCACATAAACTTCAACAAATGAATGCAACAGTTTCACAGTCGCACAGTTTTCCCTGTGTTCTGTCAAAACATATGTTTTTAACGTTTTCAAATTTTTCCGTGTGTAGACCGTCAAATCCTGCATATGTCCAAGCAAATCTGAACTTCTCTTGGAATTTTGTTTTGAGGAGCGAAGTTGATTATGTGTGAGTGCCTGAACTTTGATAAATAAAAAATTAAACTTTTCTCTCAGGCGAAGACTTGAACCAAGGAACTCTGGTTCCGCAGCTGCTCACGCTAACCATGTGACCACGGCGTTCCTGAGCCCACATTCTCCTTGATGTTGGCTATCTTGCGCATGGACAAGTCAGTTTGTATATTTTGCTTATTTTTTTCATAGTTCCACACAACTTCTTCCTGTTTTCTCGATTGATCTGTGTTCAGTTTTTCAAGGCCGATCCACTGGGCCAACTTATAACTAAATCTGAGGGGGGTGCGATGGGGAGGTTCCCTTGTAAGAACTTACGTGGAGATTTCGTTTCTATTCACGGTACCTAGAGACAACAACGTGTTAATGTTTAAAAAGTCCATTTATTCCCTTATACATAGGAGCAGCCTGGAAATTACCAAAGCAGTAGGAGATACGGAAGTGTGCGAGTCCCACAAAAGCCTACAGCAGTGTTCTACTGACGGCGGAAGAAAGAAAGTGGAATAAAAACGGTCCGTGGCGCCCGTGCGCCGGCCATTGTCATTGGCGGACTACAGGTGTAGTTCGGCGCTGGGTTGTTTGTAGTTGAATGCGACGGGTAACGCGGCACTGTAATTGCGTGGAAGATCGAACAGCGGCGCCGCGGATGGCGACCGGGAGGGGCGGAAGGAGGAGAATAAAAGATACGGCGGCGGACCGGAACAAAAGGTGACTCGTTAGAATCGGCCGCGTCGCGCCCGGCCTGGTTCGGCGTAATAATGCGGCGCTTACCTGGCGAGGCGCGAGCTCCCATTGTGGGGCCGTGGCGGCTGAATGACGCGCCGATTGTTGCGGCACCCCTCCCCCTCTCCCCCACCCCCGCTATGCGGGCGAGGGTGGCGGCGCGGCGTGGCGTGGCGGTGACTCAGCCCGCAGCACAAAAACTGACTCACGCCCGCTGCTGCCGCCTTATCGCCAGAGCCGCCGCCTCACGCCCACTCCGCTCTGCACACTGCTCTCCACTGCGGGACGAGACCCGTCTCTGTTGACGGACGTGCACCGACCAGAGCACGGAGAAAGCACCTAGTACTTTCATCTAGACGCCGACATTTTTTTGCTAGATACATTCCAGTTGACAAAGCTGATTCTGAATAGGGTCGCCGTTCACGTTGTGGCAATACAGGATTACTGTAAATGTTTCATTCGTTTTCAAATTTCTGCATTTTTCAAGCTATTACGTGCACAGGTATCATTGATGCACGAATAGAACTCACCAGCACTGTGCCCAATAGTTGGCGGTACGAATGCAGTGCCTCGAGGAAATGACGAAGCAAGAAAAGAATTTTAGTGTTGGAATATGGCCAGCCGCTGTGGCCGAGCGGTTCTAGGCACTTCAGTCTGGAATCGCGCGACTGCTACGGTCGCAGGTTCGAATCCTGCCTCGGGCATGGATGTGTGTGATGTCCTTAGGCTAGTTAAGTTTAAGTAGTTCTGAGTTCTAGGGGACTGATGACCTCAGATGTTAAGTCCCATAGTGTTCGGAATCATCTGAACCATTTTTGTTGGAATATGTGAGAGTGTGGGGCACTGAAAATACTCACAAGATTTTGAAAAGACAGCGACCGTTACTCATACCTTGATATGTTGCAGTGGTAGTTATTTCCACATCTGACTGCTGATTCCGAGAATTTCATCTTCCAGCAAGACCCGACACCCCGCTACGTAAACGACGAACTTCTGCATCGCAGATGTGAGCGCATTGGTGAATATGATGCGTCTCGGTTTCCTTTGCCTCCTCAGGTCTCCTGACCTAACGCCTTTTGACTTTTTCCTTTGGGCCAACTTAAGGACCGTGTTTACGTACCCCCACTGCAAGCTGGAACTGCTTAGAGAACGCACCAATGCTGCTGTGATGGTCGCTGACAGGGTGTAACTACACCATATGTGGGACGAACTTGACTCCCGCTTGGATGTGTGTAGTGTAACTGCAGGGGCACAAGTAGAACATTTCTGGAGTGCAAAATGCGAACTTCACCAGTTTATGGCTCTATTCATCTCTCATTTATATTTGTACATGTAATACTTTGGGATATATGGAGCTTATAAAACGAATGAATCATTTGTAGTAGCCCTGTATATGTACCATGAAAAGAATTGTAGAGAAATGACGAGAAGACATTTCAGAGACTTATAGCTTTTATTGGCTACGGAAAAGCTTTTGGCAGTGCGAACAGGAAAAAGTGTGGGACCACAGAAGCTGGATATCCTTTACATTTTATTGAAGCTATAAAAACCACATACAAGGACACAAAAATGATAATAAAAATTGGCAACAGTAGTGTATGCAGATTAATAGAAGTCAACATGTTAATATTCTTATGTATAAAGGTGATTTAACGATTTTGGAAGAAAGTCAAGATGAGCGACAAAAACCTTCGTATATCAATACAGAATGGCTCATCTTGTGAAATACCTCAACTGCTCAAAAATAATAATAGATACTACTCTGCTTGATGTGGTCTCCAGCTTTAATTTTTTAGGATGTGATGTAAGCCATTATGTGGGTAAGGATATATAAAATAAGATTAACAAATGTCAATCAAAATGCATAACAATTACCAAAACATTCCAAAACAAAACACAGAAGGAAACAATATTAATATTTTATAAATCCTTGGCTACACCCGTTTGCGATATGGAAGTGAGTCATGGATACCTAAGAACAGTGATAAACGTAAACTACAAGCAACAGAAATGAATTTCTCAGGAAAGTAAGAGATGTTACCAGCGAAAATCATATAAGAAATAAGGGTTTGGGAATCAACAACATATTTACAATACTAACGAAGAGATTGTAGAAAACAAAACTGTAATATCAGCAAGAAGGAATGAGTGTAGAAAGAATCCCAGGCCAAGCTGTACCATCCAAGAGGAAAAATGAAAGTGAAGACCTGGAAAAAAGTGGCAGTGAAAAGCAAAGGCGGAACAGGCAGTACTGCCTAAACCTTTAATCAGAAGAAGAGAAAGAATACATTTCAGTTCAGCTTTTACTCATATCAGTAATTTACAGCACGTATCTTCTCGAAGACGCTAATAATCATTTATTACATCTTTATTATGTTCAAAAATGGCTCTGAGCACTATGGGACTTAACTTATGAGGTCATCAGTCCCCTAGAACTTAGAACTACTTAAACCTAACTAACCTAAGGACAGCAGACACATCCATGCACGAGGCAGGATTCGAACCTGCGACCGTAGCGGTCGCGCTGTTCCAGACTGTAGCGCCTAGAACCGCGCGGCCACTCCGGCCGGCAAAGAAAGGGAAGAAATATTACCATTCGTCGCATTCTACGAGATGTTTGCGGAAAAAGTTTGTTAACCCAAAGTGGTCAACAGTTTTTCTACAGCCTTCTAGCAGATATGAAAAAAAAGAGTCATAAATCCTAAATATTCAAGTCCAATTTAAAAGGTTTTCTTGAGGTACAACAAATTTCTGTACAGAAGTTCCTCGTAGCAGTTGAGAACTTTTTAGCAGTTGAGAATTTTTCTCTCTACTGTGTTATTTAATCATATATTCTCTCACAATTTGCTTCGTTCTGTATTAATTATTTATCACTATTTTAGAAGCTTCATACCGATTCGTTTTAATGACCAAGTAGCTTTGACTCGCATGTGCGACGGAACATGATAAATAAATAAAAATTAAGAAGGAAGTACAGGAAGCTTTTTGGTAATGAAGTGGTCGACACATATGGAAGTATAGAAGGTTAGAAAGTTGTTTGCAATAGACTTCAGTTCGAAGTTAGAAAACGCACATATTGATGAGAGAGAGTAGATGAAAACAACAGCGAATGACTGTTTTAGTCTGATCCACGACGTTAACCGAAGAAAAACAAAGTCGTATGAGGAAGAGATTGTCTGGTTTTGCACCTAGCACGGCAGCTGTGTATGGACACCTGCCAGCGCTGTGCGTGGCGTGCCCGAGTAAACGCAGCGCTCCTTGCCCAGCAGTGCAGTCGCTCCCGCGGCCGTGAGAGGCGCAGACCGGACCGGACCAGTGGGGTCCGCCCGGGCCTCGAACCGGGCGACCTCCGGCCAAGGGGACAGCCGCCAGGGCTGTGCAAACGTGGCTGCGCCGCCAGCACGCACCTCGCCCTTCCAGTCCTTCCTCAGACCTGTCTCGCGACCCCTGCCCCCCCCTTCCCCCCTACCTCCTCACCACGTCTTTTCGTACCATTCCGGACTCTCCACGATGGCAATGGCTGTTACGAGACTTACGTTACAGCATGCTCCTTTTTCAGAACTTTGCCGACGCCTGCCAACATTTTGTTAGCCGAGGTTTAGTGAAGGTATTGACCGTTACGTAAACCTCGAGGTCAACAGAATGTTGACGTATTCGTATTTCATCAAACTTCTGCTGCGGTTTACAGACGCTATAGATTTACTGTAATAAGTCATTTTACTGTGTGAAGCTTTTTTTTCTGGTAAACACTTTATCTCAATTAGCGATTTGCTGATATCACCCCCTTAGGCATAATCGACCGATATTACACAAAAATTATATCGCATGCTTACTAGACATAATAATCCACACATTAGTGAGTGTGAAGAATAACTTATAACAGTGTTCCTCATAAAATGCACTGCAACCATAGCAGGTACGGGCACAATAATCACAGATGTGGAGTTTTGTGTGTGGAACGGCGCGATAACAACGCACCAAAAGGTTCGGCTTTTTCCGTCATATACACTGAAGAGGCAAATAAACTGATACACCTGCCTGATGTCGTGTAGGGCCCCCGCGAGCAGGCAGAAATGCCGAAAAACGACGTCGCATGGACTCGATTAATGTCTGTGCTGGAGGGAACTGACACTATGGATCCTGCAGGGCTACCCGTAAATCCGTAAGAATACAAGGGGACGTGGATCTGTTCTGAATAGCAAGTTGCTAGGCATCCCAGATAATGTTCATGTCTGGGGAGTTTGGTGGCCAGCGGAAGAGCGGAAGTGTTTGTGGGGTGTTGCAGTGTCCTGCTGGAATTACTCAAGTCCGTCGGAATGCACAATGGACGTGATACTTCGCGGCGTGAGATGATGAAGACCCCATCGACGACTCGTCGCCCATGAGGTCGTTTCTTTCCTCGTGGCTACAACCCCAGGAAGTCTGCGGTTCGCGATGAAGTCTCCAAATCCCTTCTCAAGGAAATGCTGCCGACAGCAGCTACTCACCTCGCCATCTTCAACGAAATCCTTCGGGCTTGCTGCTTCCTCCTGTCTTGGAAGCTCGCGGAAACCGCGGCGATACAGAAGTTGGGGAGGGATCTTCATCACGCACAGAATTACAGGCAGATCAGTCTTTGCCGGCTGTAGCGTCACGTCGACGCCGAAGACCTGTTGCCCGAGGAGCAGTTTCCGCAAGGGTCATTCACCAATTCACCAGCTCCTCCAAATGACAGCTCCGCCAATGCAATGCTCTGTTATATCTTGTGTACGTGACACTTCCGCATTCTATGTACATACATATGTATCGTATGTGCATATCGCTATCCGATGACTTTTGTCTCTTCAGTGTATAGCGATGTTTTCTGAATACTTTGGAATAAAAGACCTTTGGTCTACTGTAGCTGGCTACAGAGTATCGATAATACGATTATGATTTATTCGAATTGTTATCCGAATTACTATTCCATCACTATAACGCAGAAAGGATCATCAAAAGAGTGAAAAAGCAATCGTAATAGCCATAAACATCCGGTTTCTCGTAGGCGCTTATTTATTCTGTAGATACAAAATAACTGTGATGTGATTGCCATCGTTCCGGCAGCAGATCGCCACAGCGTCGTTTTGTCGCTCTTCCGTTGCATTCGGTGAACCCATACAACAGTTTGCAGTCGGCCAACCCTTCATCAGTAAACCCATCTAGACCGCAGTCTGTCACTGTTTACACACAACAAACACCACGGTATGCGCAGCCCGAGACAGAACAGAGAAATACTAAATGCAAGCTTGAGAGGGAAGAAGTATTGGCAACAGCAATGCACAAGTTTGTTCCCAAATAGACACAGAGCTTATGCCGTCGATATTTGCACTGCTGTGCAGGTAATCTCAGTGTAATACAGATACAAAGATGAATGGGGGTAAGAGATCAAACCAAATGCCATTACTTTAACGAGCCGCTAGATACCACTCGCCTCTTGTACCAAAATAATCAGAAATTATCTCTGAATAAGGTCAGAAATTTTGTCCAGCGTAGTTGCGGTTTTCCATGAATATTATTGCCAGCAGCCCAGAGAAACACAAATGCGTTAATGGAAATTATAACCACTTCGTAATCAATCCAGCTTTCTAAATGCTAGTGACGGAGGAGCCAGAGTGTCTCCCTGCAAGTTCCAAGAGAGGTTAGGATTCCTGGCTCGTCAGGAATCCAGCCGGGACGTCGGGGATAAGACGGCCCAGCGTCTTTGAGGTCGCACCCTTTCTTCCGATTCAGCGTCGTTTCACGAACTGCTGTGGCGAGACTCGCCGTGCCTGGGCTCTCAAATCGGCGGCCCAGTAACGAGATACAGCACGTGCTGGGCCGGCCTTCATTAACACACAAAGCGCGTTACGTAAATATATGCACGAATACTTGTCCGAGGGTTACACTCGGTCAGCCGCCGTCTGTGTTTGTGTGTCCGTGAGTGAAATCACGTCCAAGCTTCTACGCTGCACTAGATGCAGCGGTAGCAATAAAGACTGTCATCAGCACTTCACTGCCGCGAAGTTCATTAACTGCTTACTCGATCATGCATACAGCGGATACAGCTACTAAGCAAGACGTATTACCTCTGAAGATGTCTCCCGCATTCGGAGACGAAACATCAGGAAATAGTTCAATATGTCGATCACGGCTTATCATCTCGGAAGCTTTATTTTGGACAATTCAATGTGTAATTTCGATATTAAAAGATATGTTGTGTTGTAATCAAGAGTGATACACAATCTCAACACATCGATAGCAATGGGTATCGATAATTTCGTTTGTAAGCGAAAAAGTTCGTCCAGCACTATGTTAACTAAAATTTATTATTTTAAGCATAAATATTTATATTTTATGTAATTAGGACTATTTTTGAAGTTTTAATACGAAAATCCGTAGATCTGTTTTACCAAATTTTGCTAAATTATGGTTCAGTTAATCGTAACAATATATTTGACACCTTTTTGCCTCAAAAGTGATCTTTGTGTTTCTGCTTGTTGATACTTTGCGAGAAGCATAGTTGTGTGGTGGAGTGTAAGTAAGACGGTTGTATAAAGCAGTAACGTTGATCGTGGAAAGAAGAGTCATGTGGAACCTTTTGTGAGGCATATCTTGTGAAGCAGTTACCTACGAGTTTATGAATACAAACAATTCAATGAAGATTCTATTTTATTTTACATTTAACAAACCACCAACTCGACTGGGCTACAAATAGTATATTTCTTTGCACAGCCAAACCAGGAGGCCTAAGTCATACTCCAAAAGGAAGACAACGAGGCCATCTTGAAGGCAATCAATAAGTAAATATATACGAGGGCACGAGGATTTAATGAAAAGTAATGCCTCCACCTTCGATAATTGGATGTGGATAGGAATATTTTAATAAATCAAACGTAGAAATAATGTGATCTTTAATTACCAATATTCACTTGTCCACATAATCACCAGCTAGTTGGATACATTCCTGCCAACGATGAACAAGTTTTCTGAAACTGTCACGGAAGAAGTCGACACACTGTTTCCTCAACCACAGTCTCACAGTTCTCTCAACGTCTTCATCAGAAGCATAATGATGTCTCCGCAGATCGTCTTTCATTATCGTTAACAGATGGAAGTCAGATGGTGCTAAATCTGGACTGTATGGAGGATGCCATACGATGGTGATATTTCAATTCACGAGTCAGCATCCGGGGTACCCATCGTGCACAGATCATCTGACAGCCAAGCAAAGCACACGTTCTTGTGAAAAAATGCGGATTGTGCTTGCAATTTCTTTCGTGTGTGGTCAGACGATCGTCCTGAATCAATCTGTCAATATTTTGCTTGTGAAACTCGGTGGTTGCTGTCACAGGACGTCCAACTCTTTGTTTGTCACGCAGGTCAGATGTTCCCGCCTCAGCATCTTTAAACTTACTCGCCCAATGACGCACAGTACTCACATCAACACAATCACCGTGAACTGCTTTCATTCTCTGATGAATCTACTTTGGGGTGACACCTTCTCCTGTCAGGAATTAATGACTGCATGTTGCTTAAATAGCTTAGACCGACCGTCTGCGCAGGGTTCCATACTTTACTCTGTAACAACACAACCGTTCAATGCTAAGGCTTCCCGCCAACTGGAGCTGCAGAGAAGAGGCTACGGAATAAGTCAGTACCTGCCGCATACCAATGCTGCCAACTGTTGATGATTTACGAAGGTGGAGGCATTACTTTTGAGTCAACCCACGTATTTTAGTAAAATTAACATGCTCTTCACTGACAGCTCCTTCAGAATAATGACGGAAGTCATGGTATAGACGTTATTGAAGAAGTTTGTTACGAAGAAAAAGCGAAAAAAAAGCAACAGAGGTAAATTTCCCGAATTTGACCGTCCTTCTACACAATTATTTCGGTATATGAATGAAAATGGCATAATCACATAATGGTGTAATTACGTTTATAGTACTGAACCATAATGAAAGGGAATTCAGGGAATGAGCAATGTGTCTTCAGAAAGGAGAGAGGTAACCGCAGCCGTCTTTCTTACAGAAGCTCAAAATATAAGGATATCATTAAGGAGCTAACAAAGAGTATAGAGTTTATTAATGATCAAAGCAAAATGTTGATGATAAAGGTCGTATAATAAATCCTCCACTGTGCTGAGAATAGAAAGAATAGGGTTCAAATCGCTCCAAGCACTATGGGACTTAAAATCTGAGGTCATCAGTCCCCTAGACTTAGAACTACTTAAACCTAACTAACCTAAGGACATCACACATACCCATGCCCGAGGCAGGATTCGAACCTGCGACCGTAGCAGCAGCGCGGTTCCGGACTGAAGCGCCAAAAACCGCTCGGCCACAGCGGCCGGCAAGAATAGCGAAAATCTCGTCCGAACGCATCATAACATGAACATTTATTTTCTCTAGAAAATACGTTTTTTGAGTCCTCATTTTTCTGACTGCTTTGATGCGGCCCGCCGCGAATTCCTCTCCTGTGGCAGCCTCTTGATCTCAGAGTAGCAGTTGTAATCTACGTCCTCAATTATTTTGCTGAATGTATTCCAGTCTCTGTCTTCTACAGTTACTGCCCCCTACAGCTCCCTCTAGTACCATGGAACTCATTCCTGATTTCCTAACAAATATCCTATTATCCTGTCCCTTCTCCCTGTCAGTGTTTTACACACACACACACACACACACACACACACACACACACACACACACACATATATATATATATATATATATATATATATATATATATATATATATATCTTATGTGTCTTATCTAATTACGGAATAACAGTCAAAACCCCTTTTCACCTTTAATAATCTTTTTCACTGCCGATACGAATTTGATGGAAAAAAACCTTGTTTCCGTTATTTGTTATTTACGCACCGTGTAGGCTTTTTATTTGTCCAGATACTGAAAAACTTTAACATTTTTTTCTTTCAGGCATTTGGTATCTGTTGTGGAAGAACTTCTTCTTCTTCTTTTGCCACCGCCTTTATCCCGCAGTGTGCGCAGGGTCAAATACGGAATTGGCGTGGTTAATTTTAAGGGGTGGCCGGATGCCCTTCCTGACGGAAGGAGTGTACCCCAGCTGTCTGCGTCTAATATAAATCGTGAAATAGTGTGAGCGTGTTTCAAATGTCTACGAGTCGTGTAACTGAGGCGGGACGTGGGGACCAGCCCGGTATTCACCTATGAGGATGTGGAAAACCGCCCAAAAACCACATCCAGGCTGGCCGGTACACCTGCCGTCGTCGTTAATCCGCCGGGCGAATTCGATCCGGGGCCGGCGCGCCTACCCGAGTGCAGGATCAGCGCGTTAGCGCTCTCGGCTAACCCGGCGGGTCTGTTGTGGAAGAACATTAGTAGAAAATATATCTTCATGCTACCTTTGTAATGTGCCACGAAGACAAAGCAACACTTAAAATACAATTCGGTACTAAAACGTGAGTGAATGTGGCGAGAATTTGATAACTTACTGTGTTACCAGATGAAACTGCTGTCCCCTATTTCTGGCGTGCACTAGAGATGGGCAAACTCGTTCATCCTTGGGAACTAGTTCACTGCTGATCGTTCTTTTTTGGGAACCGTTCATTTTTACTCGTTCACTGTTCATTTGTGCTTGGTATATGGTTCTTATGAAAAACTGAAAACTAGTAGTGTAGATGACTGAAGGATGGAGGGCACCAAGAAGGGGTACTTACCTCCTCCCTGGAGTACAGAGTTTTTACTCACAACAGATACAGATACAACAAACAGACAAACATGTAATAATTAGGCAGTGAAGAAATAACAAGCTAATGCAAGCAACAATGGCAAAACAGTGGATGATGATGTGTAGAGAGCTGGAGAAAAGAACACGAAAATCTCTCGCGACGCGCATGGGCTATAGCACATGCAGTCCTGTAAACCTGTTGGTGGCTGTTTCCCAAATTCATAGACCACAAGTGTCTTGTATAAAATTCTTCGTTTCGACTTCCACTACGTAGCTATGCTACGTTGTAAACAATAATCGTTTACACCCTGTATATACTTCACGTTGTCTCGTGAGTTCGTAGGCGAAGTAGGCTTTACGGAAGCATAAAATAAAATGCGGTTTTCTCATCATACTTGCGTCTCACTCTTAGTAAAAATTAGGTTTTTATGTTGCATTATTTAAGGTAATGCAGCAATAATAATAATAATAATAATTAAGTTCGCAGTAATAAAGTTTTTGGTTTGAAAGCTCCTTCTGAACAAATGTTTGAGATAATAAGTAAATACGATTTTATGGCAATCTATATCTTTTCAAATGGAGAGGCACCGCCTTTGCTACTGAGCCAAAATGACCCACAACCCACTTCTATTTTTCCAAAGAAGCAGGTAATGCAAATTGGAAACTACCAAACTTAAAAATACTTAGAGCCTTCCTAAATGTAATGTTTTGTGTATGAAAGATACACGACAATCGTTTTATATGAATTTTCTTACACTAAAAATTAAGCATATTGTTGAAAGTTAGCTGCTAAATAAAGTCGATGAAACCAAAAAATATATGAATAACATAAAAAACTTGCCTTGTTATAAGTATGTCTTCTGCTGTTCATCGAAATAATGAAGTGAGCTGATATGCCCTTGTGTTACCTGAAAAGACGTACCTATTACGAGTATATACAGCGTGATTTTTATGTAATTTACGTAACTATAAAATACTTTTTGATTACCGGCCGTGGACGCTGAATAGCCTGACCCAAGTGCAAGAACAGCTTGGAACATACGTAAAATGGGCGAGCGCAGTGAACGAAACGAACAACTGGATACTGAACTAACTAGGAGCAAGCGGCAGTGTAGCTGTCATGCGAAGAACGACGAGTGCGGCCGAGGGAGACCGAGACTGAGACGAACATGCGACCGAGGCTGGAACGAGAACTGCCGAAGTGACCGCCGCGACCGAAGTGAACTAGTGAACTATGAACCGATCGTTCCTCGTTCCCGGCAACTATAAGTAAACCGCCGCGACCGAAGTGAACTATGAACCGATCGTTCCTTGAAATTCGTTCCTCGGCCCTTTCGTTCATCTTGGTGAACCGTTCCTTTGCACCCGTTCGTTCGCAAACTACCCATCTCTAGCGTGCACCGTCTTTAACACGTTCAGTATTTTAGAACTCGACAGTCGGCACAGCCAGATGACCATTGCGTCACCGACCCATTCGCGATTTGGTTGGCGGCAGATTTACACGATGGCGTGTGACGTGCACCCACCACGGGCAGTCCATTCTGACCAGAAAGTCGCTCGTGTAAAACAGGCCTTGCGCGTAATCGAACCGGTGGCGCAAGTGTCAGCCCGCATAACTGACGTGGCGAATGGGTTGCCTACCTGCCGGGCGCGAATATTTGTGGGCTGAACGCGTGGAGCGGGATTGACAGGGGCGGCGGCGGCCCGGTAGGCGGCATGCGCGACAAAAAGAAGACGGCGCGGCGTGGCGGAGCACAGGAGCCGGGAGCCGGCCGACTGCGCGTGGCGGCCTAGGCTAGCGGCGTTGCCGCTTCAGCCGTCCGCTCCTAGCCCGCCGGCCACTTGGCCGCCGGGCATCGCGTCCTGGCGGCAACGCCGCTCCATTACCTGATCCTGGTAAATACGTTTAGTCGACGATTACGGCCAACACCTTCACGTTAGACGCTCCTTGATAGATCTTTCTCCGCTGTATACAGTCTTTCTTACTCTGAGCTACAGTTCTGATCCTGGCCAGAGTAAAGACGTACTCTACCAGGAGAGTGGTTCGAACATCACAGTACTTTACTAGGAATAGTCGTGTTGCAGGTGTATGCTCTTCCTCCGATCTTTCATCTACATCTACATCTACATACATACTCCGCAATCCACCATACGGTGCGTGGCGGATGGTACCTCGTACCACAACTAGCATCTTCTCTCCCTGTTCCACACCCAAACAGAACGAGGGAAAAATGACTGCCTATATGCCTCTGTACGAGCCCTAATCTCTCTTATCTTATCTTTGTGGTCTTTCCGCGAAATGTAAGTTGGCGGCAGTAAAGTTGTACTGCAGTCAGCCTCAAATGCTGGTTCTCTAAATTTCCTCAGTAGCGATTCACGTAAAGAACGCCTCCTTTCCTCTAGAGACTCCCACCCGAGTTCCTGAAGCATTTCCCTAACACTCGCGTGATGATCAAACCTACCAGTAACAAATCTAGCAGCCCGCCTCTGAATTGCTTCTATGTCCTCCCTCAATCCGACCTGTTAGGGATCCCAAACGCTCGAGCAGTACTCAAGAATAGTCGTATTAGTGTTTTTTAAGCGGTCTCTTTTACAGATAAACCACATCTTCCCAAAATTCTACCAACGAACCGAAGACGACTATCCGCCTCCCCCACCACTGCCATTACATGCTTGTCCCACGCCATATCGCTCTGCAATGTTACGCCCAAATATTTAATCGACGTGACTGTGTCAAGCGCTACACTACTAATGGCGTGGCTCAAATGGCTCTGAGCACTATTGGACTCAACTGCTGAGGTCATTAGTCCCCTAGAACTTAGAACTACTTAAACCTAACTAACCTAAGGACATCACAAACATCCATGCCCGAGGCAGGATTCGAACCTGCGACCGTAGCGGTCTTGCGGTTCCAGACTGCAGCGCCTTTAACCGCACGGCCACTTCGGCCGGCTTACTAATGGCGTATTCAAACATTACGGGATTCTTTTTCCTATTCATCTGCATTAATTTACATTTATCTATATTTAGAGTTAGCTGCCATTCTTTACACCAGTCACAAATCCTGTCCAAGTCATCTTGTATCCTCCTACAGTCACTCAACGACGACACCTTCCCGTACAGCACAGCATCATCAGCAAACAGCTGCACATTGCTATCCACCCTATCCAAAAGATCATTTATGTAGATAGAAAACAATAGCGGACCTACCACACTTCCCTGGGGCACTCCAGATGATACCCTCACCTCCGATGAACACTCACCATCGAGGACAGCGTACTGGGTTCTATTACTTAAGAAGTCTTCGAGACACTCACATACTTGGGAACCAATCCCATATGCTCGTACCTTAGTTAGGAGTCTGCAGTGGGGCACCGAGTCAAACGCTTTCCGGAAGTCAAGGAATATGCCATCCGTCTGATACTCTTCATCTTTAATCACCTAGCCAGTTCTAGGCGGACCTACAGTTTAATGTGGACTCCGAACTACGGTAAAACTCAGCATTTTCACATCAACAAACATTGCAACTCGTGAAAAATTTGGTAAGTAACGGATAAAAATGCTATGACTGACCAGGGATCGAACCCGAGAACTATATTCTAACATATTAACACTGAGCCAACCACGCTGGACTTACAAAGACCTGAACCAGAATCGTAGCAGAAGGATGTTTCCATGAGTATCGAATTCACTTTACATCTATAGATATAGTCCGGCCGGCCGCTGTGGCCGAGTGGTTCTAGACGCTTCAGTCAGGAACCGCGCGACTGCTATGGTCCCAGGTTCGAATCCTGCCTCGGGCATGGATGTGTGTGATGTCCTTAGGTTAGTTACGTTTATGTAGTTTTTTTCTTTTTTTAAAAAATCTTATGGGACTTAACTGGCAAGGTCATCAGTTCCTAAGCTTACACACTACTTAACCTAAATTATCCTAAGGACAAACACACACACCCGTGCCCGATGGAGGACTCGAACCTCCGCCGGGACCAGCCGCACAGTCCATGACTGCAGCGCCTGAGACCGCTCGGCTAATCCCGCGCGGCGTTTAAGTAGTTGTTCTAAGTTCTAGGGGACTGATGACCTCAGATGTTAAGTCCCATAGTGCTCAGAGCCATTTGAACCATTTACAGATATAGTCCCCAGGTCACTGTACAGTGCATGAAAGAGAGTACTTCGTACCACTGTTCCTGTTCAACTCGAAAATGAACCCAGGAAAAAAATTGTTATTTTATTTATGTACTGATTTATTTAACCTGGCAAGAATGGGACCATCAGGTAACTAGGAATTCTTCACCATATGCACTGCATTCTTTAAGTTTAACATGCTATAAGCTACATCTAATATGTAGCACTATAAAACATATTGCAGAAAGAGAGAAGAAAACACAACTTTTATTCGTTTGTGAATACAGCAACGGAGCAACGGAGACAAGTCACAGAAGGTAAATTTAAACTTCGAGGACTAGCAGCAATAGTTATGAGAGAAGTGATAGAAGCGGAAGACTAAGAGAAATACAATAAAACTCTGTTAATGAAGATGAAGGTAAAGAAAGAAACGTGAGTGACTGAGAAATAAAAAGACCAAAAAGCGTAAATGGAAGAAGATGCCAGCATTCGCTTTACTGTTTGATAGACGGAAAGTTGGACACATGCGTTTAATTTTAGGAAAAACGTTATGAGGGTGATGGAGGAAAGTGTTTCATCTTCTTAAAACCAACAGGGCATTCAAAGGTGCGCGGGCTGTGAGGGAAGCTTGCTCCAGGGGCGGAGAACAGCGGCACAGTAGGAGTTGGAATGTTTTCGTTTTAGCGATGGGCACAGCTAAGGTACTAGATAAGTGAGAGCTTACGCTTCGATTACGATAAGATGACAAGTACATAGTCCAAGATGCAAGGTACTGCGGTGCATGTGCACGGAGGAACAGAAGTAGTAAAATGTAGCACGTACTATTCAAGTAACTTGTCTGGCCGCAGCCAACCTAACTAAGGGTATGAAGCACTGATGGTGAAATAGACAGGTGTTGTAAATGTAACATATACAAGCATACAATGTCAGTTCGAACTGTCTAATCTTCTCACTGCTCGCGCTGTGCTGGATTACATCGTAATAGTGGAAGTTCGGCAGAACGAGCGATTACACATGTGTACGTATCACGCCCTCTTAAAATTTACTCCGAAAATTTTCACGGGCATAGAGGCAAGCAGAAATCTCTCTCTATGTGGCGACAGTATTTTCTGCCTAGTTGAGGTGTTCGTCGGTCTGTCTGTCTGCCTGTGTCCCCTCCCCCTCTTTTTCTTTGGAAGAGTGGCAGGGGTTGATGTGGCCGGCCACAGTTTACTATTTTGCGCCAATCTCTTCAACGCAGATGGCCACTTACACGCTACGTTCTCAGTTATATGGTGCATACTGCTTCATCATCACTCTGTATCATCATGTATTAATTTTGCTGCAGCGTATGCTAGCTTTGACTATAGCCACATAGTCGGGAAATGCCACATCATACACTGCTACCAGTTCACTTTCACTGTTACTATCGAAGGTTGGATATAGCATGTCACTGGTCTCGTCAGCAGACCGCAGATTCCGTGACTCTAGGACTGAGAAGAGGAGATGACTTGACCCTTACTTGCCACCGTCTACAGGCTGAAATCGCACATGATTATCTTTGTTAGTATGAAATCTGAATCGTAGTAATGACATTCGGCAAACAAAACGTAGGCTGAAACCGCACAAGATTATCTTAGTTAGTATGAAAGCTGAATCGTAGTAATGACATTCGGCTAACAAAACGAAAATTACAAAACTACCAACACCTTCGATGAACAGAAATTGAAGCACTCTGCACTATGTAACAACGAACAAGAAATGACTTACAGACAGCGGCGCCCGTAAGGTCCACGAGCTACAGCAGTATTCTCAAAGCCAGGAAAGACATCTACATCCACATCCACGTGATTACTCTGCTATTCACAATAAAGTGCCTGGCAGAGGGTTCAATGAACCACCTTCAAGCTGTGAAATATGTTGTGCTGTTTCAAAATCGAGTTGCGGAGTGCTTGTTAGAGGCCAGTGACTACCAGTAGACGTTATTGTCCGATATCAAACCTAGAAATAATTTGATATGTACCTGCGCAAGTGGCGCATAAGGGGGTAGAGTCAACAGTGCTGGCGGTGGCTCCATTGTGAACAGCCACAATACGGTACGGAGCTGCAGTTCGACAGCTCAAGCCTATACACAAGGCTGTATGTCGCTTAGCTTGTAAGCTACAGCTATCAAGTGTGCAAAGGATTGTATTAGCAGATTATGTGAGTGCGAACCAGTAATCCTACAAACTTATACTTTCAAAGTCGTTGGTACCGATGGTACTGAAAACTAAGTAGACACACAAACAAAAGATCGACCAAAGCAAGCAAGTCCGACTTCGACCACGTGCTGCTAGAAGAAAATCTCATGTTGTTGTTGTTGTGGTCTTCAGTCCTGAGACTGGTTTAATGCAGCTCTCCATGCTACTCTACCCTGTGCAAGCTTCTTCATCTCCCAGTACCTACTGCAACCTACATCCTTCTGAATCTGCTTAGTGTATTCATCTCTTGGTTACCCTCTACGATTTTTACCCTCCACGCTGCCCTCCCATGCTAAATTTGTGATCCCTTGATGCCTCAAAACATGTCCTACCAACCGATCCCTTCTTCTAGTCAAGTTGTGCCACAAACTTCTCTTCTCCCCAGTCCTATTCAGCACCTCCTCATTAGTTATGTGATCTACCCATCTAATCTTCAGCATTCTTCTGTAGCACCACATTTCGAAAGCTTCTATTCTCTTCTTGTCCAAACTAGTTATCGTCCATGTTTCACTTCCATACATGGCTACACTCCATACAAATACTTTCAGAAACGACTTCCTGACACTTAAATCTATACTCGACGTTAACAAATTTCTCTTCTTCAGAAACGATTTCCTTGCCGTTGCCAGTCTACATTTTATATCCTCTCTACTTCGACCATCATCAGTTATTTTACTCCCTAAATAGCAAAACTCCTTTACTACTTTAAGTGTCTCATTTCCTAATCTAATTCCCTCAGCATCACCCGATTTAATTTGACTACATTCCATTATCCTCGTTTTGCTTTTGTTGATGTTCATTTTACGTCCTCCTTTCAAGACACTGTCCATTCCGTTCAACTGCTCTTCCAAGTCCTTTGCTGTCTCTGACAGAATTACAATGTCATCGGCGAACCTCAAAGTTTTTACTGCTTCTCCATGAATTTTAATACCTACTCCGAATTTTTCTTTTGCTTCCTTTACTGCTTGCTCAATATACAGATTGAATAGCATGGGGGATAGGCTACAACCCTGTCTCACTCCTTTCCCAACCACTGCTTCCCTTTCATGCCCCTCGACTCTTATAACTGCCATCTGGTTTCTGTACAAATTGTAAATAGCCTTTCGCTCCCTGTATTTTACCCCTGCCACCTTCAGAATTTGAAAGAGAGTATTCCAGTCAACATTGTCAAAAGCTTTCTCTAAGTCTGCAAATGCTAGAAACGTAGGTTTGCTTTTCCTTAACCTTTCTTGTAAGATAAGTCGTAAGGTTAGTATTGCCTCACGTGTTCCAACATCTCATACAACATAAAAATATGGTTCAAATGGCTCTAAGCACTATGGGACTTCACATCTGAGGTCATCAGTCCCCTAGACTTAGAACTACTTAAACCAGACTAACCTAAGGACATCACACACATCCATGCCCGAGGCAGGATTCGAACGTGCGACCGTAGCAGCAGCGCTACAACATAAAAGGGGGTGTAAAATGTAGCGCAGCGAAAGCTTCGCTCTCTACGATATTGACAGAGGAAAACGAAGAACATTTGTGAATCCTCTCGAGCACCATTTTAATAAGAGTTTTGCTTCGCCTTTTGCCCTTTCCTACGTATATTTAACAGCATTGCATAAAATCAGATGTGCCTGATTATGAATAACTTCTCCTGCATCTACGGTGTGCGACGATTACAGGGCCATGATTGTAGCAAAGAGATGGCAGCGAGGACACCCAAAGTGCGCGTTTCTGCGCAGGGGCCGCGTTATTTTCCGCCACTCGTAAGCTAAGTAGTCGACGTAACGTAGCAGGAAACACTGGCAAATAAATGATTCTCGTATACTAATGGAACGATGACACTCTGCGACTCAGCATTTACTCCAAAGTAGTTATACTGACCCAGTACCTGCATTCGTCTGGCTGTCATCAACCACAACTACACGCTGAAGTGTATACTATACCTCTTGCGGAAAGCTTACTGTAGGAGGTTGAACACCTAAAGTATGTACTTAAATGGAACACGTTCTCTGAGAAGCATCATCGGGAACAAAGCGAAATGAATCAGTTGCTTTCCTACCATATGCTGGGAGCATATCAGCTGTAACAGGGAGAATTTTAAGACGTTTCAACGTCAAGACTGTGTTCCGTTCACCAACCTAATTAAAGTACTTCTGGATTCTCTTGCAGATGAACTGCACCTGAGGATGTCTGGTGTTTATTCGATTCCAATCCGCTGTAATAAAGCATACAGCCGGCCGAAGTGGCCGTGCGGTTAAAGGCGCTGCAGTCTGGAACCGCAAGACCGCTACGGTCGCAGGTTCGAATCCTGTCTCGGGCATGGATGTTTGTGATGTCCTTAGGTTAGTTAGGTTTAACTAGTTCTAAGTTCTAGGGGACTAATGACCTCAGCAGTTGAGTCCCATAGTGCTCAGAGCCATTTGAACCATTTTTAAAGCATACACTTGTCAGACTATCACTGTTGACGACAGGTATGTGGAAACAACGTCGTAATAAACCGAAAAATTTCAGTGACAGAGCATTGCGTAGTAAAATATAATGGGACACAGGTGGTTTCTGCCGGTTCTCGTTACTGGGATTGTGATCTGAAAGAACCCATTGAAATTAGGCTGGTTAGTAATATTATTAATAGGACCAAGGGCTATCGCAAGAGCAAATCGTGGAACCTTGCACTGACCTACATTAAAACACAACATCCCCAATCGGCAGAAGATTTTGAAGATCAGTTACACTATTGATACCTCGCCTTTGTGTGCTTTCACTACTTGTGATGCTGCTAATATCTATTTCAGTGGGGTCAGTACTCACTGCACTTGGCGCGTGCGCTCTGCAGCCTATACGGAGTGGTTCAGCTGCCTCTAGCCATGGGTTCTGTGCAACCCGCAACGCCTTCACATACCACGCGCGCGATTTTCAAATTCTCTCGCTCGCTATATGCAACCTAATACCCCATAGAAAAAATGAACATATCCTTTTGTAGGAAATTTAATGTCATTAAATTTGGTACCAGGGTACGTTTTTACTAGAGGTTGTAGTTTTCGAATTATTAAAAAAAAAACATATAAAAGTGTTTTCAAACGCATTTTTCTTGAAAAACTCAAAAACCGTGGCCGACAGCGAAAACGTACAAAATGTAACTACTTTAAAATTCCTACAAAAAGCCATGTTAATTTTTTCTGTAGGGCTAATAGTTTGCGCATCGCGAGCGAGGGAATATGAAAATATCACGCATGGTTTTTGAAGGCACTGCGGGTTGCATAAAACCTTTACGTAGGAGCAAGTGAATCACCCTATATAGGAGCGCCAAGAACAGAATAGCATTTGTTCGATGAGACACAGTGATGAGTGACGTGGATCGTCGAAATGTTATGTCAACTTCATATGGAGAATCCGCTACAAACGCGAGAAGAGTATCACAAAGGGTAAATAATCAATAGGTTTCTGGAACCTGTTATGGTTGGAGCTGGTACTCTGTAATCTGTTGCTCGTAATTAAAAATTTTGCCTATTCCTACTCGGAACGCACCTGTTTTGCGGTTCCCTGGCGAAAGGAAAGGCACGAACTCACTCGCTCCCGAGCAACTCGGTACTTCACGCTTTACGACGGTCACGCGGCAACTTGCAGCGCCGACACAGACAGCTTCCTCGGAGCCCCTCTGGCAGCGGGGCCTGTTTGTGGGCAAGCTGCCGGGAGGCGGGCCGATGTCGCAACCGGCGGCTGCTGCTGGTCCGGGTGCAGCCCGCGTCCTTATCTGGGCCCGGCTGGCGCCGCGGCCGCAGCGAAAGGTCACGCGCCCACTGCTCTGCCGCTCCACCTGTCGTTCCGACGCCACTGCCTGAGGCGAGCGAACGGGGCCGGCCTCGCTTCTCTCGCACAGTTATAAAACTACCGTGGGCTACCGTAACCCGTCATAAGTAAACGGAGACTACGGTATTTTTCCTAGTCGCTTTGTCAGTTAATGTCGTATTCGCTTTACTTGTAAGTCTGGTGTGTTGCATACCTATCGGGGGTTACCTCATTACGATCGCCTTCTTAACGTATGCGATCAGTGTATTACTAGGTTTCACTAAATAATGGAAGCAGTGCACGGTCTAGAAGCTGGGTAGGACATATAAAGGGCTGGGTAACCTACGAAACATTTTCGTTACACACAATTACCCATCTGTCTTTTACTTAAAAAGAAAACAATATTTATAGCAAAATTGAAACTGTCAATGTTTAATTCAGGTTTTATTCGCAAATTGTTGATTTGTGACATGAAACAGAGCGGTGTTGTAGTAAAAATGAAGAAAACAGTACAGATTTATCACACAGAACTAGAAAACGCAATTGCCTCAAAATAAAAAAAAATGAAAATCAAAAGTATCTCAAACTTCGCTTCAATAGTTCGTCGAACTTATACAGAACAAATTCCTGTTGTACATAAACAACTTCTGCATTTATCAGTAACAACAGGAAGGTCTTGCCTTTTATCATGATTAATGACATTGTATTGAGTACAAAATAACAACAATGTTTGTATATGTGTTTTTCATGTTCATCCATGTAAACTCTACTTACATCAGAAGTAACTGCTTCGTTTACACAAAAGCGCAGAAGTTGCGCGATCAACTACGTTTTAGCGCTTGCAAAATGCAGTTTATACTCTGGAAGGATGTAAAATACACATTGGGCTAACAATGAATTATGTGGGGTTCTAACGTATCTTTCCCTCCAAATGCTATCAATAATACCGGTAATCCTAACATTTACTACGTCATTTATGTACTGTACCAAAACTACCGAACGATAGCTTTGGCAGAGGGCGACTCTATTCTCTCGTCTCCCTCATCCGTCATGTTGCCACATGTCGCACGGGATATTTTCCGAAGCATTCGTAGTCTGCCCAAATGGTTAAAATGGTTCTAAGCACTATGGGACATAACATCTGAGGTCATCAGCCCCCTAGACTTAGAACTACTTAAACCTAACTAACCTAAGGACATCACACACATCCATGCCCGAGGCAGGATTCGAACCTGCGACCGTAGCAGCAGCGCGGTTCCGGACTGAAGCGCCTAGAACCGCTCGGTCACAGTGGGCGGCGTAGTCTGCCCACTCTGTACTTCTTTCTCCTTATACTGTTCGCCATGTTGCGACGTACTTCAAGTGTCTAACATTGGTCAAGTTGACAGTAACTCTGTCTCTCGAGTATGATTCTGCGTTGCGGAGCCAGTGGGCTTCGCCTTGTCCACTGCTGGCCTTCGGTGCAGAACGGCCACACGGGGCAGGGGCGGGGGCGGTGTCTGTAGCCGTCCGAAGCGCTGGGCTCGGCGCGTCTTTGTGGCTTTGTCGCGTAACGAAGCATCGTCTGTGTTTCTGCGGCTGGCGCTGGCCGGCCGGCTGTCCCGTAAGTAGATCAAAGACGGCAGCGGGCAGAGAGAGGCGTGAGGCGCCAGCGGTCAGGCGCTGCCGTGTCGGGGCGTGGCACGGCGCCAGGCGGGGAGCAGTCTTCTGCACGCCTCGGGGCAGACTCCACACGCTGCAGAACCGCTCTAGACCCACCTGCCCTCACTCATATAGGCTGCCATCGAGTATAACACTTCCGAATACCGCACTGTTTCGCTACTCCTTGTGGTCGAATATCAGGTTGTCAGCCGAATTCCAGCGTCTTCTTGAAGCATCGCATCTACGCCTATACTCTGCAGACCACTACGAAGTTCATGGCCGAGAGTGCGTAGCATTTGAGCTTCTTCTCATTCCATTTGCGCATTGACCGCGGGAAGAATGACTGCTCAAATAATGTACTTGTCAGTCCAAGTTAGACAGGAGGGAAAGGAAAGAAAAGGGTAGTAACATCTGCATGGGGACTTCATGCGAAATCGGAGACGACAAGTGAAGACATATAACGCATAGGGACGGGAACCCGCGGTCCTGCTTACTAGGCAGTTGCATCAACCACTGCACCACCCGGACACAGTGCTAATCGCAGATGAGCGGACTGTCTCGCCACGCTCCTCTATGATCCACATTCCCACCACTTAACCACAGTCCCCGTCCGTGTTCTCTGTGCCAGGGGTAAAATACAGGGAGCGAAAGGCTGTTAACAATTTGTACAGAAACCAGATGGCAGGGAAGCAGAGGTTGGGAAGGGAGTGAGACAGGGTTGTAGCCTATCCCCGATGTTATTCAATCTGTATATTGAGCAACCAGTGAAGGAAACAAAAGAAAAATTCGGAGTAGGTATTAAAATCCGTGGAGAAGAAATAAAAACTTTGAGGTTCGCCGATGACATAGTAATTCTGTCAAGGCAGCAAAGGACTTGAAACAGCAATTGAACGGAATGGACAGTGTCTTGAAAGGAGGATGTAAGATGAACATCAACAAAAGCAAAACGAGGATAATGGAATGTAGTCCAATTAAATCGGGTGATGCTGAGGGAATTAGATTAGGAAATGAGACACTTAAAGTAGTAAACGAGTTTTGCTATTTAGGGAGTAAAATAACTGATGATGGTCGAAGTAGAGAGGATATAAAATGTAGACTGGCAATGGCAAGGAAATCGTTTCTGAAGAAGAGAAATTTGTTAACATCGAGTATAGATTTAAGTGTCAGGAAGTCGTTTCTGAAAGTATTTGTATGGAGTGTAGCCATGTATGGAAGTGAAACATGGACGATAACTAGTTTAGACAAGAAGAGAATAGAAGCTTTCGAACTGTGGTGCTGCAGAAGAATGTTGAAGATAAGGTGGGTAGATCACGTAACTAATGAGGAGGTATTGAATAGGATTGGGGAGAAGAGAAGTTTGTGGCACAACTTGACTAGAAGAAGGGACCGGTTGGTAGGATATGTTCTTAGGCATCAAGGGATCACCAATTTAGTATTGGAGGGCAGCGTGGAGGGTAAAAATCGTAGAGGGAGAACAAGAGATGAATACAGTAAACAGATTCAGAAGGATGTAGGTTGCAGTAGGTACTGGGAGATGAAGAAGCTTGCACAGGATAGAATAGCATGGAGAGCTGCATCAAAGCAGTCTCAGGACTGAAGACCACAACAACAAGAACAGCTAGAGATCGGACGTAAATGTGCATCTGCACTGGTGGTTGTGGGTTTATAGCCTATTGAGGCGTATCAGTTATGTGAAGGCGAGGTGTCTGTTCTTTCGGACAAGTCCAAAATGCTTAAATGCCTCTGTGCACGCTATAACTAGTCTAAGCTTATCTTTCGCTCTGGAGGCGATACGCAGCGTATTATACACGTTCCAGTGGCGTTATTGTTATCACTGCCTATGTTCGACCTTAACGTGCAATAACCGCTCACAGACGGCAGGTGGCAGAACTGGCAGTGAAGGGTGTATAAAGCATGTCGGGGATGGGAGGGGGAGGGGGAGCAGTGCAGTCGTTGTCGTAATGCGGAAACGGAGAGATTTGTCTGACGTCCAAAAAGGGCATGATCATTGGCTTTCCGGCCAAGGGTGGGAGGATTTGCGAAACGGCGAAATCTATAAACTGTTCGCGTACCCCACTGGTTAGAGTACACCGTGGCTGGCAAAATGGCGCCATTCAAAACCGGTGCTGAGGCAACTGCGTTGCACAACAGGCCACAGATGACTGCTGTGAACGACAGCTGCGGGGCAGCCGACCGCTGTGGCCGAGCGGTTCTAGGCGCTTCGGTCCGGAACCACGCGGCTGCTACGGTCGCAGGTTCGAATCCTGCCTCGGGCATGGATGTGTGTGATGTCCTTCGGTTAGTTACGTTTAAGTAGTTCTGAGTCTAGGTTACTGATGACCTGAGATGTTAAGTCCCATGGTGCTTAGAGCCATTTGAACCATTTGGCTGCGGGTCGAATAGACGGGTAAACTGTTGAGCCACTGACCGCCCAGATAAACCAAGGGGCTACGAACAGTGTCTTCTCAACGACCGCACAACGAACGTTGTTGTGTATTTCCCTGTGGAGCAGGTTCCTGATTCATTCACCCATGCTGACTGCTGTTCATCAGCGACGGAGGTTGGAATTTGCATGGCAGAGTCGAAACTAGACGTCCACCGAGTGGCGACAGGTGGCCCTTTCGGATGAATCACGTTCACTGCTGCAGTGAACAGATGGCCGTTGGTGTGTACAGCGTGAAACATCTGAAGGCAAAAAACCTGCAACAGTCGTTGCGAGGGAGCAGGCCAGAGGGCATTCGCTGGGTGACCTCGTCATTCTCGAAGGCACAGTGGATCAACACAAGTATGCATCTATCTGGGGGATCATCTGCACTCCTACATCAATTGGTACTCGGCACGATGGCATCTACCATCAGGACAATGCAACTTGTCTGACGGCCCGCAGTGAGCGTGTGGTTCAAATTGGCTCAAATGGCTCTGAGCACTATGGGACTTAACATCTGAGATCATGAGTCCCCTAGAACTTAGAACTACTTAAACCTAACTAATCCAAGGACATCACACACATCCATGCCCGGGGCAGGATTCGAACCTGCGATCGTAGCGGTCGCGCGGTTCCAGACTGAAGCGCCTAGAACCGCTCGTCCACAGCGGCCGTCGTCCTCCAAAATGCGAGTCCAGAGTGCTAACCACTGCACCAACTCGCTCGTTCACCTCGATTGGTTTTCAAACTGTTAACAACCTACGATTTGCTGATGACACGGTGCTTTCAGCCAGCAACGAAGATGAACTTGATGAGATTAGTATATGGATTGGACCTCAATGTGAACCAGCCCAAACTCATAATAATTGATCGAGGAGTACAGGTGCAACTCACAAGTCCATTAAAGGAACTGGAAGTCGTGTATTCTTTCATCTATCTTCGATCAACCATCTGTGAAACGAGAAACTGTCAAGATGAGATAAGAAGACGGATGACGCTAGGCAGAGTGGCTATGAAGACGCTCACAACAAGACATGTGAGAGGAGAGTAATAACAACCGCCACAAAGGTTCTGCCTCTTGAAACACTCCGTGTTCTCCGTATTCAGTTATGGTAGCGAAACTTGGACCCTTAAAGCCAGAGACAATCAGCGCATCGAGGCATTTGATCTTTGGTGCTGGCGCAGGATGCTGGTCACAAAATGGACTGAAAGAAGAGCAAATGTGTCCATTATTGAGCAACTCATTATCTTTAGGCTCCTTTTTTTCTCGTGTCTTTGGCTACATTGTGAGAAGAAATGGAGAAACTTAGGGAAAGTAATCACGGAAAGGAAGGTAGAGGGCAAGAGACCAAGGGGAAGAGCAGCGAGCTGGTGGATTGATCAAATCAAGACGATCTCTTGTCTACCACTTCAGCAGGCTCCAAGGGAAGGATGAAGACGCTTGGTTCATGGAGTCACGACGCTCAGCAGTGACTGTAACGACTCGTGATGTGATGTCTATTTATTCTTACGAATATCTCTGTCACGATGAGAGAAGAACAATAAAGAAAATTTTGTAGGAATACCTACAGGGCAACGTGGTGACAGCAGCAAAGATACCGACCCCGAATTCTCCAAGGGTGGAAGCCCCTTAGAAAAGAACTGGGGAGTGAGGTGGGGTAGGGTGGAAGAGGCGGCTCGGATGGAATCTGCCTGAGACGCAGCAGTCGGGGCTATGTGAGAAGGTAAGCCGGAGCGATGGGTCGGGCGGCACAAAAACGCCCTCGGCCAGCCACTGATTACGGCTCTGGGGTGATGCATCCGTACCCTCTGGCGGGGTCGGCCCCTTTCTTCCCGCTGCATCGCACCCTCCCCTCCCCCAGGGGCAGGCTGGGTCTCCGGGCCGGCACCCTCCCCTTCACAAATCACCGCTTCTTTTTCGGTGCCTTTGCAGTAACCCCTACCGCCCGACCGTCAGCGGAGTTTTTGTGCACTGAAAGACATCACTGTCGGCGCATCAGCTGCTGTAGGTGGCACCTGTCTACTACTTCTACCGTCCCCACGATGTTCATGTGCAATCACAACCTGACATCGGTCATCGTTGCTTGTACAGAGGGCAGAGGATCTAGTAGCTTACAGTGTGTGTTGCTCTCTCTTCTGCATAAGTCATCTTTTGACTTCACTGTTGGCGCAGCCCAACCCACCAATGAGAGTTTAAGTTGCTGTACATAGTTATATCTTATTTCATTTGTGCCTTGAAAATGACGGGATGATCACTTGTCGAAATATCGTCAGTTGTGGAGAATGCTACCCGGCTGCATTCCCGTAAGTTATTTTAACTTTTGTTGTGCCGAGAGTAGCTCAAGTTCCAAATTGTTTCCTTGTATTGGAATGATCATATAAAATTAATTGTTGGTAAGGCGGGTTCCAGGTTGAGTTTCATTTGGAGATTCATTAGAAAATGTAGTCCATCAACAAAGGAGGTCTCTTACAAAACACTCGTTCGACCGATACTTGATTATTGCTCATCAGTGTGGGATCCGTACCAGGTCGGGTTGACAGAGGAGATAGAAAAGATCCAAAGAAGAGTGGCACGTTTCTTCACAGGGTTATTTTGTAAGCGTGATAGCGTTACGGAGATGTTTAGCAAACTCTCTGCAAGAGAGGCGCTCTGCATCGCGCTGTAGCTTGCTGCCCAGGTTTCGAGAGGGTGCGTTTCTGGATGAGGTATCGAATATATTGCTTCCCCCTACTTATACCTCCCGAGGAGATCACGAATGTAAAATTAGAGAGATTAGAGCGCGCACGGAGGCTTTCCGGCAGTCGTTCTTCCCGCGAACCATAAGTGACTGGAACAGGAAAGGGAGTTAATGCAGTGGCACGCAAAGTGCCCTCCGCCACACACCGTTGGGTGGCTTGCGGAGCATAAATGTAGATGTAGATGTACACTGAACAATAGAAAGTAAAAGAAGTAGCTATCGTTAGAGACCCATATCGTTTTGGACAAAGATGTAGGACGTAACAGGCACGGCTTTTTTTGAGTAAGTATTCCGTCATTCGTCTGGAGTAATCCAAGGAGACTGCAACGTGCGCGTGGGGCACACAATACTCATTAAAGCCTGAACTATGGTAAGTGAGTGGGGTTTACCTTACGAGAAAGGGTTTTTGTATAGATATTGACGGCGTGTACCTGAATGGAGGCAAATCAGACTTACACCCACTCTGTGATAACAATGATACGTCAAATACGTCCAAAATACAACTACACGTCAGGACGGACAACAAGCGACACAGAAGATGCTACCAATTTGTTAATAATACGGTCGCCAGCCTAATTAGGCATTAACTGAGTTTCTTCCCTGTACAAGTTGATGTACATTCATGCAAAACAACACGTAGTAACACTGCATAATATAGTAAATCTATTGAACTGATAGTTTCACTTTCTGTACTGATATGGAAAAACCATGAATACATAACACTACACTATAGTGTATACTACCAAACTTCGTACTGTCTATTGATCTGATTAAAATCGGGCGTAGGTTACCCTAGAAATAGCACTTTGGGGCCACACACAAAATGTCAGTTTTGATAAAGATAAAACACTGATAACTTGTGACATATATATTGACTTTAACTTTTGCTAGTCAAACCAATTTAGAACACTTCAGAATTCAAATGAATAAAAAAAAGGGGAGGGGGGGGGGGAACCTTGAAACTGTTGTGATCACTGTATTAAAAAAATTGATTACTGACACCGTTATGTGCTCAAGATTTCCAATATATGAGTTACTACTCTCTTTACCTTATTTCCTACTTATTTAAATACCTTTATATCTGTCTTGAAATAATTAAACTTCATTACTAAATACAATATTAAAGTTATCTTCCAACTTTATCAGACCTTCGTTATTCATTTACTGGTTCATTAACAAAACAGTTCTTTAAACACCATTCTAACATAGTTAGGTCTGCAAGTAATTATTATTAACACAAAATTAAATTTTTCATTTCGGGATACTCGGATTGCACAACATTTGGAAAGGACCCTGTCTGGGTTAGTTGTGAGGATAATTAAATGATAGGAAAGTTCTGGTAAAATTTAAGTTGTTATTGAACAATATGGAACAAAAGTAACACTGGTCCATACGAATACAGTACTAAAAGTTTCAACCTGTGTGTATTGATGCGGCGGTTGGCAGGCGGCGAGATGGCGAGGCACAGAGCACACATACAACCACAGCTATGGCTCTTGACGTATCGGCACTTTATTTCTTCATAGCGTCGCAATACTTTTCCGTTTAGTGCCTATGTAATTTTGCCATGCTGTATGGGCGTTGGAACGGCATACCCGAGGCTCAATGAAACTACGTCTTCCAGGAGAGCCTCCTCGATCCAGAACGTGTTGCTCAGACCAATGCCAAATTCCAACTACTACTGCTGAGCCCGTTGTGCCGTACAGTGCCCGTGCGCATTTTCCCGCGCTCGCCTGCCATCCACCTTTTACCGCTCCCTTACAGACAGGGTATTCACCCGAGGTTTTGCATTCTACATATCCTAATACATTGCCTACGTATGGACCAGACACACAGTTACAGTCTTACAACAGTCTCAACATTTGTTACATTTCAATTCTATTACAATATTGTTTGACATTTGACATAAACATTAATATTCACATTGAAATTTGTTTACAGTTTTCTTAACACAATGGCATGAAACAAGAAAACAAATGAAATCAGAACATCAATTACTGAAGTTTAACGAAAAATCAGATGGAAAAAAATATTATTTATATGTACAATAGTACTACGTCGTTGTTGTTACAAGACCACGGAAATATTCCTAGAATTCCGGAAAACTGCAGACTGGTAATGAAGGTCCGAGCATACGTGAGTGGTTTGAAGACATCCTAAATAACAGAACCCAGTACGTTGTCCCCATATTGGAGACAAGTGTGTTGTGACGAGTACTCCATGGAAATGTGACAGGCCCGCTTTTATTCTCTGTTCACATAAACGATCAGCCGGTCAGTGTGAGCAGCAGTTTGCAGCTGTCTGCTGATGACGCTGTATTGTACGTAAGTTAATGCAGATGAGTAGGGAAAACAATGCTGTAATTTTCGAACACAGTATTAACGGTGTGCAGCTTGACACCGTCACTGCGATTAAATATCTGGGTTTAACGTTGCAAAAGCGATATGAAACGGAACGAACGCGTAACGTCGGCAGTAGTGTAGGCTAATTGTTGTTTCGGCTTATGGGAAGAATTCTAGAAAAGCTCTACGTAAGTTTATCTATGAAAGAGACTTCGTATAGACGCCAGTGCGACACATTCTTGAGTACTGCACAAGTGATTGAATTCCCTACCAGGTCGCATTAAAGGAACACATCGAAGCAAATCAGAGGCGTGGTGCTATATTTGTTAGCAGTAAGTCCGATCAACACTCAAGTATTACGGAGATACTTCGTGATCTCAAATGGGAATCCCTGAAGGGAAGACAACGCTCTTTTTGCAAAACACTGCCGAGAAAATTTAGAGAGCCGGTATCTGCGTCGTAACTATTATACTGCTGCCAACGTACATTTCGCACAAGGACCGCGAAGACAAGACAGGACAAATTAGGGCTCATATGGAGGCGTATAGACAGTCTTTTTTTTCTCTGCATTTGCGGGTTGGACGGGAAAGCGTATGTCTAGTGGTAGTAAAAGATACCCTCCGCCATGCACCATATGGTGGCATGCGGAGTATGAATGCAGATGTAGAACTCTAAAAAATGACGAAGTAATGCAAATTTGAACTCCGCTCGTCCGGACAACGTTTCTGTTCTTTTAACTGTTCGCCACATTTCCTTTCTAGTTGTTCTCGTACATTATCCATCATCGCGACTTTCATGTACTCTTGTCAGCTGTATCAATTCACATCGACGTTACCAAACACTTCGGAGCCACTAGAATAATAATGAGCGGCGAGATAGTGTAAAAGAAATGCTGAAAAACTTTTAACTGGCAGAGAGTCTTGCGAGAATCTGATTTGTAAATGTCAAGCATTATCTCTCAAGATAGAAATTGCGTTTATTCTTCAGTCTTCTACGTATATCTCCGGCAGGCCGATCACAGCCCGTACAGAGGCGTACAGGCAGACTTTCTTCCCACACTCCATCAGTGAATGGAACTGAATGAAACTATAATACGTATTACAGTAAAGAGTGGCCTATGCCACACAGACTGCACTCTACAGTGATATGAAGTGTATCGACAGGATGCGCAGCACGGTAATAGCCTTGCAAAGAGATAAACGTCATTTCGCTTCCCACACCCGTTCCTTTCACTTTGAGGACAAGTACCCATGCTGCAGTAAACTTTTTTTTTAAACAACGAAATTACACAGGCGTGACAATAGACAGATTCCTACATATTAATAGTTTTACATCCACAGGAAACTGAAACAAGTAAACAAGACGAATGTGTAACTTAGGTTACACAGACAGATATACTATATTGCATCCTCTTGCGGATAGAATTTTGATTCTCGTGTTTCTGTTCCCGTGTTCAATGGTCTAATGGAAAGACAGAATGCGGTTTGTAGACCACGACATTTACTTCCCACTCCTTACGGCAACTGAATCAAGCTTTCCAATGTTCACAGAGGAAAGTTAATTAAATTACGAGGTTCCGAACTGTGTTTCTGACAGCTGACAGGGTAGCTGAAGTTCGTGCGTTGCACTAGACAGGGAAAGTAACTAAGACTACAGTAGGAAGGCATGTCTATTTATCACCGGTGTATGTTAACAGTGTCACCGAGAAACCAAATTACCGACCAATTATTTGCTGCACCGCCAAAAGCGGTACACGTTCACGGTATCGTATGATATTTCGCCACAAGAAGATTCAAAAACAAATGTAGGTGATGCGTAGATCTCTTACGAGAAAAACGAGCACGGCAGTAGAAGTACTGAATATTATTTACTTTCGTCATTATGACTCCATCACTGGAAGTAAAGTAGATTCTAATGCTAAGCTGCGACATTAAGTAAGCTCCTCTCGCATGTTGCGTGAGCAAGCAAGTGTAATTTGGTACTATGCCAGCAATGTTTTTATGTCAGAATCAGGGTAATAAGAGTCTTCTGTCTTTTTCTAAATTTTATTTTGCCTTGCTTGTTCAACCTAGACTCGTGGCTTTCACTTTGTCATCGCTGAGAAATGCTTCTCTCCGTCATCTTTTCTTCATTTTTCCAATCAAATGAAAGGGACTGCGAACAGAAACGTAGCGTTGATTACGAGGAGTCCTCATGTCTGTTGCATCGCGAGGTATTAGTGTTTTCCCCTTCCATCGCGTATTCCTCGCATTGTGGCTACGAATTTTCACCTGCTCGGAAAAATAAAAAGCTGTATAGATCACATGCTTTCCAGGAGCGACAAAATTTGTGGCTCGAGAAAAGTAAGAAGTTTTATCGTGCTACAGTGAGCTAGAGGGTAATAATTGTAAGAGAGAACAGAGATTGGAATACATCCAACAATTCCTATGTTAGCTAAGGAAATTCGTCATAAATAATCCATTGAATTTTGAGAAACACGATGAAGTCAATACCTACAACACTAGAGGCGAAAATAACCTTCATTGCCCATTGTTAGAGCTGTCAGTGGCTCAGAGAAGTTCAACATGCAGCAACAAAGATTTTTCATCATTTCGCCAATAACATAAAACGTCTGACAGGAAGCGAAGCAGGTTTTAAATCTAATTTACAATAATTTCTTCTAGACAACTCTTTCTATTGTATTGACGAATTTCTACTTAAAAACTTGTAGCCAGTAAACTGAGTCGTTTCACACCTTGTCGACAAAAAATGGTTCAAATGGCTCTGAGCACGATGGGACTTAACATCTGTGGTCATCAGTCCCCTAGAACTCAGAACTACTTAAACCTAACTAACACACATCCATGCCCGAGGCAGGATTAGAACCTGCGACCGTAGCGGTTTCGCGGTTCCAGACTGAAGCGCCTAGAACCGCACGGCCACACCGGCCGGCATTTCGATAAAAGAATCGTTCAAACGATCTATAGATCATGTAACTAACTAACTCATTGACAAATGGTTGGAAACAGAGTTGGATGAGATGGATAGGTTGGCACAGGAGAGGAAGTCGTAGAGAGTCGCATCATACCAGTCAGAAGAAAAAAAGGCTACATACCTGAATGTAACAATGGGACATAGTACAGTAGATGCGTCAAATACGCAGTTTTAGATATTTTAACGACATTCACGTCGGAATATCTTAGTAATGGTTGAGACATCGCATTCGGGAGGACGACGGTTCAATCCCGCGTCCGGCCATCCTGATTTAGGTTTTCCGTGATTTCCCTAAATCGCTCCAGGCAAATGCCGGGATGGTTCCTTTCAAAGGGCACGGCCGACTTCCTTCCCCGTCCTTCCCTAATCCGATGAGACCGATGACCTCGCTGTCTGGTCTCCTTCCCCCACACAACCAACCAACCAATGGTTGAAACAGGCTCGGGATTTGCAACCAAAAGCATAGGACTACGCCATACCAAGAAAATCATAGATTTCTTTTGTTGATTATCGACATTGTACAGGGTTTATTAAGAAGAATCGTCCGATTTAGCACGTCTATATTTCTGAAATAATAAACATACGCAACGAATTTTGTTTTTTGATGAACGGGAAACTCAAAAAGTTTTTTTCACACCTTTTCACAGGTGTTCAATATACCCCCCTTGAGATGCACGTAGCAAGTCAATGTGGAATTCGAAATGTTTCCCACACTGCAGTGAGCATGTCTCAAGTTACAGTTTCCGCAGCTGCTGTTATGCGCTGTCTCAGTTAATTCATTGCAGTTGGTAACGGGATTGACCTGGGAGACCAGTAATGTAAAGCTGAATCATTTGGTCCAGTGCGAGCGATCCATCGTTCAGTAATCCTTTGATTTAAAAATTCCCGCACTTCCAGATGGCAGCGTGGCAGTGCCTCATGCTGTTGATAAATGAAGTCGTTCGAATCTGTCTCCAACTGTGGGAAAACAAAGTTCTCAAGCATATCGAAATATGTACATCCTGTACCGGTATTGTCGGTAAAGAAAAAATGGACCTTTTCCCGTGGCACTGCACAAAACACGTTAAATTTTGGACAGTCTCTTGTACAACTACATGTGATTGTAACGTACCCCGTATTCTCGTATTATGACGGTTCACCTTTCTATTTAAATGGAATGTTGCCTCGTCACTAAACACGAAACGTGGAAGAAACCTGTCATCCTCCATCTAGCCAGGAACGAAATTACAGAATTCCACACGTTGTTGTTTGCCATCTTCACGAAAAGATTGTAGTAGCTGAATTTTGTATGGTTTCATGTGTAAACGTCGACGCAACGCACGCCAGGCAAACATGGAGGACATGTTGAGCTGTCGAGTTGCACGGCGAACTGATTTCTGCGGAGCACTTGTGAACCTATGGCGAATGCGTTCAACGTATGTGTCAGACACTCGGGGACGGCCCGGCGATTTGCCTTTACAGAGACAACCTGATTCTCGGATCTGTTCATGCCATCGTCTAATGTTCTGTGCTGCAGGAGGGTCAATACCTTACCTAGTACGAAAGTCACGCTGAACAGTTATTACGGACCCACACTGCGCAAAATGTAGAACACAAAACTCCTTCTGTTGTACCGACACCATTTTCACTAGAAATGAAGTGCCCGCACACTCATGTAGCACTCGAGAATTTGCTCTTTCCAACATTAAGTTGTTCACGTACATATCTCAAATAGCATACTACCACTACTACTACTACTACTACTACTACGTGATCAGGCCCAGTGGACCGCACGCATCTACAAGTTTCCTCCTCCACTGTATTCTGTCCATTGCTGCTATCCGCCATCCGTCCACATTTATTGGCACTTGGTTTAAATCTTCATGGAATCCATCCATCCAACGCTTCTTGGGTCTCCCTGGCGGTCTCTTTCCTGTAGTGTGAAATCCAGGAGCTTCTGAGGCCATCTGTGATCCTCCATCCGGGCCACTTGGCCGGCCCACTACATTCGTTTGGCTTTGACGGTTCCTGCTATGTTGGGCTGCTGGTATAGTTCCTCAAGCTCTTGGTTGTATCTGATCCTCCATTCCCCTGTATCTGCATCCAGAACCGGACCGAAGATCTTCCGAAGCACGTTCCTCTCAAAAACGAGGAGCTTATGGAAGTCCTATTTCCGGATACTCCATATCTCACAGTCATATAGAACAACAGATTGGATCAGGGTATTGTACAGTCGAATCTTGAACTGTCTGGAGAGATATCTGGACCGAAGCAGTTGTGCTAGGCTGTGGTAAGATCGATTTCCTGTTTGTATTCTGGCATTGATCTCTGCTTCACATGACGAGTTCTCAGTGAAAAGTGCCCCTAGGTATTTCAACTCATGCACTCTCTTGTAGGACTGGTCCCCAACCTCCAGTGATTGTAGATGACCAGCAGTCTGACAATGACCACGCTTCATAACGAGGTACTCTGTCTTGGCTTCGTTTAAGTTTAACCCAAATTTGCTGGCAGCCTCCTTTAGTTAGTTATAGTTATCGTAACATAATAGTTGTTGTTGTTGTTGTTGTTGTGGTCTTCAGTCCTGAGATTGGTTTGATGCAGCTCTCCATGCTACCCTATCCTGTGCAAGCTTCTTCATCTCCCAGTACCTACTGCAGCCTACATCCTTCTGAATCTGCTTAGTGTATTCATCTCTTGGTCTCCCTCTACGATTTTTACCCTCCACGCTGCCTTCCAATACTAAATTGGTGATCCCTTGATGCCTCAGAACATGTCCTACTAACCGATCCCTGCTTCTAGACAAGTTGTGCCACAAACTCCTCTTCTCCCCAATTCTATTCAATACCTACTCATTAGTTATGTGATCTACCCACCTAATCTTCAGCATTCTTCTGTAGCACCACGTTTCAAAAGCTTCTATTCTCTTTTTGTCTAAACTATTTATCGTCCACGTTTCACTTCCATACATGGCTACACTCCACACAAATACTTTCAGAAACGACTTCCTGACACTTAAATCTATACTCGATGTTAACAAATTTCTCTTCTTCAGAAACGATTTCCTTGCCATTGCCAGTCTACATTTTATATCCTCTCTACTTCGACCACATCAGTAATTTTGCTCCCCAAATAGCAAAACTCCTTTACTACTTTAAGTGTCTCATTTCCTAATCTAATTCCCTCAGCATCACCCTGTAATTCGACTACATTCCATTATCCTTGTTTTGCTTTTGTTGATGTTCATTTTATACCCTACTTTCAGGACACTGTCCATTCCGTTCAACTGCTCTTCCAAGTCCTTTGCTGTCTCTGACAGAATTACAATGTCATCGGCGAACCTCAAAGTTTTTATTTCTTCTCCATGGATTTTAATACCTACTCCGAACTTTTGTTTTGTTTCCTTTATTGCTTGCTCAATATACAGATTGAATAATAGTTATGATTTTTTAAAATCGGATGATTCTTTTTCATATGTACTGTATTTATTTATATGATGAGAATCATGATTGTTTTCGGTCATATTTAACGTCTTCGGAATGTATTCCTGCAAGACCCAGCTGTCGTATCGTTTTCAAAATACACCGATGTGCTGTATAGTACTCACTTTTTGAAACACAGAGATGTCGATCACCAGTAGTGGCACTCAATAGACGTAGCAACGTCCCACTTCGACACGGTACTCCAGGCGACCTTTCCACTGCTCGCAGCGGCATATTTAGAGAAGAGAAAGAGAACAGCGGAGCGGGCGGGGTAGCGTTAACGGCACCACGTGGGAGTCAGCATCTTCGGGATGACGTGCGCTGCTGTGGCGCGGAGTCGGACGCCCCTTCCCCTGGCAGCACATGCCGTACTTCCGCCGCTGCCGGCTCGCACATTTCATTAGCGCTTTTTTCCCTTCCCTCCTCCTCCCTGCCGCGCCGACTTCTCGTTTCCTTCCGGCACCCCCGCATCGCATCGCGCATATCCGCGTCTTCCCGCTACAGAAAGCCAATTCTGGCTCGTCGCACAGCGGCTCCTGACGTGGGCGGCGCGCGCCACCACGTCCCCACGTTTTCGGGACGCACCCTTTATCCGGCACCCTCGCCCCGGGCGAGCGGGCCCTGCTTGCTCCCCTCGACAGCGACAGAACCCACTCACCCCACCTACTCCTCCTCCTCCTCCACCCCCCCACCCCATTCCAAAACGATTCCCCACCACCCCTCCCCTAAGTCTTCTTTCTTCCTTTTTTTCAGAAACTCATTTTTCCCCTAGCTTTCAAGATCCTCCCTTTGCTCTCTCTCTCTCTCTTCCACTCCCTCCCCTTTTTTGTTTTCCGCTTTCGCCCCCTCGCCGCTCCGTCCCTCGCGCGCTACGGAGGCAGCGCCGCACCCTCTACCGGCGCTCCCCCCCCCCCCCCCCCCCTCCCCATCGCCTGCCAGCAGCGACCTTCCCTCAGGGTTGCGCGAGTCCCTTCGCCTCTTCCGGCAGCAGAGAAGTTTTGGGACTAGCAGAGTAAAAAAAAAGTGGAGGGGGCGGCGGGGGCGGTTAGAGAGGGTCGGCGCCTAGCTGGTGCGCCGGCAGAACAAAGGGTGGCGAGAGGCTAGCCGGCACGGCGACCGGCACCGCGCAACGCCCACCGCCGGCCGTGCGGTCGCACCCAAAATTTTTCGCTTGACTCGGCCTCGTACCCAGAGAGCTGGCCGCGACCGCGCGACTCCGCTCTCCCGCTCCTACTACACTACTCCCCCGCGCAGAGATGCCACGCTTGTGTGGGTGGAAGGGAAAGAAGTGAAAAATGGACCAACGGCTTCTGCCGCGTCGCTGGCAGCTCTGTATTCTCGCTGTTGGCTCACGTTTTGGAACGCTCTAGGTGTCTACAACACGCCCCATTCATCAACTGCTGCACCGTGTTTTAGTGCGTTAGATATACAGGGTTATTCTAAATGATGGACCCATTTGCAAAACTTCGTATTTATTCAAGTACAAATCCAAAATGAACAAGGTTTACACCAATGAAAAGAGGAAGTTTCGGAGTTTTTTTTTCCTAGTGTTTGATATCAATGTAATAAATTTGTAATTTATTATTTTTAATAATTATTTAATAATTAGAAATGTGATAAATGTTATAAATGCTCAGTTGGCTACCACTGACTGTACGGCAAACATCGATGCGGTAGCCAAACTCGACCCACACACGCGAAAGCGTATCTCCTGTTACTGAGTGCTCGGCAGCAGTGATCCGGTTCCGCAGATCGTTCAGAGTGGCTCGTAGAGGCGGGACGTAAACACCTTCCTTCACATAATCCCATAAGAAAACATGCCCTTAGCGCTAGGATTTCGCCCGGAACAAGTCCCACCCATTCACCCCCCCTCTCTACCCCCTCCACGCCTATCCATACCGTAAGGCTCTCCCCTAAACAGCCGCCAGTTCCGCAAACTGGAAGAAGCTAAATCAAAGTTGTTGTCGTCACAGTCCAACACTGTGATGAAATTCAGTAACGATAAGAAATTTAAGTTTTTCTGGATAGTAATATAATAGGAATGTGCATTATTAAAGAAATAAAAATATTTATAGAGAATTGAAAGCATAGCCAGCAATCGAAAACAAAAAATAACGTGATGTTACTTAAGGGCAATAAGGACAAATTTTCATTAGCTAATTCACTTATTATAATACGTTTATTTGAGGGAAATAGCACAGCAAACATACAATGCGAAAACAATGGTCTTGAATCTGTCATGTCGGTAGTAAAGCCACGGATGCAGTCGAATAACTCTGTTGTCTAAACTCAACGTTATATAGAAATAAGTGAAAGTCGTTTTGTTTATGTGGGCCCTCGTAGTAGCTCACGAAAATTAAAGAATATAAGAATGCCGTACAGTAGAAATGCCTAATGAAAGCAGTAAGATATTTCCTTATATGACATATTTCGTTAGTATTTGCATGCGTAATGGGTGAATTTCAACTAGTAAATTTTTCCAGTGCCACAGCTGCGCATTATAAACGAGATTATAAAGAATTGTGGTTGTAGCCGGCCGGGTTGGCCGAGCGGTTCTAGGCGATTCAGTCTGGAAGCACGAGACCGCTACGGTCGCAGGTTCGAATCCTGCCTCGGACATGGATGTGTATGATGTCCTTAGGTTAGTTAGGTTTAAGTAGTTCTAAGTCTAGAGGACTGATGACCTCAGATGTTAAGTCCCATAGTGCTGAGAGCCATTTTTTTGAATTGTGGCTGTTTCTGTGTGATTAGTGCCCTATATGCTGTTGCAAACGTCTCAGGAAAATAATCTGTCGTTATTCTTTATCCTGTCTGTTTTTAACCAAAAGATTTATTAATTTCGTAAATGCCATTCAAACCATTTTTTAAAAACAATGTTTATGTTTGTCACAGAGCGGTTATGGAGGAAATAAATGCTGCAGTGTTTCACGGCTGTAAAACGTCCTTCATGCTGTGCTAGCTCTTCTTCCACCCCTAAAACTTCTCAGCAAAACTATTCAGTGAATAACACGCAAAAACAGCTTGGACCGATCTAGCAAGAGCAAAGAAATTTTGATGCCCTCTGGAAGTCTAGTGAACATTGGTACTTGTTTCACGTATACTGTCTGAGTTCTGAAACTTAAGTGTCAAATATACTGTGGTTCCTCTTTATCCAAGCCGGCCAGGGTGGCCGAGCGGTTCTAGGCGCTACAGTCTGGAACCGCGCGACCGCTCCGGCCGCAGGTTCGAATCCTGCCTCGGGCATGGATGTGTGTGGTGTCCTTAGGTTAGTAAGGTTTAAGTAGTTCTAAGTTCTAGGTGACTGATGACCTTAGAAGTTAAGTCCCATAGTGCTCAGAGCCATTTGAACCTCTTTATCCAAGCAAATTATTCTTTTAGGGTATATTTTTCCTATTTTAGCTTTAGGATTTTTTTCTCACACAGAAGTATGTTTCTTCATAGGCTCTTCATCTGAATACTGAGTTCTCGTATTTAAAGAATTCAGCGCTAAATTGTTTTCTCTTATGTTTTCTGTGGAAGTACCTGGCACAGCTTAGGCCAATTATGCACGTTTTTTGTAACGTGTCTTTTAACTATATGACAAAATTTAAGACCTAGCAAGATATTAATTTAACATTCACTCCAAGTGCAGCCGAACGCGGTAAGCCACGTGGGGCAACTGAAACGATGCCCAGGCGCCGAACATAGACCGGGAAAACCTGGGGTGAGTGGGCGGGACTAGTTCCGGGTGAAATCCTAGCGCTAACGATTCCTCATAAGAAATAGTCGCGAGGTGTCAGATCAGGAGATCTCGGAAGCCAGAAGTGCATAAGCAGGTCCTCAAGTCCCATGCGACCGATCCAGCGCTGAGGAAGGGAGTCATTCAGAAAGTCTCGTACATCACGGTGCCAATGGGGCGGAGCTCCATCCTTTGGAAAATCGGGTCCTGGGAATCTCCCATAAATTGACGGAACAGCCACTGTTCCGACATGTCCAGGTACGTGATTCCCGTTACAGTTCTTTCTGCAAAGAAAAATGGTCCATAAACCTTTTTACGCGATACAGCACAGAATACGTAGATCTTCGGCGAGTCTCTTTCGTATTGCAATGGTGAATAAGGATCTAAAATAATTATAAATTAACAGTTTTCTGATTTTTTTTCCCTTTATTTGTACTGTGAAACCTTTCTTCTTCGCAAATTTCATTATTCTCCGTCAAGGGGCAGTACCCTATAGGTTTAATCAGAATGCACATTGGACATGAATAGATGCAGGTCATCAGACAGGATGCTTACGTCCGCGACATCTGTCAAGAGTCGTATCTAGACGTATCACGGATTTCATATCTCTCACACGCCCCACACCATTACAGAGCCTCCACCAGGTTGAACAGACCCCCGATGACATACAGGGTCCATGGATTCATGAGGTTGTCTCGATACCGGTACATGTCCATCTCCTCGATACAGTTTGAAATCTGGAAATTTGTGGTAAGTTTCTATGGGACCAAACTGCTGAGGTTATCTGTCCCTAGGCTTACACACTATTTAATCTAACTTAAACTAAATTACGCTAAGGCATCACACCTGTGTCCGAGGAAGGACTCGAACCTCCGACGGGGGAAACCGCGCGAACCGCGACAGCACCCCTCAGACCGCGCGGTCGATACAAATTGAAACGAGACTCGTCTGACCTGGCAACATGTTTCCAGTCGTCAACAGTCCAAAGTCGGTGTTGACGGGCCCAGGCGAGGCGTAAAGCTTTGTGGCGAGCAGTCATCAAGGGTACACGAGTGGGCCTTCGGCTCCGAAAGCCCGTATCAATGACGTTTCGTTGAATGGTTCGCACGCTGACACTTGTTGATGGTCCAGCACTGAAATCGGCAGCAATTTGCGGAAGGGTTGCACTTCTGTCACGCTGAACGACTCTCTTAGTCGTCGTTGGCCCTGTTTTTGCAGGATCTTTTTCCGGCCTCTGCGATGTCGGAGATTTGATGTTTTACCGGATTCCTGATATTCACGGTACACTTCTGAAATGATTGTACGGGAAGATCCCCACTTCATCGCTACCTCGGAGATGCTGAGTCCCATCGCTCATACGCAGACTATAACACTAGGTTCAAACGCGCTTAAATCTTGATAAGCTGCTATTGTAGCAGCAGTAACCGATCTAACAACTGCGCCAGACACTTGTTGTCTTACATAGGCGTTTCCGACCGCAGCCCCGTATTCTGCCTGTTTACATACAGGGTGACACACGGGAGACGGACGGTTTTGAACTGCGTAGTACTGAGGGCGCGGTGGTGGGATGTGGTCGTAGTGGGGATAGTTCTGATCCACAGAAGACACCATTTCATTTACTCAGTCACTATGGAGCAGTGGGACTTGCAACGCCGAGTGTTTGTCTATGACAGTTTCGTGAAAAGTGGTGAGTCTATTATTGCTACGCAGCGATTGTTTCGTGCGCGGTTTAATGTCGGTCGACAAGGAGGTGTTCCGAGGCGTAACACAATCTTCAGATGGGTGGAAAACTTCAGATCAACTGGAAACATAGTGGATAAGAAGCATCCTGGCCCGAGACGCAGAGTAACGACACTAGAAAATCTTGAAAGGGTAAGGCAAGCGGCAGTCAGAAGCACAGGACGGTCATCTAGACGTCATACTAGTGCGTTACGAATCAATCGTGAATGGGTTACACGAATTTTGCATAAAGAATTAATATTCCATCCCTACAAAATGCTCATTGTCCAAAAACTTAAGGAAACTGATGTTGCTGTACGAGAAGACTTTGCTTACAGAATGCAAGTGATTTTGGGTTCGAATGAAAATGAAAATTTATTAATGAGCGACGAAGCTCATTTTCATTTAAAGGGGACCGTGAATAAGCAAAACCTACGTTACTGGGCTCCAGAGCATCCACACCTTATCCACCAGCGCCCTCTATACTCAGAAAGAGTAACAGTCTGGTGTGCTCTTGGCTCTGTTGGCATTATTGGACCTTTTTTTTTTTTTTTTAAGAGAACGGGGTCACCGTTACTGTTAATTCGGTTCGTTACATTCGTATGCTTGAAACATTCTTGAAACCAGAACTAAGAAGACGACGGATACCTTTAAAACGGGTTTGGTTCCAGCAAGATGGGGCAACATCGCACACCGCAAACACTTCAATGACAGTTCTTAGATGCATGTTTCCAGACCGGATTATATCACGTTTTGGCAATGTTCCTTGGCCTCCCAGGTCTCCCGACTTGTCAGTATGTGACTTTTTTTCTGTGAGGGTACCTTAAGAACTGTGTCTATAACCACAAACCACGAAATTTGGACGAGTTGAGAATGCAATCATTCAAGAAATTGCTGCCATGCCTGCAGAGATTTTAGTCCGTGTGATGGAGGATTTTGAGAAGAGACTTGAGTCCTGCATTCGAAATGATGGACATCACCTTGACGACACTATTTTTCACAAATAACTTTGTTAACTAAAATGGCAAAAAATGAGGTTTGATTTTGTGTAAATAAACATGCATTATTTTTAAAGTTGGCTGAGTATTATTTCATTAAAAACCGTCCGTCTACAGTGTGTCACTCTGTATCTCTATATTTGATTACACATGCCTAGCCGGCCGGAATGGCCGTGCGGTTCTAGGCGCTACAGTCTGGAGCCGAGCGACCGCTACGGTCGCAGGTTCGAATCCTGCCTCGGGCATGGATGTGTGTGATGTCCTTAGGTTAGTTAGGTTTAATTAGTTCTAAGTTCTGGGCGATTGATGACCTCAGAAGTTAAGTCCCATAGTGCTCAGAACCCTTTGAACCACGCATGCCTATACCAGTTTCTTTGGCGCTATAGTGTAAAATAACTCAGCGAGTTAAATTCTGGATGGTATGACTTAATGCTGCTAAAACTTGGAAAACCGCTGTGAAATGAAAGGTGGCGGTGGGAGAGGGCCGCGTTTCGTTGCGGCAGCTGCTAGCGACAGCGGGTAGGGCCGAGTGCGGGTGTCGCCGGGCGGTGTTACGCAAGCGGTGGAGCCGCGACCGGCGTCCTCGCCGACAGCCGTCCCAATTCCAGGCCGCTCGGCGACCCCGAGGCTCGGCCCGGCCCGGCGCTGTCCGGCGCGCGTACGTAACGTCCTCGCATCAACAGCCGACACCGCCGCGCCGCTCCTGCTTCTCGCCACTCGCGTCTCCAGTGGTCATCATTACACTCCGGCATCTCTTCATTACTGAACTTTATCCATGTTACGGGAATCTGCTGCGCCTGTCGAATTTTACAAACAATTCACTGTGCCGCTTCGGTCACGTAACAATATTTGCGAGAGGTAGTCTTAAAATTTTGTTTATCATCACTCAAAAATGAAGTTTCCACTCACCCGTCTTCAGCACTGGTATACAGGGTGTTACAAAAAGGTGCGGCCAAACTTTCAGGAAACATTCCTCACACACAAATAAAGAAAATATGTTATTTGGACATGTGTCCGGAAACGCTTACTTTCCATGTTAGAGCTCATTTTATTACTTCTCTTCAAATCACATTAATCATGGAATGGAAACACACAGCAACAGAACGTACCAGCGTGACTTCAAACACTTTGTTACAGGAAATGTTCAAAATGTCCTCCGTTAGCGAGGATACATGCATCCACCCTCCGTCGCATGCTATCCCTGATGCGCTGATGCAGCCCTGGAGAATGGCGTATTGTATCACAGCCGTCCACAATACGAGCACGAAGAGTCTCTACATTTGGTACCGGGGTTGCGTAGACAAGAGCTTTCAAATGCCCCCATAAATGAAAGTCAAGAGGGTTGAGGTCAGGAGAGCGTGGGGGCCATGGAATTGGTCCGCCTCTACCAATCCATCGGTCACCCAATCTGTTGTTGAGAAGCGTACGAACACTTCGACTGAAATGTGCAGCAGCTCCATCGTGCATGAACCACATGTTGTGTCGTACTTGTAAAGGCACATGTTCTAGCAGCACAGGTAGAGTATCCCGTATGAAATCATGGTGGTGAATCGAGGAAGTACAGTACATACTGACGTAACTAAAATGAGCTCTAAGATGGAAATTAAGCGTTTCCGGACACATGTCCACATAACATCTTTTCTTTATTTGTGTGTGAGGAATGTTTCCTGAAAGTTCGGCCGTACCTTTTTGTAACACCCTGTATATTAGAATTCCCGCTGGAGGAGCCAAAATACGCTCAATCGCCAAAGAAACTAGTATAGGCAGGCGTATTCAACTACAGAGACACGTAAACAGGCAGAATACGGCGCTGCGATCGGCAACGCCTATTTAAGACAAGTGTCTGGCGCAGTTGTTAGATCGGTTACTGCTGCCGCAATGGCAGGTTATCAAGATTTAAGTGAGTTTGAACGTGGTGTTATAACCGGCGCACGAGCTTTGGGACACAGCATCTCCGAGGTAGTGTACCGTGAATATCAGGATTCCTGTAAAACATCAAATCTCCGACATCGCTGCTATTCACAATATAGTTCCTGGCCCAAGATTCAGTGAACCACCTTCAAGCTGTCTATCTACCGTTCCACTCTCGAACGGCAGGCGGGAAAAACGAGCTCTTACATTTTTCTGTGCGACCCCTGATTTCTCTTATTTTATCGTGATGATTATTTCTCCCTATGTAGGTGGGTGCCAACAGAATGTTTTCGCAATCGGAGGAGAAAACTGGTGATTGAAATTTCATGAGAAGATCCCGTCGCAACGAAAAACGCCTTTGTTTTAATGATTGCCACTCCAATTCACATATCATGTCTGTGACACTATCTCCCCTATTTCGAGATGATACACAAGTAATTGCCCTTCTTTGTACGTTTTCGATGTCATCCGTCAGTCCCACCTGATGCAGATCCCACACCGCACAGTAATACTCCAGAATAGGGCGGACAAGTGTGGTGTAAGCAGTCTCTTTAGTAGACGTGTTGCTTCCTATAAATGTTCTGCGAATGAATCGCTGTCTTTGGTTTGCTCTACCCACAGTATTATCTATGTGATCGTTCCAATTTAGGTTGTTTGTAATTGTAATCCCTAAGTATTTAGTTGAATTTACAACCTTCAGATTTGTGTGACTTATCGCGTAATCGAAATTTTGCTGATTTCTTTTAGTACTCATGTGAATAACATCTCACTTTTCCTTATTCAGGGTCAATTGCCACTTTTCGCACCATACAGATATCTTACCTAATCATTTTGCAAGTCGTTTTGGTCATCTGATGACTTTACAAGAATTGCTGCAGATTTCAATGCTGGGCCATCAGCAAGTGTCAGTGTGCGAACCATTCAACGAGTTATCATCGATACGGGCTTTCGGAGTCTTGTACCCTTGATGACTGCACGACACAAGAATTTACATCTCGCCTGGTCCCGCCAACATCGACATTGGACTGTTGTCGACTGGAAACATGTTGGCTGGTTGGAGGAATCTCGTTTGAAATTGTATCGAACATCCATTCATGTCCATTGCGCACTCCGACGGAATTGGGCAGTTCCAGCAGGAGAACGCGACACCCCACATGTCCAGAACTGCTACAGAGTGTCTCCAGGAACACTCTTCTCAGTTTAAATACTTTCTCTTGCTACCAAACTCTCCAGACATGAACATTATTAAGCGTATCTGGGATGCCTTGCGAAGTGCTGTTCAGAAGAGATCTCCACCCCTTCGTACTCTTACGGATTTATGGACAGCCCTGCGGGATTCGTGGTGTCAATTCCCTCCAGCGCTACTTCAGATAGTGGCCGTGCGGTTAAAGGCGCTGCAGTCTGGAACCGCAAGACCGCTACTGTCGCAGGTTCGAATCCTGCCTCGGGCATGGATGTTTGTGATGTCCTTAGGTTAGTTAGGTTTAACTAGTTCTAAGTTCTAGGGGACTAATGACCTCAGCAGTTGAGTCCCATAGTGCTCAGAGCCATTTGAACCATTTTTGCTACTTCAGATATAAGTCAAGTTCATGCCACGTCGTGTTGCGGCACTTCCGCTTGCTCGCGGGGGTCCTACACGATATTAGACAGGTGTACCAGTTTCTATGAGTCTTCAGTGTAAAATGGCGCAGCTCATTTGCAAAGTGGAAATAGGCCGCAACTTTCCATTTTGGCTCTTCTACCGGCGTGCTACGATACTCATGATCAGAGATTTCTTCGCATACCGTTAATGAAGACTTGTAACTCCAAATAATAAACAGATAATAACTGCGTAACTTTACTTTTCAGAGGTGACAAAGCTTTACGGCTAAGTGCGGTCGATAAAAATATGGAAACGACAAAAACGTAACCCATTACCGCCGCGCGGAGTGGCTGTGCGGTTTAGGGCGCCATGTTACGGATGCGTGGCCCCTCTCTCGGGCATGGGTGTGGGTGTTGAACTTAGCGCAAGTCTAGGGACCGATGACCTCAGCAGTTTGGTCCCTTAGGAGTAGGAAACCCGTTGGCATTCAAAGCACCTTCCAGTCGTCTTAGAATGGATAAATACAGAATCTGTATTGTTTACAAGGGAGTCTTCTATCATTCTTCGTGGAAAATAGTGGCGAGGTCAGGTACCGGTGATGGAGATGGGCAGCGGTCACCCAACCTTCTCCCAAAACTACACCACAGAGGGTCTGTGATATTGAGATCTAGTGACTGTAGTGGCCGGGGAAATGCGACAATTCATTCTCGTGCTCACAAAGCCAGTCCTCGACGATACGAAGTATATGAACAGGACGCCTGTGGTCTTGGAACAGAGTATGACCATTGCGGAATAAACATAGTACCATTGGATGGACATGATCCTTGGCGCTAATTCGATCTTGCAGGGAATACGACGATATATCTACCTGAATCATCAACCCCCGCCATGTTCCACACTGGGCCGTAAACTGGGCCAGAAGTTGAAAGCAGTGTGGAACAAGACTAGTCCGACCAAACGACTTCCTTCCATTGCTCCACAGTCCAGGTTTTATGGCTTCGGCACCACGTTTTCCTGTTGTGAGAATTTGCGTTACAGCAGTTTCCTGCTTATGGCGCTCCCTTCTAGCTATTTTGTTGCTGACGTGATTCGTCATTGCGATACTCATTTTTTCAGCTGTCGCCCTATTATTTTTCGACAATCGCCTGTCACGATTAGTCAACACGCATCTTTTTCCGCGTTGGACTTGGCGGATGATGTTTTTCCGCTTCCCCTGTATGCGGTCTAAACCTTCGATACGGTGACACTTGAAACACCAAACATTTCGGCAACCTCGGTTACGGAAGCACCAACAATTTACCCATACATGAATTCACTTAGCTCCAGCATAATACCATCACGACTAAACAGAACACAGTTCTGACCGCGACTGGAACTTGCAACGTATTGAGGACATTGCATCGGTGTCTTGCGTGATCAGATATAACAGAGCAGCCTGCAGACTTGGTTAGCGTCTGCATTTATCTTTAAGCGTGCACTCCTCGCGGTTTTTCCATATTTTTGTCTAACGCCTGTACCTCTCGCATTGATTTGTAAACTTTCTGGGTGTACTAACATACGATACACCAGCCCCTTGTATGAGGGGTGTTGAAACTGAGTCAAGAACTTTACTGGGACGCATGAACTTCAGACAAAGTGGGAATTCAATGCAAATGCAACTTTGTATAATTTCATTCTTGACTTGCAAATAGCCCATTGTTCTGTAACAAAGACACTTGTCAAATTAAAATTATGACTTCGAATCAGTTTTTGGTACTGATAAACTTGTAAGGCAGCATTAATAAGGATCGCCAGCCTCACTTTGAGCTGCGAAAAAACGATAAAATAGCCATTACACCAATATCAATGTTAAATGCCCCTTAGCTATGCAGCTGTACTCAAAATGACACCAAAGTACTACCAGTGGATTGGAAAGCGAGTATCCTCAACATTCAACAGAACACCTCGAATTTATTACATAAAACTTCCATAGAAATTTCCACGTATACAAAATCTGCTAACAATGTGAAGATATGTAGGTCAAGAGTCAAACTGATGTCGAAACGCTTCGGGTTTCCATGCAGACAAACAGAATTTATTTGCTTTAGCTATCCGGCTCTTTGTCAACACCACCACCAGCTACTAGCTAACAGCTCTGCTACATAAGACGAGACCTGAACTCCGAATCACCACCTCAAGCGCTAGGCCGCCACAAACGCCTTCTAAAATCTGAAATAATCTACATGTTCTCCACTGACAGTCATAGAAGTCACACTTGCTAATTCTTGTTATGTTTTCTCAATAGGAAGAATTATTAACTTCATACACTACGGAAGACTGTCGACTGACTTTCAGTTTCCGCGAAGTCGAGGAAATTTTTTAAACATTTGAAACATTCAGACAATCGAGCCTCCGCCCCCCCCCCCCCCCCCCTCCGGCTAATAATACTTCTAAGGTAAGTACTGCCTTCTGGCAAAAACTCGCCCTTATTTGTTTCCAATATACCACAACAAATATATTCTTAATAATGAGGGCAATCCAATTTCTTTTCTGTTCACACTAATTCCCAGGTGAAATGTTTCGCTGAGTAGTGAGAGACCTTACCTCCGTATATATCACACAAAAACGTACGAAACTTTGGCACAACGTTGTGTTTCGAAGTGATGAATAGGCATGTAAACATCCAATAATAGAATACCCAGAGACACAACGTCAGCATCTTTTGCGAATTAGTTGTAGAGGCCTACATGTCTTCCTCCAGTCACATCATAGACTGGGTAATGTATACGTACCCCTCCAAGGATCTGGATCTAAATTACGTTTGGCCGCCCACAGTGGCAGAGCGGTTCTAGGCGCTACAGTCTGGAACCGCGCGGCCGCTACGGTCGCAGGTTCGAATCCTGCCTCGGGCATAGATGTGTTTGATGTCCTTAGGTTAGTTAGGTTTAAGTAGTTCTAAGTTCTAAGGTACTGATGACCTCACAAGTTGAGTCCCATAGTGCTCAGAGCCATTTGAACCTAAATTACATTAGACCTGTACCGATATTTTTCTTTAGTTTTCCGATATTTCTTTGAGGCGCCATGTCACGGACTGCGCGGTCCCTCCCGTCGGAGGTTCGAGTCCTCCCTCGGGCATGGGTGTGTGTGTTGTTCTTAGTATAAGTTAGTTTACGTAGTGTTTAAGTCTAGGGACCGATGACCTCAGCAGTTTTGTCCCTTAGGAATTCACACACATGTAAACATTTGAATACTTGGAAACCTACAAGTAAGGAAGCCCAGTTCTATGCAGCGCCCCAGAAGATAACTATAAAGATGATGATTATGATTATCTGTCATAGACGATGTAGGCGACGATGACCTGATGACAGTACAATAACAAACGCTATGGCTCCCCGTCATTGGCGTCTTTCAACACTCATATAATAATGTTAAGAGAAGAGTTTGGAGGAAACGATTAATAAAACAAACACACATACACAAAGACACATCTTGGCGTTCGCCTTAACATCAGTGTGGCTCTAAAATTTTGCCGTAGCATAATGCTGAGTACAGTCCGCAGCAACTAAAATACAGCAATAGATAAATGTGGATGCCTCAATTTCGTGTAACAGCCTCAGGAAACTGAATGATTTGCTTCGGAATAGCGGCGCTTGTACTGAGAAAAATAGATACAATCTTCTAACAAGAATTTAAGCTACACATTCATATTGTTCAAATACTTGTTGCAATTCAGTTGCTACGTACAAGGCGCGTTTCGTGTTGAGATAGGAGAAACAAGAGCGACGGACGCCGCTGAATGAATTTGGTAACAAGACTGCCACAGACAATTGAGGATTAAACTAAAATAAGCTTACCACTGGTGGGCTTTGAAGCTGTGGCAACAGCCGTGTTTGCAGATTAAATTATGGGAGTTCAGATCCGCCTATTAAGCAAACAACAGTTATTCTTCTTTTTTAATCCCCAAACGTGTTTCGTCACATTTGTGCTGTCAGCACTTTTATTTAGGTTTGTAAATCATCATCATCATCATCATTTAAGACTGATTATGCCTTTCAGCGTTCAGTCTGGAGCATAGCCCCCTTATAAAATTCCTCCATGATCCCCTATTCAGTGCTAACATTGGTGCCTCTTCTGATGTTAAACCTATTACTTCAAAATAATTCTTAACCGAATCCAGGTACCTTCTCCTTGGTCTGCCCCGGCTCCTCCTACCCTCTACTGCTGAAGCCATGAGTCTCTTGGGTAACCTTGCTTCTCTCATGCGTGTAACATGACCCCATCATCTAAGCCTGTTCGCCCTGACTGCTACATCTATAGAGTTCATTCCCAGTTTTTCTATGATTTCCTCATTGTGGACACCCTCCTGCCATTGTTCCCATCTACTAGTACCTGCAATCATCCTAGCTACTTTCATATCCGTAACCTCAACCTTGTTGATAAGGTAACCTGAATCCACCCAGCTTGCGCTCCCATACAACAAAGTTGGTCGAAAGATTGAACGGTGCACAGATAACTTAGTCTTGGTACTGACTTCCTTCTTGCAGAAGAGAGTAGATCGTAGCTGAGCGCTCACTGCATTAGCTTTGCTACACCTCGCTTCCAGTTCTTTCACTATGTTGCCATCCTGTGAGAATATGCAAGGTTTGTAAATTGCAAGTATATTTTAATGAATGATTAATACTGCTATGAAAAAATGTTTTTAGGCCGATATTTCGTTTGAATAATTGTTACCTAAATATGTTTGTATTGTACTGATGTGAAGAGAATTATCCATTGTTGATAGTACATGTGTCGAAACATCGAAAAGAACGAATATTTCATCCATAAGTGGTGGCATTATGAGGGCTGAGACTGTTGATAAATATTAAAAAGAATACTACCATAGTAGTTTTCAAAATAGGCGTACATGAATTCCTATAATCGAAACTAAGCTGTTGTACAGTTGTATGCGTTCATTTCAAGCTAAATGTATTTGACGACACATTCTGAAACACTTATCCACCTCTCAAACAGAGAACGTAATCTTGTCTTGAAATTTCGGAAAGTGGATGGGCGCAGAGAAAGGTGATTGTAAATTTCCAGAGCGGAGTAGCCACTGGCAGATGAATAACAGACTCTGAGATGGAGTTACAGTGAGTGGACTGTATGCGTAGCCTTGCAAAGAAGCTATCCGCGTGCATATGTTGTTCCAGAACCAGTTGGGGTTCTTGCATAAAGCTCAGAGGGTCCGTGTGTTGCTGAGGCAAAAGAACTGAGCCGATGATCGGCGAAACTCGGTCAAACAGAAAAAGCGGGGCAGTGTACTCTTTCCGCAGCGTGTAACTCCATTACATAATAGCCATTCCGCATTACGCGCAAATCACGATAACGCGCCCTCGCTGTTCGGCACGGGAAGAGCGCAAAGCGGAATAGTGTTAAAGCGGGAGGGAGGGCAGTAGCGAAGGAGAAGGAGTGTCGGGCGGGCGAGGGGGCAGCCGGTCCGGTGGGTGGGGGAAAGCCGCTGGCGGGCGTGCGCGGTGCAGCGGCGGCCGGCTTTTGTTTCCGCGGGCACCTGTTTCCAAGGCAACGCGGCAGGTGTGCACGCACTGCATTTGGCCCCCGCGCTTCCTGTCCTCCTGGCCGCGTCCTCGCCGTTCTCTCTCTCTCTCTCTCTCTCTCTCTCTCTCTCTCTCTCTCTCTCTCTCTCCGTCGCTCGCGATGCCCTCGTCTGTTTTTGGGTGGGGCAATAAAAAAAAAAAAAAAAAGAGGGAGGAAAACCTCGTGGGAGACTGGAGAGGGGGTACGTAACGAGCTTATGAATAGCTGACCCTCCCCCCCCCCCCCCTCCTCTCTGCGGCTTCCTTGTTCTCGGCGTACGAGTGCCCCTTCCTCATCCCACACCATCCACCGTGTGCGCTGCCCACCTCTCTCGCCTTTTCCCCCCCTCTGCTTTATCCCTGCTAGGTGCGTAATTTTTGCTGCTCCTCTACAATCAAACAAACAAGATGAAATGGAAATTCAAACTGAATGAAAGCGAAGCGTGTTTCATTACGGCATATAATGCAGTACGGCATTACGGGTAATAGAGCGTAAAAGCAAACGGCGAAGTTTGTACTGGGCCCCACGAGCGCGTCATTTGCCTTCCGTTCGCGCTTTCGCTTTTTTTTCTTTTTTTTGTGCTTCTCCTTCAGTTCTCCTGCGCGGTCTATTACAGCAGCGAAGGGCAGCGATTTCTTCCATTTCTCTGCTCTTCGGAATTATTTTTAGTCGTGTTATGTGGTTATTCCATTACTGAAAGTAGATCACATGTTTTCCATGTCAGCTGAGAGTTAGATTTAACAAGAGATTTTCAGCGAATAGCTGGCCCAGCTATTCTCCCAAGCAATGTCGGGATTTTCGCGTCCGCGGTTTCTGTATATGCGACATCACAGCCCTAATGAAGAAGATACTCTGATGAAATTAGTTAATGGATCAGAATCGGAAGTTTCTGATCGCGAACAGTGTGCGCTTGAATCATTTTCATTTTTTCTCCATCGAAACTGCAGAGATCGTATTTTCAATGACGCAATAACTAAATGTTTATGACCACTGCCAAACCAACCTAAGGTTCTCTCTTCGGTTGCTGCTAGAGAAACGGAAGATAGTCGCAAAAATTGCCCTCGTTCGTAAAGGACTATTTTGTGCTTGACATGTTAACATCATCAGTTTCATCGTATTTTATACTTAATTTCCTAACACAGAATACTTAGACTAATGAGAATTATAATAAAAAATAGATACGTATTTTTTTCACCTCTGTTGATACACTGTCTTCCAAAAACATTGATGTAGTGTGCTTATCGATATCCATTGTGACGCTCATAAATGAAACGAATGGCCACGTTTAATCCTTTTTCTTTCGAAGAAATATGTCGTAACGGCGCAAGTTCGCATATAAAATGATTTTTGTTGGTCATGACACACATTTCTCATGCATTGTTGAGGGCACTGGCATGATCGCTTACGCACTAATTGTTATGTCAAACATGAAGTGCTAAGGTATTTAAAGTTATCCATTCCTTTCGTCCAGTTCATGATTTGCAGATATCGTAGTGTGAACAATTATTCTGATCCACTTAAATAATGTGTTACTTCGTCTGCTATGTTTGTTACTGTTACGTCTAATTCTGTTACTAAATGTAGCTAGCAAAAAAGCTAAGTCTGTTGACTTCGCGCATCTTCCTTCTTTGTAGTAACTTTCAGATTAGATGCCGTCAGCTTCTCCTAATGATGGTGTGTTTTATATGTGTAAAGAAATCTACTACAACCAATAATTATTATGTTAATATACACTGGTGTCCAAATCAGAGCAACAAATAGAAATTTTGCAAGGTGATAGTAAAGTAGAAACAATGTAAAGAATACAGATCGTAAACAACTGCAACATGCATAACGGTAGACACAAAATGCTCTTCGTTTTTTCCGACTTAACGGATTTATACATACATTACGACAATTGGTTTATCGACTAATAAAGTCATCAGGTGATCAAAACAAATTTCAAAACGATTTAGAAAAGATATCTGAATGGTGCGAGAATTGGCAGTTGACACTAATTAACGAAAAGCGTGAGGTCATCCACATGAGTGCTAAAAGGAATTCGTTAAACTAAAAGCCGTAAATTCAACTAAATACCTAGGTATCACAATTGCGAACAACTTAAGTTGGAAGGAACACATAGAAAACGTTGTGGGGAAGGCTAACCAAAGACTGCGTTTTATAAGCAGTACACTTAAGAAAATGCAGTCTACTAAGGAGACTGCCTACACTATGCTTGTCCGTCCTCTTTTAGAATACTGCTGCGTGGTGTGGGATCCTTACCAGATAGGACTGACGGAGTACATCGAAAAACTTCAAAGAAGGGCAGCACGTTTTTGTATTATCGCGAAATATGGGAGAGAGTGTCACAGAAATGATACAGGATTTGGGCTGGACATCATTAAAAGAAAGGCGTTTTTCGTTGCGACGGAATCTTCTCACGAAATACTAATCACCAACTTTCTCCTCCGAATGCGAAAATATCTTGTTGAAACCGACCTACATAGGGGGAAACGATCACCATCTTAAAATAAGGGAAATCAGAGTTCGTACGGAAAGATATAGGTGTTCGTACTTTCCGCGCGTTATACGAGATTGGAATAACAGAGAATTGTGGAGGTGGTTCGATGAACGCTCTGCCAGGCACTTAAATGTGATTTGCAGAGTATCCATGTAGATGTAGATGTAGAATACGAAGTCTGTGCCCACAGCACTTCGTAACAACCGCAAATGAGGTCCCAAGATTTCATCACGATACCTGACAGCAGCTATACTTTTCCGATTTACCCGTACAATTTCAGTGCTCCGAGCCATTTGAACCATTTTGATGACTCCAATCTAGACATTCCCTTTTCTGAAGACGCGTTAAAGGCAGACATAAGCAGGTCTCCGACAATGAAGGCCACTTTACCGAAGACTTCTGCACACTGTTAAGCCGTCGGCATACGGACCGTGCATCCGAACGTTGAACGTGCCGAGTTTCTGACGTCAGAGTGTGGAATAGCACGTTCGGGAGTCTTTCCGAGCGTGCAGAGCAATATCTGGCATGTCAGATATTCTGAGCGTGCGTCTGAGCGTTGACCAATGAGATGGCACAACGCCACCTACGTCACACGCACGCCGTCTCCCTTCAGTACAGGGTAGTGAGACGCCATATTGGCATTCATTTCAAGCCTATATGCACATATGCCGTTTCTGAGCACCAGCAAATTGAGAATCACTGGAAAACCCGTTGTTAACTGTGTGATTCGTTCCAATAAAATAATGAGAAACATCATATTCGTGGCAAAAGAATTATTGTAACTTGCGTATTATGAGAGTAGGCTATTTGAAGGCAGCGACACCCAAAACGCATTGTTCTTGGTACAATTTGTAATAATTAAATTTCAATCAGTAACATATCTACGATTAAGGTTTTCAGCAAGTGGTAACATAATATGATTAGATACATGGCGTGTGTTGTTGGTTTAGTGTTATGTTGGTGGTAGTTGTCGGGATGTTTAAGGGGGACTAAACAGCGAAGGTCATCAGTCCCTTAGTGTTCTGAGTAGCGCCACTGTCCAGTATTGAATTATTTGTTGGGGCGGCGGCTCGCGTCGTGAGACTTCTAAATGTTTTTTCGTAACATTCCCGTTTTTATTAGGTTCTGGTACTTTATTATTAGTTTAATATAAGTATATACTATAATATTTGATGTTATGTAAATATAAGTTCACCTTTTTTTGAGGAGTGACTTTGTTCGATTGGCTTAATCTACAGGGCAGCTTGCGCTACTTGTCTAAAGATGTTTTGCTCCTTTTTCTTTTACGCTTCGTAATTCACATGTTGCAAAGATTCTGCTACTGGGTAAGAACAGTGATCAAGTAAGACTGACCTTGAGGCTTTACTAAAATGTGGGAATGAAGAAATAATATTTATCTTATGCGGAGAAGTATTCCAAATTTGTACCGCACTGTTTGTACTGGAACTTTTATAAGCCTGTGTCCTTATTGATTGGACATGGTGCTTTCCTTTTCGTGGACGATGGAGGAAATGTGCGTTTTGATAGAGCTAACGTGGGAATTTTATGCGCGCCCGTTGAGTAAACAGTGTGATTTACGAACTAGAAACATCCCTCAACTGCCGCTGGAGTGCGTTGCGATCGCGTATACCACGTTGGGGCCCACGTACCGTATGCACAAGTCGCATCGTTCCTGAGCGTTCAGCAGCACGTTGAACTTGGCACGCTCAACGTTAACATTCGACAGCACGGTCCGTGTGCTGACGGCTTTAGCCACGTTACAACACGTCCAGAGGATGTTGCGAGCTCATATGCCGGGTCCCATTCTGTACCAAGGCGGTACCGTCGTGCTCTTGCACCCAAATAACGGTCCTCTCTTCTGAAGTCACACGTGGTCTGCCGTTCCCTGGTCTTTGACGTACAGTTTTGGTCTCCACAAACTGTCGCCACATCCGAGAAACAACAGAACGATTCACACTGCGCCATCGGGTCACATAAGTTTGCGACTCCCCTGGTTCCTTCCTTTTTGTAGCCCCCCACCACAGGGTGTCTGGTAGGCGTCTTCTCTGTGCCGTACTGCACCGTCCGTGACTGTGCACACACCGATTGTGGATGTGGGGCTACCCGGCAAACACAACCTCTTTTCATAGGTGTCCGGACATTATCGTTGGCACTGTTGTCCGTTGGCAGGCCGCGGTGGTCTCGCGGTTCTAGGCGCGCAGTCCGGAACCGCGCGACTTGCTACGGTCGCAGGTTCGAATCCTGCCTCGGGCGTGGATGTGTGTGATGTCCTTAGGTTAGTTAGGTTTAAGTAGTTCTAAGTTCTAGGGGACTGATGACCACAGCTGTTAAGTCCCGTAGTGCTCAGAGCCATTTGAACCATTCTTTTGTTGTCCGTTGACCGGAATGCCATCTTCCGTGCAGAACACAATGGTACGGACACTTTTTTTTTCACTAGCTGCTTATATTTTATGACCCATGTCTAATTTCGTATGGTGGGTCGTATATTGCCACTTAGCCGCTGTGACTGGGCCCGGGGTCCGGTGTGACTGAAAGTAACACCACACCGGCTCCCGTCCCCACTCACACCGTTGCCCGTGTCCCGCCACGTGGAGTCGGGCTCTGTTTAGATCCATTTGATATCTTTTTTTTTGTGCAGCATTAGAAAAACCTATAACTAATACAAAATCAAGTAAGATATTAGTAAACAAAACGAAATTAAATATTTAGAAAGGAGGAAGGAAGAGAACTGAATAGAGAAGTTATAGGTATAAAATTGCCCGTCACCTGGTTGTGGGCGGCGGCCCGGGTCTTGGAATGACCCTCAAGACGCTGGCCATCGCTCACCATGCCTTTAACATCTACCATCCCAAAAACTACCTTAACTAGATTAGGGTACGTTAAAGCTAGAAACTAAGACTAAGACCTCTACGTCCAGCCTGCTAAGCTATTTACGATATACAATAGAGAGGTAACTGATTTTGTGCTTGGCTCAAAGTTGCTAATGAAAGGGTACTCGTGGTAAAAGTAATAAGGTAAGGACGCTAACGGTTTGTGTTGAGCCTACAAGGCTCCTGGTAGAGTACATCAGGCGCAAGCACCTCCCGGCCCCGCCGACAACACGACCTGAACGGTGGTTTTCCCGGATCTACCATAGGTATCCGTCGGGTTGGGCTCAAAAGAGAGGAACCACAATTAAGATCCTTCCACCCAGGACGTGCGCCGCCTCTTACCAGGGGGGCGTAGGTCCCTTGAAGAGGTGCCCAACTTTAAGCTTCAGATGAGAAGTTCTTAGTATAGTGGAGGTTGAGGTATAGGCTGTGTAGGTTGGTTGTACAAACAGTTCACACTGAGCCAATGAGACTTACAATGATACGTGGTGTGGCAGTTAGCACCTTCCGGCCCCGCCAGCAACACAGCCTAAGCTGTGGTTTTCCCCTATCTACCATAGGTATCCGTCGGGTTGGGCTCAAAAGAGAGGGACCACAATTAAGATCCTTCCATACAGACTGTGCGCTGCCTCTTAACGGAAGGCGTAGGTCCCTTGAAGAGGTACCTAGCTTTAAGCTCTTATTGGACATGGAGATGCTGTTAACTATTTATGTACAAGGTGCAATCTGTTTTTAGGATTGTGTGTGACTTGTGCACCTCTTGTCGGTTGTTCCACTCTGTTCTTTGAATTTGACTTGGTTGACACTATGGATCATCCGCACTGGACGCTTCAATATCTGTGTTGGTGCCCTGGTCTGTATCTGTTTCTTCTTCATCACTCGTGGTGCTAATCATATCTGTGTCCCCCTGGGCATCGTGACGTCTGTTTGGACCGACTTGCCTTCGGTAGGGCCTGTTGCGCAAGTATTCTATTTGTTGGATCTTCGAGATTTCGTCCGTTAGTTTGTTGAGTTCAGTGGTACGGACATCTGGTTTGCAGTTTGTACGATAATGTCGTGAACTGGACAGAGGACGGGGAAATAGCGGTTTGTTGCTTTAATTTTGGACTGCGCTGTAGTATGCCACATATCGCACTCTGAAGCTTTCCCTACAAATACCAGCCAATTTCTGTCCGCCACTGAGAAGTCGTACGTGCATTAGCAACCAAAAATACTTGAGGTTAAAACTCACTTTTTGTGTCTACATTGCATTTAAATAAATGTTTTGAAACGGATTCTGCCTTGAATAGACGCAGTTTTCTTGTTGTTTCACCCATACATGTTTCAGTAAAGATTCAACATCATCATTGCGTTCCCTTTATTTTCGTAATAGCACAATGTTGTTCATGTAACTGTCCGTTATCAGCAGTACAGGGTGTCCACAATGAGACTCCAACATTTGAAATCATAAAATTTGAGAGGAAACAGGGAAATCATACAGCAGCTCATCAAGTTTTCATACACATGTGCACGGTTCAGTACATTTCAACACGGGTAGCGCGAAGAATATCAAGTCTATAATCGATTTCGTGCCACGTGTTGCGGAGCATCTGTTCTGTGATGACAATTCTTATGCGCTGTTTCAAGTCTTGCAGGTCCTTTACTGGTGTAGCGTATACCCAGTCTTTCACATAACCCCACAAGAAAAATCGAGGGGTGTTATGTCGGGCGAACGTGGCGGCCAAGGAATTGAACCTCCACGGGCAATCCATCGTTGCGGGAATGTGTCATTTAAAAATTTTCGAACATCAAGGCTCCAATGGGGTGGTGCACCGTCCTGTTGAAACATCACATTTGGCTGCAGGTCTGTTATCTGTGGCACGGCAAATTGTTCCAACATGTCCAGGTAGATGACTCCATCCACAGTCGGCCCCTGAAAGAAAAACGGCCCAACAATGCGATTTATCATCACACCACACCACACATTAACTTTCGGACTGTTGCGCATTTGTTCCCTACGTGCATGTGGATTTTCGGACCTCCAGATGCTCACATTGTGACGATTGACAGCCCCTGACACGTGAAAGGTTGCCTCGTCAGTAAACATCACGCGTGGTAAAAAGTCTCGTCCGCGGCAATGCGATCTAACATGACACATGCAAATTCTTCTCGCTTTGGTCGATCATCAGGCTTGATTTCTTGCTCAGCCTGCACTTTATATGCGTACAAACGTAATCGCTGATGAAGCACTTTGTGCACTGTTGAACGTTTCGTACGAAGTTCTCGTGCTGGCTGTCGCACTGACTTCTGTTCGAATGACCGCCGCACTTGTTCCGCATATGATCCCAGGCTTACCACAACCGTGCCCTTTCACAACACTCCCAGTAGCCAAAAACTGATCACACCACTTCTTTATAGTCTTGAACGACGGGGGCGCTTCGTTGTAAACTCGACGAAAGTTTCTTCGGACTTGGGTCGCCAATCGAAAACAAAGCAGTGGTGGTGATACCGTGAGGAAGGGAAGCAGCGTCTTGTGCCGCAGTTATTCTAACAGTTCCTCGGAGTAGCACTGCATGGCGTAGTAATATTTCCCGTAACGGCGAGTGTGACTGGTTTGATGCGGTCCGCCACGAATTCCTCTTCTGTGCCAACCGTTTCATCTCAGAGCAGCAATGTTCTCAGTTAATTCAAAATGGTTCAAATGGCTCTAAGCACTATGGGACTTAACATCTGAGGTCATCAGTCCCCTAGCCTTAGAACTGCTTAAACCTAACTAACCTAAGGACATCACACGCATCCATGCCCGAGGCGGGATTCGAACCTGCGACCGTAGCAGCCGCGTGGTTCTGGACTGAAGCGCCTAGAACCGCTCGGTCACCACGGCCGGCGTTCAGTTAATTGCTGGCTGCATTCCAATCTCTGTCTTCCTCTGCAGTTTTTACCCTCTGAACTCCCATGGAACGTCCCTGATGTTTTAACAGATGTCCTACCATTCTATTCCTTCTTATCGTCAGTGTTTCACGTATGTTTCTTTCCTCTCCGATTCTGTGCCGAACCTCTTCATTCCTTATCTTATCAATCCATCTAACTTTCAACATTCGTCTGTAGCACCACATCTCAAATGCTTCGATTCTCTCCTTTTCAGTTTTCCCACTGTCCATATTTCGCAACCATGTGATTCTGCGCTCCGAATGTAAATTGTCAGAAATTTCTTCCTTACATTCAGACTTGTGTTTGATACTAGTACATTCCTCTTAGCCAGGAATGCCCTTCCTATTTCTCATAATTTTCGTCTTTCTTCGATTTACTCTCAGTTCGTATTTTCTACGCATTAGACTATTCATTGTATTCAGCAGATCCTGTAATTTTTCCTCACTTTTGCTGAGGATAGCAATGTCATCAGCGAATCTTATCACTGATATCCTTTCACCTCGAATCTAGTCCCTCATATGAAACTTTCTTTTATTTTGATCACTACTTCTTCGATATATGGAATGAACAGTAGTAACGAAAGACTACATACCTCTCTTACATCCGCCCCCGGTAGCTGAGTGATACCGGCACGGTAGCTCAGCGTGTTCGGTCAAAGGGTTAGCTACTCTCTGAAATAAAAAACCGAGTAAACGGATCAAAAAAGAACCTGAACAGTTGTCATCGACGTCCGCCACGAACAAATTCATCGACCAATATAGAGCAAAATCAGATTAAAAAAAAAAAAAGTGGTCAGCGCGACGGACTGTCAATCCTAAGGGCCCGGGTTCGATTCCCGGCTGGGCGGGAGATTTTCTCCGCTCAGGGACTGGGTGTTGTGTTGTGCTAATCATCATCATTTTATCCCCATCGACGCGCAAGTCGCCGAAGTGGCGTCAAATGGAAAGACTTGCACCAAGAGAGCGGTCTACCCGACGGGAGGCCCTCGTCACACGCAAGTCAGCCATCCTTTTTAATCCGCACAGTTCTTTGTTGGTCTTCCACTCTTATCGTTGCGTCTTGGCTCTTTTACATATTGTACATTACACGTTTTTGTGTATAGTGTACCCCTATTTTCCTAAGAATTTCGAACATCTTGCGCCATTTGACGTTCTCGACAAATCGTATAAACGTGTGTTGATTTTTATTCAATCTTGCTTCTATTATCAAACACAATGTCAGAGCTGCTTCTCGTGCCTTTAACTTTCCTAAAGCTACACTGATAGTCATGGAACAGATCCTCAACTTTCTTTTCCATTCTTTTGTATATTATTCTTATTTTTATAATGGGAAGCATTCAGCACCGGATGTCGTTACGAGCGCGTGCAGTGGTGAAGTAAGCTTCCGCCCTCGGCCGCGCCGCGGCGCCAGGAGCGGCGATCCGTGCGGTGGCAAAGGGCACGCGGAGGCGGCAGCACCGACTCCGGTGGGCGTGGGCGTGTTCCACGCAGCGCGGCGCAGGGCCGCGCGGGACATTAGCGGCCGGCCGGTTGGCAGCCGTGGGCCGCGCCCTGCCCTGCTGACGTCACGCAGCGCCGGCCTGGCCTCCGCAAATATTGCGCCGCCCACTAATTGCCCGCCGCCCACGCGCGCGCCCCTCCTGCGGGCGACGCCGCGCTTCGCCTCGCCTGCGCCGGAATGCCGCCACCCCGCTGTCTAGCCTAGCTGGGCACGTGTCGCCGACGCCACGTGCGTCGGCGGCGTAAATAAACAAATGGGCAGGGCCATGGCATTGCCCTGCTTACTGTAGAGATTACTGTTTCCTTGCTGTATTAGCTAGGTGCACCCCTCAGCTGTCGCGCCGTAGGCATTCCGCCACACGTGTTCCAACCGTACTTGCGTGTGGTGGCAGTATTGTTCGCTTGTATTTCCTATCATTAGATCGACCGGAATTGTACAGTGTCTTCGAGCGGTCTCCGCATCTCTAGATCAAAACAGTATCCGTACATATCTCACCAAGTTTAACTCCACAGGGTAGACGAATACGGGCAATAAAAAAAGCAAGAGTCAATATGCACGTAGCACAAAATCCACATAGTCAAAGTGTAAATATAGCCTAATCGTAAAGTAAGCTTAGACACATAAAGGGACCAGAAAATCAACCTTTTAGTGCCCTACAAAACAGAAATGTATGTATTAAAATTAGATAGCGACTGTGATTATACCGCAACGAATCACTAAGCTTGTACTTAGATATGAGGAATTATAATAGTTAAAAAAACACACATTACAACGTCATTAACAGACTCCCTCTCTACAACGCATATAAACTCTGTTTTTGGTTTTAAAATGGAGTTTATAATAACTCAGCACAATTAAAGGCGTCCGGAAGTCAACGGCTCGCTGAACATACTTCGACATTCACCCGCGTCCTCTTGTGGTGGCGGGACTCACCTCTCCCTTCTACTCTAACCAATCATCCATTAAATTTAAATTCTTTCCTAGCCTCTTTCTATTTTCCTTTTGTTTCATAAATTGTTAGTTTTAAGCATTTCAAAAAAATGGTTCAAATGGCTCTGAGCACTGTGCGACTTAACTTCTGAGGTCATCAGTCGCCTAGAACGTAGAACTAATTAAACCTAACTAACCTAAGGACATCACACACATCCATGCCCGAGGCAGGATTCGAACCTGCGACCGTAGCGTCGCTCGGTTCCAGACTGCAGCGCCTAGAACCGCACGGCCACTCCGGCCGGCTTAATAGAATACTTAAGTATTTCCATTCTATAATTAGTTGTAAGTTTACAATTGTTTAAAGCTACAACATCGTTACACTTATTAAAATTAGAAGAATTCACCGTGTTCTGTGTATGTAAAAGGTGAGACTGAAAAAGCGTCACGTGCCTTAGCATCTAGGTGTCAGGTCTCTGTAAATGGCCCCAAATAAAATAAAATTACATTAAAAAAATGCATATCTCTAGCCGGCAACAACAGTGACACACTCATAAGAGCAATACTTGAGAAAAATCTACTTAAGTATTCTATAAAGCTTACATTGAAACTGTATAAGCTTCTCTTAGATTCTGAGTAAGTATTTTTTGGCAGTAGAGTTCATTATATTCTATGCAACAGTAATTTGGAAATGTAGTTCTGTTCTCGTCAAATATGAGGTGTTTTCAGGTAATTATTAATTAGGTTTTCTAGTTATGTCACTTTTCTAAAAGTGCTTTTATTTTTATTATGACCGCTCGTGTAATACTTTTGCTTGTTTTCCACCCCAAATATATCTATATGGGCAGGGCCATGGCATTGCCCTGCTTACTGTAGAGATTACAGTTTCCCTGCTGTATTAGCTATGTGCACCCATCAGCTGTCGCGCCGTAGGCATCCCACCACACATGTTCCAACCGTATATATATATATATATATATATATATATATATATATATATATATATATATATACTGCAAAATAATATGACATTCGAATCTACATGATGAAAAATTAGCAGTTAATTAGAATAAAAAATTAAAACTAAGTTGAAATATTTTTATTAAAAAAATAAAAACTTCGAAATTATAATTTATTAAAATTAATACAATTTAATAAGGAAAATCAGTTAGGTAAAATGTAAGGAACACAGTTTACAAAAACAGGATCATGAATCAGCGTTAGGACGGCCGGGGTGGCCGAGCGGTTCTAGGCGCTACAGTCTGGAACCGCGCGACCGCTACGGTCGTAGGTTCGAATCCTGCCTCGGGCAGGGCCATCCAAGCTCTGTTTGACTCAATTCCCAGGCGTATCAAGGCCGTTATTACGGCCAGAGGTGGTTGTTCTGGGTACTGTATTTATCAGGATCTATGCACCCAAATTGCGTGAAAATGTAATCACGTGTCAGTTCTAGTATAATATATTTGTCCAATGAATACCCGTTTATCATCTGCATTTCTTCTTGGTGTAGCAATTTTAATGGCCAGTAGTGTAAATTCTTTGAGATGCTCTAGCATATGGTGCCAGTTCATCACCATGTCTCCTTTAGCGTTTTTTTGAGAGGGACACGCTGTACGTTGAGAACATTAGAGGTTTTCATTATGTCTCCTCGGGCTACTCCAGCTGTTACTTTCGTTGCAGCATGTAACAGTTAAGTGGTTATTGTTATTGTTTAGTGTCGGCGTACAAACATTTATTTTCGGTGTCCCTCACTCTGTCCGCGGTCGAGTCGGACTGGCTCTAGAAGTGCGTGCGGGTGTCCAAATTCTGTTGACAGCGGGCTGGGAACGTCCGCGTTGGGCAACCGCGGGCAAACAAGTCGCGCGGGGCTGACGTAAGACTGGCTCCCCCCACAGGCCGCTTGGCTGTCCCCCGTACTCATCCGCAGAACACAGCGCTGCATCCAACACACCGCGGAGCCGTGCTCGACCCGCTGCGAGCTCTGGCGACAGAGGAGTGGCGAAGAAAGTTCGCGAACAGCGAGGGAAAGAAAGGCAATCTACGTCTACACACATACTCCGCAATACATCATACGGTGCGTGGCGGAGGACACCTCGTACCACAACTAGCATCTTCTCTCCCTGCTCCACTCCCAAACAGAACGAGGGAAAAATGACTGCCTATATGCCTCTGTACGAGCCCTAATCTCTCTTATCTTATCTTTGTGGTCTTTCCGCGAAATGTAAGTTGGCGGCAGTAAAATTGTACTGCAGTCAGCCTCAAATGCTGGTTCTCTAAATTTCCTCAGTAGCGATTCACGGAAAGAACGCCTCCTTTCCTCTAGAGACTCCCACCCGAGTTCCTGAAGCATTTCCCTAACACTCGTGTGATGATCAAACATACCAGTAACAAATATAGCAGCCCGTCTCTGAATTGCTTCTATGTCCTCCCTCAATCCGACCTGATAGGGATCCCAAACGCTCGAGCAGTACTCAAGAATAGGTCGTATTAGTGTTTTATAAGCGGTCTCCTTTACAGATGAACCACATCTTCCCAAAATTCTACCAATGAACCGAAGACGACTACCCGCCTTCCCCACAACTGCCATTACATGCATGTCCCACTTCATATCGCTCTGCAATGTTACGCCCAATATTTAATCGACATGACTCTGTCAAGCGCTGCACTACTAACGGAGTATTCAAACATTACAGGATGCTTTCTCCTATTCATCTGCATTAATTTACATTTATCTATATTTAGAGTTAGCTGCCATTCAATAAACTGAATAAACTTTTTTTTTAAATGGCTCTGAGCACTATAGGACTTAACATCTCAGGTCATCAGTCCCCTAGAACTTAGAACTACTTAAGCCTAACTAACCTAATGGACATCACACACATGCATGCCCGAGGCAGGATTCGAACCTGCGACCGTAACGGTCGCTCGGTTCCAGACTGTAGCGCCTAGAACCGCGCGGCCACTCTGGCCGGCGACTATAGCAGCTCGTACCTTTATGACAGAGTTGTGCTCTACCAAAACTACGTTTCGGTGGTTTTGGTACAGTACATAAATGACGTAGTAAACGGTATGGTTACCGGTAGTACTGGTATGAAAAGAGACATAAATGAATGTGTGAGAGAGGAACTGCGACAACTTCTCCTTATTTTTTGTCTGTCTGTTTCGCACATAATTAGAACAGCACATCGTTCAGTTTTAGTCCACTGTGTATTTCATATCCTTAAAAAATATAAATTGCGTTTCATAAATTTTAAAAATTAGCTGCACACGTAACTCGTGCGCTTTTATGTAACAAAAACAAATACTTTTGATGCAAGTGCAGTTTTCAAGCAGTAAACACAAAAAACTATATAGTTATTGTTGTTATTTTGTACTCTCAGAACGTTGCCCATCATGATCAAAGGCCAAAGTTTCCTGTTATAGCTGACAAGTGTGAGACAAGTGTGAAAATCGTTTAGCAATTACAGAAACATGTTTGTACACGGAATCGCCAAAGAAACTGGTATAGGCATGAGTATTCAAAAACAGAGATATGTAAACAGGCAGAATACGGCGCTGCGATCGACAACGTCTATATAAGACAACAAGTGTCTGGCGCAGTTGTTAGATCGGTTACTGCTGCCACAATGGCAGGTTATCAAGATTTAGGTTAGTTTGATGGTGGTGTTACAGTCGGTGCACGAGCGATGGGACACAGCATCTCCGAGGTAGCGATGAAGTGGCGATATTCCTGTACGACCGTTTCACGAGTGTATCGTGAATATCAGGAATCTGGCGAAACATCAAATTTCCGACATCGCTGCGGCCGGAAAAAGATCTAGCAAGAACGGGACCAACGACGATTGAAGACAATCGTTCAGCTTGACAGAAGTGCAACCCTTCCGGAAATTGCTACAGATTTCTGTGGTGGGCCATCAACAAATGTCAGCGTACGAACCATTCAACAAAACATCACTGGTATGGGCTTTTGGAGCCGAAGCCCTCACTCGTGTACCCTTGATGACTGCACGACACAAAGCTTTACGACTCGCTTGGGTTTGTCAACACCGACATTGGACTGTTGATGACTAGAAACATGTTGCCTGGTCGGACGAGTCTCGTTTCGAGTTATGTCGAGCGAATGGAGTGTACGGGTTTGTTGACAACCTCATGAATCCATGGACCATGAACTTCAGCATGGGACTGTTCAAGCTGGTGGAGGCTCTGTAATGGTGTGGAGCGTGATATGGAAACCCTGATACGTGTACATACGACTCTAATAGGTGACACGTACGTAAGCATCCTGTCTTGTCACCTGCACCGTCCATTGTGCATTCCGAGGACTTGTGCAATTTCAGCAGGACAATGCGACACGCCACACGTTCAGAATTGCTACAGAGTGGCTCCAGGAACACTCTTCTGAGTTTAAACACATCCGCTGGCCGCCCCCTCGTAGTCTTACGGATTTGTGGACAACTCTGCATGATTTCATAGTGTCAATTCCCTCCAGCACTATTTCAGACGTCGAGTCCATACCACGTCGTGTTTCGGCACTTCTACGTGCTCGCGGAGGCCCTACACGATATCAAGCAGATGTACTAGTTTCTTTGGCTATCCAGGGTATAACGTCTGTGGGTGCAACCACAACGGAGGGGTATCTGTTGAGAGGCCAGACAAACGTGTGGTTCCTGAAGAGGGGCAGCAGCCTTTTAGTAGTTGCAGGGGCAACAGTCTAGATGACTGACTGATCTGGCCTTGTAACAGTGACCAAAACGGCCCCTCTGTGCTGGTACTGCGAACGGCTGAAAGCAGGGGAAAACTATAGGCGTAATTTTTCCCGAGGGCATGCAGCTTTACTGTAAGGTTAAATGACGATGGCGTCCTCTTGGGTAAAATATTCCCCCACGCAGAACTCCGGGCGGGAACTACTCAGGAGGACGTTGTTATCAGGAGAAAGAAAACTGACGTTATACGGAACGGAGCGTGGAATGTCAGATCCCTTAATCGGGCAGGTAGGTTAGAAAATTTTAAAAGGGAAATTCAGAAGGATCTAGGTTGCAGTAGGTACTGGGAGATGAAGAAGCCTGCACAGGATAGAGTAGCATGGAGAGCTGCATCAATCCAGTCTCAGGACTGAAGACATTAAAAAAAACTACTTTCTTTGGCTCCCCAGGGTATAACGTCGTCGAAGTATTGGTTCAAATGGCTCTGAGCACTATGAGACTTAACATCTGAGGTCATCAGCCCCCTAGAACTTAGAACTACTCAAACCTAACTAACCTAAGGACGTCACACACATCCATGCCCGACGCAGGATTCGAACCGGCGACCGTAGCGGTCGCGTGGTTCCAGACTGAAGCGCCTAGAACCGCTCGGCCACACCGGCCGGCTGTCGAAGTATTAAAGCTACGTTTGATATGTTTTTGTTTTGCATATTTTTAATTATACTTTTTTTCCGTTTTCTATCGCTGTATGATAAAGCTTTATTTTTTATTTTTACTACGACATCCGTCTGTTTCACGTCACAAATCAACAATTTTCGCCGGCCGGAGTGGCCGTGCGGTTCTAGGCGCTACAGTCTGGAACCGAGAGACCGTTACGGTCGCAGGTTCGAATACTGTCTCGGACATGGATGTGTGTGATGTCCTTAGGTTAGTTAGGTTTAATTAGTTCTAAGTTGTAGGCGACTGATGACCTCAGAAGTTATGTCACATAGTGCTCAGAGCCATTTTGAACAACAATTTTCGAATAAAACCTGAATTAAACAATGAGAACTTGAATTTTTCTCTAAATACTGCTTATTTTTAAGTAACATGTTCCATTGGTTAAGCAACCCTTTATACGTCCACGCTAAGTTTGTAGACGATGGACCACTTTCGGTTCCTTGGGGAATCTAGTAAGGAACTGATCGCATATGTAAACAAAAGCGGTTGAAACGAGGTAGCGCCTGATAGATATGCAACACACCTAACAGGCAGGTAACGCGGTTACGATCTTAACTGACCAAAACTACTAGGAAAACTGTCGTAGCCTACGCTTACTTACGACAATCTATAGTAGCCTGCGGTAGTTTTACGACACAACGTGCGACATTTCTCTCTGTTTTTTAAGCGTATAGATTTTTTTCTGTTAGGACATTACTAAAGGGCGGCCGTTCGTGAGCTGGTGCAGAACTCGGAGTGGTCGCGGCCCATCACGGTGCTCGCAGTCGCGACGCGGCGCTGCACCGGGCGAGGCGTGTGCCAGCCGAGACGGCGTGTGGCGTCAGCTGGGGCCCGGTGTCAAGGTCCCCGGGAATAGCCGCAGGCCCGGCCCGGCCCGGCCCGGCACCGCCGCCTTGCGACACGGGCAGCCGCGCCGCCTGTCCCACATCCAGCCGCGCACCGCGTCTCTCTCACTGGCCTTTCCACTGAGTCGCCCAGCCCGTCTCCTGCCCTTCGTGTGCACGCCTGTTGGCTGCCAGCCGGACTAATTCCTCACCTGCTGTAACTGTCGCAACTCTGAGAAAGCCTAAAACTGAATCACTTTTACCCAAGTTAGTTCGAGGTGATGTCCAAAACAGGGAAACGGCGCTCAGAAATGGGCGATTGTGAAAAGGTCGGAAGCAGTATGAACTGATTAGCCAAAACATACATCGCCCACTGCGAGAATGACTGCTTCGGTTACGTGACGCGTAAGGAAAGCGTATAAGCAGAACGAAGACGTATGGGGAATCATTCCAGTAACGATGTTGTTGTTGTTGTGGTCTTTAGTCCAGAGATGATGCAGTTCTCCGTGCTACTCTATCCTGTGCAAGCCACTTCATCTCCCAGTACCTTCTGCAACGCACATCCTTCTGAGTCTGTTTAGTGTATTCATCTCTTGGTCTCCCTCTACGATTTTTACCCTCCACGCTTCCCTCCAATACTCAATTGGTGATCCCTTGATGTCTCAGAATATGCCCTACCAACCGATACCTTCTTCTAGTCAAGTTGTGCCACAAGCTCCTCTTCTCTCCAATTCTATTCAGTACCTCCTCATTAGTTATGTGATCTACCCATCTAATCTTCAGCATTCTTCTGTAGCACCACATTCCGAAAGCTTCTATTCTCTTCGTCCATACGTGGCTTCACTCCATACAGATACTTTCAGAAACGACTTCCTGACACTTAAATCTATACTCGATGTTAACAAATTTCACTTCTTCAGAAACGCTTTCCTTGCCATTGCCAGCCTACATTTTATATCCTCTCTACTTCGACTAGCATCAGTTATTTTGCTTCCCAAATAACAAAACTCATTTACTACTTTAAGCGTCTCATTTCCTAATTTAATACCCGCAGCATCACCCGATTTAATTCGACTACATTCCATTATCCTCGTTTTGCCTTTGTTGATGATCATCTTATATCCTCCTTTCGAAACACTGTCTATTCCTTAAATGATGACTGACTGAAACCCTCAGCTGCCGACAGGTGTTGTTGATATACCTCGATGCAGACAGCTGAAAATGTATGCCCCAACCGGGACTCGAACCCGGGGTCTCCTGCTTTCATGGCAGACGCTCTATCCATCTGAGCCACCGAGGACACAGATGAATAGCGCGACTGCAGGGACTTATCCCTTGCACGCTTCCCGTGAGACTCACATTCCCAACTGTCCACAATTCTACATATGTAATGTAACTTATAGACTGTGTCCTCGGTGGCTCAGATGGATAGAGCGTCTGCCATGTAAGCAGGAGATCCCGGGTTCGAGTCCCGGTCGGGGCACACATTTTCAGCTGTCCACATCGAGGTATATCAACAACACCTGTCGGCAGCTGAGGGTTTCAGTTAGTCATCATTTATTCCAGGGAAAAGCTGCACGGTCATCAACAGTATTCTGTTCTTTCGGGAACAGTTACTGTCTTCATATATACTGTCTATTCGGTTCAGCTGCTCTTCCAGGTCCTTTGCTGTCTCTGACAGAATTACAATGTCATCGGCGAACCTCAGAGTTTTTAATTCTTCTCCATGGATTTTAATTCATACTCCGAATTTTTCTTTTGTTTCCTTCACTGCTTGCTCAAACGATACGGGTCGAAAATGGGGAAATCCACTAATTCAGCAGGAGGATAAAAGAAAAGACGAGACACCGTAAACACAACACATAACCATGCCTAATACGTTGTACAAAGCCCGTTGGCATTAAAAGCAATTTCCAGTAGTCCCTGAACGAATAAATACAAATCCTGTATGCTTTTCATGGTCATCTTATACCGTTATTCCTGCAAAATATTGGAAAGTTCAGGTAATGATGATGGGAAGTGGATAGCTATCACGTACCCTTCTCTCCAAAGTAGACCCCAGAGGCTCAATAATAGGTGGCTGTGGTCCCAGGAGATGCGACAGTACATCCAAGTGCTCAGAAAACCATTCCTGGACGATGCGAGCTGTGAGGACAGGGGCGTTGTCGTTTCGGAACGCTGCATCACCATTGGGGAACGAACATTGTACCGTGGGGCCAAAGAATACGACGATGTAGCTTCTCAACTCACCTCATTGTCACTATTTGTTTGTGTCCCTCTGTCACTCTCCTGTGTCACAACCACAGTCCCTTTCGCTCTGTCCTGCTGCTACAGTCTCTCACTGTTACTGTCTCCCTCTTGCTCTCTCTTAATTCCAGTATCTCGTTCGTTCTTGCTTCGTACTGTCGCCGTTTCTTCTCAACATCACTATTTCTCTCTTCCTCGTTGTCATTGTCATATATTCTGTCTGTGATTACCACTGGCTCTCATCCACTTCGACTTTCTCTTTATTCTCCTCTCCCCCTCTTCTCGCCCACCTGGCACGGCCTCCTTCACCCGCCTCCTAGTACTGTTCTACTGTTCTATAACTGTCGCCTGTGTTCCACTGCCACTGTGTCCTTCTCTTTCCCCCGCACTACCATTATCTCGTTCGCGAATATATTGGAACGCCGAAGTTTTTGGGAAAAAATTTAAGAGGGTTCGGACGGTAGATTGAGGCAGCTGGTACCCTATTTTTCACTCGGTGTCTTACGTAAACAGGAACATATTCGCATTTTTTGTGCTCCGATTGGGCATTTTTCCGCTGGTTCCCTTCTTTTCTGCGCTGCAGCAGAGCGTGTAAGTCTTATAAAAGAAATATATTGGTCAGTAATACTTAGATCATTTCCATATGTAAAATTAAAATAATGCAAACCCAATTTGATGCCTTAGACGATTTTACGTGCAAAAAGATTCTGCGTGTGCTTCATTACTACAATATGGGGTTGGCAGATGATAACGGAGACACTTTACAGCATATTTCTCTCTTCTCCGTGCTACGTAATTTTATGAACTATGTTTTCGCCTCACATCGGATTTTACTTACGTATTTTACGTTTACAAGTAGGGTAACGATTAACTTATGTATCTTGCAAAAGGGAAAAGGTATGGAGAAAATTTTCATGGTTGTTCGACCGTTGTTTCTTAGGAATACGTCTAAAAAATTACAGCCATTTGCCATGCATAGCTGTCGCGGAATCGACGGCTGGGTTTTGGTACCCAAGAAACAAGTTTTTGGGGTCAGTCTCTATAACGGATACGGACTTTTGAAAAGGGGAGATGGCGCCTCTAGATAACTGCCTAGAGAATATATCGTTAAAATTTGAGTAATTTGCTAGAGTTACTTGTTATTTAGATTTCGCTTCGTACAGCATTTTGCATGTGGAGGTAGGGTAACTTACATCTACATCTTGAAAACGGATAAAGATATCAAGAAAATTTTCGAGGTTGTTCGAGATCGGGATCTAAGGATAATATCGTAAAAATTTTCAGCCATTTTCTGGGCACAACCGTCTTTGAATCCTCGGTCGGGGTTTGGTCCTTTGGTGAGGCGAAAATACAGTAAAAAATTCTTTTGTGGGGTTTTCCAAAAACTGCCCATGAGTTAATGAAGGCTTCATAAGTCCCATTAAGCCAACCGTATACATCAAATGCAAAAAGAACCACCCCATTTGCTGCATTTGCCTAAGCAGGAGGAAGTGTCCAATATTCATACGCCGGCCGGTGTGGCCGTGCGGTTAAAGGCGCTTCAGTCTGGAACCGCGTGACCGCTACGGTCGCAGGTTCGAATCCTGCCTCGGGCATGGATGTGTGTGATGTCCTTAGGTTAGTTAGGTTTAATTAGTTCTAAGTTTTAGGCGACTGATGACCTCAGAAGTTGAGTCGCATAGTGCTCAGAGCCATTTGAACCATTTGAATATTCATGCGTTGACCTTGTGCTGCAGTTACAAACTGTCCCTAGGCCAAGAGGTATCAAAACACTTCACCCTACCTTTTTATCACCAACACAAGCGAATGTATATGCACCGGAAAATCCTGTTTTTATGCGCGGCATTTTGGAACATATTAGGTACGCACACTGCCGCATGCATGTAGGTTAGGATAGACGACAACGTAATAGCAACACTTGGAGTCTTTCCGAGACAAACGTGAGACGCTGAGCGTGTGTAGGACAGAAACTGTGGTACGACTACCACTAAGGCTGGTTGTTTCCTACTGGTGATGGTGGTGGTGGAGGTGGTAAGCTCCTATGGGGCCAAACTGCTTAGGTCATCGGTCCCTAGGCTTAAATACTACTTAATCTAACCTAAACTAACTTACGCTAAAGACAACAGACACACCCATGCCCGAGACAGGACTCGAACCTCCGACGGGGGAAGCCGCGTGAACCCTGACAAGGCGCCATAGACCGTGTGGCTACCCCGCGCGGCGCTGTTTGCTAGTACACGGACCGTATCCATATGGTATGCCGCGCTGTATCGCGTCATGCCCTCGGTGGGGAATTCCAGCCTGCTACAAGAGACGTTGGTCCTGGCAAGCCGCCTCCGAACAGGCCCGATTTTAGGCGGCGGGGTGGGGGGCGCGCTGCGCCGTCAGCGGCTGTGGCGGGGGCGGGCGCGGGGGCGTTTGCGAGACGGCCCCCTCGTTATTGGCGTAGCAGCCCCAAGGCCGGCCCGATATTGCCGCTACAGCCCCCGGGGGAGGCGCGCTGTCCCCGGAGCTGCCCGCAACCCCGGCAGCACGCCTCTTTTATATTGGACATTCCACGTTGCTCATAAATTCACTCACGTCCCCGAAGTCTTGCAGTACTGACTCATTCTCTCGTCTCTGGCATGCCTCCACTTGTTTTCACCACTCGAGGGGCAACAGCCGGTTGTGTTTCTCATTCCACTTACACGGTACTCTTCAATATAGGGTGCTTCTGCTTTCACTCATTTTGAAACAGCTGTAGACATTCTTTATGTGGTCTCACGTAATAGTCTGGTCTGCATATTGCCATTGTTGAATTCCGACATCCTTTTTTGTATATGCCTTTCAGCAGCTGTAGTAAATTCTATCAGTTGCATCTTTTATTTATGTATTTCCACATTATTTTCCCTCCCAGCAGACACACACACGTATATAGGTGTGTGTGTGTGTGTGTGTGTGTGTGTGTGTCTGCCGGGAGGGAAAATAATGTGGACGTACACAAACAAACAAAAATGCACTGATTTAATTTTATTATTTACTAAACCTGCTGAACGGCATATGCAAAAAGGATGTCATGAATTCAAAAATGGCAAGATGCAGAACAGATGCCTGAAATGAACTATACAGGGTGTAACGGGAATAAGTGCAGGTACTTCTACTGTTGACTGAGGACAGTGTACTGAACAGCATTATATCAGTATTTACGTCATTTGGTGACTGATAATTATAGGTACTAGGAGCAGTATATTGTTAGATTGGTTAGTACCTCCTAGTCATGTGTCAAGTGCAAGCCATTAATGCTCAATTTCCCCTGGGCTGCACGCCAGGTGTGGAAGAGTGACGCGTGGAAGCGAAATGGCCATGCATACCGACAGGCGTGGTCCACTCAGTGGTGCAGTTCCGACTGTGCAGAAAATATCAGGTAGTAAATTATGTGACGTGTGTGTGGAAAGTCTTCAACGCAGTGAAAAAGACAACACACTGATGTGCGCATATTTTAAAGCACCTCATATAAAAATTTCTGCACTTATACCTGTTACACCCAGTATAGCATTAACAAAAATAAAAAGAGGGTGATCGAATGTAGTCGAACTAAGCAAGGTGATGCTTAGGAATGTTAGTGTAGCAACAGAATAACTATGGCGGAGACGATATAAAATGCAGGCTGACAATAGCTAGAAAAGCGTTTCTCGAAAAGAGAATTTTTTTAACATGGAACAATATTTAAATATTAGGAAGTGTTTTCGGAAGGTATTCACCCGCCAGGTTAGCTGAGGGCGCTAATGCGCTGCTTCCTGGACTCGGATAAGCGCGCCGGCCCCAGATCGAATCCGCCTGGCGGATTAACGATGAGGGCCGGCCAGCCTTGATGTGGTTTTTAGGCGGTTTTCCACATCCCACTAGGTGAATACCAGGCTGGTCCCCATGTCCCGCCTCAGTTACACGACTTGCAGACATTAGGAAACGTTCGCACTATTTCACGACTTACGCGAGATGCAGACAGTTGGGGTACACTAATTTCGTCCAGGGGGGTGCGGGGTGCTGACAGGAAAGACATCCGGCCACCCTCTGCCACTAACAATGCCAAATCCATAGTAACATGCCAGACCCCGCGTTGACGTCGGACAAAAGCCCAAGGAAATGATGATGATTTTCGGAAGGTATTTGGTCTGCAATCCTGAAAGGAATGAGAAGTGGAAGACAGTCAGCGCAGACCAGAATACTGTAGAAGTTTTTCAAACAAGGTGCTAAATAAGAACACTCAAGATTAGATCGAGTAACTGATGATGAGGTATTGAATCGAGTGTGTGTGTGTGTGTGTGTGTGTGTGTGTGTGTGTGTGTGTGTGTGTGTGTGTCTGAGTGCGTACGTCTGTTTTGACTTTAGACCACTCAAAAGCGATGCTGAATCGAATTGTGGGAAAAAAGAAATTTGTGTCGCAGCTCGACCAAAAGACGGCACTATCGGTTGATAAGAATACATCCTGAGGCATGAAGGAATTGTCAATTTGGTAATGGTGCATGTCTAGGGACGGGGGGAGGGGATTAAGAATTGTAGAGAGACAATAAGGACTGAATACAGTAAGCAGGTTCAAATGGTTGTAGTTTACAGTAGTTATAACGAGGCTTAGACAGAACGAATAGCATGGAGAGCTGCATTACTTCAGTCTTAGGACAACAACAGCAGATGTATATGATCTGCTGGTTGTATAATGTATATTCACAAAAATGTGCCGGCCACTGTGGCCGAGCGCTTCTAGGCGCTTCAGACCGGAACCACATTGCTGCTGCGGTAGCAGGTTCGAATCCTGCCTCCGGCATGAATGTGTGTGATGTCCTTAGGTTGGTTAGGTTTAAGTAGTTCTAAGTCTAGGGGACTGATGACCTCAGATGTTAAGTCCCATAGTGCTTAGAGCCATTTTTGAACCACAAAAATGTGTATTTACAGTGGCTTGATTTTATTCTGGTATCCCTTGAAATGAGCTATGCTCGACACTAGTAGTGGAAAAATAAAATAACGTACTGGCGTGGAACATACATATAAAAATGCACTTCATACAATCTGATAAGGTAAGTTTTTAGTTTTTCGTCAGGATGAGACTATGAAACCTTGAATGTTTTCCACAAAGCCATAAGCGAATTCAGAACTCATATATGTATTGTATATAGCGGCAGCTTTAATGTAGCCAAAAGAACATGGTATAGTGGAGGCCCGTATGTCATTAACCATAATAAGTTACTGTGTACGTTCCAGGTAGCCGTGTGAAAAGTAATTTTTTCATCTTTTCAAAAGTGAAATCAGGTACAAACGAGATTTTCGTAATGGCCGGCTAAATCTCTCAGTACCCTCCATGAGTTGGAAATGGGACTCTGGATTTCTCTCACCTTCTCTCTAATCTGACATGTACAATAGGAGTGTAGCGCTCGCTGTTGCGTACTTTGCCTTGTGCCTTTTGACTTCTCCCTCACCATGTGATTTCAAAGAGGTCAGTGACCTTTGTTTAAACGCCAAGTAGCGTCTCCGAACTGCTGCTTGTTAGACACCGCTTGAAGCTCGAGGTGAGGGTGTAAGGGTCAAGAGTTGCGTAGAGGCGCCCTCCGACCCCAGACCGGTCGCCCGGCCGTACCGTCTCTCCAGAAACAAACAGGTCTCTCCGGGCCCGTGAGGTTCGCGCTCTCTCGCCTTCTTCCATTATCGGCTCTCTGACACTATTTCGCTGCGTGCAACTTTCAGCTCCTTTCGCCAGTCTGGATTGCAGTCTTGTGCGTAATTAGTTACCAGTACGGCATTACGTGATAATAAAAAGTGAAAAAAAAACATGCCAGGAAGAAAACATGGCTAACGGTTTAACGTTCCGTCGGCGTCGATGTTATTATAGACAAGTACAGTCGCGGATTTTGCAGGAATAGCGCCAAGAAATTAGTTTTGTTCTTTTGGGAGGATTCTTCCCAGGCCATTTCGAACCTTATAAAACGGTGACTGCGGATTACGTAACTTAATAATCGTATCGTAAAAAAATGCGAGTAGTAGAATTTACATATTCATTGAGATGTCGATGCTAAATTAAATGGAACTCCTAGAACTTAATGGAAAAGTTGACGCGCTAAGATTACACATAAGTTAGAGCAAGGGAAAGCAATAGTAGTAAAGCTGCCATCAACATAACGCTCGATTTGAAAGCCACGGTTGTTTACTAAGCATGGAGGTGGCACGATCTTGCCTCCCTCGGAACGTTCGAGCTGACCTCTAGTTCGCCGTGGACGCCGATTAACGGTGCAAGTTGGCATTTATCACATCAACAAACATTTCAAGAAATGAAGGAAGAGGTAACAGAAAAAAATCGTAGGACTGACCAGGGATCGATCGCCATACACTTGTCTCCTAATGTGGCACTTACATACTGAGCCAACGATGCATGCTAAACCAGCAGTAAGCGTCGCAAAAAAAATCTTAAAATGTGATCAGCTCTTATTGATACAGAACTGCTGAAAATAAATATCTAGGTGAAATACGTGAAGATTATAAATATGGAAAGTAACAATTTGCCATGCTTTTTATAACGTCAATACTATTTTATTAATCAGTTAAGTCACTTGAAACGTCACTGTATACAGGGTGTTACAAAAAAGGTACGGCCAAACTTTCAGGAAACATTCCTCACACACAAAGAAAGAAAATATGTTATGTGGACAAGTGTCCGGAAACGCTTACTTTCCATGTTAGAGCTAATTTTATTACTTCTCTTCAAATCACATTAATCATGGAATGGAAACACACAGCAACAGAACGTACCAGCGTGACTTCAAATACTTTGTTACAGGAAATTTTCAAAATGTCCTCCGTTAGCGAGGATACATGCTTCCACCCTCCGTCGCATGGAATCCCTGATGCGCTGATGCAGCCCTGGAGAATGGCGTATTGTATCACAGCCGTCCACAATACGAGCACGAAGAGTCTCTACATTTGGTACCGTGGTTGCGTAGACAAGAGCTTTCAAATGCCCCCATAAATGAAAGTCAAGAGGGTTGAGGTCAGGAGAGCGTGGAGGCCATGGAATTGGTCCGCCTCTACCAATCCATCGGTCACCGAATCTGTTGTTGAGAAGCGTACGAACACTTCGACTGAAATGTGCAGGGGCTCCATCGTGCATGAACCACATGTTGTGTCGTACTTATAAAGGCGCATGTTCTAGCAGCACAGGTAGACTATCCCGTATGAAATCATGATAACGTGCTCCATTGAACGTAGGTGGAAGAACATGGGGCGCAATCAAGACATCACCAACAATGCCTGCCCAAACGTTCACAGAAAATCTGTGTTGATGACGTGATTGCAGAACTGCGTGCGGATTCTCGTCAGCCCACACATGTTGATTGTGAAAATTTATAGTTTGATCACGTTGGAATGAGGAAATACAGTACATACTGACGAAACTAAAATGAGCTCTTAACATGGAAATTAAGCGTTTCCGGGAATATGTCCACATAACATCTTTTCTTTATTTGTGTGTGAGGAATGTTTCCTGAAAGTTTGGCCGTACCTTTTTGTAACACCCTGTATATGGCAGTAGTTATCACGTAAGTCTAACACATTTGATTCCGTGGCTGAGTGCGTGTCAGACCTAATTCCGAGCCAACCTAGGTTTTTTTGTCATTTTTTAGCTTCTTTCGCCTGTAAAAACTCTTTGTGTATGTGAAAAAGTTCAAGCAGCACCATGTTTCAAATACTGCATTAATTATAGGTCTTCAAAACATTGATTGCGTAAGTTAGTTCAGACGTCAATGGAATATGAGGACGTAACAGTTCCAAAAGGCTGAATGTGAGGTTGATCTAAATTTTGGGTAGGGGGATTTGAAGAGTGAGCAATCCAAGAATACTAGTTAAATACTCGAATAATTTTCTACCGCTTGAAATATGGTATAGTATTTTGGCGTTCAAATAAACGTTTGGATATACATCTTTATTTAGGCCTCTGTTAAACAATGCAGCGAAGTGCGAATGACTGTGAAGAGTGAAGTGCATTGTATACTGATTTACAAACTGACCAATAGGAAATCATACACTCCCAAGACTGATGCATACTGATCAAGAAATCAATGTCTCATAGCTACATTTTACTTCTTTCTTCTGTCACAACAAGTTTTGAAGTTAACTCCTCGCTGGCGACCATGTGGCGCAGACGAAAAGCGAAATTCCGCACGACACGCTGTAGTGTCGGAACGTCGATGCTGTCTATGACCTACTGAATATTTGTTTTCAGCTCAGCAATGGTTTTGGGGTTATTGCTGTACACATTGTCTTTAATATAACCCCTCAAAAAGGAGTCTAATGTGTTCAGATACGGAAAATATGGCGGCTAATCGAGGCCCATGTCAACGGCCTACGGGTGGCCCAGTGCCAGAATGCGGTCCCCAAAGTGCTCCTCCAGGACATCAGATACTCTCCTCCTTCGATGGGGTCGAGCTCCGTCTTGCGATGAACCACATCTTGTCGAAATCAGGGTCACATTGGATAATGTGGATGAAATCATCTTTCAAAACCTTCACGTACTGAAACTTCCTGGCAGATTAAAACTGTGTGCCGGACCGAACTCGAACTCGGGACCTTTGCCTTTCGCGGGCAAGTGCTCTACCAACTGAGCTACCCAAGCACAACTCACGCCCCGTCGTCACAGCTTTACTTCTGCCAGTACCTCGTCTCCTACCATCCAAACTTTACAGAAGCTCTCATGCGAACCTTGCTGAACTGGCACTCCTGCAAGAAAGGATATTGCAGAGACATGGCTTAGCCACAGCCTAGGGGATGTATCCAGATATGATATCAGCGCACACTCCGCTGCAGAGTGAAAATCTCATTCCTTCACGTACTGTTCGGTAGTCACCGTGGCGTCAAGGAATATCGCACCGATTATTCCGTTACAGGTCATTACACACCACAGTCACCCGTTGTGGGTGAAGAGACTTGTCGACCGCGAAGCGCGGATTCTCAGTCCCACAAATGCGGCAGTTTTACTTATTGACGAACCCATCCAGATTGAAGCGGGCATCGTCGCTAAACCATACGATACTAATTCCCATCATGATCCGCGCCCAACCGTGTAGTTTGAACGTCCTACGGCAAACTGCTCAGAAGAGATGACGATTTTGTTTCTTATAGTTCAATAATTGTCCCCCTGTATCTTACTTCATTAAATGAACGAACCAGTAATAGCAGGTATCGCAATTGTTGTTGTTGTTGTCTTCAGTCCTGAGACTGGTTTGATGCAGCTCTCCATACTACCCTATCCTTTGCAAGCTTCTTCATCTCCCAGTACTTACTACAACCTACATCCTTCTGAATCTGCTTTGTCTATTCATCTCTTGGTCTCCCTTTACAATTTTTACCCTCCACGCTGCCCTCCAATGCTAAATTTGTGATCCCACGATGCCTCAGAACATGTCCTACCAACCGGTCCCTTCTTCTTGTCAAGTTGTGCCACAAACTCCTCTTCTCCCCAATTCTATTCAATACCTCCTCATTAGTTATGTGATCTACCCATCTAATCTTCAGCATTCTTCTGTAGCACCACATTTCAAAAGCTTCTATTCTCTTCTCTGTCTAAACTATTTATCGTCCATGTTTCACTTCCATACATGGCTACACTCCATACAAATACTTTCAGAAACGAATTCCTGACACTTAAATCTATATTCGATGTTAACAAATTTCTCTTCTTCAGAAACGCTTTCCTTGCCATTGCCAGCCTACATTTTATATCCCCTCTACTTCGACTATCATCAGTTATTTTGGTCCCCAAATAGCAAAACTCACTTGCTACATTAAGTGCCTCATTTCCTAATCTAATTCGCGCAGCATCACCCGATTTAATTCGACTACATTCCAATATCCTCGTTTTGATTTGATTGATGTTCATCTTATATCCTCCTTTCAAGACACTGTCTATTCCGTTCAGCTGCTCTTCCAAGTCCTTTTCTGTCTCTGACAGAATTACAATGTCATCGGCGAACCTCAGAGTTTTTATTTCTTCTCCATGGATTTTAATACCTGATCCGAATTTTTCTTTTGTTTCCTTTACTGCTTGCTCAATATACAGATTGAATAACATCGGGGAGAGGCTACAACCCTGTCTCACTCCCTCCGTTGTGGTTGCACCTACGGTACGGCCATCTGTATCGCTGAGGCACGCAAGCCTCCCCACCAACGGCAAGGTCCATGGTTCATGGGGGTAGGGTATCGCATTTACTAGCAGTGAAACTGTTACGGAAAATCAAAACGAACTTTTGGACAATATTGGAATCAGGAAGAGCAACACCGTCCGTAAACAAGTTGGAAAAAAAGTGAGGACTCGTGGCGGTGGGCCGGCGACAGGGAGGTCACGAGACGGCCCGGGGCGGTGGGCCGGCCTTGCGCGTCATTATTTGCGGATAGTTAATTAATTAGCCGCGGCCTTGCGCGGCGCGGGGAACCCCCGCCTCTCCGCGCCACACCAGCTCTGTGTCCCCAGCGATGTCGGTCCGTGCGTGCGCGCGCGTGTGGCGGCCGTGTGCACGCAATAAAAGGACTGCGCGGATGGCCCGGAGGGGGGGATGCGGTAGGGCGGCTTTCCTAAAGATAATTGCGCTAATTAATTACTGCGAACGAATTTGATTTAGTAACGGCGTGGCCTTATCCCGCGTACAATGCCTGGCTCTCCGAGCAAACATAATTAGCTGCCTGTATTGTTTTCTCCGAAAATTTCGGTCAGAAAAGCTACCCCCACCACCGTCCGTCCGCTCCCCTTCGCAAAAACCATTAATTTCATATCGATAGACCGGCGCGAACTTTATTATTATAATTATTATTGTTCGGTCGATGGCGGTTTGTGTACTGTGCGGCGTTTCTTTTTTTGCCGCCTGGTTTGGGATGGACCTAATACGGACAGACGGACCGAAAAAGTCGCATCAGAGACCAGATTACATCGTTCCGTGCGTGATGATGGGTCGACGGGATTAGTGCATCGAATGGACAGACTTTGGGTCGCTAAATGCTAGTTCCATTTCATAATGTGTAATCCTTTGCGCGGTTATTCCCGAGCCTACCGCAATACGTGTGCTGCAGCGCTTTTGGTTAGGGGCTTTTCGTCGACTGCATATTTGACTGGCATGACTTCTGCATTCATCTCCTTCTGTCACTTTGAAATGGCAAAAATCTGGAATCACGGCTGCATTGGCAACGCATTTCGATTGTTGTGCTACGGTGTGTCATTGTATTTGGCTACATCAATGCCCATCCCAGAGGCGCCCCATCGCCCACAAGCTAAAAAACGAGAAACTTAAATTACGGAATTCGTTGCCATCAGTAGTGGATGAATGTCCATTTTTTACTACGTGATATATCAGACTGAACGTTACGAAAGTAAAACGTAACAATCGTCATTCCAAGTAATAGGTCTGGTACGACCTTCTTCCATCTCTTGTAGGGCCTACGCCACAAATGTTTTTTCCTCTACGTATATAATTTACAATTTGTAGTGAGAATTCGAAACATTTCATTGTAGTAATGTACTAAAGTCAATTTTGTCCGTATTCTTGAAGATTTTATTTTGCATGTGATACCTTAAGCTCTTTGATTATGGTTTCATTATGTTTATAGTCTAGAAGACAACACCCAAACGTTCACATTACACAGTCAATTTCAGTGGCTGTCAAGCCTACCCTTTGTTCACTTCCAATAGCCCATGATTCGCTATCGCAAACAGAGGGTTGGTCGTGCTGAAACTTTATAAACTGTTAATCTTGTTTGTTTGAGAGTTTTTATTGTTTTGAAAACATAATGGAGCATTATGGCAGGGGTAAAATACAGGGAGCGAAAGGCTATTTACAATTTGTACAGAAACCAGATGGCAGTTATAAGAGTCGAGGGGCATGAAAGGGAAGCAGTGGTTGGGAAAGGAGTGAGACGGGGTTGTAGCCTATCCCCAATGTTATTCAATCTGTATATTGAGCAAGCAGTAAAGGAAACAAAAGAAAACTTCGGAGTAGGTATTAAAATTCATGGAGAAGAAGTAAAAAGTTTGAGGTTCGCCGATGACATTGTAATTCTGTCAGAGACAGCAAAGGACTTGGAAGAGCAGTTGAACGGAATGGACAGTGTCTTGAAAGGAGGATATAAGATGAACATCAACAAAAGCAAAACGAGGATAATGCAATGTAGTCAAATTAAATCGGGTGATGCTGAGGGGATTAGATTAGGAAATGAGACACTTAAAGTAGTAAAGGAGCTTTGCTACTTGGGGAGTAAAATAACTGATGATGGTCGAAGTAGAGAGGATATAAAATGTAGACTGGCAATGGCAAGGAAATCGTTTCTGAAGAAGACAAATTTGTTAACATCGAGTATAGATTTAAATGTCAGGAAGTCGTTTCTGAAAGTATTTGTATGGAGTGTAGCCATGTATGGAAGTGAAACATGGACGATAACCAGTTTGGACAAGAAGAGAATAGAAGCTTTCGAAATGTGGTGCTACAGAAGAATGTTGAAGATAAGGTGGGTAGATCACGTAACTAATGAGGAGGTATTGAATAGGATTGGGGAGAAGAGAAGTTTGTGGCACAACTTGAATAGAAGAAGGGATCGGTTGGTAGGACATGTTTTGAGGCATCAAGGGATCACAAATTTAGCATTGGAGGGCAGTGTGGAGGGTAAAAATCGTAGAGGGAGACCAAGAGATCAATACACTAAGCAGATTCAGAAGGATGTAGGCTGCAGTAGGTACTGGGAGCTGAAGAAGCTTGCACGGGATAGAGTAGCATGGAGAGCTGCATCAAACCAGTCTCAGGGCTGAAGACCACAACAACAACAACAACAATGGAGCATTTAGAACCATCAGTACCTCTTAATTTTGCAGTGTAAAAGATGACGTGTAGTCTAATTATTTAAAAGAATTATTTTGCGCTGTTTTTTATTTACAAATTTAGCTTCTGGAATGCACTTTTCCCTTGACTTATTTTTTGTTGTTGGGATCACCATATTATAATTTCCTTGATGTAACATTTATATGATAAATGGAGTACTCAGTTAAGGTTTTGTTAATATAGTATGAGTCTTCTGGGTATGTGACCATATCGGTTAGACCTTAGACGACGGGAAAACTGCGGCCTGGTGACATGAGTCCCGATTTCAATTGGTAACAGCTGATGGTATGGTTCGAGTGTGGTGCAGGCCGCACGAAGCCACGGATCCAAGTTGTCAAGGCACTGTGCAAACTGGTGTCGTATCCATAATGGTGTGCGCTGTGTTTACATGGAATGGACTGGGTCCTCTGGTCCATATCAACCAACTGAGAACATTTGTAGCCTTTCATGGACTTTATGTTCCTAAAGAGCGATGGAATTTTTATGCATTTGCCATTGGTTTGAAGAACATTCTGAATAACTCGAGCGAATGATTTGACCACCCAGATGGCTAAACATGAATCCTATGGGACATATTGGAAAGTTCAGGTCATGCACAAAACTCCGCAAGCAGTTAAGCAACTATGGACGGCTGTAGAGGCAGCATGGCTCAATATTTCTGCAGGGGACTTTCAAAGACTTGCTGGATCCATGCCACGTCGGGTTGACGCACTACGCCGGGGAAAAAGAGGTCCAGCACGATATTGGGGGTATCCCATTATTTTTCCAATAATGTTCTGTACAAGGTGGTCTGAAACAGGCTGAGAAGATTGTAGGGGTGTTGTAGGGTAGGCTGTTCTGAGAAATAATTGTTAAGAAAAAAATTAGATTCTTGTGCCGTTTCTGGTTAAATTAGCACTGAAGTTGGCCAATTAGGCCGTTGCGTTCGCAGTTTCAAACGGCCTGGTAGATACAGTTAGCATCAGCTGTTCTCATGTTCTCTCAGGTTCGATCCTTGCCACCGTCCCATGTCCAGTTTTCGTATAGCTCTCTTGTCCGCCCCTGTTAGCTGAGTGGTCAGCGCGACAGAATGTCATACCTAACGGCCCGGGTTCGATTCCCGGCTGGGTCGGAGATTTTCTCCGCTCAGGGACTGGGTGTTGTGTTGTCCTTATCGTCATCATTTCAACCCCCTATCGACACGCAAGTTTGGACAAGAAGAGAATAGAAGCTTTCGAAATGTGGTGCTACAGAAGAATGGTGAAGATAAGGTGGGTAGATCACGTAACTAATGAGGAGGTATTGAGTAGGATTGGGGAGAAGAGAAGTTTGTGGCACAACTTGACTAGAAGAAGGGATCGGTTGGTAGGACATGTTTTGAGGCATCAAGGGATCACAAATTTAGCATTGCAGGCCCCGAGGAGGGTAAAAATCGTAGAGGGAGACCAAGAGATGAATACACTAAGCAGATTCAGAAGGATGTAGGTTGCAGTAGGTACTGGGAGATGAAGCTTGCACAGGATAGAGTAGCATGGAGAGCTGCATCAAACCAGTCTCAGGACTGAAGACCACAACAACAACATCGACACGCAGGTCGCCGAAGTGGCGTCAACTCGAAAGACTTGCACCAGGTGAACGGCCAACCGGACGGGAGGCGCTAGCCACACGGCATTTCCATAGCTCTCTTGTTCGGTTTTAGGAAACCAAACGAAGAACACGTTTAGCGACGCCGTCTCTGGCAGGCTGCTTGAATTTGCATGCACAATGATATGTCTCGCTAATTTCAACGCTAATTAAATCGGAAACGGCGCAACGTATCGAATTTGTTACTTAACCATTATTTATCAGCGCTGCGCAGCCTACCCTGAACACAATTACAAGCTTTCTAGACAGTTTCTGACAACCCGTATACATTTAAATAATAACATAAGTTACTTTGAATTACTAATTTATATGATGGCAGGGGCCAAGACCCGAAAATGATAGTACAATAAACATAGAATGAACGTTTCCATGACAAGAGAGCACTAGTTGCTTATTTTTTCTGACAACGGCAAACATTCACATTTAGCCTATGCGCCACACACAGCATTATTTCTGAGTGTCGGGATTCATGAGGATCTCGCTAGACACGCCTCAAAGGTCGCCTGTCAGGGACGAAGAATTAGTACGTTGTTCCCACTCGCGACCAGCAACAGACGGGAGAGAAAAAGATGAACCTGTGTTATACTGTTCATTTGTCTACCGTGCTCTCAGTTACGCTATTATGCAATAGTGGAGTACAAATAAAATGAAGAGTACAAGCGTGGTGTGGAACATAGCGATTTTATTTGCTAGAGGCAGAGCACTCAATGTTTTATTTGTAAGTGTTGTTCTCGTCTTATTGCATGCTTCCGTACTGCGCAACAGGTGGCTGTCTGCAAAGGCTAACTGGGATCAGGTATTGTGTCATAAAACTTCTTCCCGAAGTTCCGTCTACCTGCAGCGTTTCTATCTTTCCTTTTCCTTTTCTTTTTTTTCCCTTCCTTCTTTCCACTTAAAAAATAATACGGTCACGCTAATTACCAATCAATGTAACCCGCAATAAAAAGAGAAACTGTTGACTCCTAGTTTCTCATAACTTGCTACGTTTTGTTCGTGAAAGGAGTAAGTTAGCCGGTGTGTTCCACTGTCGAATACACAGTTACAGAGTTAATTCTCGTGATTTTGTTATGTTATATTTATTCTTCAGTGTTTATGGACAAATAGCGACGAAGTAAACCGGAATACACTTATTGACATGTGGAAAGTAAGGCACGGAATTTATGTCACGGGAGATGTCAGCACCAATGCTTGCGTTCGACTTTAGTACTTGTCTAAGTAATTAACTCTCGCAGAGCTATGGATCTTGAGATAATCATAGAGACTGGAAGTGCTGTCGTAATTTAATTCGATACCTCTGTTCATAGAACAGAAAGAGAGAGGAAAATTATTATTTAACGTCCCGTCTACGGCGAGGTCATTAGGAAGGGAGCAAAAACTCGGATCGGACAAGAAGGGCGAAGGAAAATGACCGTGTGCTGTTCAAATGAGCTATCCTGGCATTGTCCCTGAAAAGTTAAGGGAAATCATGGGAAACGTAAATCTGGACAACCATACTGGAATTTGTACCCTACCCCTCCCGAATGCATGTCCAGTACCTTAACAATTTCGCCGCCTTGTTCGATGTCTGTAGAAAAGACTATGGACCCGCCACTATACATACTTCCACCAAGCATCTTGTTTTTTCATAACGATACTACGAATCAGTTGTCCATTGTGGCCGTGCAGGGCCCTGGTGTAACACAAAAAAGAGTGAAGTATTCAGCCGTAAAAATTTAAGGGTATTAACTTCAAACACAAGCTGAAGTCGTATGTGCATGATATCTCCTTCTACCTCGTAGAGTGGTTTCTTATGGTGGTGGTAGTAGAGGTGATGATGGTGTGTGTGTGTGTGTGTGTGTGTGTGTGTGTGTGTGTGTGTGTGTGTGTGTAGAGAGAGAAAGAGAGAGAGAGAGAGAGATATGGAAAGGGAGGTTCCTGCAAATGATCTGCATGCTGCCATATTTTTCAGTGAGAAATTGTGCTTCACACGTAAAATACAGGGTGATTCAAAAAGAATACCACAACTTTAAAAATGTGTATTTAATGAAAGAAAGCCGGCCGAAGTGGCCGTGCGGTTAAAGGCGCTGCAGTCTGGAACCGCAAGACCGCTACGGTCGCAGGTTCGAATCCTGCCTCGGGCATGGATGTTTGTGATGTCCTTAGGTTAGTTAGGTTTAACTAGTTAGTTCTAGGGGACTAATGACCTCAGCAGTTGAGTCCCATAGTGCTCAGAGCCATTTGAACCATTTTTTAATGAAAGGAACATAATATAACCTTCTGTTATACATCATTACAAAGAGTATTTAAAAAGGTTTTTTTTTCACTCAAAAACAAGTTCAGAGATGTTCAATATGGCCCCCTCCAGACACACGAGCAATATCAACCCGATACTCCAACTCGTTCCACACTCTCTGTAGCATATCAGGCGTAACAGTATGGATAGCTGCTATTATTTCTCGTTTCAAATCATCAATGATGGTGGCTGGGAGAGGTGGCGGAAACACCACATCCTTAACATACCCCCATAAGAAAAAATCGCAGGGGGTAAGATCAGGGCTTCTTGGAGGCCAGTGATGTCACGGGCTGCCTGGCGGCCGATCCATCGCCTCGGGTAGTTGACGTTCAGGTAGTTACGGACAGATAAATGCCAATGTGGTGGCGCTCCATCCTTTTTCGTAGGACTCTCCATACAGTTGATTGTGGAATTTGCAGCTCTCTGCTAGCTCTGCGGGTCGATTTTCCTGGGCTGCGAACAAATGCTTGCTGGATGCGTGCTACATTTTCATCACTCGTTCTCGGCCGTCCAGAACTTTTCCCTTTGCACAAACACCCATTCTCTGTAAACTGTTTATACCAACGTTTAATACACCACCTATCAGGAGGTTTAACACCATACTTCGTTCGAAATGCACGCTGAACAACTGTCGTCGATTCACTTCTGCCGTACTCAATAACATAAAAAGCTTTCTGTTGAGCGGTCGCCATCTTAGCATCAACTGACGCTGACGCCTAGTCAACAGCGCCTCAAGCGAACAAATGTACAACTAAATGAAACTTTATAGCTCCCTTAATTCGCCGACAGATAGTGCTTAGCTCTGCCTTTTGTCGTTGCAGAGTTTTAAATTCCTAAAGTTGTGGTATTCTTTTTGAATCACCCTGTATACCGCGCATATAAGTCGATGACGTCATTAACATGGCGCAGTTAGGAGCCTCAGGCAACTGCTAAGCTCGATAGCTTTCACCTCACTCACGGAAACTGCCAATCGATGAAGTCAGTTACGACACGAGAACAGTAGCAAAACAAATACAAACAAATTAACGGGAACAGAGGGTTTTGGGTTCGTATTTTTTTTTTTTTTTTTTGTTATTAATGGCTTCGAACATATAAAAACTTGAAAATATCGGATCAAAGAGAGAAATGTTTTATCAAGAATGAATACAAAACTGCGGAACGCGTCACGTAATAAACGGAAGGAAACTGTCCTGAATACATTTGGCGGCTCAATCGACTGGCTACGAATCCATCACCTTCCAACCTAATACAGACGTCGATCTGTATCTTCGCTACACATTGAGGTTATAAAAGTCAAGGGATACCTCCTAATATCGTGTGTTGAACCTCCTTTTGCCGCCGTAGTGCAGCAGCTCGATGTGACATGGACTCACTAAATCGTTGGAAGACTCTTGCAGAGATATTGAGCCATGCTGCCTCTATTGCCGTCCATACTTGCGAAACTTTTGGCAATGCAGGATTTTGTGCACAAACTGACCTCTAGATTATGTCCCATAAATGTTCGATCTTGATGACCAAATTATTCACTTGAACTGACCAGAGCCGGCCGGGATGGCCGAGCGGTTCTAGGCGCTACAGTCTGGAACCGCGCGACCGCTACAGACGCAGGTTTGAATCCTGCCTCGGGCATAGGTGTGTGTGATGTCCTTAGGTTAGTTAGGTTTAAGTAGTTCTAAGTTCTAGGGGACTGATGACCATAGATGTTAAGTCCCATAGTGCTCAGAGCCATTTTTTTTTTAATGACCAGAACGTTGTTCAAACCAATGGCGAACAGTTGTGGCCCAGTGACATGGCACATTGTCATCTACAAAAATTCGATCGTTATTTATCAACTTGAAGTCCATGAATGGCTGCAGATGGTCTCCAAGTAGCCGAACAGAACCATTTCTAGTCAAAGATCGGCTCATTTGGACCAGAGGACCCAGACCATTCCATGTAAACACAGCCCACACCATTATGGGGCCAACACCAACTTGCACAGTGCCTTGTTGACAACTTGGTTCCATGGCTTCGTGGGGTCTGCGCCACACTCGAACCCTACCATCAGCTCTTAACAACTGAAATCAGGGTTGATCTGCTAAGGCCAAAGTTTTCCAGTCGTCTAGCGTCCAACCGATATGGCCCCGAGCCCAGGCAGTGTGGTGTCGTGGTGCTAGCAAAGGCACTTGCGGCGGTCGCCTGCTGCCATAGCTAATTAATGCTAGATTTCGCAGCACTGCCCTAACGTAAACGTTCGATGCAGGTCCGACACTTTCTCTGCCTCGTGATGGCTGGGTGTTGTGTGCTGTCCTTAGGTTAGTTAGGTTCAAGTAGTTCTAAGTTCTAAGGGGCTGATGACCATAGATGTTAAGTCCCATAGTGCTCAGAGCCATTTGAACCAGGTCCGACACTGATGATTGTGGTTTTTTCACGCAGTACTGTTTTCCTCTGGCAACTCTAAGCAAACGCTGCTGCTCTCGGTCGTTAAGTGAAGACCGTCCGCCACTGCGTAATACGCGATGAGACTTAATGCGGACACTCTTGACACTGTGGATCTCGGAATATAGAATTCCCTAACGATTTCCGAAATGGAATCTCCTGCGCGTCTAGCTCCAATTACCTTTTCCCGTTCAAAGTCTGTTAATTCACGTTGTGCGGCCATAAGCACATCGGAAATCTTTTCACAGAAATCACCTGAGTATAAATGACAGCCCCGGCAACGCACTGCCCTTTTATGCCTTGTTTACGTGATCTGTATAAGTGCGTATCACAATTTCGTCACCTTATTGTACAGGGTTATTACAAATGATTGAAGCGATTTCTACAATAGCTTTATTATTTGAGATATTTTCACAATGTTGTGCACACACATACAAAAACTCAAAAAGTTTTTTCAGGCATTCACAAATGTTCGATATGTACCCCTTTAGTGATTCGGCAGACATCAAGCCGATAATCAAGTTCCTCCCACACTCGGCGCAGCATGCCCCCATCAATGAGTTCGAAAGCATCGTTGATGCGAGCTCGCAGTTCTGGCACGTTTCTTGGTAGAGGAGGTTTAAACACTGAATCTTTCACATAAACCCACAGAAAGAAATCGCATGGGGTTAAGTCGGGAGAGCGTGGAGGCCATGACATGAATTGCTGACCGTGATCTCCACCACGACCGATCCATCGGTTTACCAATCTCCTGTTTAAGAAATACCGAACATCATGATGGAAGTGCGGTGGAGCACCATCCTGTTGAAAGATGAAGTCGGCGCTGTCGGTCTCCAGTTGTGGTATGAGCCAATTTTCCAGCATGTCCAGATACACGTGTCCTGTAAGGTTTTTTTCGCAGAAGAAACGGGGGCCGTAAACTTTAAACCGTGAGATTGCAAAAAACACGTTAACTTTTGGTGAACTGCGAATTTGCTGCACGAATGCGTGAGGATTCTCTACCGCCCAGATTCGCACATTGTGTCTGTTCACTTCACCATTAAGAAAAAATGTTGCTTCATCACTGAAAACAAGTTTCGCACTGAACGCATCCTCTTCCATGAGCTGTTGCAACCGCGCCGAAAATTCAAAGCGTTTGACTTTGTCATCGGGTGTCAGGGCTTGTAGCAATTGTAAACGGTAAGGCTTCTGCTTTAGCCTTTTCCGTAAGATTTTCCAAACCGTCGGCTGTGGTACGTTTAGCTCCCTGCTTCCTTTATTCGTCGACTTCCGCGGGCTACGCGTGGAACTTGCCCGCACGCGTTCAACCGTTTCTTCGCTCACTGCAGGCCGACCCGTTGATTTCCCCTTACAGAGGCATCCAGAACCTTTAAACTGCGCATACCACGCCGAATGGAGTTAGCAGTTGGTGGATCTACGTCCTGAAGTGTCGTCGCACTGTTATGAGTGACTGATGTGAGTGCATTTCAAGCACGACATACGCTTTCTCGGCTCCTGTCGCCATTTTGTCTCACTGCGCTCTCGAGCGCTCTGGCGGCAGAAACCTGAAGTGCGGCTTCAGCCGAACAAAACTTTTTGAGTTTTTCTACGTATCTGTACTGTGTCGTGACCATATGTCAATGAATGGAGCTACAGTGAATTTATGAAATCGCTTCAATCATTTGTAATAGCCCTGTACATCAGGTTGTCGAACGTCAGTGGTCAAGGCAGAACAACTTTATTGCAATCTTCATCGCCCTTTCCACTAGACCAATATAGATCCAGCAAACAAGATGATCTAAGCCAACAACCACAAGAAATAAACTATATGTCGCAAACAAAATATGCGAAAGATAACTGAAAAATACAAACAAAAATGTCGCAACACCATCTACGTGCCGTATGACGCCATGCTTCAGGGAATATTTCTGTGTGTCGTTCAAGTTTAGTTTTAGTCTGCGATGTGTAGTTGTAATACCTTGTTCAGAGGAACGGTAATGATCAAACATAAATAAGGAAGTCATCATTTATTAAGTACGTTTTACAGGAACCGCTGCCTGGATCTGTTGGTATCTCGCTTAAATGCTGTGCATTGTCGTCGGACAACCATGACCATACACGGACATTTAGCCTAAGTACACAATTTTTTTCTTTTTTTAGTATTGCTGTGAAGACTCGCGCTGTCGGAATTGGAACACATTTCGTTCACTTGTAAGTTTATACCCAGATATTTAATAAGAAGTAAATCAATTTCTTGTCCGTCTGCCTATTAATTAGACCTTCTTTTGGTGCACTACCTTTCGCCCATGACAATGGATGCTTTTAATTTCTACATTCACTGTCTAAAGTCCCGTGCTTTTCACTAGTTTTGCGCTGTTTGCCATGTACTGCGTCACTGATCACCAAAACTAAGATGGCATCAAAACAAAACTTTGTTCGACTTCTCTATCGGTATGTCGATGCTGTTGTAGTCTGTCAGGGTGTAATTTCTTCTGTACTGTTGGACAATACGTCTTCGATTTTTCAGGAAAACAGTGGGATGATTATTTATTTATACTTACCAGGGAGAACAAAGTTATCACTGAAGTGATCACATCAGTGTCTCTTTCAATTTAGAACAAATACCTGTTTCTCCTTGATATTAGATACTCAATAACATTTTTGCATACAGTCATTTTACTTATCATTTCTTGGTGGAGATTATGTTACCTCTGAGATTACAAGATAATTAGCAACGTATAGTATCGAACAGAGAAAGAGAAGCGACGTTATTTTACCACTATACCAACTATATGATTGAACCTTTAATTTCTCTACCAGTTTCAGCAAAACGTCACTATCAGATAGACGTTAAAGATAAACAGCTTAAGATAACGTAAAAATTATTATTTCGTAACAATGAGTTAAATAATTATTCAAATCAAACCCATATTGACGTCCTCACCAGTTCCTAATTAATTCATTCTGTGAAGCTTCAGCACAAAAAGTAATTTTCCAATAAAATGTTGTAGTAGAACAGTAAAACGAAATATATGTTTAAAGAGAGAGAGAGAGAGAGAGAGAGAGAGAGAGAGAGAGAGAGAGAGAGAGAGTGAGTGAGTGAGTGAGAGAGAGAGAGAGAGAGAGAGAGAGAGAAAGAAATACTAGAAAATATTTACTGTCCATTTATTCATGGATTCAGAATAAATGGCAGTGTTAATTGTTGACACAGGTCTCAGTCATAAATGTTGACTGAGTTTAGCATAATGTTATTTACAAAATATTACACACTGTAAATAAAGTCAATATTTAAATATAAATATTGGCAATCACAAATATCTTCATTAAAGAATCACAGTACCAGCCTCATAACACTCAACTAATCTCTCGTCTTTTGCGGATAACGGCAGTTTACATACCTGTATTTTGTTTTTCACATCGTGGCTTGCGTAACATGATGCTCGTGTTGACGGCTGCGTTATTGAAAAACTGTTTTTAAAAGGAATGTGCGTTGTAATGGCGAGGTTTTCATAGGACTCAATCATGCGATGGAAAGTGTACTTATTTCAGTTAATCTCCACTGAATGCCCTGATTTATTGTTTTAAAAGCTGCGTCGCGTAGAGGGAGTGCGAGAGCATTCCTCATTCACACTGACGTATGTTGTTCCATATATACGAGGGCTCTTCGGAAATTAAGGTCCGATTGGTCGTGAAATGAAAACCACAGTGAAAATTTTTTTATTCGCAACATTTAGCCACACCTTCCAGCTGCCTTTCTAAATAGTCGTCGCTCCGACTTGGACATTTGTCGTGGCGCTGTAAAACGTTACCAGTACCGTCGGCACAGAAAACAGCCGCCTATGCTTTCCGACAATTCTCTACGCTGGTCTGCGTTTCGTTGTTTGTGCCAAAATGTTGTCTTCGTACCCAGCGGTTCATGTGAGCTGAGATGAACAACGGAGGGAGCCAATTAAGGGCTGTATTGTGGGTGATCAAACATTTCCCATCGAAAACGCTGCAGGAGCGTCTTTGTTGCCCCTGCAGAATGCGGCTGACAATTGCTCTGAAGGAAGAAACGCATGATGTTTATGTTATTTGGGCTGCATAGCTTCAGGCGAACTCTCTCACAAGATCCACATACATGGCAGGAGACACTGTTGTTTTAAACATTTCTACGTGGTCACCTTGCGCTCTGAACTGAAAAGAACGACGCGATGCTATCGACAGGCACACTAAAGACACTGCCCAACACATCTGTGCAAAGTTCCATCGGATTTTCACAGTGGTCTCCATTTCGCGCCTAATCGGACCTTACGTTCCGAATACGCCTCATACAAGCGCCTTACAGCAAGGAAAGTGCTAATTTTTGTGCCGGCGTAGCCATTAGTCACTCTCTGGTGCGACGTACCTGTATCTTCTACCTTATTACTAACGATATAAAGCTTGTCTTTCGTTGAGAGTGTCTACATTTGAAATGGTACAGAACAACGGAAAAAGTAACTACGACATACCCCATTTCTACTGTTACATAGTTTTACATTTTTCAGTTGCCCTATCTCATACACAATGAATACCGTTTTCGTGATTCTGCGTCCGTATTAATCATCTAGTAAACAATGTCTTGTGCGTCACATACGTTCACAATTTCTTTTATGTGAGTATTCTGTTACTCTTTAGACAGAGTGCTGAAAAGCAAATTTACGTTTATAGCATTTGTAGATTAAGAGAAAGCTTTTGGCAATTTTCGCCGGAATACACTTTTTTGAATTTGACAAGGCAGCAGGGATAGAATGCAGGGACCGAAAGATTATTAACAACTTGTACTGAAACCAGACTGCAGTTATAACAGCTGAAGAATATGAAGGGAAGGAGTAGTTGAAAACAGAATGAGACAGGTTTATGGCCTATACCCGATGTTATTCATCTGCACACTGAGCAAGCTGTAAAAGAAACAAAGGAGAAATTTGGTGAGTGAATTGAAATTTAGAGAAAAGAAATAAAAGGTTTGAAGTTTCCCAGTGACATTGTAATTCTGTCAGAGACGGCAAAGGACTTGGAAGAGCAGTTGTACGGAATGGACAATGCCTTGAAAGCAGGATGTATGAAGAATTTGAAAAGACGTTACAAGATGAACCTCAGAAAAAATAAAACAAGGGCAATGGAGTGTAGTGAAATTAAAATAGGTGATGCAGAAGGCATTAGATTAGGAAATGGGACACTAAAAATAGTAGACGCGTTTCGTAATTTGGGCAGCAAAATAAGTGTTAATGGTCGACGATGAGAGGGTAGCTGGCTGTAGCACGAAAGGCGTTTCTGAAAAAGAGTAGTTTGTTAATATCTAATATAAAATTAAGCGCTGGGAAGGTTTTATGAAGGTATATGTCTGGAGTGCAGACTTGTGCAGGAGCCAAACGTGGACGATATGCAGTTCAGACAAAAAGTGGTGCAGGAAAATTCTCAAGATAGATGAGTAGGTTGGGTTGGGTTGTTTGGGGGAAGAGACCAGACAGCAAGGTCATCGGTCTCATCAGATTAGGGAAGGACGGGGAAGGAAGTCGGCCTTGCCCTTTCAAAGGAAGCATCCCGGCATTTGCCTGGAGCGATTTAGGGAAATCACGGAAAACCTAAATCAGGATGACCGGACACGGGATTGAATCGTCGTTCTCCCGAATGCGAGTCCAGTGTACCAGCCACTGCGCCACCTCGCTCGGTAGATGAGTAGGTCCAGTAACAAATAAGGAGTTACTGAATCGAATTGAGGAAAAAGATGTTTATGGTACAACTTGACTTAAGTGAGAGATCAGTTAATAGATCACGTCCTGAGGGGCATCAGCAGCACGTAATGTAGGGGTGGTTTGGGGGGTAAAAGTTGTAGAGAGAGATCAAGGGATGTATACAGTAAGCTGGTTCGGATGGGTATAGGTTGCAGTAGCTATTCAGAGATGAAGAGGTTTGCACAGGACAGCTCCATCAAACCAGTCTTCGGACTGAAAACTGCAACATACTGCGCATTTACCCCGCGCGGTCTCAAGCCGCTTCGCCACGGTTCGCACGGCTCCCGCCGTCAGAGGTTCGAGTCCTCCTTCGGGCATGACTTTGTGTGTGTTGTCCTTGGCGCAAGTTAGATTAAGTAGTGTGTAACCCTAGGGACCGGTGATCTCAGCTGTTTGGTCCCATACGAACTTACTACCAAACAACATACTGAAGAACACATACACTCCTGGAAATGGAGAAAAGAACACATTGACACCGGTGTGTCAGACCCACCATACTTGCTCCGGACACTGCGAGAGGGCTGTACAAGCAATGATCACACGCACGGCACAGCGGACACACCAGGAACCGCGGTGTTGGCCGTCGAATGGCGCTAGCTGCGCAGCATTTGTGCACCGCCGCCGTCAGTGTCAGCCAGTTTGCCGTGGCATACGGAGCTCCATCGCAGTCTTTAACACTGGTAGCATGCCGCGACAGCGTGGACGTGAACCGTATGTGCAGTTGACGGACTTTGAGCGAGGGCGTATAGTGGGCATGCGGGAGGCCGGGTGGACGTACCGCCGAATTGCTCAACACGTGGGGCGTGAGGTCTCCACAGTACATCGATGTTGTCGCCAGTGGTCGGCGGAAGGTGCACGTGCCCGTCGACCTCGGACCGGACCGCAGCGACGCACGGATGCACGCCAAGACCGTAGGATCCTACGCAGTGCCGTAGGGGACCGCACCGCCACTTCCCAGCAAATTAGGGACACTGTTGCTCCTGGGGTATCGGCGAGGACCATTCGCAACCGTCTCCATGAAGCTGGGCTACGGTCCCGCACACCGTTAGGCCGTCTTCCGCTCACGCCCCAACATCGTGCAGCCCGCCTCCAGTGGTGTCGCGACAGGCGTGAATGGAGGGACGAATGGAGACGTGTCGTCTCCAGCGATGAGAGTCGCTTCTGCCTTGGTGCCAATGATGGTCGTATGCGTGTTTGGCGCCGTGCAGGTGAGCGCCACAATCAGGACTGCATACGACCGAGGCACACAGGGCCAACACCCGGCATCATGGTGTGGGGAGCGATCTCCTACACTGGCCGTACACCACTGGTGATCGTCGAGGGGACACTGAATAGTGCACGGTACATCCAAACCGTCATCGAACCCATCGTTCTACCATTCTTAGACCGGCAAGGGAACTTGCTGTTCCAACAGGACAATGTACGTCCGCATGTATCCCGTGCCACCCAACGTGCTCTAGAAGGTGTAAGTCAACTACCCTGGCCAGCAAGATCTCCGGATCTGTCCCCCATTGAGCATGTTTGGGACTGGATGAAGCGTCGTCTCACGCGGTCTGCACGTCCAGCACGAACGCTGGTCCAACTGAGGCGCCAGGTGGAAATGGCATGGCAAGCCGTTCCACAGGACTACATCCAGCATCTCTACGATCGTCTCCATGGGAGAATAGCAGCCTGCATTGCTGCGAAAGGTGGATATACACTGTACTAGTGCCGACATTGTGCATGCTCTGTTGCCTGTGTCTATGTGCCTGTGGTTCTGTCAGTGTGATCATGTGATGTATCTGACCCCAGGAATGTGTCAATAAAGTTTCCCCTTCCTGGGACAATGTATTCACGGTGTTCTTATTTCAATTTCCAGGAGTGTACATCAGTACTTCAGCTTCCATTTGTTGTATTTCCCACACAATAAAATTAAGGACCGGTACCTCTCTGCCTACTATCATTTACCCGAAACATCGTTTCGATTTCTTGAAACGTTAAAATTGGTACAATTATTTAGTGATTCCCCTGTATGTAAACACTGAGTCAGCATCATTGAACGAAGAATGATACATTGTTGGCATAGATACTTTCGACTTGCCAGCAGTCACCAGACAAGTGTTAACGTCCCAAGCGTTTAAGCGAAGCAGGCGTGAATAGGAGCGAAAAATGGCGAGGAGCACTTGGTGAGGGGGTTGCGACTGTACGGGAAGGCATTAGTCGGCCCTGTAAGGAGGTGGTCGCGTGACTGGTGGTAATACGTCACGAAATGTCGCGCAGGGCCTCCCCCGGAGGCATGAAAATAAGAAACCGGCCCCGTCGCCTTCCACTCCCCTCCATCCGGGCGTTTTGCGAAACGACCACTGCTGACCTCACACTTCTCACCGCCCATCTCCCGGCTTCCGACTCCCTTCCGCATCATGCGGCCAACATCCCCCTATTTGTAATTCCACGACAGCACCCCGCATCTGCCAACAGATAACGGGAGTCCATTCCCAAGTTGCACGCTGCTCCTGCACCCATAATCTACGCAAATATTTCAGGAAGCAGAGGGTGTAACAAATGACGAGTGCTGCCATCACGTTCAGGTTATTGCAGTGGAGGAACGATTTCGCGAAAAGTAGCAGATAAAGTAAAAGAGAAAAACTGCGTCACATTTCTCACGCACTTTTAATTTAAACATTGACTGCTACAGAGGGGAGCCAAAGAAACTGGTACACCTGCCTAATATCGTGTAGGGCCGCCGCGAGCATTTCAAAAGTGCCACAAGACGACGTGGCATGGTGCTGGAGGCAATTAACACCATGAATCTCATCTGAACAGTACGTTTCAAGGCATCGCCGATGTGATCAATAACGTCCATGTCTGGGGAGTTTGGGGGCCAGCGAAAGTGTTTAAACTCAGAAGAGTGTTCCTAAAGCCACTGTGTTGGAATTCTGGACGTGTGTGGTGTAACATTTTCCTGCTGGAATTGTCCAAGTCCGTCGGAATGTACAATTGACATGAATGGATAGAGGCAATGAGCCAGGATGCTTACGTACGTGTCAGCTGTCACAGTCATATCTAAATGTATCAGGGGTTCCATATCACTCCAACTGCACACGCCCCACACCATTACAGAGAGTCCACCAGCCTGAACAGTCCCCAACTGACACGCAGGGTCCATGAATTCATAAGTGGTGCGTACTTCTATGTTCAGTTGTATTAACAATGCAGATTTTAATTAGTATAAATTGGACCACAGTTCGGTGCCAATATTCCTAACTGTAGTCCACCTCACATACATTGTGGTGGATTATAGTTACGGCTCTTAAGGCCACACAACCACACAGCATGGGACACAAATCCTGACGCTTAAATATGACTGGCCGACCTTGCCGTTTAGCATTATTACTCCGCAGTGCCTTCGATTTAAGATATATGATGCTGCGAAGAATCTTGAATTTTGTTCACAGTTTGCCTCTGACAGCTTTTGTCAAGTATTTTTCTTAAACATATGTGCAGCTTAGCTCAGGCATAAAGGTGATGGCTGCCCACCTTTTTAATGTTTATTGTTCATTACTTACTGTAATTTAACCTGCAATTTGTATTAGAAAGAGCTGCAACAAAGATTGCGAAGCTGAAGGGGGCGGGTCCGACGACAGCTACAGCGAAAAGTCACCAGTTGATGACTTACATGCATCGTGACTCTCGGATGGTATTAATTTTTCATCCTGACGAAATCACGAAGTTAAGGGTTCAACTATAATCCCAAGTTTATAGCGCTTCGATAAAACGATAGATATATCAATCAAGTTTACCTTGCAGATGTTTTCTCATTGTATGATGCGCAAGTTTGTCGTGCCTCCTCCAGTTTTTAATGTTTTAAAGCAAATGGAGAATTGTTCTTCGTTGCTACCACACTTCGTAAAATACAGGGTGTATCAAAAAGAAACATCCTGTTAAAAAAATCATAACTATTGTGTTATATGAGATATGTGTGTGAGCAACGTAGTATTGGAAAGGACAAACTCTCGAACGCGCTAGGTAGCAGCACTATGCGCCCACTCCAATTCTAGTAAAAATGGTATCTGGACAACAGAAAGCGTTTTGTGTTCTACGTTTTGCGCAGTGCGTGTCAGTAATAACTGTTCAGCGTAACTTTCGTACTAGGTATGGTGTGGATCCTCCTACAGCAAAGAGCATTAGACGATGGTATGAACAATTTCCAGAAACAGGTTGCTTGTGCAAAGACAATTCGCCGGGCCGTCCTCCGAGTGTCTGACACAGACATCGAACGCATCTCCCATAGTTTCACAAGTAGCCCGCAGAAATTGTTCGCCGTGCGATTAGACAGCTCATTATGCCCCCGACATCCGTCTGGCGTGGGTTGCGCCGACGTTTACACAGGAAGCCATACAAAATTCAGCTACTGCAAGCTCTTCGTGACGATGGCAAACAACAATGCGTAGAGTTCTGTAATTTCGTTCTTGGCAAGATGGCGGATGACAGTTTTCTTGCCCGCTTAGTATTTAGTTACGAGGCAACATTCCATTTAAATGGAAAGGTGAACCATCATAATGTAAGTGTGGTGTCACCGCCAGACACCACACTTGCTAGGTGGTAGCCTTTAAATCGGCCGCGGTCCGGTAGTATACGTCGGACCCGCGTGTCGCCACTGTCAGTGATTGCAGAGCGAGCGCCGCCACACGGCAGGTCTAGAGACACTTCCTAGCACTCGCCCCAGTTGTACAGCCGACTTTGCTAGCGATGGTTCACTGACAAATTACGCTCTCATTTGCCGAGACGATAGTTAGCATAGCCTTCAGCTACGTCATTTGCTACGACCTAGCAAGGCGCCATTATCATTTGCTATTTATCTTGTGATGCATGTACCGTCAGACCGATGTTCACCAATTATGGATTAAAGTTAAGTATTCCCGAAGCGACGTACTTTTTTTACTAGACTCAACTCCATTAACTGTTCCAGACCTCACGCCAGCCTGCGTGAGCTTAAACGCGTGCCTTTCGGCTATCTCATAGTGGCTTGGCTGTCTTGCCAAGTCACAACAGTAAGAATATTGGCTTTGGAACAACCACATCAAGTTGTACAACATGACAGGGACTATCCAAAATTTAATGTTTTTGTTGCACTTTAACGAAAAAAAGGTGTGTGGTCCGTTTTTCTTTGCCGAATACACTGATACAGGAAGAGCATATCGCGATATGCTTGAGAACTTTCGTTTCCCGTAGTTGGAGACTGATTCGAACTACTTCATCTACCAACAGGATGGGGCACCGCCACGCTGGCATCTGGAAGTGCGGGAATTTTTGGATCACTCGCACTGGACCAAATGATTCAGCCTTAAATTACTGGCCTCCAAGGTCACTGTATGTGATTGTGTCTCGTGGGGATTTGTAAAAGACTGTTTATGTGCCTCCGTTACCAATAACAGTGAATGAACTGAGGCATCACATAACAGCAGCTGTGGAAGCTGTAACTTAAGACAGGCTCGCTGCAGTGTGGGAACAATTTGACTACCGCATTGACATATGCCGTGCATCTCAAGGAAGGCGTATTGAACATCAATGAAAAGGTAAAAAAAGGAAACGTTTTCGAGTTTCTCGTTCATAAAAAAAACAAAGTTAATTGTGTATGTATGTGGTTTTAGAAATATAGGCGTGCCAAATCGGATGATTCTTCTTGATACTCCCTGTACGTACAAACTAGGAATGATGCCATTCTGCTATATAACCCATATCGGAGGACGACAGCGTGGGCACGTCTTGGACACATACACGTACTAGCGTAGCGTAATATGCCACGCCACAAGGCAGCAGGTAAATTATTCTCTCTGCAGGGCTGTACCGATTCTTATGTCATATGTTATTAAAAGAGCTCTGATCGCTTTTCCCATTTTCTACAAGAACTCAAAATTCCAAAGCAATGGAAATTTTAGGAATGAAAGTTCCTCACTTTTGAAAAATAAGTTTTATTTAAAAGCCAAAAATTTTAGCACTGCTGCTACGGAAAATTGATATTTCGGTTTGTCACCCGGTTATTAGCAAAAAGCGTTTCTGAAGAAGAAAAATTTGTTAACATGGAGTATAGATTTAAATGTCAGGAAATGGTTTCTGAAAGTATTTGTATGGAGTGTAGCCATGTATGGAAGTGAAACGTGGACGATAAATAGTTTAGACAAGAAGAGAATAGAAGCTTTCGAAATGTGGTGCTACAGAAGAATGCTGAAGATTAGTGTTGTGACTTGACAAGACAGCCAAGCCACTATGAGATAGCCGAAAGGCACGCGTTAAAGCTCACGCAGGCTGGCGTGAAGTCTGGAACAGGTAAAGTAATTATACTAGCAAGAAAAGTACGTAGCTGCTGGAATACTTAACTTTAATCCATAATTGGTGAACATCGGTCTGACGGTACATGCATCACAAGATAAATAGCAATTGATAATGGCGCCTTGCTAGGTCGTAGCAAATGACGTAGCTGAAGGCTATGCTAACTATCATCTCGGCAAATGAGAGCTAATTTGTCAGTGAACCATCGCTAGCAGAGTCGGCTGTACAACTGGGGCGAGTGCTAGGAAGTGTCTCTAGACCTGCCGTGTGGCGGCGCTCGGTCTTCAATCACTGATAGCGGCGACACGAGGGTCCGACGTATACTAACGGACCGCGGCCGATTTAAAGGCTACCACCTAGCAAGTGTGGTGTCTGGCGGTGACACCACAATTAGATGGGTAGATCACATAACTAATGAGGAGTTATTGAATAGAATTGGGGAGAAGAGGAACTTGTGGCACAACTTGACTAGAAAAAGGGATCGTTTGGTAGGACATGTTCTGAGAAATCGAGGGATCACCAGTTTAGTGGCTCTGAGCACTATGAGACTCAACTGCTGAGGTCATTAGTCCCCTAGAACTTAGAACTAGTTAAACCTAACTAACCTAAGGACATCACAAACATCCATGGCCGAGGCAGGATTCGAACCTGCGACCGTAGCGGTCTTGCGGTTCCAGACTGCAGCGCCTTTAACCGCACGGCCACTTCGGCCGGCTCACCAGTTTAGTACTGGAGGGCAGCGTGGAGGGTAAAAATCGTAGAGGGAGACCAAGAGATGAATACACTAAGCAGATTCAGAAGGATGTAGGCTGCAGTAGGTACTGGGAGATGAAGAAGCTTGCGCAGGATAGAGTAGCATGGAGAGCTGCATCAAACCAGTCTCAGGACTGAAGACCACAACAACAACATTAGCAAAAAACGATGGAAACCTGTTATAATCGAGACCAAACAAATACCGCGATATATTGGCTATTCAGAACTAAAATACCGGTATCGGTTTTAACCTGCAGGTTTTTCCCGTCCCTAGAGAGCAGCACCTATCGGACTTCCAAATTCAGCACAAAAGAAATGAAAACATTACTGTAATGATCTGCATAACAATATAATTCGCGACTAGCAACTTCTTCTTAGCTAGGTGCCCGGACCATAGTTACGGGAAATTACGGTACCCGAATGGGACGTGGCTACGTGCAGCGTTATTCTGTGTGGTGCGGGGACAGCCAGGAGGTGCTCGCGGCGACGTGCGGCGTGTGCGCACGTGGGCACCTGCGCGTGTGCCCGTGCAGGCCCCCGGGGTGGACGTGGGCGGCGGCCGGGTGACCCTGTGACATTCGGCCGGCGCGCCGCCCCACCCTGCGACAACAGAGGCGCCGCGGGCGGCAGCGGTGGGGCGGCGGCGCGCACGCAGCCCACCAGGGCGGCGCGGCCGGACCGCTCGTATTTTTAGGCGCCGCAGTCGAAGTCGCCGGCGCCGGCCGCTTTCACCTGCCCAGGGTCTGCCGGTGTCCGCCAGCTCGCCGAGGCGCGGCGGTGAGAGGGGCAGCGTCGGCGGCACCTGTCCCTAGCTGCTTTTATGTTTACCGTGGTTCTGTCTTCAGGATCCGTCTGCTGCTGAGTCCTCCAGAGATATGACGCACAGCAACACAGTGAGGCGACACCACACGGCAAGACCAGCCACCAGAGGGGAGCTACACATTCCTGTAAAAAAATTATTACACCTGGAAGACTTCGTCGATTTTGATCCGATGACGGCATTGGGTAATAGCAGATGTGCTAATAATGGTTTGAACGTCGCACGCCAAAATATAGTCCAGCGACGTAGCTACCAGAGCGCCATCTGTGTCTGTCCATTAATAGGGAATGCTGTCATAGCCAGAAGGCTCAGTGTGGTGCAAACGTGTGAAGGAAGCAGGCCACGATGCCACTAAGCCACGAAGATGCACTCAAGCTTCCTACACCGCACTGAACGAGTTCGAAAAGAGACAAATTGTGGCATTACGAGTGGCGAGATGGTCCTCACGGAGAATTGCCACACATGTTGGACGTGCTGGCGTCAGTTGTGCAACGATGCTGGTATCAGTGGTCACGTGAACATTCTCGCGCCCGTAGACGAGATTCTGTACTACCACGCTGCACAGGCGCTCGCCAGGATCGTCGTATTGTAAGGGCAACAGTGGCAGACTATATAGCTACTACAGCACAGACATGTCAGCATGAACTGTTGCGAACCAGTTTTTAGCAATGAGACTACGGGCACGCACGCTCTGCCACAGCATCAACGTGCACGGATCGACTGTTGCCGTCGGAGGATCACGTGGAAGGTGGAATGGCGCACCGTCGTCTTCAGCGAGACGGCCGCGGTGGCCGAGCGGTTCTAGGCGCTTCAGTCTGGAACCGCGCGGCTGCTACGTTCATAGGTTCGAATCCTGCCTCGGGCGTGGATGTGTGTGATGACCTCAGTTTAGTTAGGTTTAAGTTCTAGGGGACTGATGACCTGAGATATTAAGTCCCATAGAGCTCAGAGCCATCTGAACCATTTTTTTGGTCTTCAGCGATGAAATCAGATCCTATTTGCACACAAGTGATGATCATTTGCGCGTATGACTAGACTTGGTGGAGCGCTGTCGCAGAGTGAATTCGTCCAAGACCCACTGGCCCCTCCCGAGGCCTTATGGTCTGGTGTACAATAAGCTACAACTCTCGTTCATCTATGGTGTTTCAGCAGGAGCGCTAACCAGCGCACGGTACGTGTAGAAAATAGTTGCACCCGTACTTTCGCCATTCTTGCAACAGAAACGTGGTGTGTTGTTCCAACAGGATAACGCTGGACCACACTGCCCTCGAAACTCAACGTGCTCTGGCCAGCACTATCTCCCATGTAACCGCCAATCGAGCGCGTGTGGGATGTGATGAGACGGGAAGTGACCCGTTCGTGCGATTCGTCAACCAACAAATCTTACAAAACTACCTGTACAGGTCGAGTAGGCTGGTATAACGTTTTACAGGTGAGTATTCGCCGTCTGTCTGTTCGACTGGATGCCAGATCAACATCTGCACTGCGGCCCTTGGAGGCTACACCACTAACATGGGTGTTTTACCATCGGTCGATACCTGGTACCTAAGAACCGCTTGCGCTGTGCACTGTTGCAACGCAACAGAAAGTCTTGTGTGAACTGGAAACCTCTAAAAGGGTGTACTAATTTCCAGAACGAGATTTTCACTCTGCAGCGGAGTGTGCGTTGATATGATTATGATTAAAACTGTGTGCCAGACCGAGACTCGATCTCGGGACCTTTGCCTTTCGCGGGCAAGTGCTTTACCAACTGAGCTACCGAAGCACGATTCACGACCCGTCCTCACAGCTTCAATCCTGCCACTACCTCGTCTTCTACCTTCCAAACTTTACAGAAGCTCTTATGCGAACCAATACAATTGCCGGCAGTTGGCTCATCATAGTCGGGGGCCGTCTCCAGCATGCACATCACAAGCTCTACAATGCTTCTTTGGTTCGATATTTATTTTATTTATTTATTCACGCAAAAATCTTTTCACATTGAGGTATGTATCAATCGTTTACAAAAAAATTTTGACTATGAAAGCTGTCTCTCTCTCTCTCTCTCTCTCTCTCTCTCTCTCTCTCACACACACACACACACACACACACACACACACACACACACACTCAACAGCAGTATCAGGTAGCTCTTCGTGTAGTTACAGAAACGGCAGAGTTGTGCGTTTTCTGACTTCTTTTTCTGTAACGAAATGAAGACACACTGAAATCCAACGTGCTACGGCAGCAAAGCTGCAACAGAATGCTGGTGTTTCTATAATACAAACAGCTGAATACGACAGGAGTGGAGAGGCTAGTGGAGTCACTACGTACAACCGACCTTATCTTCTAGTGGCATGGCACAAAACCGCACCACTGCAGTGACGCCTACGAAAACTTAGTGCTCTCACATGCAACTGCGATGCCACTGCAGTACGTCATTTGGTCGGCAAGGGAAGCAGAGGTGGTGGTTTGAAGTTCCTGATCACCAGGCCTCGCACCAACGTCCACGGTTAAGTAGCAAAGCTATCCGCAGTGACTCATGAAGTGAGGGCATGTGTTACTGTTAACGGTGATCCGTACGTCGGATGGAGACATTAAGCTTGGCGGCTCCCTTGGTACTATTTGCGAGAAGTAGGCTATATGCCGGCACAGGGATTCGCCCTCTCCATTTTCTCATCATCATCATCTTACAGCACAGACTACACACACACACACACACACACACACACACACACACACACACACACACACAGAGATACACACATGTACGAGTAGTATTACAAGCAGTGTGTAATGGAGCAGTTCTCTTAGGTTGTTCGCAGATGATGCTGTAATTTACCGTCTAGTAAGGTCATCCGTAGACCAGCATCAGTTGCAAAGCGATTTAGAAAAGATTGCTGTATGGTGTGGCAGGTGGCAGTTGACGCTAAATAACGAAAAGTGTGAGGTGATCCACATGAGTTCCAAAAGAAATCCGTTGGAATTCGATAAATAGTACAATTCTCAAGGCTGTCAATTCAACTAAGTACCTGGGTGTTTAAATTACGAACAACTTCAGTTGGAAAGACCACATAGATAATATTCTGGGGAAGGCGAGCCAAAGGTTGCGTTTCATTGGCAGGACGCTTAGAAGATGCAACAAGTCCACTAAAGAGACAGCTTACACTACACTCATTCGTCCTCTGTTAGAATATTGCTGAGCGGTGTGGGATCCTTACCAGGTGGGACTGACGGAGGACATCGAAAGGGTGCAAAAAAGGGCAGCTCGTTTGTATTATCACGTAATAGGGGAGAGAGTGTGGCAGATATGATACGCGAGTTGGAATGGAAGTCATTAAAGCAAAGACGTTTTTCGTCGCGGCGAGATCTATTTACGAAATTTCAGTCACCAACTTTCTCTTCCGAATGGGAAAATATTTTGTTGAGCCCAACCTACATAGGTAGGAATGATCATAAAAATAAAATAAGAGAAATCAGAGCTCGAACAGAAAGGTTTAGATGTTCGTTTTTCCCGCGCGCTGTTCGGGAGTGGAATGGTAGAGAGATAGTATGATTGTGGTTCGATGAACCCTCTGCCAAGCACTTAAATGTGTATTGCAGAGTAGTCATGTAGATGTAGATGTAGATGGAGCATCTTGTAAATAAACAAACAAACTGCAGTTCGGCACTAGCAGCGGCGTCACTTCACTTGCGTGCGCGAACGTCGCTTTATGGTCCGTCTCGACAAAGACGCAGTCATACTGGCGTGAGAGATGGCCAAAGTCTCGCAGTGTTGAAGGTGGCGCGCTGTGTGGACACTTTTTAGCGTTTCTCACAGCGTCGGCCCGGGTCCTTTGGAAGCCCGGTGCGGCGCACGCGTGGGCGGCGGCGACCTCTGTCGGTGGGAAAGCGCGCGGTGGCCTTTGGCCCAAGGCGGAAGCCGCCCACTCGCGACGCCGGCCGGCCACTAATGCCGCCAGAGGCACTGCACCATTGTGCGCCCTCTCGGGGATCGATCCTACTCGTCTCGCTTCCCTCTTGTCTGGCTGTATGTTGACTGCATTACGGAAAAAAACGACTCATCGTGACGTGAAGTAACATCTCGTCAGTTTTCTCTTCGGTATGCGAATTCTCTAAAATTACACTAAAGAATATTCCAGGATTGTTCTTTGAAAGTGCACGACCAATTTCATCCACATCTTTTCCCACTCGCACTGTAATGATCACGTCGTCGACGGGACGTTAAATGCTAGTGTTCCTTGCTGCAATCCTTCCTGCGTCTTATTGGCAGCTGGAATAGGAAATGGGGGGAGGGACGATACAGGGAAGGAGTATTAGGTGGTAGCGTTTCGTTGACGATGATGTCATTACAAATGGAGCACACACATCTGGAAAGACGGGTGCAATAAATTAGCCGTCCCATTTTCAAAAGAATCATCCAAGAATTTGCCTTGCATGATGCAGGGATATATTGGAAAACATGAGTATGGATGATCAGATGAACTGGACCGCCGTCCTTTCCAAGGGAGACCAAGAGGCTAGTCAGTCATCCTCCTCGGTGGGCAAATGGTAGCGATACCTGAAGTACCATCCGCTACGCACCCCAGTATGGCTTGCGTTGATATAAACCATGACAAACTGATGATTAGTTGCATAAAATGTACAAAAAGATTAATTTGCCCCTCGAGAGTGCCATTGCGAGTTAATGGATGGGAAAAGCCAACTAGTTAAAACCTGTTCCGGTATTTTAGCTCTGAATAACCGGTTTCGGTAATTGTTTGGTCTCGGTTATAACAGGTGTTTATTTTTTACTGAAAACCGAGTAAAAAATACGAAATATCATTTAGCCCTAACAGCAGTGCAAAAAATTTTCGTTTTTATATGAACTGTTTTAAAAAAGCAGTAATTTTTATCTTTAAAATTTGTATTGGTTTGAAATATTGCGTTATTATAGAAAATGGGAATAGCTATCAGAGCTATTTTAACGACAATCCAGATAGAAACGAACAACAGACACATGGCATGATATTTTCCAGTCGTTGTTCAATTTATATTTTTATAATGAGAAATAATAGGAATCAATTATTTCAGAAACTGGTAATTATGAGCGGTTTTAATGGGTTCAATTAGCGTGTACGAGGGTCACTCCAAAAGAAATGCACACTATTTTTTTAATCCATCTTTTATTCTACATGTTTGAAAGTTTTACAGTGTGTAGATACATCCTTTAGGAACAATATTTTCATTTCTCCACGTAATTTCCATCCCTCTCAACTGCCTTACGCCATCTTGGAACCAGCGCCTGTATACCCGCACGGTAAAATTCTGGACCAACCTGTTGGAACCTCTGTTTGGCAGCGTGCAGAAGGGAGTCATCATCTTCAAACCTTGTTCCGCGAAGAGATGATAATCACATGGAGCCTGGTCAGGACTGTAAGGCGGGTATTTCAGTGTTGTCCATCCGAGTTTTGTGATCGCTTCCATGGTTTTTTGACTAACATGTGGCCGTGCATTGTCGTGCAACAGCAAAACATCCTGCTTTTGCCAATGTGGTCGAACACGGCTCAGTCGAGCTTGAAGTTTCTTCAGTGTCATCACATATGCATCAGAATTTATGGTGGTTCCATTTGGCATGATGTCCACAAGCAAGAGTCCTTCGGAATCGACAACCACTGTAGCCATAACTTTTCCAGCAGAAGGTGTGGTTTTGAATTTTTTTTTTTTTCTTGGCTGAATTTGCATGATGCCACTCCATTGATTGCCTCTTCGTCTCTGGTGAAAAATGATGGAGCCATGTTTCATCACCTGTCACAATTCTTGCAAGAAATTCATCTCCGCCATTATCATACTGTTCCAAAAGTTCGCTGCATACCGTTTTTCTTGTTTCTTTGTGAGCCACTGTCAACATCCTGGGAACCCACGTGGCACAAACCTTTTTCAACGCCAACACTTTCAGTATTCTGCAAACACTTCCTTCCCCTATCCCAACGTAGCGTGACAATTCATTCACTGTGATGCATCTGTCAGCAGTCACCAATTCGTTAACTCTGTGCACATTGTCTGGAGTGTGTGCAGTACGAGGCCTGCCGCTGCGACGACAATCCTCAATATTGCCGTGCCCGCTTTCATCACGTAACTTGCTTGCCCACCGACTAACTGTTCTGCCATCGACAGCAGCATCTCCATACACCTTTTCCAACTTCTTGTCGATGTTTCCCACTGTCTCGTTTTCACAGCACCGGAATTCTAATACAGCACGTTGCTTCTGACGAACGTCAAGTGTGGCAGCCATCTTGAAGACATGCTGTGATGGCGCCACTCAAGGGAACAGGTTGCACTAAGTTTGAAAACAAGCGGGAAGGATGTATCTACACACTGTAAAGCTTTCACACATGCAGAATGAAAACTGTATTTTTACAAAAATACTGTGCATTTCTTTTGGAGTGACCTAGTAGATAGTGTCGGAAGTTCCATGCGGCTTTTCGCGGATGATGCTGTAGTATACAGAGAAGTTGCAGCATTAGAAAATTGTAGCGAAATGCAGGAAGATCTGCAGCGGATAGGCACTTGCTGCAGGGAGTGGCAACTGTCCCTTAACATAGACAAATGTAATGTATTGCGAATACATAGAAAGAAGGATCCTTTATTGTATGATTATATGATAGCGGAACAAACACTGGTAGCAGTTACTTCTGTAAAATATCTGGGAGTATGCGTGCGGAACGATTTGAAGTGGAATGATCATATAAAATTAATTGTTGGTAAGTCGGGTGCCAGGTTGAGATTCATTGGGAGAGTCCTTAGAAAATGTAGTCCATCAACAAAGGAGGTGGCTTACAAAACACTCGTTCGACCTATACTTGAGTATTGCTCATCAGTGTGGGATCCGTACCAGATCGGGTTGACGGAGGAGATAGAGAAGATCCAAAGAAGAGCGGCGCGTTTCGTCACAGGGTTATTTGGTAACCGTGATAGCGTTACGGAGATGTTTAACAAACTCAAGCGGCAGACTCTGCAAGAGAGGCGCTCTGTATCGCGGTGTAGATTGCTCGCCAGGTTTCGAGAGGGTGCGTTTCTGGATGAGGTATCGAATATATTGCTTCCCCCTACTTATACCTCCCGAGGAGATCACGAGGCTCTGAGCACTGGTTCTGAGCACTATGGGACTTAACATCTTAGGTCATCAGTCCCCTAGAACTTAGAACTAATTAAACCTAACTAACCTAAGGACATCACACACATCCATGCCCGAAGCAGGATTCGAACCTGCGACCGTAGCGGTCGCGCAGTTCCGGACTGAGCGCCTAGAACCGCGAGGCCACCGCGGCCGGCGAGGAGATCACGAATGTAAAATTAGAGAGATTAGAGCGCGCACGGAGGCTTTCAGACAGTCGTTCTTCCCGCGAACCATACGCGACTGGAACAGGAAAGGGAGGTAATGACAGTGGCACGTAAAGTGCCCTCCGCCACACACCCTTGGGTGGCTTGCGGAGTATAAATGTAGATGTAGATGTAGATGTAGAAAAAGCCAATATAAGCGAAAACTGGTTTCTTCAACAATAACCGCCATTTCTGATCTGTGTGTGTGTGTGTCAGAATCAGATACACGTAAGTATCCTGGCAGGTCGACAAAGAGGACACGCCCGTGGTGACGGCAACGCCAGGAAAAGAAATGTTATGGCAGCGGCAGCGGCTGCCTGGGTCAGTTGCTTCCTGAGGGGCTGTAGGAGGGAAGGGTGGAGTGGGATGCGACTCCGCCCCGAGCGCGCGTGCACCCATTGTTTTCTCATCAGCGTCCGGAAATGGAAGGAGCTGGCACGCTGGCGCCCTAGCCCCGCGAGACCAGATTGTATTTCTTTCGCGGCGGCCGGCACGGGGGCTGTGGGGGTGGCGGCCGCAGCCTCGGCCCCAGCGGCCACCCCCGCGTCAGATTTCAGAATTATCGCGGCTGCCCCGCTAGCCTCCACCCACACGAGCCGTCATCCTGTTACACCAGCAGCCGCACGCGGGCGGAGCTGCCGACGCGTCGCTTCTCCCGAGCATTCTTTTTGTAAAACTGCCAAAGAATTCCTCTGCAAGAGCACGTTACAACTTCGTTGCTGAGCCGGGGGTGGCGGTTTCGGCTTTGGTCCACACATGCGTATGAAATTTGTAAATGCGATTGACGCGATGAGAGGAATGAGTATTCATTGACGCAGTTAACAGTGAGCATGTGAGAAGCTCACTTTTAAAAACAGTGGTTAGTTGTCCTGGTAAACAGGATTGGTAATTAACCATTTAGCAGTTCAGGTAATATTGTCAGGATGGTGTAGCAGCTGCCTGTTCGAGAGCAAAAGAATAATCAGACTTCGTGACATTAATTGTATGGATAACTTATGTATAATACCTCTAGCTTGTGATACAGTAAAACAAAAACATAAACTCAATGACATGATATTTATCAAGACAAAAGAAAACTTGCTGTTAGAAGTAAATTGGTGCTGGAGAGCACATCGCACTATCCACAAGAAGCATGCAAAACAGAATGTATTACACACACACACACACAGCCGCCCGCTGTGGCCGAGCGTTCATGGCGCTTCAGTCCAGAACGGCGCTGCTGCTACGGTTGCAGGTTCGAATCCTGGTTCGGGCATGGATGTGTGTGATAGGTTGGTTAGGTTTAAGTAGTTCCAAGTCTATGGGACTGATGACCTCAGATATTAACTCCCATAGTGCTTAGAGCCATTTTTGAACTCACACACAAGAATAAAATGGTTCAAATGGCTCTGAGCACTATGGAACTTAACACCTGAGGTCATCAATCCCCTAGAACTTAGAACTACTTAAACCTAACTAACCTAAGGACATCACACACATCCATACCCAAGGCAGGATTCGAACCTGCGACCGTAGCAGCAGCGCGGTTCCAGACTGAAGCGCCTGGAACCGCTCAGTCACAGCGGCCTGCAACACACAAGAATAATGGATCCTATAAATGGCACAACTGAGCTAAGGCCACGTGGTTCAGTGTACAAAGGAAGTGACATAAATTCATTTAATTAAATCGGGGCCTATTATGAATTTAATAATCTACACACTCCTTTGATATTATAAACAAGGCTGGTTTTACAAAGTGAACCATATGGTTCACAGCACAAAGAAATTGGCATCAGTTCACTTAATTAAATCGGTGTCTATAAGAACTCAATAAGCGACACACTCCAGCGATGTTTAAACAATGAATGAAAGCAGTCTGGAAGATTTACTGTTATTGCAGTGGGAATAGGGTGATCTATAGCTGCGTGGTTCACTGCGCACAGATAGTGGCATCAGTTCACTTAATTAAATCGTAGTCTATAAGAAATAAAAAGCGTCATATTTTATCGATGTTTTAGCAATGGGAATAGGATGCCCTGTAGCTATGTGGTTCACTGCACAAAGACAGTGTCATCATTTCACTTAATTAAAACGGAATTTCTATGAAATCAATTATTAAAACATTTCTGCAATAGCCGGCCGCTGTGGCCGAGCGGTTCTAGGCGCTTGAGTCCGGAACGGCGCTGCTGTTACGGTCGCAGATTCTAAGGCCGTGGATGTGTGTGGTGTCCTTATGTTAGTTAGGTTTAAGTAGTTCTAAGTCTAGGGGACTGATAACCTCAGATGTTAAGTCCCATAGTGCTTAGAGCCATTTGAACCATTTCTGCGATATTATAAACAGTTAAAGACCATTCAGCTATCCGTTGTACATAGAGAAGACACACTAGCTCCTCACATCGGACTGGAGTATACCTGGGCAGTCTAACTGCGTTTTCGTCAACCACCAGCACCGTCAAAGAAGAAGTGTTCTTAGACCATTCCATTGACGATACGTCTGTCTGTCTTCCCCCCTTCCCCAACTGTTCCCGCCACGCGTTACCTTATTATTTCCACCTTTGGCGGAAAAGAGGTTTCGACAGGTTCGAAACATTCTCTGGTCAAAGACTTGTCGCATGCAAACACAGACTCAAAGATACCATGCACAGTTCCATTTGGAAGTTGACGGGATTATTCCAAGTCGCTAAAAGAGGAACTCATGTACGAGGACACTGTTACGAGATTGCTATTACAAAAGGAACAGGGAACTTCAAGCGTACTAAATGTTAGTCTTTTCTACAACTACATGTATCTCACTTTCCTTTTAGGGTCTGGGACAGCTTATGCGGCTCGAGTTACGTAACCTGTTGTAGATGCGTTTCGAGCTGTTACTTGAGAATGACACAATAACCGGAACTGCGATCCTCAATAAATACATAAATTTAATAACAGACCAGACGAAAAATGTTGTCATTTCTAAAGTAGATAATATGGCAATAGCCTTATGCATTGATCTGAAGTGGAGCGAACGTGTAAAATCTGTTCTATAGTAGGGAAGAGAAGAGGGATGTTTAACGCGGCCGCATGGAGAAATACAGGGTGATTCAAAAAGAATACCACAACTTTAAAAATAACATAATAAGAAACATAATATAACCTTCTGTTATACATCATTACAAAGAGTACTTAAAAAGGTTTTTTTTCACTCAAAAACAAGATCAGAGATGTTCAATATGACCCCCTCCAGACACTCGAGCAATATCAACCCGATACTCCAACTGGTTCCACACTCTCTGTAGCATATCAGGCGTAACAGTTTGGATAGCTGCTGTTATTTCTCGTTTCATATCATCAATGGTGGCTGGGAGAGGTGGCCGGAACACCATATCCTTAACATACCCCCATAAGAAAAAATGCTTGCTGGATGCGTGCTACATTTTCATCACTAGTTCTCGGCCGTCCAGAACTTTTCCCTTTGCACAAACACCCATTCTCTGTAAACTGTTTATACGAACGTTTAATACACCACCTATCAGGAGGTTTAACACCATACTTCGTTCGAAATCCACGCTGAACAACTGTCGTCGATTCACTTCTGCCGTACTCAATAACACAAAAAGCTTTCTGTTGAGCGGTCGCCATCTTAGCATCAACTGACGCTGACGCCTAGTCAACAGCGCCTCAAGCGAACAAATGTACAACTAAATGAAACTTTATAGCTCCCTTAATTCGCCGACAGATAGTGCTTAGCTCTGCCTTTTGTCGTTGCAGAGTTTTAAATTCCTAAAGTTGTGGTATTCTTTTTGAATCACCCTGTATTGTGCGCACTCCGGCAGTGCTAGAGAATTTGGAATCACCACGAAGTCGGCATGAAGTCAAGAAATCGAAGCAATCGAGAGACGACCTGCCTGGATTGTAATCTACCTTGTTAGTAAACTTAACAAGGCTGAGAGAAGTCAATAGTCTATAGCAGGCTTAAAGATGGGAATCTGGGATTAGTAACAGCAGTTATCTTGGGGATAACCTTAAGCAGTTATAACGAAGTGGAACGAACGTGTCAAGTCTGTACTAGAAATGGAGAAACTGGAAAAGGCCGTTAGCCGCATCTACTGTGTATACGAGGGGAATTCAGAATGTAAGTTACACGATATTATGGCAGGTCAAGCAACTTTTCTTGTACGCTGCACAACTCTTGAAAATGACACAGATACATGGCACTATTTTACAAAGTAGTCACCAAGACTCGGTAAACAGCGGTCGGTACGTTCTACCAATCACTCAGTTTGTCGATGACAGAAATCCACCCTTTGGTCACGGAGCCATTCGACGATTGCTAGTTGAACGTCCTCATCGCTGAAAGATCTGTTTACCTCCAGATGTTGTTTCAGCTTGCGGAAAAAGAGTGCTTGGACATTGCCATATGCGATCGATGTCGATATGACATACCTTCCGAATCAGCAACAGCCACGTCTGCGCAGCCTTAGTCAAATTGTTGGCGTCATTTCACTATGGCTGGACCCGACATGGCATTTGATCCATTATTTTATGGTGAATCTTTTGAGCAGTTTAGACTTCCTGCTCACGAGAATCGTACTGCTCCGCCAACTTCAACTGTAAAGACGTTTCCAGTTGCCGTGGTATTTCAGTCGCCGCTGTGATGCACCTGTTATCCATACTGCAGCAGAACTGTCTCTGTAGAAATACCAGAACATGTGCAACTCTTGTTGCGCAATGATCTTAGCGTGGGGCACCATGTGAAACCTGTAGTGTCACCGCCAGACACCACACTTGCTAGGTGGTAGCCTTTAAATCGGCCGCGGTCCGGTAGTATACGTCGGACCCGCGTGTCGCCACTGTCAGTGATTGCAGACCGAGCGCCGCCACACGGCATGTCTAGAGAGACTTCCTAGCACTCGCCCCAGTTGTACAGCCGACTTTGCTAGCGATGGTTCACTGACAAATTACGCTTTCATTTGCCGAGACGATAGTTAGCATAGCCTTCAGCTACGTCATTTGCTACGACCTAGCAAGGCGCCATTATCATTTGCTATTTATCTTGTGATGCATGTACCGTCAGACCGATGTTTACCAATTATGGATCAAAGTTAAGTATTTCAGAAGCTACGTACCTTTTTTGCTAGTCTCTATTCCTTTAACTGTTCCAGACCTCACGCCAGCCTGCGTGAGCTTAAACGTGTGCCTTTCGGCTTCCTCAGAGTGGCTTGGTTGTCTTGCCAAGTCATAACAAAACCTACCTTCTTGAGCCCCTGCGTGGGATACCACATAGATGGATATCGCCCATACCCTTGCACTGGTCGAGATTTTGGAATCATCACCAAATCGGCCTACAGTTAAAGATATCGAAGGAACTGAGCTGACACTAACTCCGAAACTTTCACCTGCTCAGTACCCAAGCTGCGCAGCCAACAGCAGTACTTTGATATCCTTCTGGTCAGTCCCTGCAACATGTCGATAAGCCACATTGTAGGAGTGTAGCTATTTTATACAAAAGAGTATCGTAAAATTTTATTATAATTAAAAAAAATGATATATTTGAAGCGTGACGAAGGGTGGCGTAAAAGAGAGAAAGTACACAATAACGAGTTTCAATTGCAACTTCCTTTATTGAAAAGACACTTTTCAGCTTAGTACGAAACACACTTTCGTAAGTGCAATCTGTTCATCTCACCATTTTGTCATTGCTCCTTTTTTTCTTGTCTTTCTTCGAGTTTTGTAACAGAATCTGAGCCGACACTATTTCTTGGAATGTAAAATGGTATGTACTCTTCTTATGTTACGCACAAATATGCAAGATTTCAGGTAAGGCCGATTCAAACAGAAAACGAAAATGAAAACTCATGTGCAAATTTGTCGTTCTCCAAAATGTAGAAGACCAAATGTATGTACGCGCTCTCCCCCCCCCCCCCCCCTCCCCCAAAGGGCAAGTCGCGGAGTTTGGGTAGGGGTATTCGTGAATCCTTCGTCGTCCTTCTCTGAGTTGCAGAGTGTTTTATGTCTCCCCTTGAGGGACGCCCAGTGAAGATTGTAATCTGCCTTGTCATCAAGCGTGACAGCGTTAGGAAGTTGCTGAGGGAAGTTAAATGGGAAGCAGGAAGGTGTTTTGAAATGTTTCGGCCCGGGCCCCGCGCTACCTGCGGAGGCCCAGCCGCTTTCACGCCTCATTAGCGACCCAGCCTGAGACACCCCACACCAGCTAAACACCTGCCTCTCTCGTTGCGCAACCCACAACACCAGGCTCCACGCTTCACTCTGTTCTGACCTTTGTTTCCAATAAGACTCGACACTTTCGTGCTGGGGCTAAGTTTGATTTACCACTCGCTGTGTGGCACCGATACTGTGGATAGTGTAACCTCCACCTCCTGTGGTCTTTCATCGAATCTGACGTAATACTCTGGTAATGTTACTGCATGCTGTCAAAAAGAACGCTTCCAGACCTCGCTTATTTTCACTGTTCAATGTCGTAACGGTCTACAAGTGTGTGGTAATTATCAGGGAACTGTCTCTCAGGTTTTCTCGGCGTGATTGGTCCCGTAACTCACAAGGCGTTGTCTCCCAGTCCGCGCGAAGATTCTCTAATTCACCCTTCGAGCTTAGTTCTGATGGAATCCTTCAATACCCCCTCTAACCTTCGTAAATTGCCAACCTTCCAATGTTTTATTGTCGGTTGCATTATCGCCGTTTTTGTTTGTTGTTGACACGTGCTGTTTACACTTGTTGGGTCTCCTAGATCGCGTCTCGTGAACTACGAACTTTTTTTCTTCAGTATAGTATAAAATGTGTTCCCAGATAAGTGTTCAAAAAAATGGCTCTGAGCACTATGCGACTTAACTTCTGAGGTCATCAGTCTCCTAGAACTTAGAACTAATTAAACGTAACTTACCTAAGGACATCACACACATCCATGCCCGAGGCAGGATTCGAACTTGCGACCATAGCGGTCGCTCGGCTCCAGACTGTAGCGCCTAGAACCGCACGGCCACTCCAGCCGGCAGATAAGTGTCAGTGTTAACCATCCTAAGCGTGACAAAATTCATAGTCGATTGATGGAGTAAGATGTCAGTGATATAGATCAAGAAATATACGAAAAAGACGACGATTTTACAATAGCCAGTGATCGCAGTTCTGCTAGCGGAGGATCATTCAAATGGTTCAAATGGCTCTGAGCACTATGGGACTCAACATCTTAGGTCATAAGTCCCCTAGAACTTAGAACTACTTAAACCTAACTAACCTAAGGACATCACACACACCCATGCCCGAGGCAGGATTCGAACCTGCGACCGTAGCAGTCCCGCGGTTCCGGACTGCAGCGCCAGAACCGCTAGATCACCGCGGCCGGCGGAGGATCATTCAGAGAAAGAACTTCAGGACAATTGTGATAGGGACGTTCCTGTTTCTCCACTGATGTATTTAATGTGTTAGTTAAAATCAGATGTGTTCTGACACAAATGGTTGCCCCTGCATCTCGCTATTGGGACTGTGTTTTAAAAGAATCCATAGAGATTCGTTTATCTGACAATCTTATTAATAGAGACAAGGGTTATCTTTTAAGTAAGACTCGGGACCCGGTGTTATCTGACATTAAAAAACAACGGTCTGTGTTTCAATCGTCGGAATAAAAATTTTTAAAATTTCTTTTATTTTTGACAGCGATATCTCGATTTCGCCTCTTTCCACCACTGGCGGCGCGGCATGCTTACTGCACTAAAGGGCAGCTACGGCACCTTCTCGCGCACGCGTTGTGGGTCTTCTGCGGCCTATAAGGGGACGCCGCTTGCGCTGGGAAGTCAGTTCCGGCGAGATTGTGCACCAGCGCTCTCACCTGAAGATGGCGGCCAGCTGGACCGCGGAAATATTGTGTCATGAAGACGTTATGATCCGGCTGCATACCCGAGAAGAATATTATCAATTATTAACCCGGGAAAGCCTTCGTAGTCACATCAGAATGATTATAGTTTGAAGTCGACAACATCACTATTAGATGATGAATACCAATTCAGCTATGAGTACATAGACGACTGGTGAGGGTGAAAATCGCACCCTTCTCTTGAATAAGTATAAAGAATCAGTACAAGAAGTTCACAGTGTTCTCTAACTATTTCGACTAAGCTTTTCACGTTTCTGCACTCCGGCCGGGGTGGCCGAGCTATTCTAGGCGCTACAGTCTGGAACCGCGCGACCGCTACGGTCGCAGGTTCGAATCCTTCCTCGGGCATGGATGCGTGTGATGTCCTTAGGTTAGTTAGGTTTAACTAGTTCTAAGTTCTAGGGGACTGATGACCTCAGAAGTTAAGTCCCATAGTGCTCAGAGCCATTTGAACCATTTTTTTTGTTTTTGTTTTTTTGTTTCTGCGCTGGCACGTAATGAACAGCTACAACTATAACCTGCAAACCACTTTACTGTGTATGGTGGAGGGTACTTTTGGTACCACTATCATTTCCTCTCTTCCCTGATTCATTCCCGAAAGGCTCGTGTTTCCCGATTCTTCTTGGAACGTACGCTCTCGGAATTTCAAATGAAAATATCACTCTGCAATATTGTAGCGCTAATTAAACGACCCGGAGACGAAACGGCCCAGTCTCTGTCTCTTCAATTAAGCCAGCTTATCAAGGGTCTCAGGCTGATGCGCAAATTCAGGAATCGGCCTTATGTTTTGTAAGCCACTTCCTTCACAGATTATTCCAATTAATTCAGCCTGGTTTCTTCTTTTCCTTCAATTTGTTACGATGGACGTTTAGTAAGTAATGCAACACATTTTTCTCTGAAAGCTGGCTGGTTTTGTTCACGATTCTAATACAGCATATTATTGCCCACTCGTTTTGGCTACAAACCCCTATTTTTCAACATAATCTCCTTATACCATCTTGGGCCTGGGAAGGCCTCTATGCCCGCATCGTACCACTCTGCTGGTCGACATCGGAGCCATCGTCTTGCTTGCATCAATAACCTCCCCATTAGCCACGTACTGCTTCCCGCGGAGTGCATCCTTCGTGGGGGCAAACAGATGGAAGTCGGAATGTGCGAGATCCTGCATGTAGAGTGGATGAGGCGGAACAGCCCAGCAAAGTTTTGTGAACTCGTCTCAGGTACGCAGACCTTGCGCTATCACTGGGAATGAGAAGTTTGTTCGTGATTTGTCGATCACCTCGAGTAAGAGTGTCCGCACGTATCACAGCTGTGTGCGGCCGGCCGGCACGCGGGAGTCGGACGGGTTTGCGCGACCTTGCCGCGATTATGACAGGTGTCTCGCCCAACGACTCAGCGTGCTTTTGTTCACTGTCAGGTCTCCGTAGACACTCTGCAAGCGACTCTGAATATTTGCGAAGCTTTAGTTTTCTGCCAAAAGAAACTCAATGACAACTGTCTGCTTGGAACGCACCTCCGCTGCAGACATCATTTTGAAGACTACGTATAACACCGCCGCCTATTGGAAGATCATGAGACTATAGGGTCTGAAGCGGGATTGTACTACGATGTCCCACCGGCAATTCCGTATTACTTATTGAACGCCACTCAAACATGTGGTGTTGTGCTGTTATAGCCTGTACGTAAGTAACGCGTCCCCTAAGAGACTACATACAAACTGCACCCAGGCCGTCGTCTCTATTTGATTTCGAACATCTAAAAATTTATAATTTTAGCGAAAAAAAGGCATTAGAGGCTCGGGAAATATCTGGATCCAGCTACCTAGAAACAGGGAAGAGAAATGGGGCGGGGGAGGGCAAGAAACAAAGAAATTTTAGTTTTACTGAAAATGTTCAAATGTGTGTGAAATCTTATGGAACTTAACTGCGAAGGTCATCAGTCCCTAAGATTACGCACTACTTAACCTAAATTATTCTAAGGACAAGCACACACACCCATACCCGAGGGAGGACTCGAACCTCCGTCGGGACCAGCCGAGTTTTACTGAATAAATAGCCTTGTCTTGCAGGCCTATATAACAGTGTGGAAGTATGTGGACTCTGTAATAACTAACATGAAAATTAAATTGAAGGATTTTTGAGACGAATGATCTACGGCACGGAAACTGTCGCAATTTCTTATGAATAACTCTGGTGTAAACGTCTGGCAAATATTACAACAGTTATCGGTTGCCCGTTCTGCTTTGAATAACGCGGATACAAGGCAGCAGCTGCAGACATAGATGCGGTAGCCCCGTGTGTGTCTAGCCAGGCCGACACAGCTGACGTTGCCAGCGCAGAGCCTCGGGGCCCCACTATTCTCCGATAGGATCTGCTTTATCTTGTTGACGCCCGGGCCGGAGCTTCCAAAGTAACGCCAGACATCCGCCTAGCCCGGAGGCTGAACTTCGCGGTACAAAAATACCCCCTCCCGACACCTTGGCTGATAACGTCTCTAGGCGTAGCGCTGTTATTGGAAAAAAATCGGGTAAGACAGCCTAAGGCTGCTTCACGTTTTCTAGTTGCTTAATTTCCATTTCCGCTTGTAGGAAACTTACAACCAAGTTGAAGTGAAGAAGAAATACGCTTATAATTCAATAATTTGCAAAATAGATGTATTTAAACCAAATTGCCAGCTAACGTCTGTTCTTAGGATTGGTGTGAATATGAAGAGCATAAAGCATGCTTTCTACCGCTGTGCAACTCTGGCGCATTTTGGGAGAATTTTCGCCTCTAAAATTTATATGATTCGATGAATAACTACTACTTTTGAAATCTATCAGTCCTCATTGCGAGGGTAGCATTTCGCGAAATACAGACGTGCCGAAATATACATACGTATCATTTAGCTGTGTAGCAGTTAGACCAAAAATTAGTTTTCCGTGCCTATCGAGGTCCCGTTTTTCTTTAATTAGCGACAACATAATTTCGTCTTGCTACTGTCGAAGCTCGCTATTCGCAGATGGCTGTTGGAATAATTGCACTATACACTATCCCTAATATTTAATATACTAAAAAGTATGCATAGAGATGGACTCCGCAAATTTTCTGGTTAATGTGAGAACATACTTTCTTACAATCACGCTGAGAAAACCTCAGAAATTGTTTAATGAATTGTTATGTGTATCAAAGGAGAAAGGAAAGAATATTACTCTTTACCTTACATTTCAAAGAACTATTCCAGAACTTGCCTTAAGCGATTTACAGAAACAACTGAAGATAATCCAGACAGGAATTGAACCACCGTCCAGTATCTTAACCACAGTGCCAACTCGCTCGCGCGTTGAATACAGTGTGAACCAGAACTCCGGCGATAAAATTTCAGAGGTTGTTCAGGGGTACTTTTATTAGTATTTCGGTATAAGAGACCTGTGGTTACAGGGTAGTAATGTAATTGTGGTTTGTTTGGTTTGTTACCGTAATTATTTTTGCTTCCGTGAAAAAATGTTCACTACAGTGCAAAAGCCTGTAATATGCAATTACCAAAATGTACTAGCACGAAAGGATCCGGTTATTCGCGGACGCCCATGTGCATATGCAAATTTATTTTGATGTGATTTTCGTCGCTGCGGGAACATCTGAGCATAGCGTCGCCGTGCCGCTTTTCCATTGCATTTTCTTTGAGCTCGTAAAAGAAATGCATATCGGTCGATTCTTCATCAGTAAACCTACCCATACTGCTGTGTACCACTAATAGTGTACAACTAACACAGCCTGAAAAATAAACCAGAGAGAGGACCGAGCAGTATTGAACGCAAGCTTGAGGGCCAGGAATAAAGTAGGCTGTGCTGTTGACAACAGGAAGTACCTTGAGTTTGTTTCCATACGAGACACACAGCGCACACCGTCATCTGCACATTTGTGCATTGTTTTCAGTACAGTACAGACACAAAACTAACTGGGACAACAAACGACACGAAACGCAATAACTCTGCAACGAGCCGCCAGAGACCGTGGATGCCTTATACCAAAATACTTGTTAAATACTTTACAATAAATGTGACGTTAAACTTTGTTATTTCGGTTGAATCCGGCTTCGCATTGCCGATTTAACCGATTTTTTTTAAATTTTACGTATTCGCAGAATGATTGCCATGTGGTATATTATCGCAAGAAGTTTCTTGGAAAAAAGTGCCATAGTTTAGAAAGAAGGGCACGATCAGAAGTTAATAGAAAGTTTGGTTGTACATTTTTCACTGCCCGCCAGCTCTTTGTTTTTTTTATTTTTTGCTATTTTATCAAGACGTGCAATCTTCAATCTCTATGGTAGGTCGTTCAACGCACAAGTGGCCCTATGTTATAGTACACTGTTTTTGGAATTATTATATAAAGTCATTTATAGCAAAATAAGATACTTTAACATAATGTCTAGGATACCATGAAAATGGTTTAAACTGATCCCCAACTAAGTAGAAGAACTTTTTTTTTATTTTTTGTAAGTTCTATGGGACCAAACTGCTGAGGTCATCGGTCCCTAGGCTTACACACTACTTAATCTAACTTAAACTAACTTATGCAACGCACAACACATACACCCATGCCCAAGGGAGGACTCGTACATCCGACGGGGAGAGCCGCGCAAACCGTGGCAATGCGCCCTAGACCGCACGGCTACCCCGCACGGCTAGAAGAATCTGTGCCCTATCTGTTTACTAGAATTTTTTATCTATTCAACTCACTTTCAAGGTTTCACGGCTATGTCTGGAAGAATTCGAGTGACGCCAGTCCCTTTTTCTGCATCCTAGCCTAAGAAGCTACACTACATCTTATCTCCAGAACGAATTTTTGGTCTACAGCGGCGTGTGCGGTAATTTGAAACATTCTGGCAGATTAAAACTTTGTGCCGGACAGGGACTGGAACCTGGGACCTTTACTTTTCGTGGGCCGGTGCTGTATTCACTAAGCTATCCAAGCTCAAGTCACAACCTGTATTCGCAACTGAGGTACTTTGGAAGTAAAACTGCGAGGGCGGGTCGTGACTCGAGTTTGGATAGCTTGGTCGGTTGAGCACTTGTCCGCGAAAAGCAAACGTCCCTTGTTCGATTCCCGGTCCGGCACCCACAGTTTTATTCTGCCAGGAAGTTTGCATCTAATCTGCTTGATACCGTACGTATATTACGTCTCTCAGAAGTATTCGTGTTTTGAAAAATGGTTCAAATGACTCTGAGCACTGTGGGACTTAACTTCTGAGGACATCAGTCCCTTGAACTTAGAACTACTTAAACCTAACTAACCTAAGAACATCACACACATCCATGCCCGAGGCAGGATTCGAACCTGCGACCGTAGCGGTCGCGTGGTTCCAGACTGTAGCGCCTAGAACCGCTCGGCCACCCTGTCCGTCATTTATGCCTTCATAAGCCAGTGAGTTTACGAGCATTACCCAAGTAACAATATTAACTGCCCCTCAATATACTATCGTTTGACGAAAACCTCGTCTCCATATATCGAGTCGAGAAAAAAAGGGAGGGGGCTCATGACCTCAGCTGTTAAGTCCCATAGTGCTCAGAGCCAGCCAAAAAAAGGGATGTTACTTGTTGCGGAAGTCGCTCTCTAGATACAGTTGTACCTGATGTTTGTAAGGTGGCACTGCTGATTGTCACTGTGTAACAAGTGCGAGCAGAAAGTGCGCGGCGTCCTAAGACGAGAGAGAACGAACCGGCTGGGTTCGGCGCGGCGCGGCGCGACGGCCTTGCGGAGCCGCTGGGCGAGAGATCAGCTGGCGTTCCAGTTGGGAAGCCGTCAGGTGGGAACTCCGCCCGCCTTCTGGTTTTTGCACCGCTGTCTCCTTGGCCCACAAGCCGCGTCCGGCCGGACCACCGACCAGCTCTGGACCCGTCCACCTCTGCGGCCGAGCTTGCCGCTGCCACAGTACACGACGCGGACCAAATAACATACGATATACAGCGTCAAATAATATTTTCTTCTCTCCGTATCGTTTCTACCATTACAACAAACATAATGATACGAAGTGTGTCTCGAAAAGATTTATCCGATCACAAAACAATTCAGATGTTTCACGATGACAAACATCAAGTATTCAAATTTGACCTGGATTTCGCAACCTCCTCCTTACAAATAGTTTTGCACAAAGGCGCCATCTGTTACATCATGCCTCCCCATAAATGAGATGTATGTCAAGGAACTCTGCTAGCGTGTAATCAACCATTAAGAACCTGTAAACATCATAGAAACATTCATATAAACACAACATAATGTAAAGAAAAACGTCGCAGCTGTTTATCCATGGATGTGGACACTGCTACCAGTAATGAATACTTACCGTAGCTAGCAGTAAGATGTAACAGTGCTACAAGTCATATTCCAGTGACTACGAGTTGTCCACGAAGCAGTTCAAATGGCTCTGAGCACTATGGGACTTAACACCTGAGGTCATCAGTCCCCTAGAATTTAGAACTACTTAAACCTAACTAACCTAAGGACATCACACACATCCGTGCCCGAGCACGAAGCAGTCAAGACAACTGTAAACATTAACTCGTTTACATCCCCACCCAAAACCTCCAGCCTCAAGGAAGGGCGGCCGGTGTGGCCGTGCGGTCTAGGCGCTTCAGTCTGGAACCGCGTGACCGCTCCGGTCGCAGTTTCGAATCCTGCCTCGGGCATGGATGTGTGTGATGTCCTTAGGTTAGTTAGGTTTAAGTAGTTCTAAGTTCTAGGGGACTGATGACCACAGATGTTAAGTCCCATAGTGCTCCGAGCCATTTGAACCATTTGAACCTCAAGGAAGGTAGTACTTCGGATATATTACACCCTGAAAAAAATAGTGTTATAACATTCATCCCATTCCATCGGTGGCTGATTGATAAGCAACCGTTTTTAATGATTATCTTAAAAATAAAACAGTCACGTTTGTAACTGTGGCCGGCCTTTGTGGCCGAGCGGTTCTAGGCGCTGCAGTCTGGAACCGCGCGACTGCTACGGTCGCAGGTTCGAATCCTGCCTCGGGCATGGATGTGTGTGATGTCCTTAGTTTAGTCACGTTTAAGTAGTTCTAAGTTCTAGGGGACTGATGACCTCACATGTTGAGACCCATAGTGCTCAGAGCCATTTGAACCATTTTGCAACTGTGACTTTTATTTTTAAATTAGTCACGGGCGATTAGTGAGTCGGAACATGGACTAGTCATTAGACGTCATCTAAGTAACAGATCCTACCCAAGCCGACGGCTTATGATGTGACAGTGAAGTGGAAACGCCGGCCGCTGTGGCAGAGCGGTTTTAGGCGCATCAGTCCGGAACCACGCGGCTGCTACGTTCGTAGGTTCGAATCCTGCCTCGGGCATGGATGTGTGTGATGTCCTTAGGTTAGTTAGGTTTAAGTAGTTCTACGTCAAGGGGACTGATGACCTCAGATGTTAAGTCCCATAGTGCTCAGAGCCATTTGAACCATTTGAATTTGAAGTGGAAACGCGAAAGAACAACAGCTAAACCAAGACCTGGCAGATACATGGTATCGGCGCAACAGATAATCATGAGTTCCAAAGTACCACCAGCAGTATTGGCATAATGTGTGCATAGGAAGTTAAAAAGAATGAGGCATAATGGTCGAGCGCTCCTCATAAGCCACACATTTCGGTACGCAGTGCCACTGGACAGAAAATTACTGGAAACGAGTTATATGGAGTGATGAAATACGCTATACTCTGCGGCAATCGATTGAGCGGATATGGGTTTGGCGAATGCATAGACAGCCGGCCGCGGTGGCCTAGCAGTTCTAGGCGCTTCAGTCCGGAACCCCACGGCTGCTACGGTCGCAGGTTCGAATTCCGCCTCGGGCATGGATTTGTGTGATGTCGTTAGGTTAGTTAGGTTTAAGTAGTTCTAAGTCTAGGAGACTGAGGACCTCAGATGTTAAGTCCCATAGTGGTTAGAGTCATTTGAACCATTTTTGAATGCCTAAACAACTTTTCGCGCCATCATGTGTAGTGCCAACTGTAAAGTACAGAGGAAGTAGTGTTACCATTTTGGGGGGTGAGGGGAGCGTCGTGGTTGGGGTGTGATACCTTTATAGCGCTTAAGGAAACGCTAAATGCGGAATGATATGAAGACATTTTACAGCATTGTGTGCTGCGTTGCATGTTCGGATACTTTTGATCTGATACTGTATTTTCAGTGTATAACGAAAATCACACTGAGGTGATAGACGGATGGCGATAGCATTGCGCTCGCAAGGTATAAAAGGGCAATGTATTGGCGGAGCTGTCATTTGTACTCAGGTGCTTCTTGTGAAAAGGTTTTCGACGTAGTTGCGGCCGCACAACGGGAATTACCTGATTTTGAACGCGGAATAGTAGTTGGAGCTAGACACATGGGACATCCCATTCCTGAAAAATTGGGGCATTCAAAGTTCCGAGGTCAACAGTGTCAAGACTGTGCCGAGAATACCAAATTTCAGCTGTTGCCTCTCCTAACGGACAACGCGAAAGAACGCAGTGGCCAACAGTCTCCACTTAACGACCGAGAGCAGCGGCGTTTGCGTAGAGTTGTCAGTGCAAACCGACAAGCAACACTGCGCGAAATATCCACAGAAGTCAGTGTGGAATGTGCGACGAACGTATCCGTTTTGACAGTGCGGCGAAATTTTGCGTTAATGGGCTATGGCAGCAGACTTCTGACCCAAGTGCCTTTGATGACAGCACGACATTGCCTGCAACGCCTCTCCTGGAATCGTGACCATGTCGGGTGGACCGTAGGCGACTGGAAAACAGTGGTCTGGTCAGTTGGGAAGATCTGATGGTTGGGGTCGAGTGTGGCGCAGACCCCCCGAAGCCATGGACCCAGGTTGTGAACAAGCCCCCCTTATTGTTGACTGGAAATTGTTATGTTCGGGTACTTGGAGACCATTTGAGGTACTCAGGTAGGGAATTTTTATGAATGACAATGTGCCATATCACCAGGCCACAGTTGTTCGCCGTTGGTTTGAAGAACATTCTGGACAATTCGAGCGGAGATCGTCCGACGTGAATCCCATCGAATATTTATGGGACATAATCAAGAGGTCAGTTCGTGCACAAAATCCTGCACCGGCAACATTTTCGCAACTATGTATGGCAATTGACGCATTATGGCTCAATATTTCTGCAAGGACGGCGGGATGAGGTTCTCCTCACTCGCCTCCGCATCGGGCACGGTCCCTTAACGCACGTTTTTTTACTCCGGCGGGAGGATCCCCCAATCTGCAGTGCTTGTGGCGTCCAGATTACTGTCCGCCACATTTTACTTGACTGTCTTTTATTCTCTGGCCAGAGGGCGGTGGTTTCCTTGCCACCGGATTTGCCCTCTATTTTGCAAGACGACGCAACGACTGTGGTTTTGTGTCCTGTCCAATTTGTTGCCTCGGATTTTAGGGAGAGGATTTTAATGTGCTGCTGGGTGACAGGCTCACCCAGGTTTTAGGCACGAGGTCTGCCAGTCACGATTACCTACTTGTTTCACTTCGATTTCTGTTCTCTGTTTCTTGCGTTTCCTTTCCTTTTTTAGTGCGTTTCTTCTCCTGTTGTTTTGCCTCTGTATGTGAGGATTTGGAACTGCGTCAGATCTGTGTCTTTTAGCCGTTCTCCTTGTTCGCTGTTCGTCTTCGTCCCTTCACCGCATGTGTTCCTGTTTCTATGCGTTTGGGCGCTGATGACCACGCTGTTTAGCGCCCGAAAACCTCAAACCACACACCCACCCACCCACCCTCCCACACACACACACACACACACACACACATTTCTGCAAGGGACTCCAAGCGACTTGTTGAGGCCATGCTAAGTCGCTGCACTACACTGGGCAAAATGACGTCCGACACGATATTAAGAGGTATTACATGACTTTTGTCATGTCAGTGTATGACGAATATCGCGTTAACTGAACATCACTCACTAGTCGCCTAGAAGAGGGAACGTTTAAATAAGCTGTCTTTCCGTAAAGTTCAGTACACGACATGCCGCGACAATGCTGGCGGCGACAACTTGTGGGCGCGACCTTGGGCGCGGGTCAGCGCCAGCACGCCCTATTTATTCGGCCTTTTCGGTCCGACTGCGGCTGCGGCTGGCGCACATAAGCTTGGCAATTACAGCCACCTCTCGGCGCTCCCCCCGCGCAATCATAAATTGTCTCAGGCCGCGGACTCCCCTCCTAACTCTCCCACCCCCACCCACTCCCCTACACTCTCGCGGTCGCCGTTAAAGACGCGGAAAATTGATAGATGCAACAGGTGGGCCATCTCGCGGACTCGCGCGCCTGCCAGTCGACCTGAGCGTATCGATCTCCACACACACACACACACACACACACACACACACACACACACACACACAGAAGTATTCGTATCTGCATTGCTATTATGGTATTGTATATACTAGACGCATTTCCGACTGTGTCTCATTGAAAGAAACTGTGCCACGTTTCTAGTAATTCTATCGCTGTTGCATAACAGAATCACGGTGTTGCTACACCTCTTCCGTAGAGTAGTACACCCTTCCCTTTCATGTTTCTTTACTTGCATGTAACCTGGTCCCTAACGCTCGCCTGCATGTGGCGCTCGACTCGGAGGTAAGCCTGTTCGAATCCTTATGATGTGTGAAATTTTCGCTCCGAGTATTTAGCCGGCAAGGGGGTGAGAGATTGTGGCGTGAAGTTCCCGATCACCAGTCTCTGTGCCAATGTCCCCCATTAAAATCCAAACCTCTGCGCAGTATCTCACGAAGTGATGGCCTGTGACATTTTATATCATGACCAGTATGTTGTGTTAGGAAGTTAAACTCGGCGGCCCTCTTTCTGGTCTTTTTAATTATTTTTTAATTTTTTTTTTTAAGCCACCAGTCTTCTGACAGGCTTGATGCGACCCACCACTAATTCCTCTCCTGTGCTAACCTTGTCATCTCAGAGAAGAACTTGCAACCTACGTCTTCAGTTATTTGCTGGATGAATTCCAGTCTTCGTCTTCCTTTACAGTAATTACCCTCTACAGCTCCCTCTAGTACAAGGAAATTATTTCGTGATGTCTTAACAGATCTCCTACCATCGTCGCCCTTCTCGTCAACGTTTCCCACATATTCAAATGGCTCAAATAGCTCTGAGCACTATGGGACTTAACATCTGAGGTCATCAGTCCCCTAGAACTTAGAACTACTTAAACCTAACTAACCTAAGGACATCACACACATCCATGCCAGAGGCAGGATTCGAACCTGCGACCGTAGCGGTCGCGCGGCTCCAATCTGAAGCGCCTAGAACCGTTCGGCCACAGCAACCGGCCCACATATTCCTTTCCTCGCCGATTCTCCGGAGAACGTCTTCATTGCATACCTCATGAGTCCACTTATTTTTCAACATTCTTATGTAGCACCATACCTCAAATGCTCCGATTCTCTACTTTTCCGGTTTTCCCACAGTCCGTATTTTGCTACCATACAGTGCTGTCGTCCAAATGGACCTTTTTCAGAAATTTATTCCTCAAGTTAAGTCCTATATTTGATACCAGTTGACGTATTTTGACCACAAATGCCCTTTATGCCAGGGCTACTCCACTTTTAATATCCTCCTTGCTCCGTCCGTTCTGGGTTATTTTGCTCCCTAGATAGTAACAGAATTCCTTGGTGCTGTTCAAAAGCAGTAAGCCATGTGCCGGCACCGGCTTGCACCCTGTTCCTTCTCTCATCGTCATCTTGATCACAACACCAACAATAGACTATACACGAATTCGTTACACTCACCTATGCACAACAGATACACATACAACACAACTGTCACATTCTCGCAATGAAAGGGGCTAGTGTGCGCGGAGGAAGAACACTCTTTCTGACAGGCGGCATATCCGACCCAGTGGGATTCTCCAGCCAACAGTGCGCAAAGAGTTATGCTGCGTTCTCCCTACCAAAAAGGTCCTTAGTCCAGTCACAAATTTCACTTGATACGCCATATGATCGTAGTTTTGACTATAAGCGTAGCCATGGTACTGAGTCAAATGCTTTTCGGAAATCAAGAAATATGCATCTACCTGCCTGCCTTGGTCCAAAGCTTTCAGACTCATGTGAGAAAAGTGCAAGTTGGCTTCCACATGATCGATGTTTTCGGAATGCATGCTGTTTGGCATGGAGGAGGTTGTTCTGTTCGCGATACATCATTATGTTTCAGCTCATAATGTGTTCTAATATTCTACAACAAATCGATGTCAAGGATACTGGACGGTAGTTTTGTGGATCTCTTCTACTAACCTCCTTGTAGACGGGTGTGACTTGTGCTTTTTTTTTCAAGAACTGGTCACGATTTCTTATTATAGACATCTATGATAGGTTATAGTTAGAAGAGGAGCTAATTCATGCGCAAATTCAGCATAAAATATGATAGGGATTTCATCGGACCTTGAAACTTGGTTCCATTTTAACGATTTCAGCTGTTTCTCAGCACCTCCGACACCAGTACTTATTTTAGCCTGCCCGGTTAGCCGAGCAGTCTAACGTACGGCTTTCCGGAGTGGGAAAGAGCGCCTGGATCCCGGCACGAATCCGCCCGCAGGACTTGTGTGCGGTGAGCCGGCCAGTCTGTGGATGGTTTTTAGGCGGTTTTCCATCTGCCTCGGCGAATGCGGGCTGGTTCCCCTTATTCCGCCTCGACGATTGCTGTGCAAACAAGTTCTCCACGTACGGGTACACCACCAGTACTCTAGCATGCAAACATAGGGGTTACACTCGTCTCGTGTGAGGCGTTTCGTCGGGGGGATGCGGGGGGGGGGGGGGGTCCACCGGGAACCGAACCGCACAATAACCCTGGGTTCGTAGTGTGGCAGCGGAGGGGTGAAGTGGACTGCGGTAGTCGTCGTGGGGTTGTGGACCACTGCAGCTGCGGCAGAGACGGAGCCTCTCCGACGTTTCTAGGTCCCCGGTTAACATACATACATACAATACTGATTTTGCTCTTAACGTAACACCAAGTGCTTTCCTATGACTTTTTGCCAGTCAGTGTATATGGTAATATTAGAACTCCGATACAATATATCACAAAATATTGTTCCTCTAAGCCTAGATCAGTAAACTACTGTATTTTGTTTGTGATTGCATTAATTACTCACTATATCCACACTATTCTGACTGAAATTCTAAAACATTTGCTTCTATTCGCAGGACAACGTGTCGACACCGGAACCCGAGATGCCTGACGAGGAGCACTTTCAAGGTAAGTCGTTTTTCAGCACATCCAGTTTCTGGGGTTTCTGTAATTACGTTGCAGTTACACACTGCGCATTTGTCGCCGGTAACGGGATCAAAATGCTTAAGGGGGGGAAATCAAGTAGGTGGTGATATGAAAACAGAATCACTGTCGCTACTATGATTTTCTCGTAGTTTACAGTTACTACACATTCGCCGTTATTAAGAGGAACAGAAAGCTCACGGGGAGAAAATTAAGTAGGTGGTGGTATGCAAAACTACTAGTGTGATCTTCTGGTAAACAGATAGGCAATCATAAAAATAATTATTTAAGGTAGGAACAACTTCGAGAGCTGTAATGTATCCAGTGAGCGGTAGACATAAGCGACTTCCCCAATCACGTATGCAGAAACATGGTGACTAAATGAAACCAAGGGGGATGTTGCAGCAAGTATTCTTATGGGTTGGAGCTTGTGTTGGATGGAATCCATATTTCCAATTTTAAATGCGGAACAGAATACTGATGCAATGCTAAATTTTTCCACAAATAACAAATTAAGTCATTACAAACAGTAAGTGCAAACATACCCATAAAAGAACGCAACGTAGCATACAGGTTATAATTTGAAAGTTGCCATCCCTTGTACGTCACGAGAAAAGTGAACTTTCCGTGTACGGTATAAAGAAACGACACGTATGTTTTCAGGCTTACAAAAATGTTAAATAGCCAACCATACATAAGACAACATAAACACTCTGATTCGTGTCCCACCTGAAAAAAATTGTCTGAACTATTTGAAATAATTATGCACAAAATAAAACTCCCAGATAAGAACGATCTCAATCAGCCACAGTTTTTCCATCAATTTTATGAAGATGCTAGCTGACAAAACCGGCGTTTCTCGGGTATTCATTTTGCCAATTTTCTGTTAGAAACGAAAACACAACATGAACTATGTTTGTAGTGTAACATCCCGGACAGTTTCTGTTCGCTGACCGCAGCTGTTTCGCATGTGTACAACGTGATTTTGTAAACGTCTGTGTGGCAACACGTCTTCATAGCTCTATAGTAGGCGACGACGCTTCGCAGTTGAAACCCGTCAAAAGCATTTCCTTAAGTTGACTCGACAGCATGAGTGTTGGCAGTAAAGAGTAAATGTATTAAAACTTCATGCATGACGACGAATTTTTTTCACGCATCTCAGTGTTTATGACGTCATATCTCTTGAACTATTTGTCGTAGGGTGATATACAGGGTGATTCAAAAAGAATACCACAACTTTAGGAATTTAAAACTCTGCAACGACAAAAGGCAGAGCTAAGCACTATCTGTCGGTGAATTAAGGGAGCTATAAAGTGTCATTTAGTTGTACATTTGTTCGCTTGAGGCGCTGTTGACTAGGCGTCAGCGTCAGTTGATGCTAAGATGGCGACCGCTCAACAGAAAGCTTTTTGTGTTATTGAGTACGGCAGAAGTGAATCGACGACAGTTGTTCAGCGTGCATTTCGAACGAAGTATGGTGTTAAACCTCCTGATAGGTGGTGTATTAAACGTTGGTATAAACAGTTTACAGAGAATGGGTGTTTGTGCAAAGGGAAAAGTTCTGGACGGCCGAGAACGAGTGATGAAAATGTAGCGCGCATCCAGCAAGCATTTGTTCGCAGCCTAGGAAAATCGACTCGCAGAGCTAGCAGAGAGCTGCAAATTCCACAATCAACTGTATGGAGAGTCCTACGAAAAAGGTTGGTTATGAAACCTTATCGTCTGAAATTGGTTCAAGCACTGTCTGCAGCTGATAAGATTAAAAGAATCGATTTCTGTGATTTTATCCTTGCTCAAATGGAAACAGATGAATCTTTCGTTTCAAAGATTGTGTTTAGTGATGAAGCAACCTTCCACACTAACGGGAAAGTCAACCGTCACAATGTCTGTATATGGGGCACTGAGAATCCGCGGGAAACAACTCAGTATGAACGTGACTCGCCTAAGGTGAACGTTTTCTGTGCCATTTCAGCCAATAAAGTTTTTGGTCCCTTTTTCTTCGAAGGTGCTACTGTAACTGGACTACAGTATCTGGAGATGTTAGAGAATTGGCTGTTCCCTCAGCTCGAACAAGAAGCACAACAATTCATATTTCAGCAGGATGGAGCGCCACCACATTGGCACTTATCTGTCCGTAACTACCTGAACGTCAACTACCCGAGGCGATGGATCGGCCGCCAGGCAGCCCGTGACAGAGCACTTCATCACTGGCCTCCAAGAAGCCCTGATCTTACCCCCTGCGATTTTTTCTTATGGGGGTATGTTAAGGATATGGTGTTTCGGCCACCTCTCCCAGCCACCATTGATGATTTTAAACGAGAAATAACAGCAGCTATCCAAACTGATACGCCTGATATGCTACAGAGAGTGTGGAACGAGTTGGAGTATCGGGTTGATATTGCTCGAGTGTCAGGAGGGGGCCATATTGAACATCTCTGAACTTGTTTTTGAGTGAAAAAAAACCTTTTTAAATACTCTTTGTAATGATGTATAACAGAAGGTTATATTATGTTTCTTTCATTAAATACACATTTTAAAGTTGTGGTATTCTTTTTGAATCACCCTGTATTTATATTTATACCTTCAGCTGCATATATGTATTCTGTCTGCAAAATGTGTTGCGAGTAGAGTTAGTAGCATTTAAACGTCATACATAAGGTGGAAGTTTTTTCACGCATCGCAGTGTTTGTGACGTCATATCCCCGAACTATGATAGGTAGGTATTTCTTACACATACAGCGACTATTGTCAGACAGTAGGGGATGTGTGTACCACTTTTCTTTGAAGTCGGCCCATTGGCTTAGGAGGGGATGTGGAAGACACACACATACACAGACATACACACATGTCTATAACATTTATGAATTCCGACCTTCTCAACGAAAAACGACAAATTCCAACAATAATGATCTCATACATTGTACAAATCCCCTGTGAATTTTACGGAATGTTATCATCTTAGCAATATCGAATTGATAGTATGCAAACGTGTAATAGCTGTGTATTTGACAAGGTGTGGACTTTCTTAAGTTGTAGATGTACTTAATCGCTGAAGATGTTGCGTAAGGCAAAGAGAATATGTATCAGTTTACATATACATGGTTTTTCAGAAATCCTGTTACAGGCTTCTTTGGGTTTTATAGGGGACTTAAGTTTTGATGAGGGACTCATGTCCGAAAAAGTACCGTTTGATATAAAATAAGTATGAAGGTCGAATCATTTTCAGATCTACCGTTTTACGTTACCGACACATGCCGCATTGTTGATTTTTTCATGCAGCATTTGGACTAATAGGCCCCGCCATCTAATACGTTTTGTGCGAGCCATAGTACTCGACTCATTCCACTTGCCCGGGAACAACATGCATTGAATTTGTGTTAATTGTCCATCACGATTCTTCTTTGCCTCGATTTATTCCTCACCGCAAATGTACCACAGTGATTATCATGAAAATAAGGGTCACCAGTGCCTGTGTTGTTAAGAAGTACGAAATACGGAAGTTTGGGTCTGGTCGTGTAACGTGCTCGGATAGCCTAGTGGTAAGGCAACCGCTGGCGATAAGTGGGAAATCCGAGTTTTAAGTCCCACTCCGGCACAAATTTTCACTGTAAAAAAAATGGCTCTGAGCACTATGGGACTTAACTTCTAAGGTCATCAGTCCCCTAGAACTTAGAACTACTTAAACCTGACTAACCTAAGGACATCACACACATCCATGCCCGAGGCAGGATTCGAACCTGCGACCGTAGCGGTCACGCGGTTCCAGACTGTAGCGCCTAGAACCGCACGGCCACCCCGGCCGGCTTTTCACTGTCGTCGTTCCATTATACAGCGATAGCATTTCATGACTATCATTATTATTCTTTCCCGTAGAAACATGTTCCATAGTAGCGCAAGAAGATTTTGGTGGAAACTTAGGAAAAAAAAAAAAAACAAAAAGCAAATAACGAGACCCGAATGCAGTAAGTGCGGACTTCTAGTATGCAACATGACCTTTTTTTCCAGATTTTATCTTTGTTGGCGGCCGCGGTGACCGAGCCGTTCTAGGCGCTTCAGTCCAGAACCGCGCGACTGCTACGGTCGCAGGTTCAAATCCTGCCTCGGGCGTGGATGTGTGTGATGTCCTTAGGTTAGTTAGGTTTAAGTAGTTCTAAGTTCTAGGGGACTGATGACCTCAGATGTTAAGTCCCATAGTGCTTAGAGCCATTTGAGCCATTTTTTTATCTTTGTTGTTTGTAACTAAATGAAGTCTTTTCTTTCTGTTTTTATTCTGGGCTAGGCGAGCCAATAGAAACTTACCGACCGCCATGTCATTCTCTCCCAATGTCAAGATTCGAATGCGGCGTGGAGGGACATGGGGTCAGCATATCTACCATCCGGCTGTTGTCAGCTTTTCTTGATCTTGGAGCCGCTACTTCTCACTAAAGTAGTTACTCGGTTGGCATGACGAGGCTGAGAGCTGCCCGTTCCAGTCTACTCATCAAAGAAGAATCCCTGGCAATCCCAGGAACCGAACCCGGGTCTTCTGCATAGCAGCCAGACACGTTGACCCCTGAGCTACGGAGGCGAAGAACTTTTCTTTCTGTCTTGTTCTTATCTTTTAGTGGTTGCGCTAACGCCGCTGCGCAGCGAGAAAAATCTGTGACACGTAAGCTTCCCTCGTAAAATAAAGGGTCAATCCGTCTTCTCCACAGAGCAGAATGTCATTTTACCCAGAATTCCACTTATCGCTATTCACATGCAGCACGTTCGGGTCCTTACCGTACGAGTGAAACCTTTTTACACGGACCAGCCGCGCGCAGTGCTGGAGAGCGCCGGAGAGCAGCCAGCGGGCCTCCTGGAGGCTCCAGGCGTGTCTCGCCGCTTTCCTCCGTCGCCGGCTTTCCCTGGCGCGTCTCGCGACGGCGCAGCCAGATACGCCCCGGAATATTAACGCGACGTCAACATCGTCGGCGCACGCGCGGCAGGTACGGGGCTAATTTGGCTGCACATAAACACTTCCCCGGGGGTAAACAGTTTCCCAACGCCTGCCGCCGCCAGCCGCGACTCGGACGCACTCGTAAATACGCGGCAGCGGCGGAGGAGCGAGCGCGCCTGTTGTTTTTTGGCGGCGCCCGGGCCCCCGCCGCTCTAATGGCCCCATTACCATTATTGAATAACCGGGCCGGCTCCCATTAGCTCGTCGTAACGAGGGCGAGTAATTTGGCTCCCGGAACGTGACGCCGAATCACTCAATCATCGCTCGCGCGCCGCGCATTGTTGTGTGCCGCCGAGTGCATTTCCCGGTCGCGGATGCTCGCCGCCGAAAATGGCCGCGGTTAGGAATTATTCCGGTCCGGAACGGCGGCCGTGGTTTCCGGGCAAGCCGTCGCGGAATACGAGACGAGTGCCACCGGGCCAAAATGCGCCACTGCCGCCGCGTCCCACTTTCCAGCTCTTCGACGCGTTGCGGAAACCAGCTACACGTTCTGCTCTTCATTACTCTGGAAATGGCGTAGCGTGCCCGTACTAGCCGTACTGGTGCCGTAGCCTCCCAACCTCACTCAGACATCGACATATACAACCGTGCGATATTGCAGTGCCCGTGTTCTTCAGAAGTACGATGCGATGTTCCTAGGAACACGCCTGCAGGTCCGAAGGAACAGGGAATGCGGTTAACTACAGCCGTTTTGAAATACATGAAAAATTTTCGCATTTGCTAACATGCACACCATCAGCTATATAACAGAATGACGACAGTGAAAATTTGTTCCGGACTAGGACTCGAATCAGGATTTCCCGCCTTACTATTAGGCCATTCGAGCACGAACTCACGTCCAGACCTAAACTTCTGTACGTCGTCAGCCATGTGTCTACAACCTATACTTGTACATCCATTATGTACGAGGTGCATTCAACTTCTGAGGCCTCCGATTTTTTTTTCTAATTAACTACTCACCCGAAATCGATGAAACTGGCGTTACTTCTCGACGTAATCGCCCTGCAGACGTACACATTTTTCACGACGCTGACGCCATGATTCCATGGCAGCGGCGAAGGCTTCTTTAGGAGTCTGTTTTGACCACTGGAAAATCGCACGGCTGGTGAATGTGCGGCCACGGAGAGTGTCTTTCATTGTTGGAAAAAGCCAAAAGTCACTAGGAGCCAGGTCAGGTGAGTAGGGAGCATGAGGAATCACTTCAAAGTTGTTATCACGAAGAAACTCTTGCGTAACGTTAGCTCGATGTGCGGGTGTGTTGTCTTGGTGAAACAGCACAGGCGCAGCCCTTCCCGGACGGTTTTGTTGCAGTGCAGGAAGGAATTTGTTCTTCAAAACATTTTCGTAGGATGCACCTGTTACCGTAGTACCCTTTGGAACGCAATGGGTAAGGATTACGCCGTCGCTGTCCCAGAACATGGACACCATCATTTTTTCAGCACTGGCGGTTACCCGAAATTTTTTTGGTGGCGGTGAATCTGTGTGCTTCCATTGAGCTGACTGGCGCTTTGTTTCTGGATTGAAAAATGGCATCCACGTCTCATCCATTGTCACAACCGACGAAAAGAAAGTCCCATTCGTGCTGTCGTTGCGCGTCAACATTGCTTGGCAACATGCCACACAGGCAGCCATGTGGTCGTCCGTCAGCATTCGTGGCACCCACCTGGATGACACTTTTCGCATTTTCAGGTCGTCATGCAGGATTGTGTGCACAGAACCCACAGAAATGCCAACTCTGGAGGCGATCTGTTCAACAGTCATTCGGCGATCCCCCAAAACAATTCTCTCCACTTTCTCGATCATGTCGTCAGACCGGCTTGTGCGAGCCCGAGGTTGTTTCGGTTTGTTGTCACACGATGTTCTGCCTTCATTAAACTGTCGCACCCACAAACGCACTTTCGACACATCCATAACTCCATCACCACATGTCTCCTTCAACTGTCGATGAATTTCAATTGGTTTCACACCACGCAAATTCAGAAAACGAATGATTGCACGCTGTTCAAGTAAGGAAAACGTTGCCATTTTAAGTATTTAAAACAGTTCTCATTCTCGCCGCTGGCGGTAAACTTCCATCTGCCATACGGTGCTGCCATCTCTGGGACGTATTGACAATGAACGCGGCCTCATTTTAAAACAATGCGCATGTTTTTCTCTCTTTCCAGTCCGGAGAAAAAAATCAGAGGCCTCAGAACTTGAATGCACCTCGTATATTCCAGTACAGGGGAGACATATTAAATGAAAGTCACGTGTCCTGTGTATAAATACTATATTGCAGTGCCTGTATTGCTCAGAAATTTGATGCAATTTTCTTTTGGATATGCATACACATAAAAGCTATAGGAGTGCAGGTTGTAGACACATGGTTGACAACATATGAAAATTTGGGTCTGGCCATGTAGCCCGCCCAGACAGCCCAATGGTAAGGCAACCGCTCGCAGTACGAGTCCAGGTCTGGCACAAATTTTCACTGCGAATATATACTCATGTCTACATCAGTACCACCCAAGTTCCATTCGCGTATGGTGCCTGGGACGAAGGACTGTCTATAAACCTCCATACGAGCTCCAATTCCTCTTATTTTCTGATCGTGTCTGTTTCGCAACACATATGTGGGACGAAGTAGTATATTGCCCGATTCTTACTAGTACCTACGACCTCGGAAGTTCAGCGGCAAAACTCTCCGTCGTACAAAACACCGCTCTAGCGGCGTCTTCCACTAGAGTTTGTTGAGCGTCTTCATAAGGTTCTCGCACCGAGTAAACAACCCTCTGACGGAAAGCATCAGTCCTCGTTGGATCTTCTCTATTAAGGGGGGATATACGTAATATTAGCCAAAAATGTTGAAATTTTTTGCCACTAAATAATTCTGGAGCATGTTAGAAATATTATCGCCAATTTTCATGTTTTAATTCGTGCTGCGAGTGATGTAAAATCCACCTTGTTTCAACCAACCAGCAGTGCCACGCCCCTTTTCTACATGACTCTGCTCTTCTTTGTCATATTTTGTTAATTCCTGCCATCAGAGAAGACATCTGTAGACATCTGTAGAGTGAGCTTTTCTGCTGACTCACAAGTGCGGGGTCGTAACTTTCTAATTTGTGTAAGTTACCAATAATAATGCATTGAAGCGCCAAAGAAACCGACCAACTTACTAATTTATGTAAGTTACCAGTAATAATACACTGAAGCGCCAAGAAAACTGATATAAGCGTGCGTATTCAAACACAGAGATATGTAAACAGGCAGAATACGGCGCTGCGTTGGGTAACGCCTATATAGGACAACAAATGTCTGGCGCAGCTGTTAGATCTGTCACTGCTGCTACAATGGCAGGTTATCAAGATTTGAGTGAGACTGAACGTGGTGTTATAGTCGGCACACGGGCGATGGGACACAGCATCTCCGAGGCAGCAATAAAGTGGGGATTTTCCAGCACGACCATTCCACGAGTGTACCGTGAATATTAGGAATCCGGTAAAACATCAAATCTCCGAAATCGCTGCGACCGGAAAAAGATCCTGCAAGAACGGGACCAACTACGAATGTAGTGAATCTTTCAAAGTGACAGAAGTGCAACCCTTCCACTCATGGCGATATCGACCATATAACCCAGGAAATAGAAGATAAACGAAGGAATGGATTTCCTGAGCAAAGTGCAGAGAGGCAGTCATTGGACTCGCAGGCCGGCCGCAGTGGTCTCGCGGTTCTAGGCGCGCAGTCCGGAACCGCGCGACTGCTACGGTCGCAGGTTCGAATCCTGCCTCGGGCATGGATGTGTGTGATGTCCTTAGGTTAGTTAGGTTTGAGTAGTTCTAAGTTCTAGGGGACTGATGACCTCAGCTGTTAAGTCCCTTAGTGCTCAGAGCCGTTGGAACCATTGGACTCGCAGCAGGGCAGTGAGCATCGTAATGACGAAGGAAAGAGCAGGTGAATAATAAATAAAAGGACTGGTAGCATTCATGCTGGGCCATCAACAAGTGTCAGCGTGCGAACCATTCGACGAAACACCATCGATATGGGGGCATCCAGAGCCGAAGGCCAACTCGTGTACCCGTGATGAGTGCGCAACACAACGCTATACGCTTCGCCTTGGCCCGTCAACACCGACATTGGACTGTTGATGACTGGAAACTTGTTGCCTGGTCGGACAAGTCGTGTTCAAATTGTATCGAGCGGTTGGACGTGTTCGGATATGGAGGCAACGTTGTAAATCCGTGGATCCCATGTGTCAGCGGGCGGGGGACTGTTCAAGCTGGTGGAGGCTTTGCTGTGGTGTGTGGCGTGATCAGTTGGAGTGATTGGGGCCCCTGATATGTCTATTTACGAATCTGACAGGTGACACGTATGTAAGAATCCTGTGTGATCACTTGAATCCATGCATGTCCATTGTGCATTCCGACGGACTTCGGCAATTCCAGTAGGTCATTGTGACACCCCACAGGTCCAGAACTGCTATAGAGTGTCTCCAGGAACACTCTTCTGAGTTTAAACGCTTCCGCTGGTCACCAAACTCCTCACACATGAATATACTGAGCATATCTACATCTACTTTTATACTCCGCAAGCCACCAAACGGTGTGTGGCGGAGGGCACTTTATGTGCCACTGTCATTACCGCGCTTTCCTGTTCCAGTCGCGTATACTTCGCGGGACGAACGACTGCCGGAAAGCATCCGTGCGCGCTCGAATCTCTCTAATTTTAAATTCGTGATCACCTCGGGAGGTGTAAGTAGGGGGAAGCAATATATTCGATACCTCATCCAGAAACGCACCCTCTCGAAACCTCGACAGCAAGCTACACCGCGATGCAGAGCGCCTCTCTTGCAAAGTCTGCCACTCGAGTTTGCTGAACTTCCCCGTAACGCTATAACGCTTACCAAATAACCATGTGACGAAACGCGCCGCTCTTCTTTGGATCTTCCCTATCTCCTCCGAACATCAACAAAAGCAAAACGAGGAAAATGGAATGTAGTGGAATTAAGTTAAGCGATGCTGAGGGAATTAGATTAGGAAATGAGACGCTTAAAGTACTAAAGGAGTTTTGCTATATGGGGAGCAAAATAACTGATGATGGTCGAAGTAGAGAAGATATAAAATGTAGACTGGCAATGGCAAGGATAGCGTTTCTGAAGAAGAGAAATTTGTTAACATCGAGTATAGATTTAAATGTCAGGAAGTCGTTTCTGAAAGTATTTGTATGGAGTGTAGCCATGTATGGAAGTGAAACATGGACGATAAATAGTTTGGACAAGAAGAGAATAGAAGCTTTCGAAATGTGGTGCTAGAGAAGAATGCTGAAGATTAGATGGGTAGATCACATAACTAATGAGGAGGTATTGAATAGAATTGGGGAGAAGAGGAGTATGTGGCACAACTTGACAAAAAGAAGGGACCGGTTAGTAGGACATGTTCTGAGGCATCAAGGGATCACAAATTTAACATTGGAGGGCAGCGTGGAGGGTAAAAATCGTAGAGGGAGACCAAGAGATGAATACACTAAGCAGATTCAGAAGGGTGTGGGTTGCAGTAAGTACTGGGAGATGAAGAAGCTTGCACAGGATAGGGTAGCATGGAAAGCTACATCAAACCAGTCTCAGGACTGAAGACCACAACAACAACAACAACAACAATCTCCGTCAACCCGACATGGTACGGATCCCACACTGATGAGCAATACTCAAGCATAGGTCGAACGAGTGTTTTGTAAGCCACCTCTTTTGTTGATGAACTACATTTTCTAAGGACTCTCCCAATGAATCTCAACTTGGTACCCGCCCTACCAACAATTAATTTTATATGATAATTCCACTTCAAATCGTTCCGCACGCATACTCTCAGATATTTTACAGAAGTAACTGCTACCAGTGTTTGTTCCGCTATCATATAATAATACAATAAAGGATCCTTCTTTCTATGTATTCGCAGTACATTACATTTGTCTATGTTAAGGGTCAGTTGCCACTCCCTGCACCAAGTGCCTATCCGCTGCAGATCTTCCTGCATTTCGCTGCAATTTTCTAATGCTGCAACTTCTCTACCTATCTGGGATGCCTCGCGACGTGCTGTTCAGAAGAGATCTCAACCCCCTCGTACTCTTACGGAATTATAGACAGCCCTGCACGACTCATGGTGTCAATTCCCTCCAGCACTACTTCAGACATTAGTTGAGTCCATGCCACGTCGTGTTGTAGAAGTTACGTGTGCTCGCCGTACGCGATATTTGGCAGGTGTACCAGTTTCTTTGACTCTTCAGTGTACGAGGTGCATTCAAGTTCTAAGGCCTCCGATTTTTATCTCTGGACTGGAAAGAGATAGAAACATGCGCATTGTTTTAAAATGAGGCCGCGTTCATTGTCAATACGTCCCAGAGATGGCAGCACCGTACGGCAGATGGAAGTTTACCGCCAGCGGCGAGAATGAGAACTGTTTTAAATACTTAAAATGGCGACGTTTTCCTTACTTGAACAGCGTGCAATCATTCATTTTCTGAATTTGCGTGGTGTGAAACCAATTGAAATTCATCAACAGTTGAAGGAGACATGTGGTGATGGAGTTATGGATGTGTCGAAAGTGCGTTCGTGGGTGCGACAGTTTAATGAAGGCAGAACATCGGGTGACAACAAACAGAAACAACCTCAGGCTCTCACAAGCCGGTCTGACGACATGATCGAGAAAGTGGAGAGAATTGTTTTGGGGGATCGCCGAATGACTGTTGAACAGATCGCCTCCAGAGTTGGCATTTCTGTGGGCTCTGTGCACACAATCCTGCATGACGACCTGAAAATGCGAAAAGTGTCATCCAGGTGGGCGGCACGAATGCTGACGGACGACCACATGGCTGCCCGTGTGGCATGTTGCCAAGCAATGTTGACGCGCAACGATAGCATGAATGGGACTTTCTTTTCGTCGGTTGTGACAATGGATGAGACGTGGATGCCATTTTTCAATCCTGAAACAAAGCGCCAGTCAGCTCAATGGAAGCACACAGATTCACTGCCACCAAAAAAATTTCGGGTAGCCGCCAGTGCTGAAAAAATGATGGTGTCCATGTTCTGGGACAGCGAGGGCGTAATCGTTACCCATTGCGTTCCAAAGGGCACTACGGTAACAGGTACATCCTACGAAAATGTTTTGAAGAACAAATTCCTTCCTGCACTGCAACGAAAACGTCCGGGAAGGGCTGCGCGTGTGCTGTTTCACCAAGACAACGCACCCGCACATCGAGCTAACGTTACGCAACAGTTTCTTCGTGATAACAACTTTGAAGTGATTCCTCATGCTCCCTACTCACCTGACCTGGCTCCTAGTGACTTTTGGCTTTTTCCAACAATGAAAGACACTCTCCGTGGCCGCACACTCACCAGCCGTGCTGCTATTGCCTCAGCGATTTTCCAGTGGTCAAAACAGACTCCTAAAGAAGCCTTCGCCGCTGCCATGGAATCATGGCGTCAGCGTCGTGAAAAATGTGTACGTCTGCAGGGCGATTACGTCGAGAAGTAACGCCAGTTTCATCGATTTCGGGTGAGTAGTTAATTAGAAAAAAAATCGGAGGCCTTAGAACTTGAATGCACCTCGTAATTTTGGTACATACGCGGCCCGAGATGCCACCCATCATCGTCAGTATTGGCTCTTGAGCAACGAAGTTTGACAACCACTTGACTTAACGTGGTCCGTAACTTTCTCCCTTTCCTCTCTGTCTTTAACATCCAAGAAATTGACCGTCCTAACTCTTAAACTCTACATTGTGTTGCGTGAATGCATGACTAGTAATAATAAAATGAAGCCCGCTGCGGTTGGGCGGGTTTCTGGAGAGGCGAGAGGTGGCGCGGCGGAGATGACGCGGTGCGGGCCCGGCCGGCGTCGGCAGCTGTCGGGACGGGACAGGCAAGGCCGCGGCGAGACGACAGCGACAGCGGCTGCGAGAGCGAGAGCGTCCGAGTCGGAATGGAGTCAAGGTCGCGCCGCGCGCAACAAGTTCAGCAGCGCCTGTCGGCCGCCGACGCAGCCCGCGCCGCACTCCGGCCGATTGGGTTGCCTGCTGAATGCCAATTCCGGCCGCCCGTCGCAACCGACTCCCACGCTGCGGAAACGACTGCTGGCTGGCGTGTTTCCCACCGCGAGCACCGCCGCCCGGTAGCACCTTCGAGTGCGATTGTAACAATAACGTATCATCGTCAGACACTAAAGGCAACGCCTTGTTGATACAGCGGTCTTTGTCCACCGCCATCACTTGCAGTGAAAAGGGCACGTAAGCCATAGCAATATAGTAACATCCAGAATTCGCCAGTGAGAGCACAAGAAAACGTAATTGAGGGTGTATACGGGCCGGGACATCCGGGAGATCCGGGAAAAACCCGGGAATTTTTTCATCCGGGACAAATCCGGGAAAAACCCGGGAATTACTTCGAATTCCGGGATTTTTCATGTTTTAGATTTCAGTTAAAGTTTCGTAGGTTTGACGTGTAAGATCTGATACGCTGACAAAGAACTTTAGTCCACTACTGAATAATACTGCAGCAATGAAACATAAATCAGAGAATAACACCAAAATAAAAGTTTAGTTGCATAGAAAGTGGGTAATTTACACAATGCACAGACCAGCCATAACAATATAGTAACATCCAGAATTCGCCAGTGAGAGCACAAGAAAACGTAATTCAGGGTGTATACGGCCCGGGACATCCGGGAGATCCGGGAAAAACCCGGGAATTTTTTCATCCGGGACAAATCCGGGAAAAACCCGGGAATTACTTAGAATTCCGGGATTTTTCATTGTTTTAGATTTCAGTTAAAGTTTCGTAGGTTTGAAGTGTAAGATCTGATACGCTGACAAAGAACTTAAGTCCACTATTGAATAATACTGCAGCAATGAAACATAAATCAGAGAATAACACAAAAATGAAAGTTTAGTTGCATAGAAAGTGGGTAATTTACACAATGCACAGACCAGTTTGCCGACACCGAAAAGTGTCAAAGGGTTTAGGTCGAAGATTATGCAGTACGTCCGTAACAACTAACGTGCATTCGATGTGCGTGACGTTACAATTGTTTACATTTCTAACAGATCACCAGAAAATATTACGAATAGTGGCTTGAGATGCGTTACTTTCAAAGTAAATTTCCACGCAAGATGATTTATGTTACGTGTGAGAATGTGCAGTGAACTTCTTAAATCGCAGGGCGTTATAACTCTCATTCAAAAAGTAACACTTTGAGGATCAGCCATTTGAAAAATGTCGGGCCCAGAAGATAAGTCATTTATGCCACTATTTAAAATTTTACCGGCACATTTGTATTTGATATGACTTAACGTGTAACACACGATAAAAAAAGACCGAGCTTCAAGTTAGTTTTCATATTTAATGTTGTTTTTTAATAGATAAAAGATTATGCAATCGATGGCAAAAAGTTTAATTAACCTTCAAAAAATTGTGCATAATGTGTTACTGAGCAATGTCACAAGTCTCTTCATGCCAGAACACTTCGACTTTTCTACGCAATAATAATCATTTTGGCACGATTTTAATTGCCGAATTAGAGCTTGTTAGTAGGCCTACGGACTTCCTATCATTGTAGGACTAATAACAGTGGATGCCAATAGACGATGCAATTCTCGTTCGTCCATACACATCTGCTTACGAGTTAACCGGTGTAGAAACGCACTTGCTGAGTTGAGCGAGCTCGGCCTACCTTCGTAACGTACGCGCCGCGGCCTGTCTTTCTCGTAGGCCTCGTGCTCTGAATAACTGCCGTCATTCGCTAGCGAGATCACGTGACATGAGCTATGGTAGGCTGACAAAGGTGCATCGCTCAACGCAGTCTTTATTTTAGAGTTTCGGAAGCTACCGTGCTGTAATTTGTGGAATTTGTGTATATACTTTCGCAATACGAAAATAAACTCTGTGCATATTGTCTCGCATCAAACAACTTTTTGTTTTTCCTGAATTTCGTTTCCTAAAGTGCTGGGACGTCCTCCGCCGGTATAAGACCTTTACGATTCAAAGGACTGATAGATTTTACAGCTCCGAGGGAAAGTGTACTGTTACTTAACACGGATGTATTTTCACCCGCTTTATACGTAATTTCATCCGGGAGAAATTGTTTTTAACAGGGAAATCCGGGAAAAATCCGGGAATTTTTTTTTCTTGTCCACGTAGACACCATGTAATTGTAAACATAACAACAACAACAACAACAATACGTTTAACTGACAACGAGTAACCAAGTGCGGCTCAGGACAGGTCAGTTACAGCATCGATGACTTGCTGTATTACTAGATACTTCAGACTGATTTTTTCGGCAGCCACAGGGCACACATAACGTAAAAAGGAAAAGAAATAATAGCGGAAGAGGCTACTAAAGATGTCGCCACTGTAATGAAACAAGTGTCGGGATCAAACAAAACAAAAAAATGTGTCCTTGTAAGGAGGAGGACACTCTTCAGTTCGCCGGCCGGTGTGGCCGAGCGGTTCTAGGCGCTTCAGTCTGGAACCACGCGACCACTACGGTCGCAGGTTAGAATCCTGCCTCGGGCATGGATGTGTGTGATGTGCTTAGGTTAGTTAGGTTTAAGTAGATCTAAGTTCTAGGGGACTGATGACCTCAGATGTTAAGTCCCATAGTGCTCAGAGCCATTTGAACCATTTTTGACACTCTTCAGTTCACCACCATTTACCAATTGGTTTCAGTTCCTGCAGGTGTTCCACAGATAACACCATGATATGAATTATTTCCGCCTACTACTTAATTTTTTTTATGAAGCTGTTTTGTCGAATGAGATGACCAATCAGTTTAATTTTTCTTCTCCGAATCATGTTAATGTCCTTTTCTCTTTATTTTCTTTTAATCTTTTTCATTAGATTTTATTTCAGTCTTTTTCATTTCCACATATCTATTGCGTTTAATTTTTTTTCTTTTCTCGTTTGCCAGAGCCCACCATTCACAGCCATAGCTTAAAATGCTCCATAGAAATGTCTTGATGAATTTATTTCTTGTTTCTATAAGGTGGTTGTTTACTATTATTTCTCAACTCTTCTGTAGTCAGTGTAGTCGTTCTTTTAATCCGTCATCTCTGTTATTTTACTTTCCAAGTAGCAAAATTCCTTTACTAACATTAGTATTTTATTTCTTATCTTCATGATCGTACTTACTTTTACGTTCGATTTGTATATCACTATTATTTTAGTACTGTTCGAGTTTGTTTTCATTTGTGATAATCCAAGGTATCAGACAAAATTATTAACATACAGGTCATATCCTTTCCAGAAAATTCTAAGACTTCTATACAGTCAGCAAATCGAGTACAATGTACGGTATATGTTTAATATTAATTTTGGTCTCTTTGGTGCCGCTTTTGATTGTATTTTGTTTCAGTTTCAATAAAAATTAAATAAATATTGAGAGAGAGGCCAGCCTACTTGGACACATCTTATCCTAGCCTCTTTGTTAGTGCCATTGATATTTATTTTTGTACTGTGCTTTTTGTATACTTTAAGTATCAATCTTTTATCTCTCCAGTCTTTTCCAATTTTATTCACTTCTCCAAACAGTATCTTCCAGTCCACTCTGTCAAAAGCCTTCTGCAAGTCAATAAATGCTCCATGTATTTTCTTGTTCATTACAGTATGTTTTCCTAAGATCATTCGTTGTGCCATTATCTTCCATGATTCCTTTTGCTTTCCTAAACCGAAATTTTTCTTCTCCTAAATGGTAATTAATCTGTCCTTAAAAATATCCAATAAAATTTTTCATCGTGGCTTAGTCATGTAATACGACGAAAACGAACAAAAGTAAGGAATGTCATAGCCATACTATTACTACTACATAAAATTAGAGAAAATTCCGACATTACACAAGACACAATTCCCCTGATGACGGCACATAAAATCCTAAAACGTGTATGCGTACAAGGAAACGAAAAATAAATTGGTTAGACCTTGTTGTGTCTAGGCAAGACGGCCTAGACACAATGCGAGGAAGCCGAAAGGCACGCGCTTAAACTCACGCAGGATGGCGTGAGGTCTGCAACAGGATACGTAATGAATGCTATAAAGAAAAGTACGTAGCTTCTGGAATACTTAACTTTAATCCATCCTTGTGGTACATCGCTCTTGACTATACAAGTGAGACTCTTTAGATACAAGCTATGTAAGGCTAATGGCGCCTTGCTAGGTCGTAGCCATTGACTTAGCTGAAGGCTATTCTAACTATCTGCTCTGCAAATGAGCGAGGCTTCGTCAGTGTTCATCGCAAGCTACGTCGTCCCTACAACTGGGGCGAGTGCTAGTACGTCTCTCTAGACCTGCCGTGTGGTGGCGCTCGGTCTGCGATTACTGACAGTGGCGACACGCGGGTCCAACATGTACAAATGGACCGCGGCCGATTTAAAGCTACCACCTAGCAAGTGTGGTGTCTGGCGGTGACACCACAGACCTTACATAATCAAAATCTTATTTTTATTTGCAAATAAAAAATACCTAGAGCATTTAAAAACAATGTTTAGTTGCAACTTGGCCCACAGCCAAAAGAAATTTTCTGAATGACAGTAACCTGCCGCGTTCGCTGTCGTTATTTCGATTAAAGTATCCGTTTACTTTGCATTCTTCACTACTGCGCAATTTCTATTATGTAACCTTTTTCTAGTATATAACCCGTCAAACGCACATATTTTGATTACAGTAGAAAATCTATTAGTTTCCTCATACTTCCTTAAAATGGACGTAGCACTACATTTTAACAATGTATGGCCAACCAAATTTTTGGCTGTAATGCAGATATGTCGTTTGAAGTGTTATATACTTGAAAATGATTACACAGTCGAAATTGCACAGTAGTGTAGAATGCAAAGTAAACTGATACTTTAATTAAAGTAACGACAGCGAATACGATAAATTATTGTTATTCAGAAAATTCGGATGGTTGGCTTACTTTCATATGGTGTTACAGAGCAACATTTGCAGAACTGCTTACAGTGGGTCAGGAGACTGAGGCAATTAATTGTATATTGTGCAAAAACGATGATCCAAAAGTCTGAAAATGTCTTGAAAGAGACCAATAGGCATTATTATAGTGAAAAACATTTTATGCGATTTCCTCTAAAGCAGCAGACTGTCCTTGAATCGCATAATTAATGGTTTCACGTGCGTATGAAAAAAATTAAGCAGGTGGCTTTAGTCTACTTGCGGTGTAGCTCTGCTTAGAGCTTCGAGGTCCATTTCAGAGTATACTGGTGTGGAGTAAACAAGATTTTTGGTACAACCTCAAAAGACAAACCAAAAAAGCAATCGTTTCAATTTGAGGGCATCAGTGGCCAAGGAAGTGGCTGCAAATGTAATTCATTTGGATGAAACACTTTACGAGTAAATATCCAGCAGTGATTCGGGTTCACCGCCCAGCCTAAGTACAGATTTGGAGGAAAAGTTAAAGGCGAGAGGTCCAGTAATACCACGGCCCTGCACTTGTTCCTCAGATCCTCGGTATTTTCTAAATCCTTCGGTATGCGCCGTTGATAGTAGAGTGACTGAACTTGCCTGTGTTTATTTTTCGATTCAGATCGATCGCTCGACTGTTTTGCACACCTTTACGATGACGCTACTCTCTGGACTTCGCTCTGGCTAGCAGTTGAAAAGAAGTAGTCGTCGGAGGTATTGATTCACATAAAGAAAATCAAAAGCAAGAGTACTAACATTAAGAGTGGGAATTCCACTGTTAAAGACAGATGAAATAATGAAAAGGTGGAAAGATGGACACTGCAGTGGTCACGGTTATTATCTATGACAATGTTGTATACAAATTATCCAGATAATAAGTACATTGAAACAAAGAAAATGGTTTATATACAAATTATCCAGTTAATAAGTACATTAAAACAAATAAAATGATATTTGTAATAAGAGGACAAAGTAATCTTTTATTCTTGTTAGTTAGCTTCGCGAAATATAGGTCTAAACCTGCCCTTTTGCCTAAGATAGATAAAAGTTTCTTTTATGTTAAAATTCTCCACAAATAGTAAGTTTTAGCGCAAAATCTGTGTGTAGTGTCAGAAGCCGGTTAAAAATCCTTTCTAACGATTCCTCGTTCATCCCTATACGATTAATATGTGTTGAGAAAAAGGAATCTTGATTTGAGAAATAATACACATTATTATTATTATTGTTATTATTATTATTATTATTACCAATTTACAAACACATTCTTCTTTAGCCAGAGTTGTGCTTCGTTTCTAATATCGTCGCCGGTAGGTCAAAACCTAATCTTGCTTCCTTCTTCGTACTCAAGTGCTGTTCGTTCAGTTCTAACGAAAAACACGTTACCCTTTAAGTGTCTGGGTATTTCTATCTGGCTCTCTCTTATCTTGAAAATAAGACAGCCTTGCCAAGTTGGAAGGAACCACCTAATTTCTTTCCACAAGGTAACCAAGAGCTCCACTGACCTCGCGCCTGGAATACTTTCCGGTTTGACTTCTACTGTTGGAAACACAGTAGACGAAACACTCCAGGAGAAGCCATATTCATTTCTAGTGCTGACACTACTCTTGATTTTTCCATTCTAGTCGTTATTTGCCAGCACAGATGTCATTTACCATGTTTGCGGTGCCGACCACCTCATTTAACGTCAGCTCTTTCAGCCAATTGCCGCTATAGTTAGCGAGTTGTATGTGTTTGCATCAGTAACAGGCGTTGCCACTGCAACTGTTCCAGCTGCTGCGGTTCTCTACTTGCTACTGCCTCGTAGAAGAACGGTGGTATTTTTTTTGTCACAATCCTCAGAATATTTTCTGCAGACATTATGAGAAATCTTCTTAGGCCGCCTAGAAACACAGTCATGTGTACATGGAAAACATTCCTAAGCCAACTCCAAGCCACATCCTGGTATGTCTACAAAGTACTAGTGCTTATGGACGCATCCACACACGGAAATCCACCGAACGCCAACAACTCGTTTCAGTGTGTCACTGGTAAGATAAGCGAGTGGGGGTGACAACCATTAAAACAGAGGCTATTGCCGTTGTGGCGAGATCTTTTCTCGAAATTACAATTACCGACTTTCTACTCTGAATATCAATATACAGGGTGATTCAAAAAGAATACCACAACTTTAGGAATTTAAAACTCTGCAACGACAAAAGGCAGAGCTAAGCACTATCTGTCGGCGAATTAAGGGAGCTATAAAGTTTCATTTAGTTGTACATTTGTTCGCTTGAGGCGCTGTTGACTCGGCGTCAGCTTCAGTTGATGCTAAGATGGCGACCGCTCAACAGAAAGCTTTTTGTGTTATTGAGTACGGCAGAAGTGGATCGACGACAGTTCTTCAGCGTGCATTTCGAACGAAGTATGGTGTTAAACCTCCTGATAGGTGGTGTATTAAACGTTGGTATAAACAGTTTACAGAGAATGGGTGTTTGTGCAAAGGGAAAAGTTCTGGACGGCCGAGAACGAGTGATGAAAATGTAGCACGCATCCAGCAAGCATTTGTTCGCAGCCCAGGAAAATCGACTCGCAGAGCTAGCAGAGAGCTGCAAATTCCACAATCAACTGTATGGAGAATCCTACGAAAAAGGTTAGTTATGAAACCTTATCGTCTGAAATTGGTTCAAGCACTGTCTGCAGCTGATAAGATTAAAAGAATCGATTTCTGTGATTTTATCATTGCTCAAATGGAAACAGATGAATCTTTCGTTTCAAAGTTTGTTTAGTGATGAAGCAACTTTCCACACTAACGGGAAAGTCAACCGTCACAATGTCTGTATATGGGGCACTGAGAATCCGCGGGAAACAACTCAGTATGAACGTGACTCGCCTAAGGTGAACGTTTTCTGTGCCATTTCAGCCAATAAAGTTTTTGGTCCCTTTTTCTTCGAAGGTGCTACTGTAACTGGACTACAGTATCTGGAGATGTTAGAGAATTGGCTGTTCCCTCAGCTCGAACAAGAAGCACAACAATTCATATTTCAGCAGGATGGAGCGCCACCACATTGGCACTTATCTGTCCGTAACTACCTGAACGTCAACTATCCGAGGCGATGGATCGGCCGCCAGGCAGCCCGTGACAGAGCACTTCATCATTGGCCTCCAAGAAGCCCTGATCTTACCCCCTGCGATTTTTTCTTATGGGGGTATGTTAAAGATATGGTGTTTTGGCCACCTCTCCCAGCTACCATTGATGATTTGAAACGAGAAATAACAGCAGCTATCCATACTGTTACGCCTGATATGCTACAGAGAGTGTGGAACGAGTTGGAGTATCGGGTTGATATTGCTCGAGTGTCTGGAGGGGGCCATATTGAACATCTCTGAACTTGTTTTTGAGTGAAAAAAAAAACCTTTTTAAATACTCTTTGTAATGAGGTATAACAGAAGGTTATATTATGTTTCTTTCATTAAATACACATTTTTAAAGTTGTGGTTATCTTTTTGAATCACCCCGTATTTTGACGGCTCCTACCTATTTAGAGTGAAATGATAATCATGATAAAATAAGATAAATGTGAGCTCGCACTGAAAGATTTAGATGTTCAGTTTACCCTCGTGCTGTTCGAAAGAGGAGTGGTTGAGAAGGAGTCTGAAAATTTTTCTATGAAACCTCTGTCAAACACGTAACAGTGAATTGCAGAGTTATCATACATATGTAGACGTGAAGTGTCAAGAAAATTCCGTCCAAGATACAGGGCTCTCTCGCCTTCCACTTAATATGCATATCACCACTCTCCAAATTAAAATCTAGATTAGATAACTAAAATATGTAAAAGTCCAGCCCTACAAGGACAGCAACTCTTGAAATGTAAGGCTGAATAAATTCATTGTACCATCTGGAGACCTGGGAGATAGGAGGGGAAAGGTGGAAGTTGCCGAACGACTTGCAACTGGTGCTGCTAGCAGCGAAGGACACTTTGCCTCTTGAGTTTTCCTTAGTGTGCTCTCTGTGGACTAAGAGCACATGGTGCCTTAAACGCGTTACAATTTTTTTAAATTTCATTTTAAATATAATGTGTAATCTAGACTTCAACAATGGTAGTTGTGCACTGCCCTAGCCAATTATTTACAAACCTTTTTCACCTCGCGCTTGTCATCAAAATCAGTGATACGGAAAATTGTCGTTCACTGGATCAGACAGGCGTTAGTCACAGGGCATTAGATGTGAGATATACGGTGGATTTATAACGACATGCTAGTTCATAGTTCGGTTTGCCAGTCACCCGATATGTCCACAAAGAAGTAAGAGAGCAAGAATTGTGAAGGTGAATTTAAATTTCTTGGAAATTCGTGAGCGGTCTGTTCTTCTAGTCGGTTTCTCAACGCTTCCGGGCAGTCTCAATGTCCTGCTTGATAATACGGCCACATTCCCAGAAGGCTATCACCGTTTTTATTTGCTGGTCACTGATATTTAAACTTACTGTGCCTTGAAGAAGAGGGGTGACACCATTCTATGGACTGGTTCTTTGTTGCCGTATCAATACAAGATTGCCTTGTATCCAACGGCGCCGTTACGATAGTTTGTAGGGGGAGAGGCCTAGACACGGAGGAAAGGCGTATTTTTAATATTTTAGAAGACGAATGGCGACGTGAAACAGCCATAAAAACGTTCCTGTTACGACCCTTTTAAAAATCTGCCTAATACCGACTTTTAAATCATTTTCTTGAAAGAAAAACACCTGACTACACTATATTTTTTTCCTTTCCCTAAGAACTGAGGAGGGAGGGGGGGGTACACCCCTCTCCCCGCTCTTGCACCTGGGTACGGGTGCAATCGGAATAAAACATCTGTATTGGATTCTAGTGTCCGTAGCTCAGCGGTCAGCGTGTCTGACTTGCTATGTGGTGGACCCAGGTTCGATTTCCGGACTGCCCGGGATTTTTCCTTTGTGGGAGGACTGGAACGGGGTGCACTCAGCCCTGCGTTGTCACTGAGGAGCTATTCGACTAAGAAGTAGCGGCTCCAGATCCGCGCCTGATACTTAACTGAATGGAGGAGAAAAGAAATATGGCACAACCTGACAAAAAGGAGGACACAGTCTGAGGCGTCATGGAATAATGGACTGGTTGGTGGAGGAGAATGCTTATATGTGTGTGGAGGGGTGCGTGGGAGGTGGGCGGGTGTTAAAATTGTAAAGAACCTCCATGGCTTCAGCACAGTGAGGTTGAAATGGATGTATGTTGTTGCAGCTGTGCAGTTGAAGAGGTTTGCACAGGACATACTAGGGTGGATAAGTGCATCAAGCCAGTCTTTGGACGAGTTGACTATCTTTTTCCTTTTTTCATTTTATTTATTTTATATTTAGAGACCTGTTGCGTAGTATTTTAAAACAAGTCGCACATTTTACAATTTTTCGTGCGATAACATAAATTTTCCTTATTCCAAGCAAATATTGTATTCAGTAACAAAAATCTATGTAATAATGTGTTACAGAGAAAAATTAAATTAAATTATGGAAACTGACGGTGATAATTATGACTGTTAGTAATTTGTTGACATTGAAGGACGTTACGAAGTTTTAAGATGCTAGGAAATACTACAGATGAGTTGTAGATTGCCACCACCGAAGCCCACTGTGGGGGATACCTCAGAGAGACATCGGGCCATGCACCCACTGCTGGTTCTTATTGTTACTAAGCTATGTAGTAAAAAAACATCATTGGATAAACAGCAATGTAAGTGAAACGTTTTTAAAAATTAAAGCAGTCTTGATAGGATAAAATCATTTATTAAAATGGTGACCAGTTTTAGTCTAGTTTTAAGGCCATTCTCCAATGGTGGAAGGCGGAAGTGGTGAATGGAGAGGGCACGGTCTACTGTGACACGAAGGACAACTACTCGCTAAGCTATGTGCCTACTTCCACTGTACAGGTTTTAATTGATTCTAGGTACAATAAACTGTCCCATCTTACACGCAGCGATTCAGCTGCCACTCCCTATTGGTTTTACGTAATCTGCAGTGCCTTCAAAACCCTGTGCATGGTTTTCATAATCCCAACTATTAGTCGTAAAGAAAAAAAGGAACAGGACCTTTTTGAATTATTCAAGAAAACAGAACGAAAGTGAGTTTCAATCGCGTTTTTCTTGAATATCTCGAAAACCGCGGCCTGCAACAAAAATGTAACCCAAAACGAAATTTAACTGCATTAAAATTTCTAGAAAAAGGTTCTGTTCATTCTTTTCTGTAGGACTAACAGTTTGCACGTAGAATCTCGCTCGCATGTACTTTTTGAAGGCGTTGTAGGTTGCATAAACCCCATAGGTAGGGGCAGCTGAAACACCTTGCATACTAGTTGATTCAGTCAAGTTTGTCGTCATCATCGCCTTTATCAGTCTGTCATGTTAATTATTTGTTGTGTCCTGCATCTCGTCACGTCTGTTTTTTTCTTTTATGCACTGAAGGTGCAAGGCCATTGAGACTGAGTTGCCATTCTATTGATTTCTTTCCACGCTATCTCATCTCTAATGCTGTTGTACTGTGTAATAGCCTGTGCAGAGCAATACAACGTGCTCTGGGGAACCTCTCTTCCCACATGTACATTATTCCCTTTACCCCTCCTGCCACCGTTTTTCATGCAGCATTTTCTGCTGTTTTATCTGAGCACCACGACTATGTAGCGGTTTTTACGGATGGGTCGAAACAAGGGGATTCCGTTGGCTGCTCCGTTGTTTTTCCGGATCGTGTCCTTAAGGTCCGACTGCCTCCGCCTTTCACGGTCTTTGATGCAGAATTGTCTGCGATCTTGCGGGCGCTGGAGGAGATGAGACATTCTTCCGCTCCTAAATTTCTTGTCTGTTCCGATTCCCTCAGTGCCCTTCAATCATTGCACCATTTGTATCCGGCAGTTACAGTAGTCCAGACCATCCAGGATGCCCTCCTCCGACTACAGCGACTGGGGAAGGTTGTAGCTTTCTGCTGGGTTCCGGGGCATGTTGGCATTGCTGGGAATGAAGGGGCAGATCTCGCAGCCAAGGAAGCGTGTCTTGATCCACACGTATCTCAGTGTGCTATCCCCTTGCACGCACTCACCTCGCTGTTGAGCTCCCGAGTCATGTGTCGGTGGGAGGACGAGTGGCTGGACGTGACTGACAATAAGCTCCGTCTAGTCAAGCCCACAACGCGTGTGTGGTGTACTTCCTTTCAGCCCCATCGACGGGACGAGGTTCTCCTCACTCGGCTTCGAATAGGCCACAGCCCTATGACGCATGGCTTCCTGCTCCGGCGGGAGGACCCTCCACTGTGTGGTGCTTGCGGCGTCCAGGTCACTGTGCGCCACGTTTTATTGGATTGCGTTTTATTTTCTGACCAGAGGGCCGCGGCTGCCTTGCCAGCGGACCTGCCAACTCTTTTAGGCAACACTCGGACGAATGTGGTTAAAGTTTTAAAGTTCTGTGCCATGTCGAATGTTTTTACAAAGATTTTAGGGAGGGGATTTTAACTTGTTTCCTGTGTGACAAGCTCGCCCATATTTTATGTAAGTGGCCAGACACTGACGGTTTCCTATGTCATTCTTGTCGCTATGTTATCCCTTACCTTAGGTTTTACCTTCTCAGGTCGTATTTTCCCTCTTTTCCTGCTTTGAGTGTGTTTTTCAGTTTTATTAGGTCTCTCCACATTCGTTCCTTTTACTGTGTGTCAGGGCGCTGATGACCTCGATGTTGAGCGCCCATAAACCCCAACACACACACACACACACACACTGAGGTGCATATGGTTGAAATGCATCGGGTAAGGTCTACGTCAATTCAAGAAGTGGACAATGACTCTGCTAGGGTCAACATGTCTCATTCTTAACCGTTCCATGTTGTTGAGGAATAAGGTATAAACTGTTCGGCCCTTATCACTGCTATCCCATCCCGTTGCCAGCTAGTTGCCGCCACCTCTGCAAGTGGCGTTTGTCGTATTTCCTCCCCTTTTATGATGGTTATCATGTGAAGTCTTCCCATCTTGAGCCAATATACAGCGGTCCGATATCTAATGGCATAGTCTATCACATATATTTCCAAGACAGCACACGAAGCTTCTAATCACGTCGTCCGAAAAGCCCCAGATAGCCTAAGCGGTATACTTCTTTGCTTTCGTCTAACAACTGTCTTGGTAGTAACAAAGCTCAGGCGTTGTGTCCATTCGCATACCGTAAAGTACACCATTGACTCAAAACTCGCGCAGTGATTTGTCCACAGTGTGAGAATGGTGATCTAAAGGGTTCATTGTTTACCCTGAGCCGGCCGAAGTGGCCGCGCGGTTCTGGGCGCTGCAGTTTGGAACCGCGAGACCGCTACGGTAGCGGGTTCGAATCCTGCCTCGGCCATGGATGTGTGTGATGTCGTTAGGTTAGTTAGGTTTAAGTAGTTCTAAGTTCTAGGGGACTGATGACCTCAGAAGTTGAGTCCCATAGTGCTCAGAGCCATTTGAACCATTTTTTGTTTACCCTGACTAGTTTGTGTAATAGATTTGCACTTTACCAAAACTACGTTGTGCAACGGCCTTGCCGCAATAGTACCACCAGGTCTCGTCAGACTACCGAAGTTAAGCGCTGTTGGGCTTCGCTAGAATTTGGATGGGTGACCGCCCGGTCTGCCTAGCGCTGTTGGCAAGCGGGGTGCACTACCCCTTGTGAGGCAAATGAGGAGTTACTTGACTGAGAAGTAGCGGCTACAACGGCTGGGAGAGCAGTGTGCTGACCGTATTGCCCCTCCATATCCGCATTCAGTGACGCCGTTGGGTGAGGGTGACACGGCGGTCGGTCAGTAGAGTTGGTCCTTCCGAGGCCTGTTCGGACGTACAGAAAACTGCGTTGTGGTATTTTTTGTACAGCTAAATGATGTGTTATATAGTAGGATTACTGGTAGCAGTGGTAGGGAAAGAAACATAAATGAACATGTAAGAGAGAAACTCCGAGCCGACGGCTTCTCTTTGTTTTTTTTTTTTTTTTGGTTCTTTGTTTTCACATAATGAGAACCGCACATCATTCAGTGTTAGTCTATAGTGTATTTTATGTTCTTACAGAATATAAATTGCATTTTGTTATAAATACTCTTTACTATTGAATAACAGACAGGAGGTTAAATGTGTAGAACAAAATGGTTCCTTAGGTTACCCGGTCGTTTCTATAACGTCGCTCAGTTTCTAGGCGGTTTACTGCCACTATATTCAAGGAGGTTGTAGTAAGATACTGGGTGCATACGTAAAGTAAGCGATAAATATGAGGTAACGCCTGATAGGTATGCAACACACCTAACTTACAGGTAATGCGGGTACGACTATGACTGACCAAAGCTACTAGGAAAACTACCGTAGTTTACGCTTACTCACGGTAGGCTACGGCAGTTTTACATCTCTAGTAATAGTCGATCAGCGTTGTCGAAAACTATTTGTATGCAATTATGAAAGTTCAGTCGTTAGTCAGTGTGTATACTGAGGCAGCGTGTTGTTGTATTACGCCTTGTCTAGTGCGATCACGGTGTCAGTTTCTAGACGGTTTATTGCTACTAGATTCAACGGGGTTGTAGTAAGATAATGATTGCATGCGTAAAGAAAGTGATAAATATGGGGTAACGCCTGATAGGTATGCAACACACCTATCTTACAGGTAATGCGGGTGCGACTACAACTGACCAAAGCTACTAGGAAAACTACGGCAGTTTACGCTTACTCATGGTAGGCTACGGCAGTTCTACATCTCTTGTAATAGTCGATCAGCGTTGTCGAAAACTATCTGTATGCACTTACGAAACTTTAGTCGTTAGTGTGCATACCAAGGCATCGTGTTGTTGTATTACGCCTTGTCTAGTTCGATCTCAGTGTCAGTTTCTAGGCGGTTTACTGCTACTAGATTCAAGGAGGTTGTAGTAAGATACTGACTGCATACGTAAAGAAAGTGATAAATATGAGGTAACGCCTGATAGGTATGCAACACACCTAACGTACAGGTAATGCGGGTACGACAATAACTGACCAAAGCTACTAGGAAAACTACCGCAGTTTACGCTTACTCATGGTACGCTACGGCAGTTTTACATCTCTGGTAATAGTCGACAGCGTCGTCGAAAACTGTTTGTATGCACTTACGAAAGTTTAGTCGTTAGTGTGCATACCAAGGCATCGTGTTGTTGTATTACGTCTTGTCTAGTTCGATCACGGTGTCTGCCTGTGGTTTGCCTATTAGCATTATGTCGACTCGATCACACAATCCTGTCGCTGGTCGGTTCGGGCCCGGCAGAGCGCGGTGCACGCCGGCTGGCTGCTCGGCTGCCGTGCGCTACCTGCCGCCAGCGCAGACCGTGCGCCAGCGCCGGCGCGGCCCAGCCGGGCCGCCATGAATTATGCATGGCCCGGGCTGCCGTGCCGAGGCACGCACGCGCGCCTAGCTGCCTGCCTTCTTTGACCGCCGTCGGCGCCCGGCCGGACCCCCGAGGTCCCACCCGCCGGCCGTCTTCGTCCTCCACCAACTTCATCGGCACACCACTAACCCTACCGGCCACACGCTCGGGGGCGCTAGGCTGACGCTCTTGTCTGGCGCTGCTTCCTTCCAACTTAGCCACTTCACCACTTCCTACTCAGATTCAATGCAGTAAATGAAGCAGGCAAAAAGGAATACAAACGTCTCAAAAATGAGATCGTCAGGAAGTGCAAGACTGCTAATCAGGGATGGCTAGAGGACAAGTGTAAGGATGTAGAGGCTTATCGCATTAGGGGTAAGATAGATACTGCGTACAGGGAAATTAAAGAAACCTTTCGAGAAAAGAGAACCACTTGTATGAATATCAAGAGCTCAGATGGAAACCCAGTTCTAAGCAAAGAAGGGAAAGCAGAGAGGTGGAAGGAGTAAGTAGAGGGTCTATAGAAGGGCGATGTACTTCAGGACAATATTATGGAAATGGAAGAGGATGTAGATGAAGATGAAATGGGAGATACGATACTTCGTGAAGAGTTTGACAGAGCACAGCAGAGCAGAGACAGTTGAAAGGAGGATATAAGATGAACATCAACAAAAGCAAAACGAGGATCATTGAATGTAGTCGAATGAAGTCGGGTGATGCTGAGGGAATTAGATTAGGAAATGAGACACTTAGAGTAGTAAAGAAGTTTTGCTGTTTGGGGAGCAAACAAAGCCCCGGGAGGAGACAACATTCCAGTAGAACTACTGACGGCCTTGGGTTCAAATGGTTCAAATGGCTCTGAGCACTATGGGACTTAACTTCTGAGGTCATGAGTCCCCTAGAACCTAGAACTACTTAAACTTAACTAACCTAAGGACATCACACACATCCATGACCGAGGCAGGATTCGAACCTGCGACCGTAGCGGTCGCGCGGTTCCAGACTGTAGCGCCTAGAACCGCTTCGCCACAACGGCTGGCTCGGCCTTGGGAGAGCCAGTCATGACAAAACTCTACCATCTGGTGAGCAAGATGTATGAGACAGGCGAAATACCCTCAGATTTCAAGAAGAATATAATAATTCCAATCCCAAAGAAAGCAGGTGTTGACAGATGTGAAAATTACCGAACTATTAGTTTAATAAGTCACAGCTGCAAAATACTAACGCGAATTCTTTACAGACGAATGGAAAAACTGGTAGAAGCGGACCTCGGGGAAGATCAGTTTGGATTCCGTAGAAATGTTGGAACACGTGAGGCAATACCTACCTTACGCCTTATCTTAGAAGAAAGATTAAGGAAAGGCAAACCTACGTTTCTAGCATTTGTAGACTTAGAGAAAGCTTTCGACAATGTTGACTGGAATACTCTCCTTCAAATTCTAAAGGTGGCAGGGGTAAAATACAGGGAGCGAAAGGCTATTTACAATTTGTACTGAAACCAGATGGCAGTTATAAGAGTCGAGGGGTATGAAAGGGAAACAGTGGTTGGGAAGGGAGTGAGACAGGGTTGTAGCCTCTCCCCGATGTTATTCAATCTGTATATTGAGCAAGCAGTAAAGGAAACAAAAGAAAAATTCGGAGTAGGTATTAAAATCCACAGAGGAGAAATAAAAACTTTGAGGTTCGCCGATGACATTGTAATTCTGTCAGAGACAGCAAAGGACTTGGAAGAGCAGTTGAACGGAATGGACAGTGTCTTGAAAGGAGGTTATAAGATGAACATCAACAAAAGCAAAACGTGGATCATGGAATGTAGTCGAATGAAGTCGGGTGATGCTGAGGGAATTAGATTAGGAAATGAGACACTTAAAGTAGTAAAGGAGTTTTGCTGTTTGGGGAGCAAAATAACTGATGATGGTCGAAGTAGAGAGGATATAAAATGTAGACTGGGAATGGCAAGGAAAACGTTTCTGAAGAAGAGGAATTTGTTAACATCGAGTATAAATTTAAGTGTCAGGAAGTCGTTTCTGAAAGTATTTGTATGGAGTGTAGCCATGTATGGAAGCGAAATATGGCCGATAAATAGTTTGGACAAGAAGAGAATAGAAGCCTTCGAAATGTGGTGCTACAGAAGAATGCTGAAGATTAGATGGGTAGGCCGGCCAGAGTGGCTGTGCGGTTCTAGGCGCTACAATCTGGAGCCGAGCGACCGCTCCGGTCGCAGGTTCGACTGCTGCCTCGGGCATGGATGTGTGTGATGCCCTTAGGTTAGTTAGGTTTAATTAGTTCTAAGTTCTAGGCGACTGATGACCTCAGAAGTTAAGTCGCATAGTGCTCAGAGCCATTTTTGATTAGATGGGTAGATCACGTAACTCATGAGGAGGTATTGAATAGAATTGAGGAGAAGAGGAGCTTGTGGCACAACTTGACAAGAAGATGGGACCGGTTGGTAGGGCATGTTCAGAGGCATCAAGGGATCACAAATTTAACATTGGAGGGCAGCGTGGAGGGTAAAAACCGTAGATGGAGACCAACAGATGAATACACTAAGCAGATTCAGAAGGATGTAAGTTGCAGTAAGTACTGGGAGATGAAGAAGCTTGCACAGGATAGAGTAGCATGGAGAGCTGCATCAAACCCAGTCTCAGGACTGAAGACCACAACAACAACAACTCAGATTCATCCGTCTGCGATCCTTTAGTTTCTTTTTCCTGTCCTTATACCGTCTTTTCACTGGTTCTGCAAGTTATTCTGGAGATCTCAACGTATGCGGTAAATGGTGGCCGGAATTGACGTACCCCACCTGCCTGTCTCTACCATTATCCCAAGTGAAAGAAACTTTTGGGAAATGTTTCGAATCCAGTAATTGAGGTGGAACATGGGCACCAGCCCGATATTCACGTAGCCAGATGTGGGAAACCGCCTAAAAACCACATCCAGACTGGCTGGCACACCGGCCCATGTCGTTAACGTGCCAGTTGGATACGATCCCTGATCGGCGCACCCCGGTCTAACAACCCTACCACAACAAAGGTCAAAAATTAATTATGGTTGTAGTGTTGCTCACGCTGCTAAATATTGCATTTTCGGGCAACAACAAATTTATATTATGTGGCAGGTGTCATTAGAGCACAGTTAATAAAGTCATTTCTTGAAATAATGGATAAACTCATGGCTCAGTCGTCGAAAATCTAGGTAGTGATGATTCCAAGCTCGGATGCAAAGAGGCCTAGGTGTTATTCTGCGATATTCAAAAGTTTTATAGATGTGTTTCATAAACCATTCTTGAATATTAAACTTTTGCAAGTTAGGACAATAGTGATGTAAAAAAGTAATCAGCACTCCGAATTTGAGTTACACTTCTTGTTTATTACTTTTGTTCAAAAATGGTTCAAATGGCTCTGAGCACTATGGGACTCAACTGCTGAGGTCATTAGTCCCCTAGAACTTAGAACTAGTTAAACCTAACTAACCTAAGGACATCACAAACACCCATGCCCGAGGCAGGATTCAAACCTGCGACCGTAGCGGTCTTGCGGTTCCAGACTGCAGCGCCTTTAACCGCACGGCCACTTCGGCCGGCTATTACTTTTGTTGCAATATCACGTAACTCGTTCGAAAACATCACTTCACAATATAAAACATACTTGAAAATATCTTCCTCACTGATAAAGTTCACATTTCATAAACTGACTACAATTTGCGTCTATTCAACATGACGACCATAGCTTGACTCTCTAATAACCGCTTACGCGCCCAAAAATCAGAGTTACAAGTACGTCAAAAATCATAGTGACAAAAGAAAGAATACAAATAAGAACAATATCATTGCAATATAAACATATCGATATATCGAAGTACCTCTACATTAATTAAATCAAATCTGAATGTTCAAAAAATGGTTCAAATGGCTCTGAGCACTATGCGACTTAACTTCTGAGGTCATCAGTCGCCCAGAACTTAGAACTAATTAAACCTAACTAACCTAAGGACATCACACACATCCATGCCCGAGGCAGGATTCGAACCTGCGACCGTAGCGGTCGCTCGGCTGTATCGCAATCCGCATGCAGATGGCGACTCTCTGATTCCACCTCTTCATTCCTCTGATGTGCGTGACGTCACTCGTGCCTCTTTCACGAATATCATCCCCCTGTCATTTACATTATATGTTATTCCGCGCAGTGGGTTCACCATGCCCCCGGATCTACATCAGCAGCATATTGAACTGCACAAATTTGCGTATGTTTTATTTGTGTTTATTTCCATTTTACACGCACGACCTCTCATTCCAAAGTTTCGTCCATGATATTAATGTTTGCTAATACAGAGGCAGGGGATGGAAAAGGTTTGGAGCCACATGCTCGAGGCTACTGTCGCAGCTTGACACAGTATAAATTTGAACGCAGTATTCGTCGCGCATTGTGACCTTGTATGTTCGTGCTTCTGGTGCCACTACGTGTATCTCCGCAGATATAAACACAAAATGCGGTCGCGGAAGCAAAACAAGTTTTAAAGACGGTAGAGAGCAATGACTAAAACCGTAATAAACATTGTGTTGTTTCAAATAAAAATAGTTTCATACAGTAGGGGTGAAACAATAAACGGTAAAAAAACCTAGCTTCCGTGATCGAAGTCACTTTTAGCACACTAGTGCAGTGACAGTCAGCCCCGATGAACTTACGTCACTAACAATGGGAGAAATGAGGCTGCGATAAGATACTGGGCACAGAGAAAAGGAACCCTAATCATGATTACACAAACTAATATAGCTCCAGGATATGGGAGGATATCGTCAATGACCTTTTCAAACGGATTATTCCCATTCGCCATCTACATCTACATGGATGCTGTGCAAACCACATAAGTGCCTTGCAGAGGGTTCGTCGAACCAACTTCATAATAATTCTGTATTATTCCAGTTTCGTACAGCGCGCGGAAAAAAACGAACACCTATTTCTTTCTGTGCGAGCTCATATTTTCCTAATTTTATTGCGATGGTTGTTTCTCTCTATGTAGGTCGGCGTCAAAAAAATATTTTCGCATTCGGAGGAGAAAGCTAGTGACTGAAATTTCGAGAGAAGATTCCGCCGCAACGAAAAACGCCTTCGTTTTAATGATATCCACCCCAACTCCTGTATCATTTCAGTGACACACTCTCCTCTGTTTCGCGATAATACGGAACGTGCTACTCTTCTTTCTCGATGTACTCACCGTCATTCATATCTGGTAAGGATCACACACCGCGCAGCAGTATTCTAAAAGAGGACGGACAAGCGTAGTGTGGGCAGTCTTCTTAGTACAAGGTGTATAACTTCGCTTCCGTCGTTTTTTCCCCAACATTTGAGGCTTTAATGAAACAAATTGGTTACACATGTATCATTCAAAGTATTTTCCATCACTGGCCACTACTTTCTCGCATCTTTCAGCCAGTTTATGTATCCCGCGTCGAAAAACTCGTTCATCTTTTGAAGCGATCCACGTATCCATCCAATTTGTGACTTCTCCATGAGATCGGAAGTGTTGGTCAGCCAGGCGATGCGTCATTGATCTAAACAGGTGATAATCAGAGGGAGCAATGTCTGGAGAATACGGCGGGTGGGGTAGGACTTCCCATTTTAACGTTTCCAAGTACGTTTTGACCTCTTTTGCAACGTGGGGTCAAGCGTTGTCGTGCTGCAAAATCACTTTACCGTGCATCTCGCTGTATTGCGGCCGTTTGTCTTTTAATGCTCTGCTCAAACGCATTAATTGCGTTCGATAACGAGCACCTGTGACTGTTTCACTTGGTTTTAACACCTCATAGAACATGACGCCGAGCTGGCCACACCAAATGCAGAGCATGATCTTGGAGCCGGAATATTCGGTTTGACCGTCGACGTGGAAGCATGGCCGGTATATCACCATGATTTTTTGTGTTTACAGTTATCGTAATGAACCCATTTTTCTTTCACTAATAGCGTCCTTACCATACGTACTTGAGAGCTTTCGACGAGACTCAGCCGCTGTTTTCATCATTTTGATACAAAACAGTAACACCTCCCGCAAATGACGAGAATTACGCTCGTAAACTGACATTTTCAATCAAGAACAACTTTATGATGCAGACACAAATCGACTAATGTTTGAATGAGGTTATGTTGACCGAGGTCCAAGCTAACTGCCTGACGTCTGCGATCTGCTTCTTTTGACGGCTACTTACTGTCGTCGCAACATATCGGCAAACGGCGGATGCAAAGTTGTACACCTTGTAGATCTGTTACATTTTCTAAGTATCCTGACAATAAAACACCGTCTTTGTTCAGCCTTCCCCTCAACATTTTCTATGTGTTCCTTCCAATTTAAGTTGTTCGTAATTATAATTCGTAGGTATTTAGTTGGATTTAGGGCCTTTAGATTTGATTGATTTATCATGTAATCGAAGTTTAACGGATTCCTTTTAGCACTCACGTGGATGACCTCACATTTTCGTTATTTAGGGTCAATTGGTAATTTTTGCACCATACAGATATCTTTTCTAAATTGTTTTGCAATTTGCTTTGATCTTCTGATGACTTTGCTAGTCGATAAACGACAGCATTATCTGCAGACAACATAAGACGGCTGCTCAGATTGCCTCCTAAATGGTTTATACAGATAAGGAACAGCAAAGGGCATATAACACTACCTTAGGGAACGCCAGAAATCTCTTCTATTTTACTCGACGACTTTTCGTCAACTTACGAAGAAAAGCTCAATATCGATAGTCGGACGGCTCTCTTGAAAAGTTTCTTTCCCCGTTCTCCAATCCAGGCTTGAGTACCGTCTCTAAAGATCCAATCGTCGACGGGGTCTTAAATCCTAAAACACCATTTCTTCCTCGCAGTTTGTAACGTCGTGTATTAACTGTTCTTTGCCCTTTTTTCTCTCAGGTGTTGGTACGAAAGCAAATATCATACTGATCCTAAATGTGAATTATATATGCAGACTGAAGCGACGAATCAAAAGTTTGTACCAAGGCCGGCATTCGATCCCGAGGTTCGAATTCCAACCTTGGTACAAATTTTCATTCTTCGCTTCAGTCTGCGTATATACGACATAGATGTTTGAGAGACTTGAAAAGGTCTCTGGAAGTATATAGTTTCATTTGATCACAAATGTGCTCATGTCCAAATATCAAGTTTGCGAGGTTCGAATTATTCTCGTTCATGTATTTAATGGCTACTATTTAGCTCTGTTCGCTTTTATTTTTTATTTGCTGCAGAAGATTATATGGGTAGATGGAGTAACTAACGTTGAGGTACGGAGTCGAATTGGGGAAAAAAGGAAATTTATGGCCTGTCTTGACTAAAAGAAGGAACCGATAGATTGGACACATCCTGAGGCATGAACGAATCATTTATTTGGTAATGGAGGATAGTGTAGAAGGTAAAAATTGTAGAGTTAGACAAGGGGTGAATACAGTGAGCAAGTTCAACTGGAGGTAGTCATTCTGAGATGAAAAGTCTAGCATAGGATGGAGTAGCTTGGAGAGTTGTATGAAACCAGTCTTCGTACTGGAAACAACGATATCAGTACATTACAACTCCGTCTTCCTATATAACTTTGCGCTCTGTGGCTCCCTTCAGTATCATGGAAGTCATCCCCCATGTTATACCATATGTCGTATTATCCTGTCCGTCCTTCTACTACTTACAGTTGTCGATGCACTGTATTTCTTTCCTTTCCGATTCTACGGAGAACTTCCTCGTTTCTTATGGACAATTTGCAGCATTATTCTGCAACATCACAGCTCAAACACTTCGATTTTGTTCTTGTAGGATTCCCACAATCCGTCGTTCACTTGCATGCACTGCTGTGCTCCAAGATCACATTCTCAGAACGTTCTTCCAAAAAAAAGGCTTTCTGGTAATGAAAGTAAGTGTGTGTTTGGGGGCAGGGGGTTAGTAAAATGTGTATAGGGAAATCAGTGTCTGACTACGGCAAACCGGTTCACATCAATGTAGGTGCAATAGTTACTTAGAGATGAAGAGGCTTGCACAGGACAAATTGGCATCAAATGCTGCGTCGAACTAGTCTTTGGACTGAAGACTACAACAACATTTTCAAGGCTTTATCTTATTATTATTATATTTGAAAACCATACCAACTGGTTGGACATAGTCTAATTAACAACAAATTTTCTCTCATTTATCGAACTAAAAGTCATTTAACCTTCACTGCCACTACTGATCCGGCATAACAGTAGCAGAAAAGTCAACGTGTATTCTGCCTGTAGACATAACTTCCTTCGCAGTCTATCTTCTTTGCTTCAGACCATTCCACATCATCCCACAAGCGTATATTATTCAACAACTATCGCCCCTTCACCAACAAGCTCGAAATAATGTACAAGAATACTTATTCTTTCCGTCAGTCCATCCACTTAAGTACAGTCTCCTCTAAACGACAGCGCGTGTTGATCTGCTGGGAACTCACAAGGAGAATACCTTGAACGCACGCTACGAGACTATTGCCGTACCCCAGCCCACCCAACGTGACCTGGCATCTGTCCGCAGCTGTCTGGTAGCTGTCTAGTGCGAGTGCAGATTTTGCCGCTAGGGGCGCTGATGATTGGCGCGACGGCCATGGGCGCTGTACCTGCCCTCTCTGGCCCGGCGGCCGAACTACATTGTCACACGAGTTGGCTTCTTAAGCGCTGTCGTGACCTGAGGTGTTGACAAGATTATTCCGGTTTGGGAGCGCTGTGTTTGAATGAAGGCCAAACAGCAGCGGAAGCAAATAAATTATCTGCAGCTACTGCGAATAGGGTTAATGGGTGTATAAGTTTTTCCACGCGCTTCATGCGTGCCGAGATCGTATTACCACATTATTTGCAACGGTCTAAGAAGACATTTGAAATTATCGCTAAGTTGCCTGTAAGTCATCAAAGAAACATTTGCAAGTCTAAAAATAAATTAACTGCTTTAAGTTTTCATACTCATTGTTTTCCTTTTTGTTAGTGTGGATAATGTAGCATGTAAGCACGAATAAAATAAATGACTTGCAACAGGAGTTCCACGATGCACGCAAAACACCCGCTGTAAAATGTCTGTATAAATGAATTTTCCATTTTTTGTAGTAATTAAGACTGGTAACAGCATGTTTAACTTTTTTGAAACCTATGAAGGTCAGTTTCATCGAAAACAATTATTTTTATTTTTTGTAAGCCCCAGCATTTATTTAAAGCTTAAACTACGTAATATATTTAAACCACGTCTTTCGTTAGTTATTGTTAGTATTATCTATGTTTCCCCAGTAATTTACTTCCAGGAATAAATCATATTACTTGGTGAAGAGTTCCCACTGAGGCTATATTGATCTTCGTCCGTTCTGCAAGCCACTGTTTGGTGAGATATTGACAATACTACACACTGGTCTGGATTGGTTTGCCAACGGTCATCCGTAAGGAAATGATAGCTCGATACAAGCGGTTGTTTTCGTAAATACTCTTTCATACGTTCGACGATTTTCGTTTATTTCTTCTATGTCCTGAACTCGTTCCCCTGTAAGGTCACTTTACATTCTATGTAACAGGCGACAGTCACAGGTGTCAGTGGGGGTGAGGTTAGGGGGCGGAAGGTAGGGTGGAAATCGGGAGGACACGGTTTTTGCGAAACCCTTGCCCTTCATTTTCGACGAAAAAGATATAATTACAAATTAACAATTACGGATCTTTTCCTTATTTGTAGTATGAAACCTTTCTTCGTGCCAAATTTCACGAGTCTAGGCCAACGGGAAATACCCTGCAGTTTGCGAGTGTTAAAATATGTGATGTAAATGGCCATTCCTTTTCATGGCGCTGACGTAGAAATTTCAATGTTTTAAACTGTCAAGGGACCATAGACCTCTGCATATGACATAAATTTCAACTTGATACATGTACCCGTTCCTGAATCCGTCGCACAGATGGCAGAGACAGACAGACAGACAGACGCACAAGAAAGTGATCCTACAGTGGTTCTGTTGGTGTTCCAAAACCTTTGTATCAAGTGTCAAGGGTAATATATCACGTTATGAGAAACAACTTTGTTAGAGACAAGTGTTCACTGACACTCCCTGGGGACGTTGGCATCCTTTAATAATCGCCGGCTCTGGGATCAGATTTTACCAAACTAGCAGGGCCTACGAACCACATGTGCTACATACTACCTACCCCAGTATATTGACAGAGTGAAAAAAAACCCTTAAGAATGAGTTTCTCAAAGCGGAAAAGGATGTTTTAGAAGCGAATCGGGAACTTTAATTTTGCAGAGCCCACCGCCTTTAATACGCAGCAGATGACTTGCGTGTAGGCAACACACAAGGCATGGGCACGTCGCAGAGTCCCTACACCAGGGGCGGGCAAACGTTGCACGCGGCTCATGAGCACACGGCGCTGCACGTGTGCTGCTCGCGTGCAATCGTCGAATGGGGCAGTGGTGACAGCTGGCAGGTTGCGGCTGTGTAGTACCAGGCTAACCTGTGGACGTTGAAGCGAAGCGACCACTACGTAGTGAACGTTGTATTTCAAGAACCGGAAAATGCAGAGTGAATCAAGGAAACGGAGACGTGGAGATTTGCTGTCTTTTAAAAAGGAATGGGAGAATCATTTTTTATTTGTGCAAAAACGTGAAAATTCGAAATGTATAATATGTGACAGTATTCTCGCTGGTCAGCGGAAGTTTAATATTGAACGCCATTATAATAAATTTCAATATGTTCCCGTACGTAGTGCAATAAAAGAGGGAATTCTCAAGCGATTCGGGGATATAGCATACATATCCCAAGGTTTTGAATAGTTCTCGAGACAATTTGCTGTTTCTGTAGATGATATTCATCTCAGTTTGCAAATCGAATTAATAGATCTACCCTGTAGATTCTACAGCGCAATTCTCGTATGAGAGACAAGTTCCTTTTGGCAAGATGTGTAACAGATTTTTATCACAACTTTCCACAGAAAGAGTTTCCTCGTCTCCATCGTGAAGTCGCGAAGATAATATGTTTGGCTCGACATACGTTTGAGAGAGATTTTTTTTCTGTTATGAAAATTAATAAGTCTCGGTTAAGAGCAAACATCAGTAATGAAAATTTACGTAACTGTTTGCGTGTCTCTGTATGTAGAAATTTTGTTCAAGACATTAAACGTATTGTAAACTCCACCTGTGATAATTAAATACAACGTATCGTAGTTAATAGGTACTCTTTCAAACCATGATTTCTTTCAAGCACTCGTACTAACCTTATTCCTTCATTCAATAAAGCAGGCCAGCAAACAAAACGCATTACAGAGGAAGAAGCGGAGAGACGGTATGGTGTGGAGGGGAGAGAAGCGGGTGGCCAACTTGCCCCAGTGTGCACGCAGAACACCTGTTTACTGCACACGCGCAAGTGCACCGCACACGTGCAGGATTCCTGCCCGCCCCTGACCTACACCCTGACGCCTCTCAGGGGCGTAACCAATACAAAAGCACGCCTGACGTCACACGGAAATGTCAGCGAACATTTTGCCTCTTAAAAGTTCGTTCCCCGTGATGTGGTCTAATACACCTACTCGTTTGAAGCAAACACTTTGAAACATCATGTATATGAGGAGGTAAAACAGATTTTTTCATGTGATTTATGTACTGGTATTTTTTAAAAGTTAGTCTTCCTTGCGCCACCGCTCAATTTATTTATTTGTGTATTGTGGTTTGTGAACGCAGATCTAGACCAATACAGTTTTGTTCAGCAAACAACAGAACCGGGACAAAGAGGCACAGCGCCCCATAATGAGAAATTTGGAAGGCAGCTATCTGGCGAGGTCTGGAGCGCGTCCCGCACGGTGTCCTCGTGTTGTTTTCGGGAGCGCGGGACATCTCCCGGGCGCAGCCGAGATAGCGCGCGCAGCCGCCCCCGCAGGCTGCGGAGGCAACCGGAGGAACAGTTTTGTTTTTCGCCGCCCCCGCCCGGAGAGGCGAAGCGGCAGCTCGGAGCACTGGCCGCCCCCAGCCCCTCGCCGGCCCAGTCGTAATCATCCCTCACCCCAGCCCTGCGGAAGGGCCCGGGTGCCGGCTCAGCCCCTAGCGCCGCCGCCGCCGCCGACGACGACGGCGGAGGGAACGTCTTCAATCATGTCCTCAGGGACCCTACAAAGACGGTCTCCCCCCACTACCAAGCCTGGTAATTAATTTTTTTCTCCTTCCTTTCTTTCCCGAGCGTCCGCTCCGGCCGCGCCGCCTGTTACTCGGGTTCTCCTGCCCCTCTTCGCGTCCTTCTAGGGCTGCTCCTCCCGCGCGGCGACCCCCCGGAAGCCCTCCGCCCCCGCCGCCCCCCCCCCCCCCTTGCCTCCCGCAGCCCCCTGCTGACGCTCCGGGCTGCGCCGCGCCGGCCGGGCGCTCCGCCTCGCCTTGAAACATTTTTCACCACCCTCGCTCGCATCGGCCCGGCGGCCAGGACGCGCGCTAATGCCGGCAGCAGCCAGCCGAGGCGCTGCGCGCGGCGCGGACAGACTCGCATTCATTTATTTTTGCCCGCGAGTGTCTGTAAGGACGGGGAGGGGGGGACTGGGAGGAGGGAGGTGTTAGGCAGGGGTGCAGCTCGTTAGCGAGTCCCAGCTGCACGATTTATCGGCTCGCGCGCAACCCCACCTCTTCCGTCCTACTTCGCACGCTTTCGTACTCCTTTCCACACTCCCCTTACCTTCCAAAAACCTCCTCCCCCTCCCCTTTTCCCGACCGCCGGCAGTCATCCCGCCCCTCTTCTCCCTCTCTTTTCGTCACCGTGCCTGACTCTCTGCCTTTCGCCGAGTGCGTCGAGTCTGTCGCGTTCACTTGTCTCATTTGCGGTGGACTCTTCCTACATTTACCCTGCTCCGCGCTCCAGGTACAATGCGCGCTCCTTATGAGACCCTGTCTGCAGAAAGCACTGGCCCTGCCATACCGCCACGCCAACACCATCCTGATTTTATTTCTCGTTCGATCTGCCAGATACATTTTACAAAGAACAGATAAGATTAATATAAAACACAATAAACGTTTGGAACTTACAATGTGGAAACAAATTATATCAGCTATTACATTACAATTATGTCAGGGAAACTACATTATTACATTAAATGGAACAAAAATCACATAAATTGAAGACAATTAATTAAACAGTAGCATTAAGATTATGGAGCCATTTCCTGGCATTGTCCGTTAACATGTGGAGCGACATCAGAGAGTCGTGTGTGAAACCATGAATGTTTTAAACCAGAAGATGGTCCATTGTTTGTACCTCGCTACAGTCACAACACGAATCGTCTGTATAGCCCCATTTGGTTGTTTGCTGTCTGCATCGTCCAACACCCGTGCGAAACCTGTTTAGAGCCGACCAGAGTTTCCTGTTGAGATTGAAGCCTTCAACCCTTTTCAAATGGTTCAAATGGCTCTGAGCACTATGGGACTTAACTACTGTGGTCATCAGTCCCCTAGAACTTAGAACTACTTAAACCTAACTAACCTAAGGACATCACACACATCCACGCCCGAGGCAGGATTCGAACCTGCGACCGTAGCAGTCGCGCGGTTCCGGACTGCGCGCCTAGAACCGCTAGACCACCACGGCCAGCTCAACCCTTTTGGTTGGGTCGTGGATTAGGTGATGGTATCCACGACGCCTCTTCTCAGACCCTGCCATGCATTCTTCCATTCCTCTGTGCCCAATGTTCTGCTCCAGAAGATAGACTTGAGTCTCGTGGGTCCTCCCGTGTCGGCATGTATGGGTAGCCTTGGGTTTGCTTTAATTTTTTCTACTACGTCCCGGGTTGCTTTCTCTCTACGTATGGAAGCAGGAGCGATGTTTGCCAGCACCGGAAGCCACTCAACAGGGGTTGGCCTGAGAGTGTTGGTGACGGTTCTCAGAGTGGCATTTAGTTGTACATCAACTTTTTCGGCATGCGGGCTTCTGCTCCAGACTGGGGAACAGTATTCTGCAGCGCTATACACCAGTGCCAGTGCAGCAGTTCGTAGAGTGGCAGCATCACAACCCCAAGTGGTGCCTGCTAGTCTGTTGAGCAGGTTATTTCTTGTCTTTAGCTTTCGGGCAGTATCAGTTAGGTGTTGTATGAAAGTCATGCTGTGATCTAACTTATACCGAGATATTTTGAGAAATTCTCGTGGCTGACAGCCTTACCATTTATAACCAGGCGCAGTTCCCTTCTCGCTTCCTTGTTGTTTAGATGCATGACTATGCTTACTGTTTTTGTCACATTGCTTTTTAGATGCCATGTGTCATCGTATTTTATCAGTGTAGCGAGATCTTCATTTAGTGTTGATTCCAGGTTTTCAAACGAGTTACTTTGCGCTGTAATAGCTAAATCATCTGCGTAGGCAAATTTACGTGAGTGCAGATCAGGCAAATCTGCTATATAGATGTTGAAGAGCCAGGAACCTAAGACCGATTCTTGCGGGAGACCATTTTTTAGGGTGTGGCACTTGCTGGGTTCACCATTTAATTTGACCCTGAACTTCCTTTCGCTCAGCATGTTGTTCATGAGCTTCAACGTTGTTTTGCATTTGACTATCTTTGCCAGTTTTAACATGAGACCATTTAACCATACAGTGTCGCACGCTGATGTCAGATCAATGAGGACTATCCCTGAGTTAACATGTTACTGACTGCCACACGGGACGATCTTTGCTGGTTTTTTTAAATATATGTTGTTGTTTCGAGGCGTAGCTATCCGTAAATGAACCACGCTAGGATATAATTAAAAAACGAGAATAATTCAGATACATTTATTTGAAAACCACTCTTTTGTACACTTCTCTACGTAGTCATCAATCAGATTTAAGCAGTTGTCGCATCTCTTAACGAGTTCCAACATTCACTTTGCATAAAATTCTGACGCTTGAGAAGTTCGAAACGCAACGAGCACAAAACTTCTGGTACCTTAATGTTTCATTACTATTCTCTCCATATTTGGATGATGCTGCTGATTCTGCACCCGATGTTCAAAACAAATTGCAAATCGATTTAGACGAGGTGTCTGTATGGTGCGAAAAGTGTGAATTGACTCTAAATAATGAAAATTATAAAGTTATCCACTCGAATACCAAAAGGAATACGCTAAATTTCGGTTACACAACAAATCGAGAATCTAAAGGCTGTAAATTCAACCACATTCTTGACGATTACAGTTACGAATAGTATGTTAGAACGATCACATAGATAATTTTGTGGATAAAGCAAACAAATGATAACGATTTATTGGCAGAGCACTGAGATAATGCAACAGGTCTACTAAAGAGACTGCCTACAATACGCTTGTATGTCCTGTTCTGCAGTATTCCTGTGCATTGTGGGATCCGCATATATAGGATTGACGGAGGACATCGAAAAAATTCAAAAAAGGGCAGCTCGTTGTGCTATCGCGAAATAGGGCAGTGGGCGCCGGGAATATGATACTTGAATTGAGGTGGCAATTATTAAAACAAAGGCGTTTTTGTCACGGCAGGATCTTCTCATACAATTAATAAAATAAGACAGAATCAGAACTCGCACAGAAAGACTTAAATGTTCGTTTTTCCCGCGCGCTGTTCGACAGTGCAACGATAGAGAAACACCTTGAAGGTGGTTCATGACCCCTCTGCTAAGCACTTAATTGTGAATTGCAGAGAAATCATGCAGATGTAGATGAATTAATGAAAAGCCACCCCAGTTCCTACCTCATTTTTTTAAAAAAGTTTAGTAAGTTCACACCACCGGTTTCAGGCTTTATGTTAGGCCATTATCAAGTTCATATGAAACTGCCACATGTTAATACATAATATGATGGCAAATAAATATATTTTTATAGGAGATGAGGGGCAGTGCTTATTTATGTACAGTACAATGGCTCTGAGCACTATGGGACTTAACATCTATGGTCATCAGTCCCCTAGAATTTAGAACTACTTAAACCTAACTAACCTAAGGACATCACACAACACCCAGTCATATGTACAGTACAAGTGCAGAAATAATTTACAACTTACATTATGATAAAGAGAAGCAATGTCAGACGATAAAAACAGTAGAAATCAAGTTGATTTTAAAAAGGTTAGCGCCCAATTCCGTCATGAGAAAAATTGGCGTGTCATAATTATAAAAAGCTGTACAATCCGATACATTAAAACAATTCTAATGCATGAGATTGTACAGTCTCCTGGGATCGACTAATTTCTTTTTGATGTGCTTGTAAACCTCATATAAAAACATAAAGAAGACTGGTGCGTGACTTAAAAATTGAGCAATAAGACGTGGACTGATGCTCGACCTTCGTAGCAAAATGGCTTCAAATGGCTCTGAGCACTATGCGACTTAACTTCTGTGGTCATCAGTCGCCTAGAACTTAGAACTAATTAAACCTAACTAACCTAAGGACATCACACACATCCATGCCCGAGGCAGGACTCGAACCTGCGACCGTAGCGGCCACGCGGTTCCAGACTGAAGCGCCTAGAACCGCACGACCACTACGGCCGGCCCTTCGTAGCAGCCAGAGGACATATATGCAACAAGTCACCAACAAAATATAGCCGAATAATATGTAGGCACAAATACTATTTTTTTTCAAGATGTGAAATATCTTTTCTGTTTCGATGTACGGAGGCATACGATCTGAAACTAATGGAGACCTCGCAACCAGACAACAACACTGCAGTCTTAGAAGCGTAAACAACATTTAAACGTTTTGTATTTCTTGATGCTTGAAGATGAGCACCTGTGGGTTAAAACAAATCGGAAATAAATTATTATAAATTTAATAGTCCATAAACATTACTTCTGGCTGCAGTATATCTACAATAAAAAAAAACTAAACTCCCCCCGAACAGGCCATGAAGGTTCAACGTTACCGACCGGCCGCCGTGTCATCCTCAGACCACAGGCGCCACTCGATGCGGATATGGAGGGTCATGTGGTCAGCATATAACTCGAATTCCGAACAAAAACAACGACGCGTGGACGTCTGCTGCGGCTTGATTCAAAATGAAACGAGTGGACAGTTCTTTCCTAGGAAACTGAGACATGGCGTTATCAACACGCATCTACCACAGAACGCCAATGTGCAGGGATTCACACGAAGCGTCAACGCTTTGACGACATAGCCGGTATTCAAGCCAATTTGACGCACGAGTTGAACATCCCAAACAAGGGCTTTTGTGGAAGTTCCATGTTATTTATGACGTGGAGTGATACTATGTGAAACATTTGAAGCAGTAAAAGCACCATCTTAACTTTTCTATATTATTTTGATTAATGCACCCTCGAAACGATTAATGTACCCTCGAAACATTTTAGAGTGATAGGGTAAATAAGATATCAAAATAAATTTCCTTCATATTTGGGATAAAAATGTGTGGAGAAACAAACGCTAATTTTTTTCAAATTCAAATGGCTCTGAAAACTATGGCACTTTACATCGGAGGTCATCAGTTCCCTAGAACTTAGAACTACTTAAACCTAACTAACCTACGGACATCACACACATCCATGCCCGAGGCAGGATTCGAACCTGCGACCGTAGCGGTCGCGCGGTTCCAGACTGTAGCGCTTAGAACCGCTCGGCCACCCCTGCCTGCTGTTTAACCTTCACGTGTGATCAAAGTTACCGAATTTTTTTCGGTCTTGGCTCTTCAGGTAGTTTCCGTTAGGATGGGGCCTTGTTCTCGACGTCGTATCCACGTTTCGCCACCTAATATAATCATCATTATAAGCTATGGATCGTCGACGACCTCATTCAGTAATTCCTGAGCGACGTCTACGCGACGTCGTTTTTGGTGGAAATTCAACAGTTTCGAAACAAACTTTGCTGCTGCATTTCATGTCCAAAATATCCGAAAAAATTGCTTGGTATGAGGCAAAGAATTTGCCGACATCATCAGTAACCACTCTGACGGTGATTCGGCCGTTTTCCGGAACAAGTTTCCTCACTTCTTCCACACTTGTCAGTAAGTGATGTACTAAGGCGCCCGGGACGGTTGTCAACTTCAGCGTCTTCTCGACCCTCTTTGAAACGTTTATACCAATCGTAAACTTACTAATAGTAGATTCACCAAAAGCCACAGTCAACATTTCGAATCCAGTGCTGAACTTTATTGCATTTTCAAGCAAAATTTAATGCAAATTCTTTGATCCATCTTTCTCGAAAGTAAAAGTTGGCCGAGCACTGGAAAACACGTATAAACTTTTCGACTGTCATCAATAAAATGAATATTCAAAACAGCTGAAAATGCAAATGTACATTAGGGACACGAGATAAAAAAATTTAAAACTCGGGTGTATAAAGCTCGCGAAATTAAAAAATTTCTGTTACTTTTTTATCACACCTCGTACATGTAACCTGCGTTGTAACAAATTTGCGCTAACTAATACTGCTAATACGGGAAATAATTGTTAAGTAACAATAACAGCACTCAGCACTCGATGCCATTCAGATGACTATAAAAATTATAACAATTAAAAGGCAAGATTGATGAGGTGTTTCCAAAAGCCGCGTAGCGGTATGAAGCTGCTGTATTTGCCACTACCACTTTCAGGTCATTGTACACACGTCTTCAGGTTTATAAGGTTTACGTTTCCATACTGTAGATAGACAGTTACGAAGCCCCACCTTTCGGGAAGTTATCCACGTTAAGAGTCAAACCAAACTGGTGGTTCAGATGGTTCAAATGGCTCTGAGCACTATGGGACTTAACATCTGACGTCATCAGTCCCCTAGAACTTAGAACTACTTAAACCTAACTAACCTAAGGACATCACACACATCCTTTCCCGAGGCAGGATTCGAACCTGCGACCGTAGCAGTCGCGCGGATCCAGACTGAAGCGCCTAGAATCGCTCGGCCACATCGGCCGGCCCAAACTGGTGGGTTGTCATAATAAAATTGAGTACACAGGACTTAAAGTTTTACTTACATTGGTTTTATGAAGCTCGTCACTGGTGAATCTTATAATACACACTTCAAAATAAGTGTTGCATCACCACGGTTCTAGGAGTTCGTGACCCTTTACATAAAACTGGAATAGAAATATACAAAAACAGCATTACAGCTCTCTTTATTGCTAGTAAAAACAAAAAATTGCAAGTTGTACAGTAATAATCTAGACTTTCTGAATTTGTGTCCCAGATTGCAGCGTACGGCATACCCGGTAGCACATACTCTTGTACTGATACATACTTGTATCCGCCTTGCGGCATATTGTCCACTAGATCGTCAAGGCTCTTTTGGTCCAGATTGCACCATATCTCAACGACGATTAGGCGTAGATTGCTCAGATTGCTTGGTAGATCATCTCGTTAGAAACAGGCCTTCTCAATGTATCCCAGGCATGTTCGATAGGGTTTATGTCTGGAAAACACGCTCGCCATTCTAATCTAGCGATATCGTAATAATGAAGGAACACATTCACAAGATGTGCACTACGTACGTGAGAACTGTCATTCATTAAGACGAATCCCTCTCTGAAATGCTGCCAACATGGTAACACTATAAGGCGAAGAATCTCATCCTTGAATCACATAAACATTTGATTGCCTTCAGTGACCACTAGAGGCGGCCGGAAGCGGTGGCCGAGCGGTTCTAGGCGCCTCAGTCCCGATCTGCGCGACTGCCACGGTCGCAGGTTCGAATCCTGCCTCGGGCATGGATGTGTGTAATGTCCTTAGGTTAGTTAGGTTTAAGTAGTTCTAAGTTCTAGGGGACTGATGACCTCAGAAGTTAAGTCCCATAGTGCTCAGAGCCATTTGCACCATTTGCGCCACTAGTGGCGTATGTTGGCCTTACGTAATGCCATCCCAAAACATCAGGGAACCACGACCTTTCTTCACTGGCTGGACAGTGGGTCTAAGATGCTGACTGCCTCCAAAAACGCCTCCAACGGTTCTCTGGTTGAAGTCATATGCTAGTATCATCTGTGAATAGAAGTTGATGCCAATTCTGACGAGTCCATTCAGAACGTTGTTGGGTCCATCTGTATCATGCTGCATGCTGTTTATGTGTCAAAGTTGGAGCTCGCCATGGACGTCGGGAGTGAAGCTGCACATCATGCACTCTATTTCCTACAGTGAGTCGAAACACGACGTCCTGTGGCTGCAGGAAAATCATTATTCAGCATGGCGGCTTTCCTCTCAGGATTTCTTCGGTCAGACATCCATATGTAGCTGTCATCAGATGCACTACTAGCTTTTGGGCGGAGTGAGCGAGCCAAGTCATCGACATT